>NC_081189.1:86093056-86733056 GCF_902713425.1 Acipenser ruthenus
AGTGTTATTTAGTTATTCATTTTTCTTTGGCTAATATCTTATTCATTACTGAATAGCTCTGAGCAGTTTATAGGCAACAGTTATTATTACAAACAAGTACAAAGACTTGTGGTTCTGCATAGTATTTTCAGCACCAAAATTAAATAATCATCTGGCAAAATTCACTTTCTTATGCAAGCTCAAAACAAGGCAGTACAGCAATGTTTACAATGCTGTCTTTATATACTGTCAAGTTCTGTCAGGCATTGCAGCCCAGTCAGTCATAAGGCATAGTTATCTGCCTGAAAGTCAAGGGCATAACAAATGCTTCACAGTCTTCTGTGAAAATGTTGCTTATTTATGCAGGAAATTGTGTTTAGCCAAAGAAATGAATGTTGTTGTTCCATGCTGTTTGTTAATGTGATGACATTTGGCACCAGCAGACTGCCAGGGCTACTGATCAAAGAGCTGCCCTGGGATCAATCTATAATCAGTGTAGCTTGGGAAAAGCAGGGTGGGGAAAGCGATCAAAAGAGGCTGGATACCAGCGCCACACTGAGTGTAAACTAGCCAGGGTGTAACCTTTGACATTAACATGCAGTCTTCCTTTTGCGGATGACTGAAATCAGATGCCACTAGGAACCCTGCTATTGATGTGTAAAAATGTAGTTTGCATGCATAATGGCCATTGTGTAGTACCTCCTGGGTTTAGTGTAATCATTTGTGCATGCAATGCCACGTGATAACTTCATAAGTAGAAGAAAACATGGTAACTTTCAGTAGATTGAAAAAGCCTTACATACAGTTGGAACGTCAGTTATTCTATTGGTTTTTTTTCACATAGACTCTATAAGGTGGACATAATTTAATTCTTCCCTACTTTAGAGTTTATTACCATTTAAGTAGATGAATTATAATTTTCACTGGGTTAATACACTTAGGCCACATTAAAGAGGGATTAGTGGGTTAGAACCCTGTTTAGAAAGGATTAGTTTGTATGTTCAGTATGAGCTTCCCTGTGTAAACCTGGCCTAATTGGCATGTTATTTTATGTTTTCTCTGTCCTAAAGTAAACAGACCTGCACACAAATAAGAGAGTGTTATGGAAGTGCCTTTTATGCTTTTATAAATTTGCTGTAGTTGTTATAAAAAATAAAGTATGAAAGGGAATCTGACGTCTTACTATGACAAGACCAGCTTGTTCAAGAGAAAGACAGATGGGTTGAAGGTGTGGTCTGAGGCACAAAAGATGGCTTGAGTTCAATATAAGCCTTGCCATTAGATCATAACTATTGAGTCAAATTTATGTTGCTATGATGTACTTCAAGTTTCACAGTTCAGTTACGCTCTTCATTGCTTCCCATCATAAACTAACAAGGTAAAAAAAAAAATACATAAAAAAAATCATGTAACAGCTTTCTTTCCTTTGCACCTTCTGTAATGAAGTGTCATTTATTGGGCTGTATTTACTAAGATTAAATTTAAGTTTTATTATAGTCATAAAACTGTTCTAGACTGTTTTGGGCATATTTAACAATCTGGATAACTCTATTTCATGAATATCAAACTTAGTTTTATTAATGAAATACAAATTATTTACAGTATACACATGCAATTCAAGCTTTGTGGATAATTCTTTGGTGACATCATAACGCTTCCCCATCACTTCTCGACTTAGAGAAAATGCATTCTTAGGTTTGATTCTCAAACAGATATACACATGCAAATCTACTGGGTTTCTGTTGGTCTTGCTTGCTTGCACGCATTCCTTTGAAAAACAGGCACATTATGTCATGCAAGTCTCAAAGTGCAAAAAAGAATGTTAACTACTATACATTTTGGTCAAGTGCTACGATCTCTAAACCAGTATATCCCCTGTTACTATTGGCACAGCAGCCTGACGTTTATTTTAACTACATGAAAGCTTTACTTCTGCTAAATAAATACAGCCAAAGTTTTCATTCCTTATTAAGTCTTTTTACTCCTTACCAAGATCCTATCCTACTGTATATCCTGCCTCAATCACAAAATGTTTTGAGTACACTTGTTTAAAACATCTGGTACTTGCTACGAAGACATTTTTCAAGGGATCTCTTTATGGCAAAGTAGTCGTTCCAGCTAGTGCATCTAATAACACACGGCATGAGCCAAGAGAGACACACATGGAGGTCAATGAAACAGTGTACCAAAATAAACTGGTTCTGCCTTGTAGCAAGAGGATTAGAAACCAATGGACTGGTTCAGTAGTTGAAAACCATTCGTCAAACATGACACCAAAATATACAAAGCCCTATCAAAGCCCACCCACTGGATGACATTTGTAAAAATAAAAACAATAAAGGAACTACAAGCACTGTGTAAAACTGATTATCTTTACTATCTAGTGCTTATCCTCTCCGTTCACAAATGTGTGACAGTCCTTTGAAACTCTTCTTTTTAAAGCAAAAGCTGCTGATAAGGTACTTAAGAAATATGAACATACAGTGCCTTGCGAAAGTATTCGGCCCCCTTGAACTTTGCGACCTTTTGCCACATTTCAGGCTTCAAACATAAAGATATGAAACTGTAATTTTTTGTGAAGAATCAACAAAAAGTGGGACACAATCATGAAGTGGAACGAAATTTATTAGATATTTCAAACTTTTTTAACAACTAAAAAACTGAAAAATTGGGCGTGCAAAATTATTCAGCCCCTTTACTTTCAGTGCAGCAAACTCTCTCCAGAAGTTCAGTGAGGATCTCTGAATGATCCAATGTTGACCTAAATGACTAATGATGATAAATAGAATCCACCTGTGTGTAATCAAGTCTCCGTATAAATGCACCTGCACTGTGATAGTCTCAGAGGTCCGTTTAAAGCGCAGAGAGCATCATGAAGAACAAGGAACACACCAGGCAGGTCCGAGATATTGTTGTGGAGAAGTTTAAAGCCGGATTTGGATACAAAAAGATTTCCCAAGCTTTAAACATCCCAAGGAGCACTGTGCAAGCGATAATATTGAAATGGAAGGAGTATCAGACCACTGCAAATCTACCAAGACCTGGCCGTCCCTCTAAACTTTCAGCTCATACAAGGAGAAGACTGATCAGAGATGCAGCCAAGAGGCCCATGATCACTCTGGATGAACTGCAGAGATCTACAGTTGAGGTGGGAGACTCTGTCCATAGGACAACAATCAGTCGTATACTGCACAAATCTGGCCTTTATGGAAGAGTGGCAAGAAGAAAGCCATTTCTTAAAGATATCCATAAAAAGTGTCGTTTACAGTTTGCCACAAGCCACCTGGGAGACACACCAAACATGTGGAAGAAGGTGCTCTGGTCAGATGAAACCAAAATCGAACTTTTTGGCAACAATGCAAAACGTTATGTTTGGCGTAAAAGCAACACAGCTCATCACCCTGAACACACCATCCCCACTGTCAAACATGGTGGTGGCAGCATCATGGTTTGGGCCTGCTTTTCTTCAGCAGGGACAGGGAAGATGGTTAAAATTGATGGGAAGATGGATGGAGCCAAATACAGGACCATTCTGGAAGAAAACCTGATGGAGTCTGCAAAAGACCTGAGACTGGGACGGGGATTTGTCTTCCAACAAGACAATGATCCAAAACATAAAGCAAAATCTACAATGGAATGGTTCACAAATAAACATATCCAGGTGTTAGAATGGCCAAGTCAAAGTCCAGACCTGAATCCAATCGAGAATCTGTGGAAAGAACTGAAAACTGCTGTTCACAAATGCTCTCCATCCAACCTCACTGAGCTCGAGCTGTTTTGCAAGGAGGAATGGGCAAAAATTTCAGTCTCTCGATGTGCAAAACTGATAGAGACATACCCCAAGCGACTTACAGCTGTAATCGCAGCAAAAGGTGGCGCTACAAAGTATTAACTTAAGGGGGCTGAATAATTTTGCACGCCCAATTTTTCAGTTTTTTATTTGTTAAAAAAGTTTGAAATATCCAATAAATTTCGTTCCACTTGATGATTGTGTCCCACTTGTTGTTGATTCTTCACAAAAAATTACAGTTTCATATCTTTATGTTTGAAGCCTGAAATGTGGCAAAAGGTCGCAAAGTTCAAGGGGGCCGAATACTTTCGCAAGGCACTGTATATCCCAGGTGACATGGCTCATTCTAAAGTATTTAAATATGCTGTAAGAAAACATCTGATGGATGATTCATGTTTTTGTATTAAAAATTGAAATTCTAATATCATTTTTGTTAGTTAAAATGTTCTCAACGTTATGTAAAATCCCATGAAGGGGCTGGTTTTAATTACTAATGTATAATCGTGCTGTTAATCAATTAGGCCGTATTTAAATTTGACATTATTAAATAATTAAATTACCCCTTATAAAAGTTTACCACTGAATTTTTGCATTGAAATTTGCAAAGGATTTAAAACATTTTGTGTGACCTGAGACAGGCAAGCATTCATTACTTTCACAAAATAATGTGTTTTGTAAATGTATTATCTAAATGAATGTTATTAAATTACTTCCTTTTCTTCATATTACATCTTCTGGCTTTTACAGTGTATGTAAGACATAAGTAATTACAGGTAAGCGTGTCAGAGACAAATAGAAAATTCATAAGAGACCACCTATGTTAAGAGGCCACTATTAGACTGTCCCTTGAGTGGTCTCTTAATACAGGTTTGACTGTATATGCAGTTCATTCCAACATAGTGATGTAACTATCACTATTTAAACATATCCTGATGTAACTATCACTATTACCTGCTGTATTATTGAATTGTGGTTTGTCAAACTTGTACTTTACTTGAACTAAAGTTATTGTATTTCTTGCTCTTATTGTGTTACTTGTATTGTAACGCTTGAAATGTTTTTGCTTACGATTGTAAGTCGCCCTGGATAAGGGCGTCTGGTAAGAAATAAATAATAATAATAATAATAACATATCAAGAACAATTCCAAAATAGACTAATTCAACCTTAGGCAGCCACTGTTGTTTTTTACATGTGTACATTTTAGAATATACAATACACACATGCCTTGATATTTAAAGTTTTTATTTGCTCTAAACAACAACGGGTTTATAAGTATTTAGCAGTACATCACAGATGAAAGGCCTGAAACAGACAAAATATTGTTGAATTCCAAGTAGTACAGTGGCGAACACAGAAACAAATGAGCCTGTGTGTTAGAGAATGAACTATTGATATGCATATTTTGAGGTAATTTATCAAACTGCTGCTAAAATGTAAATTCTAATGTTAAACATTCAAAATGTCTTTTAAGAAACAGAAAAAAAAAGATTAACAAGGTGTGTTTTGAGTTCTGTGAGGACTTTGAAGTGACATATTACCTCTTTCAGACAGTTCTCAAATACATGGCCCCTTGAATCAACATGAAAGAGTTAAAGTCATGTTTAAGACACATGCTTTTTTGTGAGAAGTTGTGTGATCGTATTTTGACCTAATAAAACCAAACTACAAAGGGTTAAAGCAGATCTAATGTGATTTCCTTTCTTTGGTTAAAACATACAAGCCTTATTCATGAAATAAACCAATACTGTATCAGTGAGCACATTCCAGAAACAAGAAAGGTCCACTATTCAAGCATGAAACTTTTGCAAGCTGAAACCCTAAGCAGAAGACAAGGTTAGAAACTATCACTGCACCCAGTCCTGGGTTTTAGAATAATTTTGGTATATTAATTAAATGATCTGTGGAAAAAAATAATCTCCAAAAGCTGCATTAACAACTCATATTTTAATAGTACATTTACAGACTCAGGTGAGACCTATCCCTGTGAGCCTCCATCTCAGGACAGACATGATTTGAACCACGTTCTTTAATGTGTAGCTAACTCTTTACTCTAAGTGGCAGTCATTTTACTAGGTAAGACACTGGGGACTCCCAACGATGCTGTTCAATGCACCACTGAAGAAGAACTGCCATGTTGTGTTCTTTAACAAGATGTTTCCTGAGTGGTATTCCTAACACTCACCATGGTGTGTAGTTGCATCATGGTGTGATTTTTACATGGGTCTTGGTCATTCAAAGTGCTTGGTTTGTCAGGCATTCTGTGTTGGTTACATGTCGCTTATAACTTTTATTGGTGGGATTAGTCAGCCATCCTCGATGTTTCCATTGCAGTCACCTAATTAATTGTTTGAATGTTTAATTAAATTGTGTGATTGAGAGTGATTGGAAAAGTGTGAAATGTGGCCAGGTGGTAATTGAATCAATCAAGCCCCTAGCCACATGGTATAAAAAGAAGAAAATAAAGGTTTAAACAAAACACTACACAACTCTTCAAAATAAATAACCCCCCAAAACACCCAAGCCTTGCCTCTCCTCGCCTCGCCTCGCCTCTCCCAAATAAACATTTCTCTCTTCCTTTTATACCATGTGGCCAGGGGCTTGATTGATTCAATCACCACCTGGCCACATTCCACACTTTTCCAATCACTCTCAATCACACAATTAATGAAACATTCAAACAATTAACAAGGTGGCTGCGCAACCATGTGTAGAGCCTATGCCCTGTCACACAGTCACATACACCAACCAGTTGGGACACTTTTTTTTAAATTTAGTCGTTGCCAATTAGTTTTTATTATTTTCTCCCCAATTTGAAATGCCCAATTATTTTTAGGCTCAGCTCACCGCTACCACCCCTGCGCTGACTCGGGAGGGGCGAAGATGAACACACGCTGTCCTCCGAAGCGTGTGCCGTCAGCCGCCCGCTTCTTTACACTCTGCAGACTCACCGTGCAGCCGCCTCAGAGCTACAGCGTTGGAGGACAACGCAGCTTACGGGCAAGCCCGCAGGTGCCTGGCCAGACTACAGGGGTCGCTGGTGCGCGGTGAGCCGAGGACAGCCTGGCCGACCTAACCCTCCCTCCCCCCGGACGACGCTCAGCTAATTGAGCGCCACCCCCTGGGAGCTCCCATCCACGGTCGGCTGTGGAATAGCCTGGACTCGAACCGGCGACGTCCAGGATATAGAGCGCATCCTGCACTCTAGCGAGTGCTTTTACTGGATGCACCACTCGGGAGCCCCTAGTTGGGACACTTTTGAGGGGTAAGCCTAATAAAGTGACTGTACCCTTATCAGTATCACATAGTCTTTTCCAAATTACAGAAGTTGCTTGATTTTCCATTGAAATGTTTGTTTTCATTCCGCCTTTGTACTCCCATACAGTAAAGTAGTGTGTTCAAACAAAGGTCCAGTCATCAGGACCGGGTGGCTTAGTGGAATTTAATGGGATACAAAGCTGTTGCAGGACCAAGCTGGTTCACCAGACAAAACAAAGAAAGGCACTTGTAGGAGTCTAAAGAAATGTGTTTGAGCGCACTTTTATTATTTTAAAATAACAAATCAACTCAAACAAAACTGGCCTACCATAGGTTTTCACAACAGCTTTTGGCTCCTACACCCCATACCCTCTGGAGTTTCTGTGTGAACTAAGTAGCTTGACTCCCTGCTCTCAATGTACAAGTGGACAGGTTCAATTTATCCTATTTAACCTGACCATATTCACACCTGTCTTTGGCTCCTCGCCAAACAGCATGATTGGATTACCTGTATGATGGGAACCAAACACCACTAATAAAGGAATTAAACATAGGCCCTGCCAAAACTGATCAAAAATACAAAACATGCCGAATAATACCATGAAGCGTTATATAGTTATAGAATGGCCCCATTCTCTGTGTCTCTATATGCTTTTTTAAACAGAAACTGAAGAGGCAAGATTAAAATATAATCCTGGTATCTACAACTACTCTGTTTATACATTGTGAAAGTTAGTACTGTAAATTTAATTCCATTTTATATTATGACTTTTACATTGTGGTGTCAAATCTAATCTAGAGCAGAGGTGTTGACACAGTTGACATTTTAATCCGTCAACAGTAAGAAATATTATTGTTAAACGGTCAACCTTAATAATAAATGTTGATAAAAATGTCAGCACCTTTCACCACCTTATCAAGCTGTTTCTAAATATGTTATATATTGAAACAATAGAAATTTGTCAGAACATTACATCTGTGATTCAAGTTTTCAGATACATACAGTGCATAGTTTTGTTACAGTTGGATAGTTGTTAAGTGTTTTAAAAAAGGACTCAGAACACACTCACATCAACAAGTCGGTTATTTTCCCTCAAAGAAAGTCCAAACAGGCAGATTAATTTATGATATCTCTACAACAAACTTACAGAGAAACAGTTCAGCTTCAGCAGACAAGATTAAACAGGTCTATAAGAACATGCAATATTTGTTTCTTCCTAACAAGACAGGAAAGTACATATATCATGATGTATTGCCCTTCTTCATTTGGTGCCCTTCTTCATTTGGTGGTCTTCATAAAGTACAGGATTTTCTTATGATCAACACCACACCTACGAGGATGCCATCATCAGTGGAAAAGATACAGACCACCAATGCCTTGCTTGCATTGACTAATGACTTTGATAATTATTTGTCGCCAAATATTAAGAATATAAGTCTTCTACTGCAGCCAAAGACTTTTCCAAAGGATGATAGTTTTTGTTGCGCTACACCATGGCCTGAAACATAGTCATCCACCTGTGATTAAAATACATGTTGTAGGATTTTGTACAATATTGTGATATATATATATATATATATATATATATATATATATATATATATATATATATATATATATATATATATATACAGACGTGCTCAAATTTGTTGGTACCCCTACAGCTCTTTGAAATAATGCTTCATTCCTCCTGAAACGTGATGAAATTAAAAGCTATTTTATCATGTATACTTGCATGCCTTTGGTATGTCATAGAATAAAGCAAAGAAGCTGTGAAAAGAGATGAATTATTGCTTAATCTACAAAGATATTCTAAAATGGCCTGGACACATTTGTTGGTACCCCTTAGAAAAGATAATAAATAATTGGATTATAGTGATATTTCAAACTAATTAGTTTCTTTAATTAGTATCACACATGTCTCCAATCTTGTAATCAGTTATTCAGCTCATTTAAATGGAGAAAAGTAGTCACTGTGCTGTTTGGTATCATTGTGTGCACCACACTGAACATGGACCAGAGAAAGCAAAGGAGAGAGTTGTCTGAGGAGATCAGAAAGAAAATAACAGACAAGCATGGTAAAGGTAAAGGCTACAAGACCATCTCCAAGCAGCTTGATGTTCCTGTGACAACAGTTGCAAATATTATTAAGAAGTTTAAGGTCCATGGAACTGTAGCCAACCTCCCTGGGCGCGGCCGCAAGAGGAAAATCGACCCCAGATTGAACAGAAGGATAGTGTGAATGGTAGAAAAAGAACCAAGGATAACTGCCAAAGAGATACAAGCTGAACTCCAAGGTGAAGGTACGTCAGTTTCTGATCGCACCATCTGTCGCTTTTTGAGCGAAAGTGGGCTCCATGGAAGAAGACCCAGGAGGACTCCACTTTTGAAAGAAAAACATAAAATGCCAGACTGGAATTTGCTAAAATGCATATTGACAAGCCACAATCCTTCTGGGAGAATGTCCTTTGGACAGATGAGTCAAAACTGGAGCTTTTTGGCAAGTCACATCAGCTCTATGTTCACAGATGAAAGCACCCAAGAAATGGATAATAACAAAACATTGGACTATTCTGAAGTGGCCTTCTACGAGTCCTGATCTGAATCCTATCGAACATCTATGGAAAGAGCTGAAACTTGCAGTCTGGAGAAGGCACCCATCAAACCTGAGACAGCTGGAGCAGTTTACTCAGGAAGAGTGGGCCAAACTACCTGTTAACAGGTGCAGAAGTCTCATTGAGAGCTACAGAAAACGTTTGATTGCAGTGATTGCCTCTAAAGGTTGTGCAACAAAATATTAGGTTAGTGGTCCCATCATTTTTGTCCATGCCATTTTCATTTGTTTTATTATTTACAATATTATGTTGAATAAAAAATCAAAAGCAAAGTCTGATTTCTATTAAATATGGAATAAACAATGGTGGATGCCAATTACTTTTGTCAGTTTCAAGTTCCCTTTCAAGTCGAAAATAACCATCAAGGTATGGGATATTGCCGTCAGGCAGTAGCGATTGGCTGAGCTTTTATAGCAAAGCTGCCGATAGGCCTCTGCGCGAGCTGCCACGTAAGCCCGCCCCCTTGGGAGCTTACTATACGCAGCGCGCAGAGACTCACTTCCTCTTTTGTCTTCAGCATTGGTAGCGGTAGGTATTAGAGCCTGTAGCTGACTGTACTCAAAAAGCTTAAAGCTTGAGAAGCTGGTTTTTGCCCCTTCTCCGAGTTTATTTCAGTTACACTCTTCGGAGTCGTTATTATTATTATTTAAGGATTTTATATATTGTGTATATTTTTATATATTTTATATATTTCCTTCACGCTTTGCTTGCATCGCGTTTCTCGTGGTCTCCCGTCTTTCCTTTATTAATTAATTTTGATTATTGTGTTGTGTTTTGGGTTGTATTAAAATATATATTTTTCTGTGTGTATTGTATATATTTGTGACGCACGTTGCGTTGGCCTTGGCCGCGCGCGTGTCTGCAGCCCCGGTCTTGCCGCGTGGTAGTTGTACTGTGCCCACATATACTGTGTCCCAGTCACATAATCACCACCAGCAGTACTGCTGCAGCGAAAAAAAAAAAAAAAAAAAAAAAAAAAATCCCATTCACTACACAGAGGAAGACGACCACTAAGCCTCTATCCCCAGCACCAGCAGGTAAGTAGTGCACAGCATAAGACACTGTACCAGCACATAGCGTCTCCGCTCTGCGGGTCAGCTGACGCTTAGGCGTCTGTGCTAGCGTTCTACGCTCGGTACTCACGCTCCGGCGTGCTGCGCTTAGGCGCTTGGTGTCGGCACTTTGCCACTTGGTGCAGCGCTTCGGCGCTTTGTGCAGCGCATCAGCGCTTGGTGCTAGCGCGTCTGCGCTTGGGGACTTCGGCGCATCGACGCTCGGTGCACGCACCTCGACGCTTCGGCGCTCGACGCTCGGTGCACGCACCTCGACGCTCGACGCTTCGGCGCGTCGACGCCTCGACGCTCGGTGCACGCACCTCGACGCTCGACGCTTCGGCGCTCGACGCTCGGCGCGTCGACGCCTCGACGCTCGGTGCACGCACCTCGACGCTCGACGCTTCGGCGCTCGACGCTCGGTGCACGCACCTCGACGCTCGACGCTTCGGCGCTCGACGCTCGGCGCGTCGCCGCCTCGACGCTCGGTGCACGCACCTCGACGCTCGGTGCACGCACCTCGACGCTCGGTGCACGCACCTCGACGCTCGACGCTCGGTGCACGCACCTCGACGCTCGACGCTCGGTGCACGCACCTCGGCGCATCGACGCCTTGACGCTCGGTGCACGCACCTCGACGCTCGACGCTCGGTGCACGCACCTCGACGCTCGACGCTCGGTGCACGCACCTCGACGCTCGACGCTCGGTGCACGCACCTCGACGCTCGGCGCTTCGACGCCTTGACGCTCGGTGCACACACCTCGACGCTCGGTGCACGCACTTCGGCGCTCGCTCGGTGCACGCACCTCGACGCTCGGCGCTTCGACGCCTTGACGCTCGGTGCACGCACCTCAACGCTCGACGCTTCGGCGCTCGACGCTTGGCGCATCGACGCCTTTACGACCAGGGCACGTCCACGCTTCGGCAACCATGTCCGGGTTCCACCGTTGCGTCACCTGCCAGGCAAAATTGCCAGCGAGCGATCCCCATGAGGACTGTGTGGCGTGTCTGGGGCCAGAGCACGCCGCATCCGCGTTGGCGGATAGGGCTTTTTGCCATCTTTGTGCTGGTTTCCAGACACGCACCCTCCGCCAAAGGGCGAAGAAAGCAGTGGGTGGGCGCTCTCCTTCCACTGGATCGTCCCACACCATTTCTGCCCCGCCGTCATCTACGGCGACGCCGCCAGGGCGGCTGCAGCTCTCCAGGAGCCCGTCCTCCCAGATAACGGCTGGTCAGACGTCCCCCACCAGACGCGCTCGGGAGCGCAGCCCCTCCCCTCGTAGGGTACGCCCCCGTCGGGAGTCTAGGTCGCACTCCAGATCGCCTCGACGGAGAGCACGCTCTCGTTCCCCTCGTCGGGACAGGCGATACAGAGACAGGTCGGGGGTGGCAGAGCTAACCTCCAAAATGTCCCAATTCATGGAGGTTATGATGGGGCAGCAGTCCATCCTCATGTCCTTAGCAAATGTGGTGCCTCCAGTCCCAGGACAACCGACTGGGCCCATTGCTAGTCAGCCAGTGGCCCCTCCACAACCTGCACCGGTCGTCGCTCCTCCAGTGCAGTCTCAAGGGGAGTGGGATATCGATGCGCTGTCTAGAGACGCATCTGACATCCTAGAGGGGGACAGTACAGAGGCTGAGGTAGCCTCCCAGCACTCTGAGGACGAGCTCCACGTGCTGGACACCAATGACCCTACGTGGTCTGTGGTGGACAGAGCAACCCGCCACTTGGGCGTCGAGTGGCCGATGGCGGAGCCGCCTCGGCGCTCCTTGTTTGAGTCGCCTTCAGCCCAGTCCAGTCAGTCCAGGATGCTTCCGGCATTCCCGGACTTTATTAAGGAGGTACAGTCCACCTGGGGGGCTCCAGCCTCTGCCCCGGCGACTTCTCGCAAGGCCTCGGCCTTTAACATGCAAGGGGCAAGTGAGGCTGGGTTGGCGTCCTTCCCACCTGTGGACGCTGCGTTCGCCGCGTTGGTGAAGACGCCAACACTATCGGGGCTGACGAAAGATCCTGCATGCCCCAATAAGCAGTGCAGGACCACTGAGGTACACCTCAAGAAGGGGTACGCTGCGGCCACAGAGGCGGTCAAGCTCTCTAATGTGGCCAGCTTGCTGACGGTCTACCAAGCGGCATTAATTAAAGACCTGCCTGAGTGCCCTTCGGCGGCCCTCAGAAGCGAGTTGGGGACCGTCAGTCAACTGCTGGTGAAGCTGGCCCAGCTCAACGCGCGGGCTCAGGGCAGGAGCATCGCGTCTCTGGTGGTGGCCAGAAGGCAGCTCTGGCTCTCGCAGGCGAGAGTGCAGGAACCTGATAAGGCCCCGTTGCTGGATGCCCCAATTACACCGGGACACACATTTGGTCCAGCGGTGGAGGAGATGCTGCAACGCTCCGCCAAGGCGCGGGAGGCGTCACAGCAGATGGCGAAAATGTGGCCAAAACCGTCGTTCCAGCCGAAGCGGCCTCAGGAACATCAGTGGCGCAGGGCACCACCACAGCACCAGCCACGGCCAGGGGGGACTAAGACCTCTCCCTCAAGCACAGCAGCGCGCGGTCAACCTCCTTTTTCAAGACCGCAGCGCGGAGGGTGGCGCCCTAGAGGTGGTGCCAAGCCACGCCCTCGGGGCTCTGGCCAGGCCCCTCGCGAACGAGCCCAGCCCAAACAGCCCTGAGAACACCAGGCAGCTGTTAACCCTCCCCTACACTGTCTCCCAGCTCCAGTTCTGGCAACAATGCACCAACGACATCTGGGTGCACAAAACTATATCCACCGGGTACACCCTTCAGTTCCAGTTAAAACCTCCCCCCTTTCGGGGGGTGGTCGTAACTGCAGTGAAGGACTCGGTTCAGTCCTCAGCTCTGAATGTGGAAATACAAGCATTGCTCAGCAAGCGTGCCATTCAACAAGTAGACCCTGCTCTGATCGACCAGGGGTTCTATTCCAAATACTTCCTGGTGCCCAAGAAGGACGGCGGGCTCCGTCCTATTTTAGATCTGCGAGTACTGAACAAATACCTGCGGGTGTTATCGTTCAGGATGCTTACGCACAGGCACATCATCCAGTCAGTCCGACACGGCGACTGGTTCACCACCGTGGACCTGACAGATGCGTACTTTCACGTTCCCATCTGCCCGGGTCACAGGAAGTATCTGCGTTTCGCATTCCAGAGCAGGGTATACGAGTTTTGTGTCCTTCCGTTCGGCCTGTCACTAGCTCCTCGAACCTTTTCGAAATGTATGGATGCCATTCTAGCTCCCTTGCGGGCTCAAGGTGTCCGACTGCTGAATTATCTGGACGACTGGCTCGTCTGCGCGCAGTCAAAGGAGCAGGTGGCACAGCACACAGTGATGGTTACAGACCATCTTCGGCGGCTAGGTCTGAAGATCAATTCAGAAAAGAGCCGCCTAGTGCCGAGCCAACAGACCGAGTTCTTGGGTCTGCATCTGGACTCAGTGTCCATGGAAGCGACCCTGTCGACACAAAGAGTTGCCTCAATAGAGCGGTGTCTTTCCCTATTCAGGTTGAGACAAACAGTCAGCATGGAGCTGTGTCAGCGCATGCTGGGGTTGATGGCTGCCGCCTCACAAGCCCTTCCTTTGGGCTTACTACACCAGAGACCTCTGCAGGCCTGGTTCAATGCCTTCGCGTTGCATCCGCGGAGAGACAAACACCGCAGGCTAAGGGTATCCCGAGCCTGCTGGGAAGCGCTACGCTGGTGGAGAGTTCCGTCAAACCTCCGCCAAGGCGTACGCTTGGGTCCCATTTTCAGAAGGCAGGTCATCACGACCGACGCTTCCAACCACGGTTGGGGAGCAGTCTGGAACGGGACAGGGACCCGTGGAGTGTGGTCAGGACCCTGGAGGTCAGCCCACATCAACGCTCTGGAGCTCAGAGCGGTGGACCTCGCCCTCCGGCACTTCTTGCCAGTGCTTCTAGACAAGCACGTGTTAGTGCGGTCAGACAACACCACAGTAGTGGCGTATATCAATCGCCAGGGCGGATTGCGGTCCCCCAGTCTTCACCAGATGGTAACGCGGCTGTTGCTCTGGGCTCAACCGCGTTTAGCCTCTCTGCGTGCAGTTCATCTGCCGGGCAGAGTCAATTACGCAGCGGATCTCCTGTCCAGAGGAGGTCCTCTTGCGGGCGAATGGCGTCTCCACCCTCAAGTGGTGGAGCGCATCTGGGAATGGTTCGGCACAGCGCAGGTCGATCTCTTCGCTTCGCGAGAGACCACGCACTGTCCTCTATGGTTCTCGGTGAAGGACCTCGACAGCCCCCTGGGGGTGGATGCACTGGCTCACGAATGGCCGCCAGGGCTCCTGTATGCCTTTCCACCGATTCCGATGCTCCCCGCCTTCTTGGAGAAGGTCAGGGTAGAGCGAGCGACAGTGATTCTGATCGCTCCTCGGTGGCCTCGGAGAATATGGTTCCCGAGTCTAGTGCAGTTACTGCACGGTCGCCCGAGGGAACTCCCTTTGCGAGCGGACTTGTTGTCCCAAGCTCAAGGACAGCTTTGGCATCCGAACCCCAAACTCATGCAGTTGTGGGCTTGGCCCCTGAGCGGGAGCGCCTGTCAGCCTTAGGGCTTTCGACTGCAGTTATATCGACCATCCAGAGTGCGAGAGCGCCCTCTACTAGGTCGCAGTATGCGTATAAGTGGCAGCTGTTTCAGAGTTGGTGTCTGGCTGAGAGCCACGACCCAGTCTCCTGTCCTATGGCAGTAATATTGCAGTTTCTACAGAAACTGCTGGATGAAGGGAAATCTCCTTCTACACTTAAAGTGTATTTAGCCGCCATTTCGGTTTGTCATGTACGCATTGACGGGTTATCACCTGGTTGCCATTTTTTGGCATCTCAGTTTCTGAAAGGTGCAAGACGCTTGCGGCCTCCAAGAACGACCAGTTTACCGTCGTGGAGCCTTGATGTGGTGCTAGAAGCCCTTACCAAGGCACCGTTTGAGCCTCTCCACAGCGTGGATATGAAGCTCATATCTATTAAGACAGCTTTTTTGCTGGCTGTGGTATCAGCAAAACGCGTGAGCGAGTTACATGCACTTTCAGTGCATCCTTCTTGTACTCGTTTTGCAGGAGACGGTTCTAAGGTCTCCATGCGCCCTAATCCGGCCTTTTTACCAAAGGTTATATCCCCGTTCCACATGAACCAGTCAGTCGAGTTGATGGCGTTCCATCCTCCTCCTTTTTCTTCCCCAGAGGAAGAGCGGTTACACATGCTCTGCCCCGTGAGGGCATTGAGGTGTTATATGGACCGTACAAAGACTGTGAGGCAGACAGAACAGTTGTTCATATGCCATGGTTCTAGATCTTTGGGTCAGCCGCTGTCTAAACAGCGCCTTTCCCACTGGATAGTGGATGCTATTAAATTAGCGTATGAATCTGCAGGCCTTCCACCACCAGGGCAGTTGAAGGCGCATTCTACCAGGGGTATGGCGACATCCTGGGCCCTCTTTCGAGGGGTGCCGGTGTCTGATATTTGCGCGGCAGCCAGTTGGGCTACGCCGCATACTTTCATGAGGTTTTACAGGTTAAATGTACTGGATTCCTCTGCTCCACTGTTTGGAGCATCTGTTTTACACTCTACGACGCCTCAGGATGCGGACGTATAGAGTGGTTGATAGCATGGTGTTGACTGTTCCACCTTTAAGACAGGTGTCATTACGAGCATAGACGCTGAGGCGCAGCTCCGCATATGCCTAGATGTTCTGCCTACGCAGTTGCGTTATGACGTAAGTCTGTCCTACTGCCGAGAATCCTCCCTCGCGACGGCTTGGGTACACTGTTCCCATACCTTGATGGTTATTTTCGACTTGAAAGGGAACGATAGGTTGCGGATGCAACCCCGGTTCCCTGAAAGAGAAAATAACCATCAAGCCGCGTGGTCGCTTCAGAAGCCTTCACGGCCTGAAGAGCAAAAGAGGAAGTGAGTCTCTGCGCGCTGCGTATAGTAAGCTCCCAAGGGGGCGGGCTTACGTGGCAGCTCGCGCAGAGGCCTATCGGCAGCTTTGCTATAAAAGCTCAGCCAATCGCTACTGCCTGACGGCAATATCCCATACCTTGATGGTTATTTTCTCTTTCAGGGAACCGGGGTTGCATCCGCAACCTATCGTTATTTCAGAGAAAATTGTGCATTCTTCGTTTTTTGTGGAGGGGTACCAACAAATTTGAGCACGTCTATATATATATATATATATATATATATATATATATATATATATATATATATTGAAAATTGCTGTTCACCAAAGGTCCCCATCCAACTTGATGGAGCTTGAGCAATTTTGCAAAGAAGAATGGGCAAAAATTGCAGTATCCAGATGTGCAAAGCTGGTAGAGACTTATCCAAATAGACTCATGGCTGTAATTGCTGCCAAAGGTGCCTCGACCAAATATTGACTCAATGGGGTGAATACTTATGCAATCAATTATTTTCTACTTTGTATTTGTAATTCATTTAGAACAATTTGTAGAGTTCATTTTTCACATTTTTACATTATAGACTTTTATTGTGTTGATCAATGGCAAAAACTTCTAATTAAATCAATTTTGATTCCATGTTGTAACACAATAAAATGTGTAAAAGTCCAAGGGGGGTGAATACTTTTGAGAGCCACTGTATATAGGGTTCTTGCCAGCGCTGTTGAGCATAACGTTGCATTGTTACCTGGAAAAATTACGCTGTATTCAGGCCAAAAAATAAAAATAATTATCCTGTGAAACATTGTTGATTATTCCTTCATGTGAGAAATTGGTTTGCTAAAAATGTTTGTTTCACCTCTCAATGGGTTGGTTGTGACAGCATGTTCTTTAGTTTGGTGTGTGTAATGTATGTGACACGGAGGCGAGATTGAACTCCACTGAACTTTATTAGCACATTGCCCCCTGTTGACGGATGAGACTAGATCCTGGGTGCGCCCCTGCGGAGTGCACCAAGCAGGCATAAATGACACCGTCGCAACTGCTTCCAACTTAAGCCTGACTTAAAAGTAAATTCCACGCCAATTGCACCAAAGCAAAACTCAACAATCACATGATCACAGTAAAGGTTATTATAATATTTAAAATGTGAGATGATGCACGTTATTAGTATAGCTTTTATTAGTAATAAGTAAGTAGCCTATATTATTTTACCTACAAATAATACAATACTCACATGCAGAAACTACTACAGTACTATGCAATAGGCTACGATTGAAAAAAAGACAGTAGCGAATTAAAAAAAATGTTTAGAAAACCTAATATTTATGCTATTTTTGAAAGAAGAATAAAAACAGCACTAACCATATCCACATAATCGTAGGCCATTCTTAATGTTTTGAAAGGTAAAAACAGGTTTCTCAGTCAGACAGAATCGATAACACTATGGCAAAAATCTAGTTTCCCCTCGTGGAATGGCGTCCATGTTTTCTAGGGAGTGCTGCATTTACCTACTGACAGCGGGTGTGTTGTTAAATTCAATGGTGCTCTGCATCACTGAGTTGGAAGTGACATCACTTGGTGCTCATCAGTGCGGGGAATTTAACAACAGTTTGGTGAATCAACATCACTGATAATAATAATAGAAAGGTTGCTGCTGCGGCATGCAAGGCTGTGGTTGACCTGTGCGAGCTGAAAAAGCTTATTGGGACGAAGCTTTAGTTATCTTTAACCGACTAATTAGGAGCTTGCTTGTTCTTACATTAAAATGTAAATATTTATAAATATGAATATATTAATGGATACACTTTCAAATACAGTTCGCCCACTTTTCGCAACTGTGTAACATATTTGTTTGAAGCACTGGTGTAGTGGTAAATAAAAAAAAAAAAAGTTGGTAAACGCCCGTTTGGTGGAGTTGAACAGATAGATTGAACAGATAAACATGAACAGATGCATTGTTATTGTCCCTCAGCCAACCAAACTGAATTAATAACCACACTCGATACTTGTTCTGAGCAGGATTACCTAGTGCGGTTGTCGCTGCCCTTTGTAACCGAACTGTGTATGTATAAAAACTGTATTAAGAGCAAAAGGTGAACTCACAACTGCATTTAGCCTGTGTGTGTATGTAGCCAAAAGAGAACACGCAGTCCAGAGGCCACGCCCCCTTGCTCACGCCACAATTCTGAGGTGAGGAACACCCAGAGAGTGAGCGGAGCGAGCCAATTGTATATGGACTGGGGGAGCGGAGCGGGGGGCATTTCTGGTCTGCTCCTTTACAGCACTAAGAAGAACTGAGCACGGTTTTATTTTTCTTAAATATATGTTCGGCCATGGATTTTGGACAAAAGAGTTATAAAAAAGGTGACAAATACTTGCAGTCACTTTACAGTGTTTTCCGTCATGCCTGTGCATGGTAACCATTCATTTTCCAGTTTCAAACCACAATTAGGCACTTTTATGTTTTGCAGACTTGAGAATTGCATTTTTTTAAAAAGCTTTTATTTTCCTTTTATATTCAATGTGATTGACGTGGCACTTTATAATTCATTATGATATATATTCTCCCGATTGTGGAGCTGCATTTGTGCCATATACAAATGTGAGAAACATCATCCGTGTGTGTGTGTGTCCAGCGGTCTGCGGTTATTGTTCTTATATGCACCAATAAAGCGCTGTGAACACGGTTTATATTTTGTGCACTCTTAAGGATAGTTCATACAGTAGTACAGGGTTGTCCGTCAGACCCGTCGACTCACTCATATGTGTTCGTGGGTTGCTTTGAGCTACCTATGAGATATTTGGATTCAAACAAGCCCTGTATAAAACTAATTTGATACGAATCATATTCAAAGTTTGAAATGTATGCAAATACCAAACAATAATAATTAGAAAGCATCTTTGGATTGAATTAGATAAATTCTCTGAGCACTTAATGTCGGCTTTTTTCTTTGCTGGTCATAGCTGTTTTTTTTTTTTTTTACTTGGGTCAAGGTATGTGATTATAATAAGGACAATTAAAAAGCATTCCTTTCTGAATGTACATTACATCTTTTCATCTGTAATCGGCAACACAATGGGGGAAAAAAATGCTAGTTTATTACTTATTATTATATATCTTTTTTAATACCATGTGAGCAGAGCGTGCCTATTTTGTCTGGAGCAGGGGAGCAGAGCGGGAATCACAAGGAGTGGAGTGGAATGAAAGAAAGAGCGGAGGATATTATGAGCGATGAGCAGAATTGTCACCGTTCCACTCACATTCTCTGAACACAACACAGGATTTAACACAGGATTTGCATATCAGAGGAGAGTAGAAGTGAGTAAACTCTGTATCCCTTATATGAGAAGTGGGTAAACGATATATTGCCCAAATTCAAAGTGGGTAAATTCCGTTTACCTGCGTATACCCTCGACTACACCACTGGATTGAAGTATAAAAGGACAAATAACATACACGATAAAAAAAAAAATAATCTGTTCTCTCTCTCTCTCATATCGAATTCTTGTACGTCACCAGCTCAGTCGGCTATTCTGGATAAGTTGGCAAATGTGATATTGTTTATGAATATGTTTATTAGCGCAATTATATATTTATTAAAAATACACAACTCCATACCCATTTTCAAAAGTTTTGGCGTCTCTGAATCTACAATTACATTGATAATAGTATCTCCATACCAGACAAACTTCCACAGTGGGAACAGCCATTTTGGTTTTGCTGCAGTTCACCGATTCTCAACCCTGGTGAATCCGCTGCTTCAGCGGTGACGCACCGGTGAATTTAACAACAGTTCGTTGAGTAACTCCTGGTGAATTTAACAACGGTTTGGTAATTCCGCTTTATATTGGTGCATGCAGCAGTGAATTTAACCACGCACCCAACCATAGATATAGAATATTATATATGTTGACAACTACTTCCACAAAGTGTAAGCATGTGCATGACTTGTCCTGCCTGGCCTGCAGGGGGTTGCGTGGATCTCCGTTTCTTTCACCGCCCCCACCCTGCCCCCCGCTCCTCCCACCACCACGCTGTGAAAAATTCCTGGTGAGAACCCTGATATATATATATAAAGTGCCTTGCATAAGTATTCACCCCCCTTGGACTTTTCCACATTTTGTAGTGTTACAACCTGGAACTAAAATGGATTTAATTAGGATTTTTTATCACTGATCTACACAACATAGTCCATAATGTGGGGAAAAAAAATCTACATATTTTTCAAAAACTATTTACAAATAAAAAACTGAAAAGTCTTGATTGCATAAGTATTCACCCCCTTTGCTGTGACACCCCTAAATAAGCTCTGGTGCAACCAATTGCCTTCAGAAGTCACATAATTAGTTGAGTGGAGTCCACCTGTGTGCAATTAAAGTGTCACATGATCTCAGATTAAATACATCTGTTTCTGGAAGGCCCCAGAGTTTGTTAGAGAGCATATCTAAACAAACAGCATCATGAAGACCAAGGAGCTATCAAAACAAGTCTGGGATAAAGTTCTGGAGAAGCACCAATCAGGGTTGGGTTATAAAAAAATATCCCAAACTTTGAACAACCCCCGGAGCACCGTTAAATCCATTATTAAAAAATGGAAAGAATATGGCACAACCGCGACTCTATCTAAAGAAGGCCATCCACCAAAACTCAGTGACCAGGTAAGGAGGGCATTAGTCAGAGAAGCAACCAAGAGGCCAATGGTAACTCTGAAGGAGCTGGAGAGATCCACAGCTGAGATGGGAGAAACCGTCCATGGGACAACTATAACCCGGACGCTCCACAAAGCTGGGCTTTATGGAAGAGTGGCGAGAAGAAAGCCATTGCTGAAAAAAACCCATATAAAATCCTATTTGGATTTTGCCAAAAGGCAAGTGGGAGACACAGCAAACATGTGGAAAAAGGTTCTCTGGTCTGATGAGACCAAAACTGAACTTTCTGGCCTTAGCGCAAAACGCTATGTGTGGCGCAAAGCCAACACTGCTCATCACCCTGAGAACACCATCCCCACAGTGAAGCACGGTGGTGGCAGCATCATGTTATGGGGATGCTTTACATCGGCAGGGACTGGGAAACTGGTCAGGATTGAGGGCAAGATGGATGGAGCCAAATACAGGGAAATTCTAGAGGAAAACCTTTTTCAGTCTGCAAGAGACCTGGGACTGGGGCGGAGGTTCATCTTCCAGCAGGACAATGATCCTAAACACACAGCCAAAGCTACACTGGAGTGGTTTAAAAACAAGAACCTGAATGTCTTAGAATGGCCCAGTCAAAGCCCAGACCTCAATCCGATTGAGAATCTGTGGCAAGACTTGAAAATTGCTGTTCACCAACGGTCCCCATCCAACTTGACAGAGCTTGAGCAATTTTGCCAAGAAGAATGGGCAAAAATTGCAGGATCCAGATGTGCAAAGCTGGTAGAGACTTACCCAAAAAGACTCACAGCTGTAATTGCTGCCAAAGGTGCTTCTACCAAGTATTGACTAAGGGAGGGTGAATACTTATGCAACCAACAAATGTCTTTTTTTTTGTTTAATTAACTTTTGTGTCACAATAAAACATATTTTGCTCCTTCAAAGTGTTAAGTATGTTGTGTAAATCAAATGGTAAAAATCCCAATTAAATCCGTTTTAATTCCAGGTTGTAACACTACAAAATGTGGTGTGAATGTGGGGTGAATACTTATGCAAGGCACTGTGTGTATATATATATATATATATATATATATATATATATATATATATATTCACTTAATACTTTATTACTTAAGTTACTTACTGTACTATTAGAGAATATGCATTATTATTTCACCATTTTTAACTCATCCTTTTCTTGGGAGTACTCTTTTCCTGAAAACAGAATTTTGTAGTCATGTTATTGTGGTGTGGCAGGATTGAGGTCTTGCATGTGTAAATAATATGTTCTGTTGGGTTTATAAATAACATCTGTATAATATACTAAATTAAGTTTGTACTAGATATGGCAGGGCTGGGAGGTTAGCAGGTGGCCAGGTGCTGACTGAATAATTGACTACCAATTAACCCTGGCCACATTGTTTAAAAAGGGAATGCAAAGCTAGTCCATTGTTCAATGTTCTACATTTGTTGTTTGTCAGCAAGCTGGAGGAGAATTTGCTTGGAATTCTCATGACTGTGTGTTTGAACTAGGGTGAGCAAACAAAACAAGCACTCGTGATTACAGTGTGTCTTAACTGGGATCCGAGTGCTCAGAATAGAGATTCATTCATTTTTATTTGAATCACACAATAGTATATTTTAGCTGTGTCAGGGAGAAGGTTCCTGGAGCACGACCCTCCTTTTAGTGGAGGTAGAGCTCGACCACTGTTGGGTTAACTTTTATTTTGTAGTTGTTTTGAACAGTATTTTGTTTTTGCTTGCATTTGTATAATTTTCATGTACACGCTACCATTGCTGGTAACCAAGTGCCAGCCACCTACTACTGCACCTGCCTGTGTGTTAATTGTTTAATAAAACCTGGACGCCTCAGTGACGTTTCAACGTCAACCTCTGCGTCTCCCTCGTCTATCAGCGGATACACAAACAGAACACCCCTGTCACAGTTATGTATTGTATTGTTTTGTCTTTGTTTTATGTATTTGTGTACATTGGCAGTACGTTAAGAGTATAGCAACACATTAACCCCTTCAGTGCTAGGGGGCCATACGGGGTACACCCTAAAGATTTCCCCATAAAGTGCTATGGGGCGTACTGCATATGTCCTAAAATATATCTCACTGCAGCGTCGGCTGTGAGCATGAGATCATTTCAATTTTTTTACAGTGTGTGTAGAAGGGTTTAAGCTCTCAGAATATGTGACTGGTGTATCGGTCACGTCATTTAAAAAGTGCATGATTGACGTGTAAACTGCCCTGTATACGATTTTTCCGTGTTATTCAATGTTGGATGCGTAAGTTAAACACGCAAACAAAAAGGTCTGTATTATATTTTTTATAGTGCTTTGATTGGCGGAGCCTTTGATGGATACAACATTTAGAGGATCTAAGGACCTATTTTTAGCAAACTTAATCTTAATTTCAATAGTTATTTTTAGAACTGATCGATCACTATTGATTACTGTATGCTGTCTCTGTTGTACTGTGGCATGTGCGGTAGTAACTCAGTGCTTGGGCACGCTGTGTTTGATCACTTCTGACATTTTAGGATATGTGTGGGAGGGTTTAGTCTCTCAAAACGTGAATGGTGGATTGATCATGTCAATCAAACGGTGAATAATTGATGCCTAAACTGGCCTATAGGATTTCTCTGTGTTGTTCAGGCTGGAATCCAGTCAGTCAAATAAACAAACTGAAGAGTTTATTTTTTGGATCATGGTTTGATTTGAGCAAATCCTGATGGCTACAACATTTAGCAGACCCACAGGAGATATTTTTGTCAAATTTTATTTTATTTTCAACAGTTATTTTCAGAACTAATCAATCGTTATTGATTGCTGTATACTGTCCCAGACTATGCTGCACCCACAGTAATAATAATATTATAAAATATGTTGGTACCTGTGGCGGAGTGTCCCGCCCCTATTTATTATTATTTGTATTTTTGTTTGCGGCGCGGGTAAAAGCGCTGCGTCTTTTATTATTATATTTAAAAACCCAGTGAGGATGCATGGCTGATCAGCTACTGATTATTTAACTAGCTGACAGTCATGCATCCTTACCAAACGCGTGCAGACTCTGGCCGAGGGATAATAAGATAATTACCAACTAGTTAATCCCTCGGCCAGAGTATATAAACCTGCAGCTCTCTGCACTCGAGGTGGTTGGGTGTACAGAGGAGAGTACGGGGAGCGGAGAGAGCGAGTCACATTTGAAAAAACAATTGCTAAAACGTGCTGGATTCTCCAGCACAACACTTACTTGTTTGTTTGTTGATTCGTTTGGCCCTTGTGCCCTTTTGTTTTGTGTTTTGTTGTTTTGTTTAAATCTTTTATTTTGTTTGTTAATAAATACGCTGAGTGCTACTGCACTCAGCTTCACCCGCCCATCCACTGTTTTGGTGTCAGTTACTTCCTGGTCCGTGACGTCATCCACCTCACCACTGCGAGCCAGACTGCCACAGTGCCCTAAAGGCTGTGAGTGAGTAATTGCTTACAAAATTTTAGGACATGTGTAGGGGGATTTAGTCTTTCAAAATTATATTTTGAATTTAGTTTTTGTCTACATTTAAAAATATGTTTAGTTTACATATTGACCTGATGATGTTCTGTTTTAAATGTTTATTATTATTATTATTATTATTATTATTATTATTATTATTATTATATATTAATACAAATATTGACGCAGCCATGACATACTAACACCTATTTTATTCTCCATAGATAGTTAACATATTAGCAATGCAAGACACATGCAATTTGTCTAATTACCATTTTAGGAAATTACTTTTTTAGGGCTTGTAACAACCAGACTTTTAAGACACAAGCCAAGACTAACTGTTTTCAAAAACAGATAATTAAAGACTGATTGACAGCAAATAATGGGACCAAAAGTTCGTGGGTAAGAGTGTCATAATCTTCAGTAACCTTTTTATAGTGGCAAAAAACTGTAGAACAGTACAATGTCGATACAAAGGAAGCTAAATATACCTTAAACATTGCTCTAAGAAACCTCATAGCACAATAGAATGCATAGTGTATACACTGATATAAATATTTTGGCAGTGAAACAACAAGTAATACAGTAAACAGTCAAAATGACCCTGTTAACCCTGGGTATTACTGGTAAAACCGATTCGCAAAAACAGCTTGAAACACAATGAAGTAGTATTAACAAAAATTAACCAGTCCATGTAAATCAATGCGGTCATAAAGTTCCTTATTGCAGAAAGACAAACCAAACAAAGCCAATCCAAAAAACAAAGTCAAACGTGCTTCAAAACAAAACAAACTTGCAAAAAAACATATTCCAGAGAAAAATAAAGTATCAAAATAAACACTCATAGTACTATGAAGAAAAAAAACAATGGTAATCCAGCATTGTCCAGCGCAAAAAAGAAAAGTTTAACAGACCGTCTCACCCCTTCCTGCCGTGTGTCCAAGGACCGGCTGCGCGTTGTTCCTGGGACGTAAATCGATCTGTTTTCTTCAGTTTCAAATAATCCATATAAAACGAACGGTATTTCAAAGCTGTATTCGCGACAATTAGCTCAGTGACACTCCATAAAAAATGTTACATCGCCTCTAGATAAGCTTAGATAATTTAAAAAGCAAAAAAGAAACCGCAACAAAACTGCAAACGACACTCAGCTCTCCTTTCAGGCCATCCTCTCATTTCCCACAATACGCTCTTTTATCAATGAAACCAGGTGGCTTGAATTAAAACAATTACCGTAGCTGGCAGAATATAAGAGCCTTCACATAGAAAAAAGAAATAAAATGAACCCCGATGAATCCCCCCCAAGCCTGGACAACTAAGCCAAACGGGAGATAGGCTAATAAACAAGGCAGAAATGAACAATTTATTCTAACCTGGCCAGGTATAATCCATTCTAATTAAAGAACAGATGATGATGTATTTTTAACATCATTTATGTGGCGGTCGCCACATAGTCCCCCCCCCCCCCACCGGGGGTACAGAGGGATCTGCCCCGAAATATGGTTTTAAATTAACCACATTCACCACATCAACCTTCTGAGTTGGGTTCATCCACTGTATTTCATAGTTTACTGGGCCCAATTTTTTTATTATCTTAACTGGGCCCAACCATCTAGGTGCCAGTTTAGCTGAAAATTTACTTGCTGCTTCTGACTGCGGGTGTGCTCTAACCCAGACATAATCATTGTCCTGATAACTTGTCTGCTTCCTATTAACATTATAGTATTTAGCCTGCTTGGCCTGAGCTCCCTGCACATGCTTTCTCACCTCTTCTGCTAATTGATGCTGGCGCTCCAAAACAGAATACTGTTTTGAACCAGGCAAAGGCGGCACAGAAATGAGACGGTCAAGAGGCCCTTTAAGACAACGCCCGACCGCAAGCTCAGCTGGAGAGTAACCCGTGGTTTCCTGTTTGGCGGAGTTAATAGCAAAACGGAATTCTGACAGGAACTCATCCCAACATTGATGGTTTTCCCCTACATAGGAGGCGATCATACTCTTGATTGTGCGGTTAGCCCGTTCCGTAAGGTTGGTTTGAGGATGGTAAGCTGTGGTCAACTTTTTAATAACCCTCCAGGTCCTACAGACATCAACTAGAAGCTGACTTGTGAATTGAGGTCCCCGATCAGAAACCAAAAAACGAGGTGTTCCCCATCTCGTAAAAATTTCATTAATAAGAATGCGAGCAATTTTCATGGTTTTACTGTCCTTCAAAGCAAACATTTCCACCCACTTCGAATAATAGTCAATGACTACTAGAAGAAACGTATTGCCTTTTTTGCTTCTTGGGAATGGACCCATCAAATCAACGCCCATCATTTCTGCAGGCTCCGAAACATGGGTAGATTGAAGCAACCCAGCCGGCTTCACATTGGACGGCTTATATTCCTGACAAATCACGCATTGTTTTAAATGCTTCCAGGTGTCGCTGCGCACAGACGGCCACCACGCCACTTTCAGAATGCGGAGTAAAGTTTTCATCCGTCCTAGATGTCCTCCGAGTGGATTATCATGGTAATACTGCAGAAATGCTGGCCTCATCGAAGTTGGTACCACCAGCTGGTATCGCACTCCACCATCACCCATGGGTGCTTTCCTATATACTAGTCCTTGAGTCTCCACAAAGGAAATGCGTTCTTGTTTCCCACCTTGTCGTGACTGTCCTTCCTTTAGCAACGTGTTGATAGAAATATCACGTGCCTGAGCCTCTGCAATTTCATCCAGAGTGGCAGGTATATCAGAAGAACATTGTTCTCTGTCCATACAGACAGACACGATAGCTTTATCTGAAGATGGACCTCGTGATAAAGCATCAGGTACCACATTGAGCGTTCCTTTCCTATAAAGAACAGTAAAATTAAATTGCTGCAATCTCAATGTCCATCTGGTCAACCGGGAAGAAGCTTTAGGTGCATTAAAAGCCCATGATAAAGCAGCATGATCAGTGACTACTTCAAAATGAGGACCTTCCAAGTAATGCTTCCATTTTTCTACAGCCCAGACCACCGCTAGACATTCCTTCTCGGAAGTAGAGTAGTTTTTTTCAGCCCCGTTAAGAAGGCGTGATGCATAAGCGATTACTTTCTCGTTCCTTTGCACCTGTGTTAAAACAGCACCTAGCCCCACCTCACTGGCGTCAGTATAAATCCGAAAAGGTAACGTGAAGTCTGGGTGAGCCAACACGTCAGATGACTGAAGAGCTTTCTTGAGGTCTTCAAAACTAGCTTCACAGGCCGGTGTCCACTCCCACAGCACTCCTTTCCTTTTTAGGTTATTCAGTGGGGCAGCTCTATCAGCAAATTGTGGAATGAATTTGTGATACCACCCGGCGAGTCCTAAAAATCGCTGAACTTCTTTGATGTTAGTTGGTGCTGGATACTCTTGAATGGCACTGACCTTGTCAGCATCTACCCGTATTCCCGCTTCAGAGACAATATGTCCTAGGAACTTCAACGACTTCTTGAAGAACTGACATTTCTCCATGTTAAGGGTAAGATGGGCTTGAAGTAATTTTTTAAAAACACATTGGAGGTCTTTTACATGTTCTTGATTATTTGGTGAATAAATGATAATGTCGTCAATGTATACAAAACAGCAATTGCCCTTCAGTTCTCCTAAAACACGCTCCATTAACCTCTGGAAAGTAGCAGCTGCGTTATTAAGTCCAAATGGCATAACCTTGAATTGATAAAGTCCAAATGGTGTAATGAATGCGGTTTTCTGTTTGCTACTTTCAGCCATAGCAACTTGCCAATAACCAGAGCGCAAGTCCAGTGTGCTAAAGACTCCAGCACCACTCAGAGACTCTAAAATGTCATGCACTTGGGGCATGGGATAGGCATCAAACACAGTTTTTGCATTTAAACGCCGGTAATCCACACAAAACCTGTAAGTGCCATCTTTTTTTGGCACAAGGACCACAGGAGCTGCCCATGCTGAAGATGATGGTTCTATGAGGTTTTTCTCCTTCATTTTCTTCAAGTGCTGTTCAATCAACTCTTTCTTGAGTGGCGATACCCGATAAGCTTTACTACGTATGGCAACTTCATCAGTAGTAATAATAGAATGTTTAGTCACCGTAGTCATTCCCAGACTGGACGTACACACGGACGGCCACTGTTCTATCAGTTCCTGTACCGGCTCCTGGCACAAGAATTCTTCCCTCACAGTCAGCAACGTAGTTGGAAGTGTAACCCCTCTGTCCAATAATGGCCGTGAAACTGCAAAGTAGATGCACTGCTTAGGTAGTATAGAGCTTCGTTGTGCATCCCAGACTGCCTCCCACTCGGGCTTCGCAAGGAATGGACAATACTTATAGCCGTCTCGCTGCCAAACTCCATATGATTTTCTGTACATGTCAATTTTTGTATTAGTTCTTTGAAGGAAATCAAGCCCCAAAACCAAAGGAAAAATTAGATGTTGGTCCTTCATGACATAAGTATCAATTTTCCATTTGACGCCATGGAAATTATACAACAGAAGGATCTTCCCCACAGCCCCGTAGGTACGCCCATCTGCCAGGACGAAAGCCTGCTCCTCACATGGTATGAGCGACTCTCCAGGTTTCCGAATCTGTTGCCAGAGTTGATTCTTCATCAAGGTGTAAGTGCAGCCTGTATCCAACAAAGCTGGACTTTGCATGTTTCCCATGCTGATCTGAACGACCAAAAGCTTTAGAATATTCGTATCATCTTCGGGAATCTTCAAGCTTTGCACCACTCCTACTTCAGTTTGCTTTTTCATAAAACTTTTAGCTCCCCTCTTGTCTGAACGTTCAGTTGACTGGTTGTTAACTTTAGCCCAATATTCCTTTTGAAACGACCAATCTCTCTCTACCATTGTTCCAACTTTTACGAGCTCAGCAACAGAAGTGACAGTACCACGCAGTGAGCTGGCCAGCTTTGGATTGCAATTATTTAATATCCTGCGTATTACTTCTGTTTCTTCCATATCCGCCTTCCACTTTATACAGAGAGCGCGATAATCGTAGGCAAAGTCTTGTATGCTTTCCCCTGGCGCTTGCACTCTGTCACGGAGCTTGTCTTCAATCATGGTTTGAAAATCGGCAGGTAGAAATGCTCTCAGGAACATAGTTTTAAACTGACCCCAATTCTTTATGGTCTGACGTTCGGCCAACCACCAACTCTTGGCTGGACCCTTAAGAACCGAAGAGAGGGTAGCAATTATTTCAAGATCTGACAAAGGCCGCAGAGCTAAAAACTCTTCACACCTTTCAATGTATCCAATCGCATCTTTCTCTTCAGCCTTCTCACCGAACTCTGGGAAATTAATTCGAATAGGGAGCTTACCAGCCATCATACTGGTGTTCTCTCTTTGTACTATCGATGACGTAGATTGACGTTCCTCCTCTCTGGCATGTGAAGCCACCGGCTGGGTTCGAGGAAATGCTAACGATGATCCAAATGACACGCAGGGTGTACTAGCCTGTCTCTTTAATTGCTTCATTTCCTCCTGCCATATTTCTTCTCTACGACACAAACATTTCACCACAGACCTCTCCAGCTTAGCAAGGGCAGATTTTACATAATTCTCTACATTCTCAAATCTCTGATCTATATAGCCTCTTAATGACTCTTCTCTATTAATCTGACTTTCCTGGGACTCCTTAAAATGTTTGCTTAAATCATCAAGCTTCTCCCGCACTTGATCTACATCAACTGATAAATTAAGGGCCTGATCTAACACCCCTTCATTTTCCAATTGGGACAGGTTATCTTCCAACTCTCCTTCTGCTCGTTCTAAATTATCTAAATAAAGCTCATCTAGGGAATCAATCAGTTCCGACACTGGTTCACGTCTGGTTACAAACGGAGCCGCAGCAAAATCAAAATGCTCAAGAGTTAATGTTTCACTTCCTAATACAGACATTTTACTTTTTTTTTTTTTTTTTAAATCCCAATTAAAAAAGTCTGTAAACAATAACACACCACTCTAAACGTAACCCAGGTCCCCGTACGGGCCACCAATTCTGTAACAACCAGACTTTTAAGACACAAGCCAAGACTAACTGTTTTCAAAAACAGATAATTAAAGACTGATTGACAGCAAATAATGGGACCAAAAGTTCGTGGGTAAGAGTGTCATAATCTTCAGTAACCTTTTTATAGTGGCAAAAAACTGTAGAACAGTACAATGTCGATACAAAGGAAGCTAAATATACCTTAAACATTGCTCTAAGAAACCTCATAGCACAATAGAATGCATAGTGTATACACTGATATAAATATTTTGGCAGTGAAACAACAAGTAATACAGTAAACAGTCAAAATGACCCTGTTAACCCTGGGTATTACTGGTAAAACCGATTCGCAAAAACAGCTTGAAACACAATGAAGTAGTATTAACAAAAATTAACCAGTCCATGTAAATCAATGCGGTCATAAAGTTCCTTATTGCAGAAAGACAAACCAAACAAAGCCAATCCAAAAAACAAAGTCAAACGTGCTTCAAAACAAAACAAACTTGCAAAAAAACATATTCCAGAGAAAAATAAAGTATCAAAATAAACACTCATAGTACTATGAAGAAAAAAAACAATGGTAATCCAGCATTGTCCAGCGCAAAAAAGAAAAGTTTAACAGACCGTCTCACCCCTTCCTGCCGTGTGTCCAAGGACCGGCTGCGCGTTGTTCCTGGGACGTAAATCGATCTGTTTTCTTCAGTTTCAAATAATCCATATAAAACGAACGGTATTTCAAAGCTGTATTCGCGACAATTAGCTCAGTGACACTCCATAAAAAATGTTACATCGCCTCTAGATAAGCTTAGATAATTTAAAAAGCAAAAAAGAAACCGCAACAAAACAGCAAACGACACTCAGCTCTCCTTTCAGGCCATCCTCTCATTTCCCACAATACGCTCTTTTATCAATGAAACCAGGTGGCTTGAATTAAAACAATTACCGTAGCTGGCAGAATATAAGAGCCTTCACATCGAAAAAAGCAATAAAATGAACCCTGATGAATCCCCCCCAAGCCTGGACAACTAAGCCAAACGGGAGATAGGCTAATAAACAAGGCAGAAATGAACAATTTATTCTAACCTGGCCAGGTATAATCCATTCTAATTAAAGAACAGATGATGATGTATTTTTAACATCATTTATGTGGCGGTCGCCACAGGCTTTAAAGTCATTTTTCATTTTTCCCCCCATTTAATCTGCAATATCTCAATCAGTATAACTAAGTTATATGACTGAAATGCTCAGATTGTGCTGAAAAAAACAATATATAGGTTTCCTATATTTCCTATAGAGACCTGTGAGAAATTTGACTTTTAAACAATTCAGTCCCAAATTCAAGAAAAACCTCTAGCACTGGAGGTGGAAAAACCCTTAGCAGCGAAGGGGTTTTTAACACAGTGTATCAATACATTACAACAGATATGTAAGATGCAGGAGTCAAGTTAAAACAGTAATTTGTTTTAGTTATTGTGGTGCCAAGCAAGTTTCTGTCTAACAAGGCAAATGGGAGAAATACTTCTGAATCTGGGATTCGCTTGAGTAGTTTTGCACCTCATTATGCTTTTGGAAACCAGCCCTTGTTTGTGTTGGCAGAGAGTTGGTATCTTTTGGTTCCTTTTTTCTGATGCTTTCATGCCTACTTTTGCAGGGGAGGTTTTTGTAGGAATCCAGGTTTTCCTGGATTCAAGTAAAACATTTTTTGGGTTATTTTTAAATCTATGCATGAAACAGTTCCCAGTTTTTATACCTAGAGAAAGCCATACTTTCAATATGGTGAAAATAAAAACCATATCCTGTGCTTCAAGACCTGTTTGCCACTCATTTAAAGTAGCTTTGTTTTTGCTTAACACACACTACTCGTATTTGAAAAAAGAAGATCCAAAGAGAACTTAAACCGACTCCTTACTAGTATGTTGTAATTGTGCAAACAGACACTTAAGCTGGTGCATGGGGTGTGCTGATATGAAACAGAATAGCACATGCTTCTATCGAGGGCTGTTTTAGTTACAGTAAATTGAGTAAAAGATAAAAAATGAAATCCATATACAGAACTTATTGTCTTTAATCATCAAGCAGTTTTACTATCTCAATGTGCTATGCTGTTGTATAGCAATGCAGATTATAAACATCTTGGCTCCTTACTTGCATTTCCTCACCTTCAGACTTGGAGACAAAGGCATGGGATTATACATGAAAATGAATTTTCTTAGAAAACAGTATGTACCCGTGTATAAGCTGAATAGTTCACAACAATATCAAAATACTTTCATATTTGTACTTACTTGCAAGGCCAATCACACTACTGTACTTGTGAGATAGCAATATGAAATGCCTCAGTCTATGAAAACAGGGATGACTATCTCTATTGTTAGTAAAAAAAATATATCCTGAGGTGTTAAGGAAGCTTTGGAGGCTTTGCTAACAGTTTAAGTCGTGTAATTCAGTGTTGGATAAACCATGGTTTAGGTGCTGTATGATCATAACAATGTGGTATGCCAAAATAGTGATTGTGGGTCACGACAATAAGACAAGGGCGTGTGTGTGTGTGTGTGTGTGTGTGTGTGTGTGTGTGTGTGTGTGTGTGTGAATTAATTATTTGCAACTGACACATGAATATCAAACAAAAATGTATTTTTAAAAACAGAAAGAAAAAAAAACATTGGGTTAAAGCGCATAGTTTAAAGCTTTAAAAACAGGACCTACATGTAACTATATGTGATATATTTCATCTCCAAAATAGGATTAACATTGTTGTGATAAAGGCAATGCACTAAATGACAAGAATCAGAGTTAGAGTCTGGGAGAGTTTTAAACTTGTTATTGTTAGTTGCAGTACATACTCTGAGACTAAATGTATTGAATGCAAACAGAAATACAAATCTAAACCTAGCAAAGGAAGGCAGATTTGACCCTACGTAAAGGCAGGGCTTAATGTCTGCAACCTCTGCAGCGTTTTCTTTCTTTCCAGTAGTAACATGATCTGTGTTTTTCACAACCTTTGGGCATTCAAAGCAGCATTTTTATTGTCACTACATGAAGGCTTTGGCTTCAAAAAAGGATCAGATTGGTGTCAGAAGAATGTAATATATGAAACGGGGAAAAAAAATCAGGAAAGATTTGGGATCTGTCCAGAGCACCAGTCTGTGTCTTCTGAGTCAGGGCAGATGTCTGGATACATTAACTGCTCTACTTTCGTATTCCAGTTCCAGTCATTTTGGATTTACTTTTAATGTAAGACAGATTAATAATCACAGAGGAATACATATCAATGGCCAGAGTGCCAGTAACAGTATCTAATTACTCCAGGAGTTTGTGACTAATTCAGCTATTCAAATCTATTTCAAGAACCATGCTAAATTGAACGTTTTGTACTGACACAAAACTTACTTAAAATCGAAAGCTTGACAGTAAAACATTTATTTGAAAACAATTACATTGTGCTTTTGCTCAATAAAACTGTCAGCTGAGTAGTACTGGGTAAAACAAAAAGCTGCCAACTGCCACATTTTGGCCCTAATGAATTGTTTTCAACAAGAAGCCTTATCAAAATGTCACTTGGCAGTTCTTGCATGATTTTGGTGTCATTCATTACTGGCAAGAAACAGTAGCTTCCTGGTGCCAGTTTTTAATTCTAAATGATTAACTGATTTACTGTATCACCCTGAGGAAGTCACTTGATCTGCACAGTGCTTTAGGTTCACCACAGTATCGAACCTGGGAAAATATATTTTATTGTGCTTTTATTGATGTTCCCTGTTTAAATTACAGGGTGGTGGGAAAGGCAGAATTCTGCTTTGAGCAGTTTCACAAATGTCAATAAATTTGCCCCACTGAAGTTTAAAACCAAACACTTGAGATTTTGAGTATATTATTCCACTGTGGCTATTAAAACAGCTTTAATAAAATTAGTTGAACACCATTTTCAGCAGATTACTAGTTTATTTATTTATTTATTTTTTTATGAAAAACATTTTGTGGTTATTCTGATATCACTGTATAAAGTATGTTTATTTAGTCAGCAGATGTGTCGGTCTTATGTTGTGTAATATGTTTCTGAGTTATTGCATCATATATTCTTGTGATGTGAAGTTTGCCTGTAGGAAGAGGGTGGATGCCAATTAAAGGATATCTGATCTAGGCTATGTCTGGACTTAGTCAGGCTTATCTCTGTCTGCTATACAAAAAGCTAAATTCTCCCCCTTGACTACAGTCTTTCACCTTGACTGCTGTCAGAACGTTTTACACAGAGAAAAGTTAATATCAATATGGTGTCTCCAAGCACAGTATCATCTGTAGTGTACGCTACATTTTAAAACAATCAATCTTTTGGCAAGACAATACCCTCTAAAGCAGTGTTTTTCAAACTTTTTAGGCCCCATACCCCTTTCCAAAAAATCTACTACTGCGTACCCCCATCTGAGATAGGGTCTTAATATACCTATGAAAATAGAAAAAAATGATATTTTCTAATTACTAGGCTTAAGTACTTACTGATGTTAACTGAAAATATTTTCTTTTTTTGAAAATGCTTACCTACCAATGTGATGGACATGCCTGCTTTTTATCACAGATTTCAGTAAAACTACACAGATTAGTAAACAATGCAGCCCATACACAGGGGTATGTTAGTCTGTATTTTAAAAAGAACGAATAGGACTTCAAGTTACAAAAAAATTCAAGCGGGCCATTAAAAAAAATAAATAAACAAGCCTCGATTTGCTGGCTCAGAAGGCACACAGGGAAGGAGAGGGGCTCGAGTTCAGCCAATTACTGATCATGGAAAACTGCTGTTAAACTAATAAAATCAAATAAAATGAAAACTAAAAATGCTTTATAAAATTATTTCAAAATCCAGACCAATAAGTATGTCAAAACGAGTCCAAAAACAGGTTATGCTTTTGAAAAACAAAACCTAGGGTTCTAATTTAAAACAAAATCAGAAAGCAATTTTCAACAAAAGTTGCGCATTTCTTCCAACAAATGCAGAAGTGTAGAGAGAAAACAGACAGGGTGTTTTGCATAAAAACAATTTAAAATGTACTAATACAGCCTTTTTTTTTTAAATCAGGTAGCATGTGGAACTGTGTGAATATTGAATAACACATTGAATATGTGTGTGTTTTTTTTTTAACTCGAATGTTATCGTTTAACACTTGAGCTGGGCATTTAAAATGCTATTATTATTATTATTATTATTATTATTATTATTATTATTATTATTATTATTATTATTATTATTATTATTATTATTATTTATTTCTTAGCAGACGCCCTTATCCAGGGCGACTTACAATTGTTACAAGATATCACATTATTTTTACATACAATTACCCATTTATACAGCTGGGTTTTTACTGGAGCAATCTAGGTAAAGTACCTTGCTCAAGGGTACAACAGCAGTGTCCCCCACTGGGGATTGAACCCACAACCCTCCAGTCAAGAGTCCAGAGCCCTAACCACTACTCCACACTGCTGCCCTATGTGTGTCTTGTACAGTATCGAATCCAGACGGACTAAGCACATTGTTTTGAAGTGAATATTTCCAAAAGCTAAATTTGATGAAAGCAGAAAGGTGACATTTATATAATGCAGTCAAAAATGACTTTTAGCAAAATGCTTACATGTTAAGCCTGCCGCACACAGCCGACTCATCTCATCTCAGCTGGCCGTACAGAGTCTGGATGAATCAAGATTATGCAGATTTCAGTTGGGATGGCTTCAGATTTGAAGATTGAACATGCTGAATCTTTTTCAGACGCAGTTTCGTTCAGATGTGATCAGTCTGTCTGTGTGCGGTGGTTGCCGACCAAGACTGACTGAGACCGATTAATCATAAGGGTGTCAACCAATGGTGAAGCAGGTTTAAGTGATGTAGCTTGTCATGTAACTTGTCATACGAGGTGGCGGAATATTGACAGCTTTAGTTCCATAGGTAAAAATACATTAGTCTTGAATAGCTCTGAGTGTCCCGAATTCAAAATTACCAGATATGTGCACATTTTAATAGTTTTGTTAGGCGTTTACTAACCAAAGGTAAATGATCAATGTACCTTTTTATTATCAATGTACTGGCAGCCTATATTTTCTTACTGCGCAAAGCAAAAAAGTAACCGGTGCGTCGATCTCCAATAGGTAACAAATCACAAGCCCCCTAGATCCACATGCTGAGAAAAAAACACCAAAGTCAAATAAAAATCAACAGGTTGGATTTTATTTACCACAGGCTAAAGTGTAGTAGACAAACTATACAAAAAGTCAAACACTGCCTGAAACGTTTGCACGGTGTAAATGGTCAATTAATTAATAGGCTAAGCGCTTCTTTTGGTTGCCTCGCGGTGCTGTCTCCACCGTCTAATCAGCATACGATGCCATGAGGGTCGTTAATACAAACGTGTACAGTGCAGTGTTAATTAAATCTGCATAAATAGTAATCACCAGTATCTAGTTGTGGTCAGTAATTCAGTCTTAGCAGTGTGCGACACCCAGTCGTGAAAAACTCAATTGTGACGTCAAACCAAAACTGAGCACAACTGATCACAAAACCTGTGCAAACTCAGATGAGATGAGTTGGGACGGCTTGAGTCGGGCTGTGTGCAGCGGGCCTTAAGACGTGCTTAGCCTATTAATTTAGCTATTGACCATTTACACCATGCAAATGTTTCAGGCAGTGTTTGACTTTTTGTATAGTTTGTCTACTACACTTAAGCCCATGATTTCACTGTCCTAGTGCGGCACAGCTGCCTGCTCAACTCAATAATACTGTTATTTAAAAACATAAACTTAGATATAACACACTGAACTGATTAAACTACAAACACTGAACATTTAAACTCCAGAAAATAAACGGATCTAGTAAATACTACACATTTTTAAAAGAAGCAACATCATACAATGATTTTTTTTCTTTCTTTTTAGCATACAGACTGCAGAACCACCGCCCTGCTGTTTAAATATGTAATTTATCCATGAGTGCGCTCAACGCTCACTCACTGTCAGCAGCCGGTTGGGTGTTTATAGTTAACCTCGCCCAACAGAAAGGAAACACACACCAGTACGGCTGTGGTTTTATTTGAAAGGAGATTCAACATTGTTAATTCGATTGCTAAGTCGTAAAGTACTACCATGTGGTAAAAAAACAAAAAAAACAAAATCTGTTGTCCGTCATTGCAGGATTTTTCTCACGTATCCCCTAAGGAGTGCTCAACTACCACCAGGGGAACGCGTACCCCACTTTGAAAACCGCTGCTCTAAAGTGTTATGATTTGACATCATCTGTAATTCTGATACCTTTTAAAATGAATTAATTGATTCCAGAGATTTGAGGGCAATATAATATTAAGCAGACAAAGGGGTAGTGTGACATATAGGTGCAGTCATTATGATTTTCCCCGACAACGTGATTCGGTGCGTTTTACAGTACGTTGTCACTGCGTTTGGGGCTTGTTAAGTGTCTTTCTGACCGATAGAGGGCAGTACCTAGTTAGAAACTGCTTTGACGATAGACTAATAGCAGGATCGAGGTCACGTACTAAAACGAACAAATAACTAAAGGGCAAAGCTAACTTCGAGTAATCTCTTTTGTGTAAGGCAATAGCCCAAAATAAATAAACTGTACAGTAGCATATATCAATAAGTTAAAGCATGCTTAAGAAATGGATACATGCATTATGCACGTGAAGGTGGTTTTATGTTTTCCTAGTTATTATAAAAAATAAGTTGTCATTTTTTTTTTTTTTTTAAGAAAACAAATATACGGTAGGCTATTAAAACCATTCCACAAATATTTTCTTATATCAGTAATAGCTAATAAAACAAAACTCGGGGTAGCCTACAGTTTGACACGTAAAAACAGAATTTGATTTATATTTTCCCAGAACATTTGGCAGCTTTAACTTAAAATAAACATGACAAGAAAGGTTTGTACTTACTGTTTATAAGCCACTTCTCTCACACATTTTTTTTGAGAACATATTCTGTGGTAGAAAGGTATAATCCTTATGCAGCAGTATTTTCTTTATGATGCAATAGCAATATTACGACCTTGGCCAAACCGAACATGCAATGCAATTGTTTTGTTTTTACACATTGCAGACCAAAAAATACCAAATAAAATAATAAACATTTGGATATCATTTCATTTTTAATTGCAGCAAAGGGGGAGACCTTTCATCTACTTGTGTCTTGGTGTACGCTCGCTGTAGGCATATTGTAAGTATGACCTCAATAGGAATTGCCAATTAAAATACTGTCCATCAACTCCCCTTTCTAAAAATGTGATCTCATGTCCGTTTACCACCTTTTGTCCATTGTTTAGCATTTTGTGTACTTAACTTCTGTAGAAGGTACACCATGTTTACAATCGTGCATATTACACATTTTTATTGTAGTATACCATGAATAAGCATACAGTGTCAGAAAACATATGGAAAGCATTTGTAAAAGTTGCTAAATCATGACAAAGCCATTGATGTTTACTGCATATCATTTCAAACTGCAACACAAGGGACTGAAAGGACCATACTTTTCAAGAAATGTCTTAATAAAGAAATGGGTAGGCTAATTGAGATATGTTTTAGTGGTCCTATACCAACATACCTCTGGTTTTAATTGTAATTGTTGACAATACAGAGCAGACCATTTCTTTTGTAAAAATTACAAAATAACTAACTAACTGACATTCTGACTTCTAACTAGTACCAGTACTAAAAGCTTTAAGTAGCCCTTGGAGATCAAAAATAATATTTTAGCTCTCATTTCACCATTTATAACTATTAAGTGGAATTTGATCCCCATGGTTCCAAAAATCTATGCAGACAGTAAGGAACACCCATTATAAATGACCTTTGTAACTGTCAAAATGTTTCTTTGTCTGTAGCAGTGGACTGAGAACCTGAGATAGCAACTTGAACTCCTGAAAATGTGTGTGATGTTAACATATATAAGATATGCCCTGATAAAATCGATGTTTCGATGTCTACAAGGGTAATTGAAAACCAGTTGGATTTTGTTTTATGTACTGTAAGAATGGTATTTCACATTAAAGAGCAGCACAGTTTAAGTTGTCCTTAGTTTTGCCCCAATTTTTGACTAAGTTTCTTTTTTTGAAAAGGAAAGTGCATTAGAATCAGTATTAGAATAGACATTGACACAATTTATAACAATATTAAACACCAAGGGCTAAGTTCTATAACACAATGCAGTTTGTCCGTCAAAAATACCTTCATTTATTTGCTTACGATTGTAAGTCGCCCTGGATAAGGGCGTCTGCTAATAAATAAATAATAATAATAATAATAATAATAATAATAATAATAATAATAATAATAATAATGTCTTGAGTTTGTTAGGAGATTATGTTAAATAAAATAAGGACCTAAGGTAAACAATGATAAATCCTTGAGAAAAGCTTGCTAATCATGAGAGTGCTTATTCAATTGTACCACCAGTACATAGCTGTTCTGGGAATACAAGCTCCTCATCAAGTAACTGCAGGTAACATAATATGAAATCATATGTTTACTGCCCTTTACTGGAATGTTGGCCTTATATGTACTTTGATAGTTTTAAAATGTTGTACAGTTTTAGAAACAGCGTGCCGTATTTTTGGGGAGCTAAGCAATTAGGTACCCGTGGCATCTCCCCTTTTTGCTGATAAGTGGCAGAGATAACACGTCTCAAAGATTAACTTTCCAATTATTTCATTATTAGGATGCTGTTCTTGCTATCCTATATGCTGACTCAAAGGCCTCAAGATGGTATCAGTAGTTCTGTCTGACCTTTGTAGCTTTACCAGTCCTCAGCGATGAATATCCAAGCAGCTTCAGGTTACGCATTGAGTTTCTGAATGATTGTGTTTATAATCTAGGCATGGCATAATCTAAAGGTAAATCTAAAAGTGCAATTTGGGACAGAGAGGCTGTCAGACTTTAAATTATTTAATTACTATTTAGTAATATGAAAAAATAGCCACATTATTTGGTGTGTTTAAGCTAGCTTTCACAAGTGAGTGAACTGTTTACATCATATCAAGGCAAACAATGATTTTCTGCTCCCCAGGTTAATGCCCTTTTCTGTCTTGATACATCTCTCTAGTTTTCAGTTTGTATAAATGTATTTACAGCCTTAATGATTCCTTAAGCCACTTGCTTCTCCTTCCCAAAATGTACTGCAAAATGACGTTGTAATGCAGGACCAGTAACTGGCCGAGATAGAAAGAGGGATGTTGCACAAGACATATTATTATTATTATTTATTTCTTAGCAGACGCCCTTATCCAGGGCGACTTACAATTGTTACAAGATATCACATTATTTTTACATACAATTACCCATTTGGGTTTTTTATTGGAGCAATCTGGGTAAAGTACCTTGCTCAAGGGTACAGCAGCAGCGTCCCCTACCAGGGATTGAACCCACGACTCTCCGGTCAAGAGTCCAGAGCCCTAACCACTACTCCACACTGCTAGTTGTAGCAAAACCATGTATAAAATCAGATTTGGGGTGTGACACTGGAATTCATGAGAAGGGAACTAAACTAGATAAAATGAGTTAATTTCATCCACAATGGAGCCTTCCAGGTTTCTATCACACTGAAACTGTTATACTGTTATACACAAATCATTTTATAATTCCCACGATCATTTAGGTCAAAATTGTTTCTTCTCACAGATATGCATTTTTTTCTTTTAAACTGATTACTTATCCACATAATTAAAATCCTTGTATTATTGAACAGGAGAAGTAAAAAAATCTTCAGTTTGAAAGAGTATAATTGTCACTCGGCCTTGCTTGCACTTCACTTAAAACAATTGAATCCTCTTAGTTTCTCAAACCAGTGTCAAACAAAAAATGTTGCCTGGGGCAGTTTTATTGATTGTTTAACAGCCTGTACTAATTATAAGCCTTATTGGTTGTTTACAAATGGTGAATGACAGGTCATAACAGGATGGATAACACAGCTACTGAAATGTATTTTAAAGACTTCACATTAAATATGATTGTAATTCAGACATACAGATGTCGAGAACAACTCTAGGTTCAACATTAAAATGCCCCAAAAAAGTTTTTTGTTTGTAGATGCTGAGCCTTTAAAAAACTGTGGAAATTGAGATTAAACAGTTAAATATTTGTAAAAAGTAAATGCAATATATTCTAGTTATCTCGGTTAACACAGACTGGCGCATATCACACAGGGCAAGGCAAACCACACACAGGCGGAGGGCAGGCGCGAACCCAGGACCTCTTGCTCTGAAGCATAGCTCCGATACCGCTGTACAAAAGAGCCGGCTCCTTTGAAAGGAGCATATATCGGGCTTATGTCACTGTGTGTGATTACGTCACCTACCAGCCCTGCTGCTGCTGCCTTCCCCCGTGCATGCTACAATATATATATATATATATATATATATATATATATATATATATATATATATATATATATATATATATATATTCATATATTCATTTTTTTTGTGGGTGAGGAAAAAAAGTTACAAGAAATAGATGTCTACAATTATTTATTTCAGCAATGTTTTAGCAAAACTCCAAAAATGCTAATTCAAAAGTATTCATACCCTGACAAGGAAAATGAAATTAATATTATTATTATTTATTTCTTAGCAGACGTCCTTATCCAGGGTGACTTACAATTGTTACAAGATATCACATTATTTTTACATACAATTACCCAATTATACAGTTGGGTTTTAACTGGAGCAGAACTGGAGTCCAGAGCCCTAACCACTACTCCACTACTGCTGGTTGCGGCACCTTTAGCAATAATAACCTATTTTAAAATAATTAGAATATTTGTCAATGACCTTTTGGCATGATTCTTTAGTGATTTTTGACCATTCTTCAACATAAAATTGTTCCAGTTCATTCAAATTCCAAGGACTTCTCTTGTGCACAGCCTTAGCTTGGGGCTTTGACTAGGCTATTCTAGAACCTTGATTTTATTCTTCTTTAACCATTCTGTTGTGTTGGAATGTCCAGTTGCGCTTTAAACCAAGTTTTGTAGCGGAGGGTTTCAGATGATTGGCCTATATCTTTTGGTATGCTATGGAATCGATTTTACCATGTATTGGAACAAAATGTCCTGTGCCATTAGAGGAAAAACAGCCCCATAGAAGGATATTACCACCTCCATGCTTAACAGTAAGTATGGTGTTCTTTTCTTTGTATGCCTTACCAGACTTTCTCCAAACGTAATGACAAATAGCTCGATTTTTGTTTTGTCACCCCACAAAACCTTTGACCATCATTCAAATGCTGTTTTGCAAACTTTAAGCGATTGTTCTTGTAACATTTTCCTAAGAGTGGCTTTCCCTTGGCCTGCGACCATTGAGACCTTCACCATGCAATACTTGACCTATGGTTGAAATGGAACCCCCAGTCCCACATGCAGCCAATTCACTTTAAATCTTTGGCAGTCAATCTCGGATTGTTATTGACCTTCCTCACAATTCTTCTACTTGTTCTTCCAGACAGGGAGTGTTGTGACAGTACCACGAGTCTTGTACTTCTTGATAATGGAAACAATAGTTGAAATTGGGATATTCAAATGCTTGGAAATCTTCTTGTATCCTTCTCCAGCTTTATGACAATAAATCATTTTCAGATAGCTCTTTTACTTTTTCTCATATTAACTTATTGGTAATGACAGCAATCATCTTCTGCCGAACCCTTTTATACTCTCTAAGAATGTTCATCTACAATCCAGCATTTTCTAGACATTTTTCCTGTTCCATAGTTTATGTTCCACATGTAGATATTTTGCACAAATAAGGTACATCCGGGACAGTAAATGACCGTCACGGTGGCAATTGTGGTGTCAGGCAGGAAAGGCAGTTGCTGTTTAATTTTATTCTATGTTTTTGTTGGCACAGCCGTTGTACAGTTTAAAACGTATAATGTAAACAATTTTAATTACATTTAGCGAAAATATACATATGGTACTACTTATTACATTGTACGGCCCACAGGGGCGTGTTTTGTACAAATGTTAAACTCCTGTTCTTTGACAGTTAAGCTTTCTTGTATTGTTTATATTATATTCAAAGTTACTTACAGCATTTCGAATTGTGTTTACTACGTACTTCGTTTATAAAGTAGGGATTTTCATTGCCCCTTGGAGTCTATTATAAGTGGAGTGCACCTGCATATATATATATATATATATATATATATATATATATATATATATATATATATATATATACATATACAGTACTGTGCAAAAGTTTTAGGCAGGTGTGAAAAAATGCTGTAAAGTAAGAATGCTTTCAAAAATAGACATGTTAATAGATTATATTTATCAATTAACTAAATGCAAAGTGAGTGAACAGAAGAAAAATCTAAGTCAAATCCATATTTGGTGTGACCACCCTTTGCTTTCAAAACAGCATCAATTCTTCTAGGTACACTTGCACAAAGTCAGGGATTTTGTAGGTATATAGTCAGGTGTATGATTAAACAATTATACCAAACAGGTGCTAATGATCATCAATTCAATATGTAGGTTGAAACACAATCATTAACTGAAACAGAAACAGCTGTGTAGGAGGAATAAAACTGGGTGAGGAACAGCCAAACTCAGCTAACAAGGTGAGGTTGCTGAAGACAGTTTACTGGCAAAAGTCATACACCATGGCAAGACTGAGCACAGCAACAAGACACAAGGTAGTTATACTGCATCAGTGAGCTAACACAGTTCATGCTAGATGTCTTTCAGTGTTGTGGTGGTAGCTATTTATGAAGTTTGGCACGGTCTGTGCTCTGCTGCTGCTGTTCAGCAAACAAATAAATAAAAATGTTTAAGAAAGTATTTCTGATAAACATTCATGAGGAGCAGATGCTGCACTGACCATTTAAACCAAAAAAACACAACATAATTAGAACAACCCAACAACAGATGTTAAGAAGCATGCAAGTTGTTGTGCCTTCATGGTATTATCAAACTGTTTCAAGTGATTACTTTCACATGTGATAAAGCCTTTTCCCTACATTCATTTAACATCTACAACATTTAAAATATTGAGAACATATTAGTTTCCATGGAAATTTACTGAACTGCAGGGGTCTTCTTTTGATACTCTCAAATATTTAACAAAAAAGCTAGGCCAATGAAAATGTTATTGCTGTGATAAGACCTTATGGGGACTGTTTGTGGCTAAGATGGTCTGTAAAGCAAGCATATGGAAAGTAGACTACAGTACAGAACATTGTGCATTTTTTAATAAATAGGTTGAAGACACAGATTTGAGACCTGCTTCCTTCTATGTTTTACTGTCAGGCAAAAAATAAGCAGGGTGGATTTTATTACAAAGTATATAGTGTATATAGTATACATATTCCTCATCAAAAAAAAAAAAAAACATGACTGGTTTCAGTACCATGAAAATGACATCAACTGTATTAAGAATAGCTCATGAAAATGTTGTAATTAAAAAATAAATAACAAGTGGTTCCTAAACTATCAGGCCTTATTTTAAAGCAGACACCTACAGTGAGGCAAATCACAGTACCAGTGTTTATTTTAAATTTTGTAACTGAAATTTTGAAAAAAATAAGTAATTTGGGGTAATCCTTTTTTTTTTTTTTAAATTACCCCTTACTGTATGTGTTTTGTGTTCATGCTGTGTGAGAGAAGTAGACTCTAATGAGTTAAAATGTCAGGCACTCAATAGTATAAAATTGTATCAACCCAGTGATTATTGATGTGCCATGGTTCAGTTCAAACACAGCACATGTTGTTTTTTTTTTACTAATGTTCCATATCACCATCAGCCTGTGTACTGTACCTTTTCTGTGCTGAAGCTCACAGCATATGTCCTTTACCACACAGATAAAATGAGCTGTCAACTTTAATATTATTGCAAAACTATTTTATGGCAAAGGATAATACATTTCATACGTAATGAAAAAGGGATGGGACATGTGAAACAAAAACAAAATACATATTTAACATTTAATACTGTACAACTGTCACCAAAATTAATATACAAAATAGCTAGATGTACTGATTTGTGCCCCATATTCAACATAGTTTTTTTTTCTTTTTTTCCCCCTTTTGTTTATAATGCAATTATTATAGATCCCATTAGTGTTAAACAGACTCAGGCTCGAAAATAAACTTCATAGTTCATTGTTGAAGCTAGATTTTATAGATGTTTTTCAGATTTTTTATTTTATAAAGAAATAACACCAATAATGTGTAACCCTCCTTAATCTGTGACAGATTTGACAGCCAAGGTCTTCAAACTACAAGCGACACATTTTAGTGTTTCCTGATCCTGGTCTGATTAATTGCTTATTTACTCATCAGTGCACAGGAGATACATATCATCCATAACTACTGAACTCTAAATAGTGCTACATTTAGAAATATTCAAAGAAGCTTCAATTTAATTACATTTTGATGGGACATCACAGTGCTACACAGACATTTTTGCTTTATACCTAGGCAAACCCCTGCTTTGCCCATGTTACACCCAAATCAACAGATTTGCATTCCGTTACCATAATGAAGAATATCTGCTCAAACACTGTTAAATTAAACATATTTTTCTTGTTTTGCTTACATTGCTTTGATAAAGGGTCTGCCCATGGAGGATTAGACTTCATTACAGGCATGACAAATTATCAGTCTGACTGGGGGAATATAGGCTATGGAGACCAGAGATCTTTGAAGCTTGGTACTTTTATTTCATTCTTCTCAATTTAAGTCATCCTCTTGGACCTAGATGTTACATGGTGTGAATGATAGGAGGCTGTGGTCCTTACGGTGAAGGACGGAAGGCCGAAGGCCAGTGACTAAAAAAAAATCCTCAGCTCAGGCTCTGGAATCACAATATCACAAGGGGGTTATTTTCACTTAATAAATGCTTTATGAAAGTCTAGTATGCTGAACTTGTTGAGTATAAAGTTTGTAGTTTCTATGACCATTCCCCATGTATTTTAACAAACTTGACATAGACCTCCTGTTTATAACACTATATAGTGAAACACAGGTCACAAAGACACTGTTTTGTAAACTGCCCTATACACATTTGTTCGTTATAAGTATTTAATGAGACCAAAATAAAATGTGAATATTTTTTTTGCTTGAGATCTTTTTCTGCCTTTAAGACACAAAGGGCCTCATTTACGATAGGGCGCTAAACTTATGGTGCACGATAATTTGAATTACCGTGCACGAATATGTGATGTGTATGGTAATGCATGATAATGTATTTAAATGAGGCACCCCGCTCTGAATAATGAGATAAGCTTCATTCACACCGTATTTACAAAAGGGCGGTAATGGTATTGTGCAGATTAAAGTGAGTGATAATTAGTTTGTTTGGATACCAAGCTTTAACCACTGATAGGAGCGCTATTTAAACCTCTTTTTCTGACCTGAAAACTAGTGATGTGCAGTTTGATTCTTTTAACTGACTTGATTCTTTTGATGCATTCAGTTTAGTGAATCAGTTTGATTCACTGATTCAATAACTCAAAATAAATACATCTTGCTGAATTACTTGGTTATGAAAATGTGTTTGAAAAGAAAAATCTGGCAGCAAGGGCCATTTAACCCTATGCCGCCTATGGGGAATGACCATATTTGGGTGAGAATATATGACAAATGAAATTTATAATTAAAGTTCGGGAGGAGGGTCAGACACCAATCTCCGCATCACCAAATTGAATCATTCAATTTACACATTAGCTAATTTAAATTGTTAGCACTATAAATACCCTCTTCACTTATCTCTCAGTTGCGTTTTGATTTCATCGTAACCCACCACCTCCCCATCTCCACCTTTCTTAACAGTTTTTATGTTTTATCAAATGGGGGTCTCAGCCTCGTCCAGTTGGCCAGGCAGCGAACCCTCAAACCAAGTTTAGGTTTGATGCCAAATGAATGTGTATATACAGCATACTTTTCTGTTAAATCGCATACTCCGCATTCTCTACAATAAATATTTGTACTAAAACATTTTGTGATTGGTGTTTGTCCCGAACTACTGAACTTTGTGTTAACGCTTGTAGTTTGGTAACCATAAATCAGAAATTAAAACCCAGCATATCAACAGAAAGGCATTAAGTAGCTGTTTCCAATGATATAATATGTTTGGTTGTGGGATGTGTTATATTTTTTCACACATAAGCCACGCCTCCCAAAAAATATTAAACATTTTATAATAATAAATAATATTTGTAAAACATACAAATATACAATTTTTTCTAAACGATGTAGAAAAAAATTAGAGTATATAGGAGCTGCGTAATTTTACAAGGATTTCAAATCAGAAATCAGAATTGAAATTGCTTGTATAGTTGCAGAGCTATACAGGGTTTTGTAATGTGTGTATTAAGAGCCGAAATGGCGAATGCAGGTCAGCTGTAAAATTATGTATGACACTGTAAAGTTAAATATATGTCACAAAACCAATGTTTTGTAAACTGCCTGTCCTTTAATTATGAAGATTTATAGGTTTTCATCGATGAATTTGGGGCTGTCCCATGAACTGTGGGTCATCTCTTGTACGGTTATGCTGCCATGTGACAGATGACATGGTGCCCAAATGAGCTGTCAGTGGGGACACAGACTTGCATGGTTAATGCTTCAAACCTGTGGATCACTAGCTGACAGTGGAATAAAATAGAATTGCATGCTGTTGCTTGGCAACTGAGATAGAAAGTGGTCATAGCCTGACAATGGGTTTTCTAGAAGAAAACTGAAAGACACTGGGTCAAAGATGCTGTAACCACAAATATGAATGGCAGTAACAGATATGTGCAGCTCGACTAAGATAAGTCTACTTACAGTGCTATACTATATTTAGGGGCTTATCAAATATCTGTTCATATGATGACTTTCAGTTATTTTTTTTTTATTTTTGTTATGATTTGTATTATGAAGTAGCCTGTTACCACATTTACTAGGGTAACAGAGCATGAAATATGGAAAGTGGAGAGCCTTGGACAAAATGTTTCATGACCATGGGCTCTGTACTGTAAGCAATTTAAGTGGTGTACATACATCAACTATTCAATATGGTCCCATTTGTGGCTTTTATCTTTGGTATAACATTAACAGTTTTGTTTGTTATTGTCTGTTGCCCCCAGCGAGCAGGTTGTATTTCCCTGAAGTGAATGTGTAGACAGCAAGCTATAACCAAGCAACATGTATCCACTGTCATTCCTAAATAATTATTTTCTGCACAGGTATTGTACTGTCTAGCATGAAGCCATGCAGTAAATATTGAAAAAAAAAAGGATTTGAAACACATTTCCACTTATTTCATTTTAACCAGGGAATAAAGTATATTGACAATACTAGTTTCCTGTATGACATGTTGTACTGCTAGGTTTATAGAGTTTGGATCATTTTAGGAACATTTATATTGCTTGGACAGGTCTTAAGAAAGATTTTGAGAAAAATAATTTCCACCTTTGCCAGAAAGTAATACAAAAAATCTGTTTTTGTGATACCTGCATTGTAGCTCCAGCATAACACTGTAAAATACAGTAAACATTATTATTGTAAACATTTTGCTTTAATGTTTCCCCTTTGAGTTAATTCACCCTTGAGATACCACAAGTCATTAATAAGAGGACAGAATGCTTCCATAATATTTGCTGGTCTATCAAAAAAGGTAACGGTTCACTGAACAATGTCCCTGTGCTAACAATATAAAACGCTGACATCCCACATGATAATAGAGAAGACAGCATGTGGTCAATTCATGATAGAGGAACTGGGGATGATAAGGACATATTAAACAAGAATAGACATGTACTGTATATATAAAGAACTTTTGTCATACATACATACAAACTACTACGACTACTACTACAACAACTAATAATAATAATAATAATAATATTCAATCTCTATAAAACCTACCATGTATATTGTGTTCCTCCTTGGTGGGAGATTAACTTTTTCATGCCATCAACATTTTTAGGCTCACTCTATATATCGGTGACACATAAATATTAAATGTAGGCTTTGCTGAAAGTAATTTCAAACTTGAAATAGCCATTAACCTTACATGTTTCAATAAGAATTGCTGGAAGAGAATTAAAGGGAAAAGTTCATGAGGTGCTGTGACACAGAGCGAATGAATCCTAGTCAACAATCTCCCTCCCGATCTGTGAGGGCGCTGTTTAACAGGAACAGAGTACCTTGTACTGGTTGGTCTGGCAGTTCATTCCAGGGTCAGTTGGAAGCCAGCCAGCCAGGAAAGGGGTGGAGTCACAATGCTCGAAGTCATCGCCCTAAAGCGGTACGCGATGCATCAGTCATGGATTGGAGGAGACGTGACTGAACTAGCTATCGCAGGGGGAGTGAGTAAGGGTATAATTGGGGATGTGACGATGTAACAAGATTGACCAAAAATCCAATTGTGAGTGTTAAGTGTTTTGTTTGTTTTGTGGAAACTAACTGTCTGTGTTTGTCACTGATAGAAGGCTAACACGATCCGGGAGCTGTCGCTACAGGCCAGCATCGAACTCGGACTACACTGCACTACTTGTCACTGTAATTACATTGCACTGCACCGCACCTGCACTCAGAGCACACACTCTCAGGAGAAGTGACCGTGTCTGTGTTGTGTGTTGTCTTGTGTATTATTATTTAGGGACTAAACCCCGTGGTTTAAACGCTGACAATACCCATTGTTGGGTAGAGTCAGCATTATTATGTCACGGTCTCAAACAGGAGAAAATAAAGGACGGTTTTGAACCGTAACTTTGTGTCTGTCATTGTTGGAGCACCTGTATCACCTAATCACCTGAGCACTGCAAACCACACGTTCACAGGTGCCCAGCATTTTCAACAGTGTAGTGCTTCATGTAGCGCATCAGCCCCGTAATCCCATTTACTGGTATAATCAACTGTTTTGAATTGTGCTATTTAAATGCATTTCATTACAGGTAGTTCTATATATGTCTATGTATGCCTGGTGAGCATACTGGCTAACTTTCTCCTCAAAAGGCTGGTAATTTGCCAATATCTGCTGTCGATTTTCTGGGTGTTAAGTCAGTTGGCTGGTGGTGGGATTGGTCAACACTCACTGACCTTCAATTCTCAACAGCTGTTCTGTGTAGTTGCTATGGACAGTGAACATAATTGGAAATTCTATATTTCAGAAAACTTATAGTGTTACAGTTTTTAATCCTTATTTTCAGAGACAGAATCCCTTGAAGAGCAGAGTTGAATTTAAAGTGCATTATTATTCTATGCAGGCTAATACATCTCATGCAGCAACTGCTCCTGTACCATTGCATTCTTAATTTGTTTTTGAAAAATATAATTATGAACTATGTGTATAGGTACTATATAGTTGTATCTTAATTAACTATAATGTAGCCTAACATTTTCAGGTGTGGAGGGGGCTAGGTGAGCTCCATGAGAAGGTAATCCTGAGCTCGTGTCCAGTAACTCATCCTGGTCTGACGAAGCTTGATTCAGTTTTAGGGCATGTTTATATTTAGGGAAGCTACAGTCTGGAGTATTTGCTGCCATTTGTTTAGGGGGATTGAAGGTTTTCGACCATTCCGCTTGTGCTCAGACTAAACTACCTGATGAAGTGACCCTCAGCAAGATAACAGCAGCTGTTAAGATGACACCGTTGTCCATATTGGCTGCATGTTTGCAGAAGAACATCATAATAGTCCCTGCATCTGTACTGATCGCCTGACATTAACTCCAATAAGCCTTTATGATATGTTTGTGAAAGTATTGGCCTGTAGTCGACTGTCAATATCTTTAATGGGTTTGGAACAAGCCATGCAAGACTATTGGTCATAGATACCAGCAGCTGTGTACCATACATATTGTACACACAATCCATGCAGTGTAAAACCAGCTGTTCTGAGTGCCCATAAAGGACCACCCACATACTGAATCTTATTGTAATTATTTGTGCAAACAGTCATTTAGCCCAATAGTGTAGTGTTCTTTTTGGGTCAGATCATTAGCTTGTGGGGGATGGAAGGTTCGCGTATAGGCAAATGAAAACAATTTAACAAATATAGCATGCACTAGCTTTGACTGGAAAGATGTGTCCAATTCTCCTTGTTATGATTAGTGGGAATTTTTTAAAAGCTTTTTAGTATTTTGTTTTCTTTCAGTACAAAATCATGTGGCAGATATGTTGCAAACAATCAGTCAATGAGAAAGGTATATTTAATAAAAGTGTATGCACTTTCTCTCCACACACAAAACACCTGTTAACCATCAAGGTGGTGCTTTATGTGAGAGATTGCCATTTTCTTTGCATTTCTAATCCTAACCCTAAGCAAAGGGCAAAAAAAAAAAAATCACAAGGAAGGTAATTGCGACCAGCATCTATTTTATAATTTTAAACAGGAGTCAGGTGAACTATGTCAGTGGTTTTAGAGTTAATGCATTTGTAGTAATTTAACTTTCCATGTATATTATCTACAGATCCGCTTCTCCATATCCAAAAAATAACTTGCATTAATGTCTGGGGTATCCATTTACTGACAAGGGACACACTATAAACCAGTGATTTATATCTACTGTTCTAAATCCAAGTTTAAACCTTGTGGACAGAGCCATTGTTTAATTGAGCTAAACCCTAAACTCAAAACACAGTATGATGTATGGAATGTCACTCATCGATGAAATCTTAGCTCTGGATCTTTAATCAGTCGTAATAACAGTATCTTGAGCTTGCCGTGCAAGCTGCCAGCTAATATGGCTGGACTGGATAACATTGTAATTTAGTCCCTGATTCCAGCTGCTAGTGTCTGACAGATGTGACTCCAAAGGCCATAGAGCTAACTCCATAAAGACCCTACAGCTGTGAAGAAAATGACTGGGTAATTTCTGAGTGTCTGCAATGTGTCCATCAATTGCTGGCCAGCCACCAGGCACAGGGTGTGTTAATTTATTCTCACAGCTTTTGCAGTGTTTTCTTCTTTTTAATGAAGCAATGAATACGTATTTTGTGCCACGGTCTGTTCTAAAATTATGTGTAATTTTCAAATTAACACCTAAAGTCAGTAAAGAACTGCTGTGCTGAAGTTTCTTCATCAATTTCCTGTCTCCATTATGGTGTCCGTTGATGGATTGGACATTAAGGCATTCCTGGAGGTTTGTTTTCTGTCAGGCTAACCTGTTTTTTGCAATGACATCAGATTTTTTTTTCAGCTCTGTCACTGCTGCTGATGCTGGTTTTTATTTTGCATACCTAGGTGTTTCACATACATTAGTAAATCTGTAAGTGCAAGAAAATAATAAAACAGCCTTGTTGTGAAATGTGAATTATGGATCGTATAGTACACGATTCTCCTTTAAACAGTATCGGAATTGCAAAGATGATGTCAGGACTAAGCTAAGACTAAGGATCAAGGCGGAGGTCAAGTGGTGTATGCCATATCTATGTGCATAGGAATTCTCCGTGGAGGTGTGACTACAAGGCAAGTTAAATTGTAAACTGACACAGAAAAACTGCTCTTTAGACTGTAGGAAGTAATCCAGACATATACAATGGCAGTACATGTACAATGTTAAAAGTGGCAGAATGTGTTAAGGCTGGTGGAGTTGGCAAGAAGCTCCTTTGAAAGAAGTCATCTCTAAGGATCTGTTGTAGATAAAGCCCCCTGCCCTGTATAATTTGCTAATCTGGAGTATGCTTTGAGTTTGTTTTCATTTTTACTTTTATACAATGTTTTGCCTGTTCACAATGACATGACATTGACCCTGGAACACCACTGCAAATACATACTGTAGCTCATAGCATACTATAAACAAAGTCTTCAGTCTGGTGGGGAAGTCTGTACACTACCATGATGTAGCATAGTGTGCACCTGAAATTTAGTAATTATTAGCTTAAGATGGAGAAAAGCTTTATAGAAGTTAAAAGAATGTAGCAACAAGCCTGGAAGCAGTAATGCTTCCACAGTATACATAGCAACATCAGCACTGAATTTAAGGGCATTTCCACAGCTGTTACTTCTTGTAAACCATTTTTGTCAGGTGTCACATTCCAGTTCCAGTTTGTGAAATATTGTGACACAGTATGCAGACAAGATGCTCAAACTTTACTTGAGTAAAAAGTTGTTTTTTTAGGTTAATGACACTAGTTTGGGAAACTTACAGAAACAATCCCTGCATTTTTTTGTACTAAATAGCCACCTAATTCAGTCTCATTGTTACAACCCATAAACAGCAGTAATATTGAAGAATTGAGTTGATTCCTTCTTTCTACTGATGTACTGTCATTAGGACATCATAGGTGTCTTTTGTTATCGATTGTTATATGTGTTATACATAAAGATTCAGTCATACTAGTACTGTAGAAGTTTCTGAAACATTATCTGATGATTAAATACACTTATCGGAACACATTATAGAAATGGCCAAGGCATGTTTTCCCAAGAGTGTCATGTTTCACTGAACTTTGGGTCCTGCACGTTATAGTGTGTCCATGACAGCAGCAGACACTGTGTCCCTGCATGCACTTTTGTTTACTGTAAAGGCAATTAATGAATCTATATCCAAACAGAAACGTGACTCTGTTGCACATTTAATGGCAGCAATATTCATTTCTTTACCCTACTGCCTTTCAGTTGATAGATATACTGTTGGAATTATGACTAATTGTACACTACCGAGATATCCTTGTAGAACAACCCTAAAGCAGTATTTATGTGAACACTCAAATGAACCGATTGAAAGTAAAACTATTTCTGAGCCAACATTACACTTCAACATACTAATACTATAGTAGACAAATTCAGTGTTTGAATTGAGCCCTGTATTTTATTAATTGTGATTTAATTGTATTGGAGTTACATATCCCTGAAGGCTAAAGTGATGATTAACAATCTTCGATGTTTTCTGTTTGGTCATTTATACAGAAGACCTCCTTTACATTAATTTACTGATAGATGCATTGCATACTGTAAACCATTACAGTCCCATTGTGAGTGACTTGCTGCTGGTGTCGCCCCCACAAGGCCGCTCTGATCATTATTCCCTGAATTGTTGCCTATGCAGTCTTGGTTAGGCCTGTCTTATTACTCAATGCCATCTCACATAGTTACAGTACAGCCCACATTGCCAACAATATGTGAATCGAACTCCAAATAGTCATATATAAATACATACAAATGTATGACTTACACTGATGAAACCATAATGACTCTTTTTTTGTTTAAATACTTTCGATCTTGGATTCCACCGCAAGTAGCTAACAGTCTGTCAGGTGCAGCTTTGCACCTAGGGTTGCCACCTGTACGGGTTTGACCCAGACAGTCTGGGAATTGGCATCTGTCCGGGTGGCAGGAATTAACAAGCCTGGACGCCCTGATGTCCGGTTTTAAGTGAAATGCATAAGAAACACCAACATTTCTTTAATACTTTAAAAATGTAGTTGCCTTTTTGTTCTTTTCCAGTCATTGTATTGAAATAATAATAATAATAATAATAATAAAAATAATAATAATAATAATAATAATAATACGCGTCATCATCATCCATTATTACAACCTATTCAAATGGAGCGTTCTAACGTTTAGCTTTGTTTCTCTGTGCTCAAACAGCTCTTTATGATTCTAGTCTCATGGAGCAGATGAATATCTTTGTCCAGCAGTCTCCCATGCCCCTTTTGGGTCAGATAGTAGAGATGTTTAAGGCAGTGAATGACACATGAAATGTCACTGTGTCTAATCCTGCTCTCTGAATGATGTGAATTAATAAGATTTGTTTAAAACAAAGTTTTGTGTGCCAGCTTTTCATCTCCATAGGCCTTGGTTAGAATCTGGCCTTGGTGATAAGGTCAGTGGGTCTGTGTTGAACTGTGTATGCAGTGTGCATTAGGTCACATCACAAAGTTGCCCACAAGATTTTAGTGATTATTTTAAATGGTACAGCAGTATACAGTAGTTGCAGACATACACATGCAGTGAAATGACCCAACAGTGAAAGCAGCCAATCAATGGTAAAACATTGACCACATAAACAAATGACTAATACAATAATGTATAAATTCAATAAAATCTCAGCTACATAAATACTTTGCTTACATGGAGAACAAATTGCTGGGTCAGGGATTTGTAGGTTTGCTTTATACTAGTGATGACGGAACTAAACCAAAACGTCAGCTAAAAATGCCAATCATTGCGATGACAACAGAGCCATATTTGTAAAGTCCATGTACTTGTACTAATTTTTTTACAGGACTATTTCTGTGTTGTCTGAATTGCAGCTGTTTTCACTTTAAGCATATTGTTTTAATTAGAATAACAAAAACAAGAATATTGAATAATTAAGAGACTAGTTACCAAAAAGCCAAGCACTACCCAGTGGAAGGCTTTTCATTATAGTGTGGACTGAAGATAACTCCAAAATATCAGTCAAGGCAAGACCCAGAGAAATTAATTGTAACATTAGTAATGTAATAGTTGACATTACATGTAATCTGGACATTAATGGAATGAGATTGCTTGCGATTTCTGAAAGCGGGCTCATTCTTTGATGGTGGGGAGATGAGCACATGGGTCCCGGGTCCAACCTACTTCACCCATCACACGAGGGAATCCACTTATGGTAAAAAAAAGGTCCTGTTTGACTTTTTGTAGTTGTTGCTCTGTGTGTGGAAACCATATATATGTATCTGCTCTTTTCACAAAAGCTTCAGACACCTGCTCTATCACCCTTGAAAATGAAGGTTGACTTATGCCAGTTAATCGCCCACTATCCATTTGCAAGTTACTTGTTGCATTGAATCGGAATGCTGCAGCCACTTTGGCTTTCACTAACAGACCATGGCTTCTTTTAGTTTGGCATTGTAAACACTTTGTTAATTCTTGACACAAATCGAAAATCTCTATTTAGTCTGAGTTAGCTATTATTTAATTGTCTGGGAAATCAAAAGTGCTTGCTCTAGACAAAAATACCCTTGGTCAGGAGTCCCAGAGTGGCTCACCTGGTAGAGTACAGCCGTGTGCTGCGCAGGGTGAGTCATACAGCACAGGTTTGTGTCCTTGCTGTGCGAAGTAGGCTGGTCTTCGCTGGGGACTCCGAAGGGAGCGACGCATTGGCTTTGGCACTTCCATGGGTTAGGGAGGTAAAACCGGCAAGGACTGTTTCTGGCCAGGCGCCCAGTGAGCTCAGAGCAGACACCTGCAGGGCTGGCCTTTGTCCTCCAGAGATCGGTAGCTCGCTGACATTCACTTTCGAGTTCCTGGGTGAAAAGGAAGCTGGCTTGGTCGTGGGATCGGGAGATGCCCACTGAATCTTTGGGTCTCCTGAACCATGTGGGGGAATTGCTGCAGTGAGGAGAAAAGCGACTGGGCATTCCAAATTGGGAGAAAATCAGGAAAAATTATAATTGGACGCACTATTTAATAATAATAATTTAAAAAATACCCTTGGTCGAGGTGCACAGTGCTGCAGCTGTCTTACTGTAGTAGCTGACATCTTCAAAAAATCAATATTTACTTATTCATGTGCCACTTGTAACGGGAGTAATCACACACTATTTGCATTGTATATATGTGAAACCTCATTGAAACTAATTTTGACAGCTACTGGTAAACAAGGTTAATGTGAAATGTATGTTTAATTCGACCAGAAAAAAAGAAAACGGTGAATGAGGCCATTAATGTCAAATGCTTTCCCATGTTAAAATGCAGTGAGTGGATGTGGTATTTTATTAGTGTTAAACATTTTATAGAAACATGGAATTTTGATGAATGTCAGGCATGGCTATTAAAAAAACACAAACAATAAACCAGACAGCTTTAACTGTATTGTTAACAATGTTAATTCAGAAAGGAGAAGACAAGGCACGCTGAAAGGTGGAGGCAGGGGAGGAGGCGTACCGAACAAAGAAATGACAAGGAGGAGTAGACAAGATGGCTATTTCAAGAAACAGCTCGATTATGTATATGATTAGTGGGTGGATTCTCCTTTCAGAAACACAACATAGTTTTCAATTAAAGCAATTACTCTAGAAACCACTGCTCCGCTTACTGATTATCAGCTTTAATTGAAGAATGCACTTGTCTAGCCCTTGGGAAGTATTCTATAATGTTAGATGTATGCAAAACCTGGAAAACATATTATATTGGCATGCTGATGCAAGAATAGGCTTAATAGGATACAGATGGCAATATGCCTGGGATATCAAAGTGTGCTGGAATAGGATTCTTTATGAGGCTTTATATAGTACTAAATGCTGTATAATGTATATTAAGAAGCAGGCAAGAACATGTTCCTTTACCATTGACACAGAAAATGCAGTGTGCTGGTGGCTAGAAAAAGTATCAGTGCAAAAGTTTGTAAGGGAACATCACCAGCAAGGCTGCTTTATTACAAACCAAGGTTATGAAAAGAGCCAACTGTGAGATTTATTTATTTTTTTCTGTGAGTAATTATTAGATTATTTTAGAGCTTGTGCAATGATAGCCAAATTCGATTAATTAAACATTCTGTTGCATTGAAGATTGGCTTTCCGCTTGACTTTGTGTACAGAACCTGTTGTATCAGAAAATGGGAAGTCTGTTAATGAACAGCTCTTTCAAACCATCTTTCAAACTGACGTGCACTTTTCAGATTCTTCTTCGACTGCTGTATACCAAGAGCAATAAATATTTGAAGCCATGTTTGGAATTTACTGCACCTGCATTCTAGTAACCACAACAAATACTCTAATAACTAACACATGTGTATTTTGTTGTACACATTGGAAAACCACACTTCATCGAAAAGGAACTTTTTTATTTTCAAATTAAAACGCCAGTTTGTAGTCCTGTACTATTAAAACCAATGCTATGATGAAAGACTCCTTAGGCTTAAGGCATTTTTTTCTAATACAGGTAGTACACAATGTAGTTTTTGTCCACACTTGGCTGCAAATTCAAGAATGTCTCCAAAAGAACTAGTGAGAGTTTACCAGGGCAAATGTTCAGTCTTTTTGCAGTTTCCCTTGGTTTTCACATGCCTGTGTGTTATTGCTTTACTATGTTGTTCTATACCATGTTATATAAACTTTCACTTTCCTTTACTACATTATACTATTCTTTTATCATGACCAGGGCCCTGAGTTTTTCAGTTGTTTTTTAACCTGTAATTTAGTCCTCTAGCCACAAGATGTCGATTATAGCTTCCACAGTAAGCCACATAATGAGCAATCATTAAACAATCACCCCATTACATTACCCATTTGAATTGCTCATCCTGTTAATACAAAGTATTATAATAAACAGAACGCTGCAGATGGCTACTGACCTTTATTTAACCCTTACATCCCTGTGAATATGTATAACAGGATTTTAAAAGGAAGTTGTTTTTTTTTCAATATTATTTCAGAGAACTCATTATGTATAGGTTTTAATTTACCAGTGTACTTTAACGGAAATCATTTGTTAAAAAAAATAAATGACATAAATTACATTTCCTTGATATCTGTATTTCACCTGGCACAAATATGTAGTTTGTCAACAGAAGGGGAGATTTTTTTTTTCTCTGAAGAAGTATAGTAAATATAAGATTTTATTGGAATCTGGGCATTTGATGGAAAACTGTGTTTTTTTTATTGGTTTTGTTTTGTTTTGGTTGATCATAAGGAGTCCATAAGTGTTGCTTATGTTCATTCTTAGTTCTTCTGAATTATATTTTGCTGTTAAACTTAAGCATCATCGTTTGGTTAAGTCGGTCTTATGTATTGGCGTTACTCTGTGAAAATGTGTCCACATGAAGAAACACTTCTTTCAGCATCCACAGCATTGGTAAGAACTGACAAATATCTTTTAGCCTTTCTTGCTAAATTGGGAATTAATTATTCTGCATTTGTCCATAATTCAGTCAAATAAATTCCACTACCGTTTCCTTTTGCATATAGCTGATATCCCTCCATTTCTGATTCACAGTAAGCATCATACACTGGAACAGAATCTAACGGGAGGGTTTCGGTATCCGAACTACAAACTTGTTGTGGGATGAAAGTCCTTACTGCCTTCAGAAACTTGTGAACTGGTTGAATAAAACGTGATTTTATTCTGCATTGATCAGGGTTGTAGTAGTGTGTCAATTTTTCATAAACGTTGGAAAGTTTTAACACACTGTTTGTTTATACTGGCATCTGTGCTGTGCAACTCTTGTGCCAGTGCTCAGTATGTATTTATTAATTCTGCAACTTTATTATACGTTTAATAAACTCTAACATTATGGCTTTCGAACCACTGCTGCATGCAATCTCTCAAATAAATGCTTTTTTTGATTTTGTGGTGCATCCATTTTTTCTAAAACATCAAGTCTCGAAAGCTTTTTCTTTAAACACATCAATTTCTAGAATGGACATAATTGTCCCTTGTAATTAGGGGGTATTTTGTAATTATCCAGAATGTGCTGATTCCTTTCTTTAGATCCGTTTAGCTGGAGTGGCTGGAGCGGTTAGTCCTGTTTTAATTCTCCTGTGAATTTTGCAGGGCCTTAATCACTTGTACTTATATTATGTACTTATATTTCTTTCAGTTGTTTTTAGTTTGTTTTTTATTCCATCACATGATTAGATGCATAGATCATACAGTATGTATTTTAAGTAAGTAGTTTCAAATCACAAGGTGGTTGATAAAGACAGATTTGCAGATTTATTATATTTAAAAAAAAAAGAAATGATGTAATTAGTGCCATGCAGATCCTTCCCTGTTGTTATGTCTTCCTCCCTCTGAGAAATGATAATAACTGTTATCTGTGATGTTGCATTGGGCACTGGTAAACTTCAATAATGTTGAGTTTGGCTGATAGTGTTTGTGCAATACCTGCCAAAAAACAAGTAATGCTTTGCTGGTACAGTACATCTCTCCAAAAGGGATTCATAGAGGTACTATACAGACTTGCAAGTACTTTTATTATGACAACAACATATTAGGCATTGTTGCAAGCTATATGGTGCTGGGGTTATATTTTATTAAAGAACCCTGTGAAAGTTTATTTCAGTAAAATGTATCAAGGTAACTCAGCAATGCAGTAAAGTATAGTAAAAACACTATGAAAGCACAGCAAGCACAAGCAAGTAAAGTAAAATTTGGAGCATAACAGTTGTTTTAAATATTATATAAACATGATACAGTTGTTGTGGGGGTCTATTTGATGTAATTAATTTAGCAAAATTAATTAACAAATAATCTTTTAACTGAATTGGGACCATGTCAAGATGACATCATCACAGCAGGTGAAAAATGATCAGAATGGATCAAGTTGCTGCATACACTGCTTATTACCAGCATAGCTCTAAATACCCTTGTTTATTTGTTACATATTACGAAAAATGTGGATTAAAAATAACAAAATCAAGAAATGATAAGCTGTATGAAATGTTTTAAGTTTCTTTATTACTCTGTTCTTGTTGGCGTGGATTGTAACATTATTGTGGGGTCTGTTAATGCTTCTTGGTTTCTTTAACTCTAGTGATGGTTTTGTAGTCATGCTTGCATTGTTGATATGCACCTGTGCTACTGTAGCTCGAGGGGCACAACGTGACAAAACTAAACTATAATTTGCATGCTGGTTGCTGTGGATGAATAATTCATTTCTGCCTATTTCTCTTGTGCTATAAAAGAATGAGTTTGCTCATAAAATGTTTTCTTGGGCTACTTAGTTTGGATTTAATTACATCAGTCTTAAAAAGGCAAATGCAATGTTTTGTTTTTAATTAGCAATACTGACCTACCTAAAATATAAATCATGCAACAGAGGGATACAATTTCTTCACCTAGAGATTATTATGTTCTTACTTTAATTACCATAGCTGTTGTCAGCATTTCCATATAAAATGTGTTTAATTTGCTTTCTTGTTTGAGGGTATATACCATTTAAGTTTTAGAAAGTTAATGATTACCATTGGCTTCTTGGTAGGAGACCTAGTAATATGTAAGAAAGCACAATGGTAATACTGTACCGCAACAGTACCACTGTTCTTCTTTGTGATCAAAGTTGTTTAGCTAGAAAATTGGGTCAAGGAAAAGTCATGTTTGATGCAATTAGCTACAGAGATCAACTTGTGCAGTTTATAATGTAACATGGATGGGGGGGGGGGGGGGGATAAGTCTATCTTTAACTTAAAATATACCAACAGCAGGATGTGATATTAATGATAAACGGGAAACTAGCTTAAACATAGACCAAACAACCCTTAGAAACCTAGCCATTTCAGACACACAGTTCACCTTTATTTTACAGAGCTACTTTTGTTATCTCCTGTTATGTGTGATATGAGAAAAGGGTTATTTTTTCCTTGTTTGGGGAAAAAAAACTTCCCTTTGAACTTTTGTAGTAAGTATACTGTTTGTATGTATTAACATGGTTTTGGATTGTAATGGTCTAAAGCCATCTTCATACCGGACAAAGGGGATCAAATTTCCTTTGCTTGAGGAGTCCAAGCTCACAATAATGAGCTCCTCGTCCATTGCCACTTCCACATAAAAATACACAAATTCCTGGTTCCCACTAGTTAATTCCAAAGCGAATGGGGTAAGCGAGTGAAAAAGAACAAAGAACAATACATTTCCAAATTCACACTTTGCGCTACAGCCAGTATCAATATATTCTATAATTTTTCACTTGTTCACGTTGCTCGACAGGCGTTTGGTTTGAGGAGGGCTTCATGGTAACTTTATGGATTTATTTCTTTATCTCAAAAAGTGTAATAGATTACAAGCATGTTTGCCTAACTCAGATGATCACACCAATGTGCGCTATACTATGATTATGCTTACATCTATTAATAGCCAGTTGGTAGGTTGTCTGGGTTCTGGGGGAACGCTTTGTTATAACAATCTGCAATTTTTGCATATTTCATTCCACCACCATTATGAAGGTGCTTATAACACAAGTTCTAAAAATCATGGAAACTTCCAAACATAAAACATAACATCCATAAAAGAAGCATATAAAACAGTGTGTGTGGTGCAGGTTTGTGTACATAAATATGCTGATTACTGTACACAGGAAAGTTTTTTAGGCAAATCATAGAATCTATAAAATCCCCCACCCCACAAGGTCTGTAATCTGTTAAAATATGTGTTTCTTACTAATTGACTGACTGTTAACATTGGGTTTTGATTTATTTAAAACTGTGATTTCAGTTTTATCTGTGTAATTATTCAATTTTAATGAGGATGTCCTTAAATTAATTACTTGGCAGATTTTCTTTGAAACCCTGCTGTATAGAGTCACATGCTCTTGTTTAATTACCATAGTGTGTAAAGGGATGTTTCCATTGCATAAAAAACATATGTACTCCATATACACCACATGAGTCAAATTACTGTACATGGCGGTACCTAAAATGCATATTTACAGTAATCAATATGTAAGAAATTAGCAGCGTTTTTGCTCAAGTGCAATTCCAATGTAATTAAAAGCATGTTGGCATTATGGGAGCAGCTGCCTCTGTGGTAATGACGGATTGTGTGCCAGTAGTTTCTCACTCAAACATTTCAAACTGTGTAGGGAATACTATAGAAAAACAAAGCAGTGAAGATGATCAAACAGAAATTCATTGTTGTTTGGAACTTGCTGAACAAGATTAAAGGAACTAACCAGCTTTGTCAGGGAAAATAAACCACCGACACATGCTTTGCTGAAGCCACTATACCATGACCCTGTTTATATAACTTTACATTTTAAGTGTATTTGTTCCTGTACATGGGGTGTATTTGCGATGTATAACAATAACATTATTGTCTTGGTGATTGTCAAATTGAGTGTTTTATTGCACAATTTATTCAATGATAATATTCCACGTGCAGGTGTTTTGGGGAGGGGAAATATCTTCAAGCAAGGATAGTCGAAATGATGTCATTGGGCACGCACTACAGTTCAGGGGCTATGTGTGCTCATACAGGGCCAAAGCCATCTTAGGGCTGTGCTCAAGTGTAAATGGGGTGGCTCAAATAATAAGAATCTTTTAATCTGATCGTCTCTAAGCCAGCTCAGGTCCGAGTTGCAAGTGTAAATATACTATTAGTCAATTAGTCACTAACTGTTGCTGTAATAGCACTTTAAAAAGATCTGCTTCTATTGTTGTTAGAACTGTAAACTTTTTGGGAGGGTTTTTTTTGCTTGTTTGTTTGCTGTGAAATTCTAAAGAGATTTACTGTGAATGACAATGATTTATTTATCCCAAAAAATAGTAATACCATCAAAGTCAGAATAAGCCCATTGTACCAGCTTCCCCTAGCCCTTTTGGGATTGCAGATGTCTATCAGAATACAAGAATGGACACTACTACCCTAAGGCCTGTTTATGAAGCACTGACTGACAGTTCTTTTTAGTCTCCAGAGACGAGTCATGGAAGCTTTGGTACTCTTGATATGTTGACTAAATGTCTGAAGTGTTAACACTGATTAAGTCATTTGCAAACACATTTCTTCAACTATAAGTTGACCTAAGTTAAAATAAAGGCATTCCTTTTTAGTGATGGGTTGGTTGAGGGAGGTTCCCGGACAGACCTTTTTTGTGATCTGTGAAACCAGCCAAAAGACAGAGTTTCAATCATCTCTTCATGGTAACAGTGTCTGAGATAAGGCATTCCTAACAATCCCTTGCTTTTATACAGTATATATGACTTGCCATTTGAATGAATGGCTTAAAAGGGAATTCTCTTCGCAGCTTATAAAGATTAATTCTGAAGTACAACATATCTCTTCCAATTGCAAATAAAATACCTGTTGTATAAAATATGTGTGCTTGCCTTTACTTGTTATAGCTATCAACATCTAACTGTTGTTCTGCAGGTACCCAGCATGTAGTGTCATTGAACTCTTATGTTTCATGTAAAATTGAGTACAAATCTACGTGTTTTGCTAAGTTCATATCTCAAATTTGTCTGGTGGTAGGTCCTGTTTTTGGATACGGATAAATTATTCACATATTAACAGGTGAACTGCACTACAATGTCATTTTCCTGGAGGATTCTGGGAAGGATAAGCAATCTTCTCCTACTCATGGATTGTTAAGGGCTGCATATAGGTTTACACAAACTGAAAATGTAAAGGATGTACCAAGATAGAAAAAAATGTACATCGTTAAATGGGGGGGGGGGGGCAGACTTCAGAAAAGAAAAATATGATCTACAAGACTCTGACTTTAAATTACAAAAATGTATTACTTGTATTGTAACACTTGAAATGTATTTGCTTACGATTGTAAGTCGCCCTGGATAAGGGCATCTGCTAAGAAATAAATAATAATAATAATAAGTCAGTGTGGATATGAAGGAAATGTATCCAAATAAATGATTTGCATTGGCAGTAAAGGTGTGTGCTGTACAGTTAATGACATTATACACTTTGGGAAAGGGCAGCACTGTTCAAGAGTTTTGCTGGTGCAGATTCTAGAAAAAAAATGGAAGCTTTATTTTAAACTTTATTTTTTTATTTGTTCGCTGAGAGTGGTCTGTGGTCATGAAGAGACAGGGACAAAAAGGGGTATAGAGGGTTGATATGGGTGAACCAGCATACGACAAATGTAATGAGTAAGGGCAAATTGCTGTACAGTGCCCCAACGAAAGTGAGCCCATGCTGTGTAATATGGGTGATAGTAATTACTGTGGGCTCATAATTGTAGTTAATGTGGCTCTGGATGGGCAACAGTATATGATTCCAGTCATTGTAAACGGGAAAGAGGCCCAAGCTCTAGCAGACTCTGGGGGTGCAATTATGTTGGTTAGATCACAGTCTCAGGACAGGCATTGCATGCATACACAGGGATGTTAATTTCTACCCGACTTCTCAGGCCAAAGTCGAGTTTCGGGGAAATGAAAATGTGTCAAGAGTTGGTGTAATCCCGAAGTTGCCGGATGAGGTGATACTGGGGAGAGCCTATCCAGGTTTTAAGGACTTGATAACCTTGCAAGGGTAATTAGCTGCCCCTACCGAAAATAGTAAAGGGAAAGTTGTCCCACCTGACAGCTTGTTGAGTGTGTTTCCGTTTACTGAACCAGAGTTGTTTACAGGAAAACGGAAAACAAGGAAGTCCCATAAACAAAGACGAGCAGACGAATATAGAGGGGCCCCAGAGGAGGGTGTCTTGGTGGGGGACCCTGTAAAACATGCTAGAAAGGGGGTCAGCACTCAATGTAAACCTGAAAGTATAATCAATGAAATAGGAGATATCTGGCTTGCCATTGAGGATGATGACCAAACTTTTGGGTTGTAATAAGAATATAAGAAGAACAAAAGAAAGTTTACAAATGAGAGGAGGCCATTCAGCCCATCTTGCTCGTTTGGTTGTTAGTAGCTTATTGATCCCAGAATCTCATCAAGCAGCTTCTTGAATGATCCCAGGGTGTCAGCTTCAACAACATTACTGAGGAGTTGGTTCCAGGCCCTCATAATTCTCTTTGTAAAAAAAGTGCCTCCTATTTTCTCCTCTGAATGCCCCTTTATCTAATCTCCATTTGTAACCCCTGGTCCTTGTTTCTTTTTTCAGGTCGAAAAATTCCCTTGGGTCGACATTGTCAATACTTTTTAGAATTTTGAATGCTTGAATCAGATCGCCGCGTAGTCTTTTTTGTTCAAGACTGAATAGATTCAATTATTTTAGCCTGCCTGCATATGACATGCCTTTTAAACCCGGGATAATTCTGGTTGCTCTTCATTGCACTCTTTCTAGAGCAGCAATATCCTTTTTGTAACGAAGTGACCAGAACTGAACACAATATTCTAGATGAGGTCTTACTAATGCATTGTAAAGTTTTAACATTACATCCCTTGATTTAAATTCAACACTTTTCACAATATATCCGAGCATCTTGTTGGCCATTTTTTTTTACAGATTCCCCACATTGTCTAGATGAAGATGGTGAATGGGGTACTGGTAGACGGGGAAACTAAGGGTCCACTAGACTATATATTGTGAAAAATGCTCTTCTGTATTGTGTCACCCGGATTGGGGAATCGGAGGCCGAACAACTGTTGGTTCCTATGTCTGTCACGTAGCCTCTTGTTTGGAGCACGTTTGGGTAAAGAGAAAACGGCCCAGCGCATCCTTAAGAGGTTTTATTGGAGGGGGGAATTATAAAAATGTTGAACAATACTGCAGTTCATGCTCCTAATGCTAGAAAACTAGTCCCCACACCCAGTTCAGAGCCCCGTTAGTGCCACTTCCAATAAACGAGATCCCCTTATATTGCAATGGACCTGGTCAGGCTGATAAACCGGTTGCCTACCCTGAAGCAATACCACTCCACAATACTGTATCAAAAATTATTGCAAAGGAGTTGGTGCAACTGTTTACCCAAGTCAGAATTCCAAAGGAAATTCTGACAGACCCGGGAACACCGTTTGTCTCCAAGCTTAAAATAAAGCCGATCCACACCTTATTATACCATCCACAGTGTGACAGGCTTGTGAAGCGATTTAATAAAACATTAAAAAGTATGTTAAGTTAAGTAATCACTAAGGTTGGAAAGGATTGGGACCTGTTGCTCCCGTATTTGATGTTTGCAGTCTGTGAGGTGCCCCAATCTTCGACCGGGTTTTCACCTTTCGAGCTTTTGTATGGCCGTCAGCCACTGGGAATTCTTGACATTGTCAAGGAGATTTGGGAGGGACAAACTAGCGCAGGGATACATGTAATTGAGCATCTCCTCGATATGGGGAACAAGATTAAAAAGGTTACCCCTATTGTGAGAGAGCATTTAGAAAAAGCACAGGCTGCCCAGTCACACAATTACAATCAAGGGGCCAACGTTAGAACGTTTCAGCCCAGAGACAGAGCGTTGTTGTTAGTTCCTACTCCAGAGAGGAGGCTATTTGCTCGGTGGCAGGGACCCTATGAGATTATTGAAGGGACAGTTAATTATAAGGTCAGACAGCACGACCATAGGAAAAAAGAGCAGTTATACCATGTAAACCTGCTCAAGCCGTGGAAGCATCGGGATACCGGGCTTGTGGCAAAAGAAGTCGAGGCTGTGGATGCTACTGCACCAACTTCTAAAATAAATGTGGGCCTGTGGCAATGTGCCCCGCCCCTGTATGTATTTTTGTGTTTTATGTTGTATGTAGTGTGTTAATGTTGGTGTATTATAGTTGGTACACAGGATATAATGTGGGTAATGAGCACGAGTGTTTAAAATGTATAATTGTATTTAGGCACGGGGATTGCACTTCACTTCAAGTGCATTTAAAGTATTTAATAGTATGTGAGCACAGGGTTGCACAAATGAGTTCACGTGCTGGGATTCAAGTAAATGATTAATTAGTAATTGAATCCCGGCACAACAGTATATACAGATGCACGTTTTACTCACTCGGGGTTGTGTGTTCGGTAAGTAGAGAACGAGTATGGAGAGGAGAGAATTTAAAAACAAAGGAAAATATAACTATTTTTACTCACCGTGATTGTTTGTCTGTTAGTCCACTGTTTGTTTTAGTGTTAATCCGTTTTGTTTGTCTGTTTATTTTGGCCACAAGTGCCGTGTCCTGTTTTCTGTTTAAACCTTTTATTTTACAATAAATCACTGAGCGCCACAGCGCTTCAGTTTCACTTGCCACTACTGTCTGTCTGTGTACTCCTTTCTGGTCTGACGTCACCCCTACAGCTAGCCTGTCACAGGGCCCCAACTTAAATGTTGTACAGTGTCAGGAGGTTAGAGAGTTTTTTTTTTTTTTTTTTTTTTTTTTTATGAATAGTGATTTGTTTTTGCATTTTGCCAGGTAGAACAAAGGTAATAATCGTGACAGCACCCGGTGTCAGAGTAAGGTTGAGGCCATATGGAGTACCCGAAGCCAAGAGAGCAGAAGTAAGAGCCGAGGTGGAGAAAATGCTCCAAGTATGAGTCATAGAGGAGTCGTCCAGTGAGTGGACCGGTCCAATAGTATTGGTCCCAAAACCTAATGGAACGTGACGCTTTTGTAACGACCAATTAAATTAAACAAAGTCTCTAAATGTGATGCCTACCCAATGCCCCGGGTAGATGAGTTCACTGAAACATACTGCCAGAACATTCTCATCTGAATGCCCTCATTATCAAATAGTTGAAATTCGCACAGGACATTAGTACAATAAATCACTTGGCTTCCCTTTTTCTTTGGCATGACGAGGTGAAAGGCATTACTGAGATAAAGTGTACAATCTCATCTATGCTAGAGCAGTTCCTTACCACATCAAAGCGCTAACATTTTTATATGATTTGTAGTTACCCTCCCAAGTGAACCTTTCAAAGGAAAAAGTAATTGGAACCCTAATATGTAATCGATGTTATATTTAATGGATGTTACCACAACCTGCTACTGTGGTCACCACATGCTCAATGATGTATATATTAAGATATTTGTTTTTTAATGCTGTAATTTGTAAACTGTGTGCCATATCTCATGCAGCAATTAAATATTTTGTAGCTCACATCTGGATCCTGTTGATCAGCTGTTAAGTTAGAGCAGGAATTGAATTGTAAAGAAATGAATGTATCCAAGTTATTTTATTTTTCCTGGTTGATGGGTTATTCACTAGTTGACCAACTTCATGATTTGACGTGGAAATTACAGAAACAGAAACAGTTTACAAAATGAAATTGAAGAATATTATCTTTGTCAGATTACCTCCTATTATGGAAAAGGGAGATAACAATCTGCAATTAACATTATTTTACCCTTTGATGATTACTTATTTTATAAATAAAATAAGTAATCATCAAATTGCACTGTTAATGTCTAATAGTAGGCTAATAACTTGCGTGCTAATGGTGTGCTTAAGCGTTGCCAAGATATTCAGGTCACTGATCCTTTCAATGTACTGACTGTCTGTCTATAGGTTGTTAAATTTGATGATGGGAGTACCAGTGACACAATCGCACCGGTGCTGTTTTTACTGCCATATCTAGGCTCGATTACTCATGATTCATGCCCATGTTTTAATATATGTCAATATTTACTTTTTTGTATAAGTAACATACCATTACATTTTAAACCAAACACATTTAAACTGTTAGTTCTTGTTTTGATTCCGGCAATTACATTAATATTATTTTAAGACTTAAAAGGCCTAATTCACAAATGAAGCCTTAAAAAAATCTGCCAGAAAATCTCCATTTTAGGAACCTTCAGGAGAAGAATTCTCCATCTATCACGTGGGGTCTATTTTAATGATGTAGGGGTTGATATTAATATTGCTATAATGGGTGATTTTTAGACCTTCACTGAAAACAATAACAATCCAGTGGAATAAGTTCCATATACAGGTAGGTTTTCAAATTAAAGAAAGGCAAGACAAGTTAATTAAAATAAACACCATTATATATCTTAAATATTAAACCCAAGGTTGTACTGCTCATAGGTGTATGAGCATAGCATAAAACAATCCCCCAAAAGTACTATATCTAAATTTCTCCTTCTGTTTTTCCATAGGAGTACAAGATTCACAGCATGAGAAAATCATTACAGTATCAGGAGATGGAGTAGTCCACAGTCCAGAGTTCCCCCGTGCTTACCCTCGGAACAAGGTGTTAGTGTGGAGGCTAATCGCAGTGGATGAAGGCATGCGAATACAGCTGACATTTGATGAAAGGTTTGGGCTGGAGGACCCAGAGGATGGCATATGCAAGTAAGCAGCTTATCTGGGAATTATGTGCTATTTAAAAGAGCGGTAATCATCTTGTCAGAGTCAAAATATATGGGAACCAAGTAGTGTAACCTTTAAATCTAACAGCATGTACTGTACTGTGAAAATTGGGGACACTGAAATAGTATCAATTAAGCAATTACACCCAAAGCAAGCAGACATCTTTACTTGACTCTGGTGACATTTGAAAGGCCCAAGCTAAAGACAACGTCACATTTTGCCAGCAAACGTGATAATGACCGCTAAACTTCAGCCAAAAAATGTGAGCAAAGTGTATGTTTAAGTGTATGTTTATGTGTTTTTTTTTTTTTTTATTAAGTGACATATGAATTATATCTTAAGCAAGACTTTTTAAAACAGAACTGCTTAGCAGAATTGTCAGTTTAGGTTTGTTGTTGGTTCTAGGATCAGCAATATCCAGAGCCTCTATAAAAACACAGAAGCAAGTTGTTAGCAACATTCTTTTATAAACACTGTAATAAAAGAGAAAACTGGCATGTTAAATGGTATAAATAGCTTTGCTTATAAATATCTTCATTATGCTACTGGCCAGTGGTTTACCACAATGGTTTCTGCATTTGCGACATATTTTTCTTTTGTAGCGTACACTGTGGTGAAATTTGCATTTACCAAGCTTTTAAAACCATGCCATTAATCCACCAATAAGGGAATGAAATGATTTTAACAATCAGTAGCAGGCATGTAACGATACACTAATGTCACAATATGATACGTCACAATATGCAGGTTACGTTACCATATGTATCACAATGCACATGGTCCTGATTGTATGATTGTATCAGTATGATGTATAATCAAATCAAATGATCAATTAATGAGGGACTATTTTGTTAAAATACCAACTATAAAACACTCTTATTCTTCATTTAAGAACCATTTGGTGAACTGCAATATGTTATGCTTTTGGTCTTCTATCACAATACTAATGATACATACCTCTATTATGATATAGTATACATGAATGATGTAAATAAAGTAATGCATCGTTATACCCCACAACAGTAGAGCTCCTTTTAAGGTGCCTATTGGAGAAAACATCAGTGGACATTTAAAAAAAAAAAAAAAAGTATTATATATGTGTATTTGAAACCTCTGTAACTCCTAAACTGTCATTTAAAAAATTTAAAAAATGATTTGTTAAAAAAAAAAATAATAATTATAATAATAATAGTTTTGGTTGCTGAGTTGCATTATCTATATCTAGTAGGGGAGATATATATTATATTTTTTTTATTAAACTTGCATCACAACTCGCCATTTTACCTCATATAATTTAGGCACATCTGTCGATTCCATACTTGCCATGGACAGTACTGACCCTCTGCTCTATGTAATGTCCCAGGTCATATCCCTACAGCTGCTTTTCATTTTGTCAGGCAGATAAAAGAATGTTGTCTGAGCTAAAAACGTATATTTATCATAAAAGCCAAAGACTTGCTGATGTATTGTGAACCACTACATAAACATCAGTGTTCTTTAAACGAATGAGCTTGAACTCAAAATTCCTGAGTAATTACCATTGTGAATGTACTAATGTGAAGCTGGCGAAACAAAGCTGTCATTTGCAAATGTACCCCCTCAGAGAATTATGAAATTGTAAATTAATACCAGGTAGTGGGTATCTTAACATCATAATTAAAATAGTGTAGCTTTAATTCTCAAAAAATGTTGATGCAAAGATACATTAAGAACAGTTTATTTTTTAAAATAATTGTGCTTTAATTTTTTTGAGCATTGATCCTAAAGTCTATAACATTTTCAGAATGTGAATATTACTTTTTAAATAGATTAAACATGATCTTGAAATCACTGTAGTGAATATATCATCGTTTTAAATGACATTTTTGACTTTCTTTCCGTCCTTCAACTTTTGTAATTCCACTTCTGTTTTTCAAAGACCCTGATCTGCACCATATTCCATTTGGAATATTAATGTTTCTGTGTGTTGTTTCCACTGCTGGTTTGTGTACAAGCAGTCACTGATGGAGCAACATGTGCAGTTCAGTGCAGCTCCGTTTTGCTGTAAATGTGATAAGAACACTCAAGTCAGTATCCTTTCTACAGTCAGTAGGAAGCCTGATGTGAGTGTATGTTTTCTTACCCTTGGTTTAGAGTCAGTAACTATGTATACATAGTATTGTTGCTGCAAATAGGATCTGTTTCTGCAAGGCATATTTTATGTAACTTGTGATATTATAAAACTTGCTATACTGTTTTTTTGTTTTTTTTTTCTTGCTAGGTCTATACTGTTAAAATTATTTTATTCCTCTCTGAAATTTCTCTTTGACTTTCTTCAGAGTATACTGGACCCCTTCTCAAAACACCATCATCAACATCTTACCAAAACAATGATTTAAAAACAATGTTACACACACATAACTGATATTCCAAATTCTGTAAACATTCTCTATAATAAGAACCTACATTTAAACTGCAGGCATTTGTCCCTGAATACTCACACACTATTAACAGAGTGATACACGACTGCTGTGAAATCTCAACTTGGTCTATTGTCAGCACTGTGAAACATTAGGTTACTTACCGTAACCCTGGTTCCCTGAAAGAGAAGACGACCACCAACCAATACTTTTTGGATATGCCTGCTAGGTATTCGCTGAGCATTTTATGTCAGAACTGCCGATAGGCCCCTCCATGGAGTGACGTCCCGCCTGCCGAGGGAATAAGTAGTCATTCCGCGGAGCTCACTTCCTCTTTTGCTTTGAACCTGCGAATGCGAGTGATGTGACCTTGCAAAGTTTGGTGGTTGTCTTCTGTTTTAGGGAACCAGGGTTACAGTAAGTAACCTAATGTTCCCTTTCAATTTGAAGATGACCACCAACCAATACCTTTGGGAAAGTATACTGGAGCCGTCGCAAGGGAGCGTGAGCGGACAGCATATGAGGGACGCCACTAGTGTTGATGGTGCGTAGGTGCACCCTCAAGGACCCTTGTGCCTAATGAAGGCGTAGAAGGATCTACCACATTGATTCGGTAGAACCTGGTGAATGTATGTGGAGTAGCCCAGCTAGCCGCAGTACAAATGTCAGTCAATGTGCCTCAAAAGAGCGCCCATGACGTGGCCACTCCAGTAGAATGTGCGGCCACCCTACCCAGTGGGGGTAGGCCGGACTCATTATAAGCAGTCAATGCTGTGTCCACAATGCAGTGGGCCAGTCGCTGCTTCAAGAGGGCTTGACCCAGGGTCCTTTCACCATAGCAGACAAAGAGCTGGTCAGACTGACGCAGTGCCTTCATCCTCTCAATGCCCTCACTGGGGAGAGAGTATTCAGTTGCCTGTCCTCCTCCGAATCAAAGGGAGGGGGATGGAAAGCCTCTAATTCCACTGACTGGTTCAAGTGGAAAGCCGTATTCACCTTGCGTAGGAACACAGGGTTCGTGAGTAAAGATAGCCTGTTTCCATTATCCCAGACGCGCATATAGGAACAGTGCACAGAAAGAGCCTGCAGCTCACTGACCCGCTTAGCGAAGGTGATGGCCAATAAAAAGGTTGACTTCATAGAGAGATATTTCAGCTGTAAAACTGTAAAATAATTGCTATGGGGCAGTAAATTCATGGCCTCTGGCTACCTCAATTTGTAAGCATATAATGCTCTTGTGGAGGAAGCCCTAGCATTCTGCAGTGTACTAACTACTGCATCTGTGAGCCCTAAGGTGGACAGACGGTCCCGTTCAGGGGCCAGACCTACAGCTGGAGTCTGCCCGGTTCTGGGTGCCAGAGGGTGCCAGAGAGTGCCTTGCGCCTGACTGAGGAGAGCCATGCGCAGCGGGATCTCCCAGGGCTGGCCCTGCAGCAGCTGGCAAAGGTTCGAAAACCAGATTCTCCTGGGCCATCTCTCCTGACCTTTTCCTGAAAGGCAAGGAGCAGCTGTATCGGCAGGAAAGCGTATAAAAGTGCTTTGGGCCATTCATTGGCTAGGGCATCGACGCCTAGTGGACCTCCGCAATGGTGAAGGGAGAACCACAGGGGGCCGAGGCAAAGAGATCGACCTGGGCTACCCGAAGCGATCCCAAATGCGCTGGACCACCTGAGGGTGGAGTCGCCATTCTGACAGGTGAGGACCCTCCCTCGAGAGGAGGTCTGCCACCCAGTTCACCACTCTGGGAAGGTAAACAGCCCGGAGGGAAAAAAAATGCTTCTGTGCCCAGATCAGCAGTCGAAAGGCTATACGGTGTAACCCCGGGGACCAAAGCCCACTTTGGTGGTTCACGTACGCCACTACTGACATGTTGTCGGTGTGCACAAGGACATGTCTTCTGGAGAACAGGAAGGAAATGCTGGAGCGCAAGGTGCACTGCTCGGAGCTCCAGCTTATTTATGTGCAGGGATGTCCAGCGGCCCGTCCAGGACCCGCTGACTCCTCTGCCTGCCCAGACCACACCCCAACCCAGTTTGGTTGTGTCTGTCGTCACTACTTAATGGCTGTGTATCACTCCCATCACTACATCTTCGCGCAGGTGGGAGGTCTGTCTCCACCAGCGTAGGGCTTCCCAACATGAGTGAGACACCGTCAGCTGACGGTGTCTGTCTCACTTGGGATGTAGGTGAAAGGCATTGAGCCACACTTGAATGGGGCACATACGCAGTAACCCCAGTTGGATAGCTGATGAGGCTGCAGCCATCAGATTTTATTGTTTTTGACACAACAGTAGCTGCACTGTGGACCCCTGTTGAAACAGGGCCAGACAGTTTTGAATAGCCTCTACTCTGTCGTCCGACAGATAGGCCCGCATGGTGAAGGAATCCAGTCCGTGACCCAAGAAAAACGTACACCGCACCGGTATTAATTGCCTCGTTGAGAGTGAGACCCAGTCTCGCTAGATGGTTTGTTACTGTCACCGAGTGGGCCAGTGCTCCTTCCTGCGACTGGGAACAGATGAACCAGTCATCCAGGTAGTTCAGCACCCCGATCCCTTGCAGCCGCAAGGGAGCTAGGATTGCATCCACACACTTCGAAAAGGTGCGGGCGGCTAAGGAGAAGCCGAAAGGCAGCACGGAAAATTCGAATACGCTCCCCTCAAAGGTGAAGTGGAAATATTTCCTGTGCGCTGGACGGATAGGAACGTGAAAATACGCATCCTTCAAGTCCACTGTTGTAAACCACTTCCCCGGCCAGACAGATTGGAGAATGTGGCGATGTGTGACCATCAGGAACCTCCTGTCCCTCAAGAACCCATTGAGGTGTCTCAGGTCTAGGATGGGGCGAAAGTCTGGAGAGGGTCGTTCACAGATGTAACCGTGATCCCTCAAAAGAGAGGAGGTCCCGTGCGTAACCGGTGTGCGTGGTGGCAAGCACCCAAGAATCCGAGGTGCAATTGCGGCAGCATTGCAGATGATGTTGTGTAAACGGGTGGGCCTGAGGCCGCAAACCTTCAGGGCCCCTGCGGGGACAGCTGAGGACGGGGCGGAGCACGCTGAGGCGGCTGCCTAGGGCGACGGTCCTGGAACTGCCTTTTGGAGCACTGCTGCGTGGGAGCACCACGCTTTGCATTCCCTCTTCCTTGTGGAAGGGTCCGATTGCCTGTGGCCACAGTGGCCTGCAGGCAGTGCCACAGGTCACCCAGCGGAGCCGTGGGAATCGGGACCATCCGGGTTATTGTGTGTGCCTGTGGAGATTGCCAGTGGCTCGACCTACCCTGTGCCGGAGCACGAGGAGGAAGCAGTGCAGCCACTTGCCGAGACGCTTCGCATTCTCGATGAGAGCGCTGCAGGATCTCCTCTACTGCTGGCCCAAAAGTATGCCCCGGGGATATCAGTGCATCCAACAGCTGACTGTGAGCCACCACCACATTTGCCAGGCTCCAGCCTGGAGATCTGGAGCAGCGTGCCTGAAAGGAGGCATAATTCAGAAGCCAACGGCTCAGGGACCGGGGCTTCCCGTAGTATGCCATCCAAATAGGCAGTCACTCAAAATGAAGACTTAAAATGTGTCAAAAAAAGGTTAGATACATGTTCATCACCATTATTTTCTTATTAAACCTATTTTAATTCACATTTTCTTACAGGAGGGGAATTCTAAGTTTATATTTTTGATTGTATCTTCTTGCTATGCTGGTTGTGTGTTTATTTTTTACCAGAATAACTTGAGTACTTTTCCACAGAACAACTTGAAACTTGTAGAAGGAAAGATATGATAACCTGGGTCAAATCCGTTACTACCAACTTTATCATAATACAATTTCACAACACAACCTGAAACTTGGTGGTGAGTCAGATATAATCAAAGTCAAGAACCCTATTAAACAGTAGTGTGGTTGCCACCATCAAAGTGTGTCTACTCCATTACCACAGATGATGTTACTGCAATGACTCAGTTTTGACAAAACAACTTGAAAATTGATAGAAAGTCAGATAGAATCAAGATCCAGAACCCCACTTAAAATCAGTTTGATCACAAGTTTCTAATTGGGTAAAAAGTATTTATAAACTCAAAAACTCACTTGACAGCCATGTGTAAAGGTTTTCCAAAATGGTAATCATGTTAATAGTAATGATAGAGAAACTTTGGCAGTTCTACTTGAAATGTATAAAAGTATTAGACTGAGGGGAAAATTGGAAGATATTTAAACGATTGGAAGATATTTAGACGATTGCTTTGTTGCTGTGACAGGTATTTAAAAGTCATAGACAAGTCATAGACTATATATATATATATATATATATATATATATATATATATATATATATATATATATATATATATATATATATATATATATATGAGAGAAATAGAGAGTTTGAATTGAGAAATCCTACCACATACCTGTGTTATAAACAACCCAAATGTGTTTTCTATGACAATGATGGCTTCAGTGAAGAAGTAGAATCAAAAGTAGAATCATCCTAGCTGAATAGTTATCAAGTTATCACCGGCTTTCACATTATATATTATTATTATTTATTTCTTAGCAGACGCCCTTATCCAGGGCGACTTACAATCGTAAGCAAAAACATTTCAAGCGTTACAATACAAGTAATACAATAAGAGCAAGAAATACAATAACTTTTGTTCAAGTAAAGTACAAGTTTGACAAACCACAATTCAATAATACAGCAGGTAATAGTGATAGTTACATCAGGATATGATTAAATAGTGATAGTTACATCAGGATGTGAGTAAATACAAAGTACTACAGGTTAAAAACTTGGCAGATTACAGTATTCTGAAGTACAGGATTAAATGCAGTAAAATAGGGGCTGATAAGAGCAAAATAAAGCACATTTACATGAAGGGTGATGGTGTCCCAGGATACAAACAGAGGAGTTCTACAGGTGCTCTTTGAAGAGGTGAGTCTTAAGGAGGCGCCGGAATGTGGTCAGGGACTGGGCAGTCCTGACATCTGTAGGAAGGTCATTCCACCACTGCGGAGCAAGGGTGGAGAAGGAGCAGGCTTTGGAGGCAGGGGAGCGTAGCGGTGGTAGAGCTAGTCTTCTAGTGCAGGCGGAGCGGAGAGGTCGAGTGGGGGTGTAGGGAGAGATGAGGGTCTGGAGGTAGCTGGGTGCAGACTGGTCAAGGCATCTGTAGGCTAGTACAAGAGTCTTGAACTGGATGCGAGCGGTGATCGGGAGCCAGTGGAGCGAGCGGAGTAGTGGAGTAGCATGGGCGAAGCGAGGCAGAGAGAACACCAGGCGGGCAGCAGAGTTCTGGATGAGCTGGAGCGGACGGGTGGCGGACGCAGGGAGGCCAGCCAGGAGGGAGTTGCAGTAGTCTAGGCGGGAGAGTACCAGGGCCTGGACCAGGAGCTGGGTAGCATAGTTGGTGAGGAAGGGTCGGATTCTTCGGATGTTGCTCAGGAAGAATCGGCAAGTGCGTGCCAGAGTGGAGATGTGCTGGGAATAAGAGAGGCAGGGGTCCAGGGTGACTCCAAGGTTCTTAGCTGAGGAAGAGGGAGAGAGTGTGGTAGATTCCAGAGGAACAGAGATGGAGAGATCAGAGGAGGGGGAGGAGGAGGGAAAGAAAAGGAGGTCAGATTTAGAGAGGTTGAGTTTGAGGTGATGCGAGTGCATCCAGGAGGAAATAGCAGACAGACAGGTAGAGATACAGGAGGAGATGGTGGAGTCAGAGGTGGGGAAGGAGAGGAAAATCTGAGCATCATCAGCATAGAAATGGTATGAGAAACCATAGGATGTGATGAGGGGGCCCAGGGAGCGGGTGTAGAGAGAGAACAGGAGAGGACCCAAGACTGACCCTTGGGGGACTCCAGTTAAGAGAGGGTGAGGTGTGGAGGTTGCTCCACGCCAGGTTACCTGGTAAGTGCGGTTGGAGAGGTAGGAGGAGAACCAGGCCAGAGCAGTGCCAGAGATCCCCAGGTCAGCAAGAGATGATAGTAGAATAGAGTGATCAACAGTGTCAAAGGCAGCAGAGAGGTCGAGGAGAATTAGGACAGAGGAGAGAGAGGCAGCTCGGGCACATTTAAGTGAGTTGGTGACAGACAGGAGGGCGGTTTCAGTAGAGTGAGCAGAGCGGAAGCCAGATTGGAGAGGGTCAAGCATGTACCATGTTACTGATTTTAAAGAAAAAAACATCTCGGTCCATTCTTAAGTGCATTGAAAAGGCTTTTTAAGACTTTAATACCAATCTTTAGAAAATGTAAGACCCATTTTCACAGCAAATATACCAAATGTAAATTGTGACTAGTTAAAATACCATCTAAAAATTATTTATTCAAGCTGTACAAATTGAAAAAGAATCAAACCTTTGATGCTTGTACAATACGTACAGTACCAATGCAGTGATAATAATAGTTGATGACAAGGGAGTTATTGTTCAATCTTTCTTTAATCAATAGAGCAGCACTTCATTCCAGCAGATCAACAAACAGAACTAGGGCTCAAAGTTGGCCAAAATCCTTAGGGGCATCTGGCTCCTAGATTTTAAAATTTGGTTGCCAAATTAAAATTTAGGGACCAACTAAATACTCTTAGTTAAAATATTTCAGTGATTTCAGTCCCCCCCCCCCCCCCCCCATTGATTAAATCTACACTCTAGTGTTTTTTTTTTTAATTAATCAACATGTATTTAAAAATGACTTGAACATGATATTATAATTTACTGTATAACATATGGATGAGATTTCCTGTAACCTGAATGGTCAACAAGCGTGCCTTAATCCACTGTAATCTGGCCCGAATATATAGTATTCAAACTGTTTAATCACATTTGAAAGTTAAGTTGCTGATAGACAAAGAAAACAGAGGAGCACACATTTGTGAAAGAAATATACACTATTCAAACTGTTTAATCACTGCTCCAAATCAATCTGCCTGAATAAAACAAATACAGTACAGTAATGACAAGTTGTAAAAAATAAAACAATTGATATCAGTAGATCATCACAGCAGACTTTGAATAAACTTTATGAACACACTGAAGTAACTGAACAAAGCATGATTAGCAACAACACGTTGGCTGTACCAGATGTTACAATTATAATACTTTTGCTAATACATTTTATGACGTACTGTAATAGCAGTAAACACAGTTTCTGATACTTGTATCCCATAACATGTTGTTAAATTAAGAATATTTCTTAGTACCTATATATTGAGTTGTTTACGGTGCCGCTGGGATACTGAACAACTGGCTACCAAACCACGCATGGAATATTGAGGTAAACGTTTGTATTCATTAATAACAAAAACTTAAAAAAAAAAAACTTGAATGACAGCATATATTTAATAATAGACCAATCGAAAGCAGCAGTTGTGCTGCTTATTGTGGTGACATTTTTTTCAAGTTTTCTTGTTATTTTAGGCAGCATTGTCTATTTATTAAAGGTACAGCTGCCTGTCGCCGATTCGCGCCACTGGTACAAACCCGCTGGGCTCCGAACGGTGACGTTGGCATCCAAAGTGTTAAATAGAAAAAATAAATGTAAGACCTTTTTAAGACATTCAGCTTAAACCTTTTCAATGCCTTTAAAATGGAAAAACAAATAAGACTTTTTAAGGCTCCGCGGGAACCCTGAAAGATAACACTTTGTGTCTCTACACACAGTGCCTGTGTGTTGTGGAGGAGGGGCATTTCTTTCGTACAGGAGAGTTTTGAAATGCACGTTTTTCTAAAAGACTGTAAACAGCATACAAAAGCGTGCTAAAAAATAGAATTTTTTTGAGGCCAAATATACATATTGGCAGAATACAACTAATGCATAAAATATACACATTATCCACACTTTAAGGATTAATTACAGTGTTGCCAGCTTCCCTGAATCTCATGAGCATGCAGCTACAGTAACTAGTTAACTGTCTAAATTTATTCGGGGTCTGATATGGACACAGGATTTCCCCTGCCTATGTAATTAAAGAATGGCAGATAGTTTCCTACTACTCCTTAGTATAACAATAGGGTTTTAAAAGCTGACTTCTCCTGGTTTTATAATGCTCCATTGAGAAGGTGCTAACATGTGTCCTATATTTTTGTCCTACATCAATGCATTCACAAAGAGCTATTAAGAAGGTGTGTTAATAGCACTAATTCAAGAACACTGACCTTTGTGGACTCGATCATTTGCTGAAGAAGGGTATTAGCACTGATATTAAACCTGAAATGGTACTAATGCCAACTAAACCATTCTGTGAATCGAGCAGCAAATAGTAAATAAATAACATTTTTGGGGTACCACTGCAGTCGTTCAGGAAATGTCCCTTACACTCCTAGTCGTTCATTATTTATTCTTCTTTGCTGTGGGGCGAGGAGCCCTGTACGTTTATTTGTTTATTTATTTTTACAACGGGGTCTCCCCCTCTGCCCCTGTGCAGGTTATTGTTTTGTATTTGTTTGTTTTATGATTTATGTATTTATATGACAGCGAAGTGCCGTTGGTATTGTTTTGTATTTATTTATTTATTTATTGTGTTTAAATATGACGGCGTATGTGTTTTTTTATTGTATTGTTTAGTTGCATGGATGGGCAGATTGTGGCCGAGGGGTAATAGAATAATTGCCAGCTAGTCAAACCCCTCGGCCACGGTATAAAAAGCCTGCAGCTCTCCATGTTCCGGGTGGGTGTTCAGAGGAGGAATGAGAGCGAGCAAAATTTAAAATAGAATATAAAATAGGAACAGTGACAGCAAAGTGCCCAGCATGACCTATTCAGTTTTGTGTTTGTGTTTTTGTTTGAATATTTATTTTCGCTCTGTGAGCAAGTCTTTTTGTTTAAACCTTTTATTTATTTTTGTCATTTAACAAAACAAAACGGTGCAAGCGCCTTTGCACCGTAACTGCAGTACTACCTGGTGTCAGTTTTTCTTTCCTGCTTCTGGCCTGATGTCACCACTCGTCCACCCTGTCACAGGTAGCTTGTCGTGCAGACTTCATGTTTTAGGCATCACTGGAGCTTCTCTCAGTGTAAACAGGGGTGTCACTTCAAGTGAACATTAACAGAAAAATGTCATAGACATAGTCTGACACGACAGTCTGCTGACTAGTGTTGTGTTTCAAGGAACGTTTGCTGTGCATTTCTCCAAGATTTAGAAGCACAGGCCTTTCATTTTTTTCAGTCTGAAATGCAGCTATAATAAGGGTCCGTCTTCTAAAGCTTGTCTTGTTGTTATATAGCTAATTCTTACATAAGGCTGGAAATGTGATAAGAACACTTAAGTCAGTGTCCCTTCTACAGTCAGTTGTAAGTCGCCCTGGATAAGGGCGTCTGCTAAGAAATAAATAATAATAAATAATAATAATAATAATGTATATGTATACAAGAAACCTAAACCTTAGTAAATATTTCCCTTTCAATTTAAATGTTGATCTCTTTTAATTGTTCATTTTAACTACATTATTTTGCTTTAGTTATGTGCAGTCTGTAATACTAATGTAACATCAAAGGTATTTTTGTGATAATGAAGTTAGTCATAAATGTAATGGGTTTCTTTTTTTCTCTTTGAAAATTTGTCAGTTCTGCTGAATAACATACTCCTGGAGATGATATATGGGAAGATAAGAGACAATTAAGGTTAATAAACAATGAGTCATGCTTTCAAAAGCCTATCTTATTAATAAGAAGGTAGGAGCAAGAGTACAGTGCTTTATTTAAGTATTCATTTATTTTATAAAAACATAGAATTGGATTTGGTTCTGTAACACATGATGAAAATGATCTCTTTAGTAGAAATAGAGCAATTGAGAGATTGGAAGATGAATAAAAAGACAAACCGATGGAGAAATAATGTCTGAAATCTGCACACTAAACACCCAGGTAAAATAGAAGGTTCAGAGGGTGTGCCAGTCTTTAGCTGTGCAAATAATGTTTTCTCTCGCATCATTTTACAAAAAGCCAGGAAAGGTAAACTCATGTTTGTACAAGAGATAAATACATTTACACAATACCAGAGCAAAGTTAACTGTATCCTACATGACAAGCAGTTTTTTTTTTTTTTTATCATACCATTATATGTTATCTTACACCCACCGTTTTCTAGTGCTCCTGGCACACAGGAGGAGACCCCTGCAGGTATTTTTAATACAACAATAACATACTTCTTACTGTCACACTGAAGAGAAGAAACGGGTTACAATTAATTTTGTGTGTGTTTGATGGTGTGTAACAAAGGTTAAATACCCCCAAAATATTTTACATTAAAACTGTCATCAAGATCATAAAGCATTTCATATGAAATCTTTTAAAAATCAAATTCCATCTTTTGGGGGGGCAGTTATTGTCATTAACACTAAACAAATGCAGTAGTTTTTATTGCTTTTAGTTCCTCTCTGAGGTTATAGATTTTAATTATATTACTGAGCTTGTCTTTTCTATTTAATAAAAACAGTAAATAATACATTTCCACCAGGTCCCCGGGGTGCCATGAAAGCAATGGTTATAAACCACTTAACTGTATCATGTTGCCCTAAGAGTACTGCGAAAAGTGGTTCAGTAAATACTAGACATGGTAATTTGTGCAATTGTCTGCTTGGCAATGCAGTTTGCTTTCATCACATTAGCTCTTATTAGGGTTCAGGGTTCATTGATTACCTTTTGATAACAAATTTGTTCTCACCACCTGTGTTTTACCTAAATTCAAATTTACAAGCTTGTCTTCAACCATTCAACTGTTTATATGAAAAGTTAGTAACCTCAAGCAGCAAGGTAGTGGACTGGGATATTGATGAAGGCAGTAGCTGAAATGTTTGTCTCCTTGATGTATTTTGTGATAAATTTTACATTTGAATCCTAGACTTAGGTAACACGGAAAATGAGTTAGGGCTTGGAGACCAAACTACTCCTTCACTACTACTGCTAATGCAGTAGATACAATGAGAGGACAACAGGCTGCAGCTCTGCCAATGTATTACCCATCAATAAGTGCCAACACTATCACAAATAAAGGAACAGGAAGAGAGAACAGGAAAAATCACTCTCTTCTGGTTCTCTCTATGAAACTGTGGAATCCAAATCCTTCATTTTTGAGTTATATAACAAAGCACAGAGTCGCATCACAACACAAGTTTGTCATTTGTGGTTGAATATTAGATTAAAAATGGCCACTATGGGTTGCAAGTACCTGGCAGTTTCAAAATGCAAAAAATACTGGTGTGATTACAGAAGTTTAACTTTTTTTTAGTCTTTTTTTTTAAATTTATTATGTCATTTCATTTCCATGCATTTTTTGAATACTTCTGTTGGTTTCTTTAGCCAAATTAGATACATTTTATATACAGTATAGCAAATATGATTTAACTTTAAATAAGTCCTGAAAATAAATGTCTAAAGTCTCATCTTTACAATGTCTCCCTTCCTTTGTCCTGTACAGGTATGACTTTGTAGAAATTGAAGAGCCTGCTGATGGCACTATTTTAGGCCGATGGTGTGGATCCAAGCCAATACCTGGAAAACAGGTATCCAAAGGGAACCAGATTAGGATTCACTTTATATCTGATGAATATTTTCCTTCAGAACCGGGATTCTGCATTCACTACTCCCTCCTTCCATTGGTAAGAATATTTCCTTTGTTTACACAGTATCTAAATGAAACACAAAATCCCCAAAGAAGGTAATAATAACTTGTTGTAGTAGTAGAAAAAAAAAAAAAAAACATGACTATGGGATACTGACATACAGTGCAACTAGCATTCTTGCAAGAGACTGACATTAAAGCAGATGATACTATACTCTGAGCATGTACTTTTATAAACATACATTTTATTTCATGCATCATGTATACTATACGAACACATAGCATACATTAAACTGGTAAGAGCAAGTATAATTGTAGTAAAATAACAAGATAGATCTTGATTTTAGTTAAATTATAGATATTTAGAGGTTTATTTTTATTTAGTTGTTTTATATTGCTATCAACACATTTTCTTGAACTTGCATATCTCCCTATTTCTGTCATGTTGCTTTCTTTAAAACTGGTGAGAATGAAGAGTTGTGTGCTCCTCTGCATTTTGGCATATTTAAAAAACTTCTGTTGATACGATTAGACAAATGCCACCAAACTCACACTGGCCTCTTGAGCATGGATGCGGTAATTCTCTGATTAATTCTCCCGAGTGAAAAGAAAGAAAGGATTAGTCTAACTCTGGTAAAGGTTGACCAGGCAGGCAAAAGCTGACAATGGGAAAATGCAGTACAGCAATGTGAGGCTATTTATTTTAGTGTTGGACCACACACAGTGAGGGGTGGCCAGCTTTGGCACTGTTTAAACTTAAAAAAGCATTAAGCTGAATTCAAAAAGGGATGTTTGCTTTCATAGATAGGGGTTGGTGAGGCCTGCATTGACAGCGGCAACCAGTACCTATTGCCGTAATGGTTACATCTGAATAAGAGGTGTATAATGATGTCATGGAAATAAGCTTGCTTCATATGTAGGTGTTCATACTTGTTACAAAATGAATAGGAATTCAACATTAAATCATCTGTAATTAAATCTGTCATGCGGCTGACGCTATAAGGACATCAGTAGTAACTGCTATGAAATTATTCTTACAGTATCAGGCTGTAAAATATGCAATGAAGGACATTACTATAATATTGGAGGAGACACAAATAAACATTCTATAAATAGAATAGAATAGAAATAGAAGGGAAGATAAGTCTAGGTCAAAAGCTCTGTTGAGGAGCTCATTAAAATCTTAGTAAATGTTGGCACTCAATGTTTAATGCATTAAAGGGCTATCCTGTAACAGTCTGGTGCCACAGGTACAAGCTCCATCAGGATTTTAAAAGGGAAAAAGAAACACAATCTGATACCAAAATCAATAATCAAAAACATACATTACTGCCCAATTGTACTTCCACCGGAGATAAGTGGTGACCTGTTTTTCTCCTTTGGAGCGTGGCAGAAATGGAAAAGTGTTACCCAATGTTTAAACAATAAGACAGTGGGGAATTTGTTCACAGTGAAACTTAAATTCCATTTGTAATGGGCTTAGGTTTATGTTGTTTGAACAGTTTATATATACTACATGTGAAGCAGTTTAAACAAATTTACTCTCAATGAGTAAATTAATGCAAGACATCTGGTAACATTAAGGGCTTGAGTAGACAGGCAGACAGGTAGACATGGATATAGAAACATGACAGGGTCAAAAGGCTTTTATGCCTAATTCTTCTATTCATTTCTTAATGGTGAATCTACATAATAGTAAACAGAAAGAAAATGCATTTTAACAAACATGTATTGTACCTGTGAATGCTAAACATTTCACCCAGTGTTTTTGTTCTGTACCCTGGTTCATATTGTTCTAAAATCTTAACATGGTGGTTGTTTCATGTGTGTTGGGGCTGGTCTGAACCCAGATCCTAGATTTAGGTTTAGTTATTTAAACAGTATGCAGGACACATACTGAGGAATATCTTGAATCTATTTAGTGGCAGCATCAGCACACTATACAGGTGTCAAGGCATTACATAGTTAAAAAAAATGTGTTTGTTTTATCCTTCCCTACTCTTAAGTAGTAGTTGTTTTTTCATATTTAAAATAGACATCTTGTAGCACTGACGTCACAATAACGGCGTCCACAAGCTTTGAATCCAGAGCTGCCTACAGCAACGTCAATGTTTAATCTGTAAAACAAAAATAAGTTATTTCATTAAATATATCATCATAAGAAAATATTTAAAAAGTAAGTATACTCGTTTAACCTTCATTGTGTTGTACATGCATTGTTTATTCAATTCTGAACTTTTATAAGGGTAGACCTGAACTATCAATTTTCTGGCACACCTGCCTGCTTCTGTCCAGAACCTGTTTCATTGATCTGATCAGTGGCAGATCTAAATACTTCTGTCTTATAACTCTATATTAATCTTGGTTGTGTTTTACCTCAGCTGTGATTTCCTGACTTGCGTGTTACCATTACCACATACAATAAAAAGAAATACAGTAAAGTAAGGACTGCAGAACATTAGATACATTTTTGTGTATCTGTACATAGATCATAAAATAGACCCTTTTGGTTACGTGGCCTAATGCATGTTAAGCGTGAAAAGTCTTGCTCAGTCACTTGGCCCGTGATGTGTTTACTTTTTCCAACATGGCCTTTCATTTTGATCCTACAGATCCTAGACTTATGCCTCTATGTTTATATGCACTATTTAGTCTATCACTAAGTGCAGCTTATCAAGCAATAACTAAACAACATTGGCTACGTTTTCTCAGGCTAGACATGACCTGATTCTGTCTGTGTTCTCTTTTAAAGATGTACATTGTTATTATCCCAGCACTACTAGGTAGGTGAGCACATCAAAGTTAATGTGTCTAGATCCCAAGAACTATTTCCTGCCACGGTGGAGGAGGATTTCTATAGAAGCTGTAATTTTCTGTAGCTTTGGTTCACACTATGAGTAACTGTATATTTATTTAAAAACGTTTTTTATGCAATATTTTGTACTGTGAAGCTATTGCATTATGGAGTCTCACCAGGCTATAACAAAGATAATTATTATCCCCTGCAGTGGATGAAATCCCTGGTGAGGGGGATATGGTGGAGGTAGGTGCACATACATGGCACACTTTATATTTTTCCATATATCTGGAAAACTGCTTATCCAACAATACCTAATTTGCTTGCCTAATGACATCTAGTTGTAGAAGATCCTTGCTCCTGTGGAATATTACATCAGAAGAGGACCCCCGGCTCCCCGCATGCAATTTTCATTGAACTATTCATTGCAATTTCTTATTCTATACTATTCTGTACACTGATGATATGTCATGGCCATATCGATCGCTCCAATTTTAATTATTAGCTGTGGCAGGGGATATATGTAACTGATGTAGATCTTCATTTAACAAAGCCATAATTTTTACATTTATGTGATTTGTTTTTAAAGAACAAAAATGTAGATTTTTATCAGCACATGGTTTTCACATCACTTTAATAAAGACTTCTCTGTGGGGATCTAAGAAAGTGTCCAGAAAGGGCCAGTGAGTTCTAGGAACTAAAACCCATCCCATTAAGTTACCTGCCTGGACTCCAAGCATTGGTATACTGAAGCTCAAGAAACTACAGTGTACCATTTGGATGTAGTAAGACAGATCAATGTAGTATTCCCAAGTGAATGGACATAATAAGTAAGCGTTAAGCCAGTCTGCCTTTCTCATGAGGGCAGCTTGCCAGTGTTCTGTTTGAATGCAAATGAGAGAGAAGCCAGATTGCTAAGACACTGCCTGGCTTTTCATGTACATTCCTTACTTGTGGAAACCCAGGCACACAGCAGCCCTCTGTTTCTCCATGGTAAACCAAGCTACTGGGACCTTGGTCCATGGAGGAGCAGTAAGTTTATATTTAAACAGACATAATTCTTCTTCACCACTTCCATGAAAGGATTAAAAATAAAATCAGGCTGTATTTTATAGGAAGAGATTATGGAAACACTAAGGCCATGCAAAGGTTGTAAAAACATTGCTCACAGAAGTAAGATTTACTTGAACAGATTTCAATAAAATTGTCTTTCAGACATCAGACTCCAGTGACCTGCCTCTACAGGCTGACCTTCATTTTCCACTGCACCAAGACTCATTGTATATGTATCCTTAACTCTCCACAGTGGTTATCCTGTCAACAGGGAAACTGGGAAGTGTTTATGTGATTTTGAAATGGGGGGAAAAAAACAAGTCAAGGGAGAAGTAATTGTAGTTTGTGTGTGCATTGTGGGGGTGTGCACATAAGTGGATTGGCAAGGCAATATTAGGCCATTTGCTGTTAAGATGACACTTCAATTCCAACTGATTGACAAACTCATCTCCTTCCAGTGACTTACTTAGACAGAACATTGGGTTTCTTATTGAAGTGAAGATTGTTAGCTTTTTGCCGACAACTTTGTAAGAAATTGGTGTGTGTCTTGGATAAAGTAGGACAATTGGAATTTGTAGCAGGGTATAGGGAACATGCATCTGTTATTTATTTGTGACATTTATTCATTTGTTAACCTATTTATGACGATGATAGGCATGACAATAATGGCTTCCTGTTGCACTGCAATTAGACACATATTAGCTAGACCACATGACTAGTTCAATTCCATTGCTGAATCACACACAATAGTTTTGGGGCCCTATTTGAAAAGTGTGAAATGAACCTAAACGAATGTACTGTACAGTATATATTGGGTTACCACCACTTACCAAAATGTGGTAGACCAAAATATTTTTGGGTAGTCCCAGTTTGGAATAAAAGGAATATTGGTTTATATGTTTGGATGTACAGCACCAAAGACATATTTTGTTGTCTTTATAAACACTTGTATGTAATTCATGGAACAGGAGCAAGGGCTGCTAGGAGTAAGGCCTGGGACTTGAAATAGGAATTATGTGCTTGTGACTTTAGGAAGATGACATGCTTTGGAAGATGACATTGCTTTCTCCTTGGCTCATGGAGAGCCACCATCGCGGAGGTGAGACCAAACCGATCAACCTCCAAGACTAGAAAGCAAGCGTTACTTCCCCAAAGGGAAATGAAGAGAAGGATAGAGGATACATTTGAGAAGTAGCCCCGACTAACAAGGAACATCAATGCTTAGGGAGATCGGCACAGCCAGACCTCCTAAGATCCAGGCGGGGCGACAGGAATTCTGAAAGAGAGAAGGAAATAAACATTCAAAGAATTGGCCAGAGAGGAACACTGGCATAGATGAAAGCAAGTTGTTAGTAAAGCATGGGGGAACCTGGAATGATAGAGAGATTGTTAAAATAGATTTGGCCGGAGGTCCCCTCTGGCTCTCATAGCCACCACCGCGAAAGTGAGCCATATATATATATATATATATATATATATATTGTGATAAAGCTGCAACTCACTCGGTTCTAGCCCCTTTACAAATTGACCCAGCACACAAGAAATGGGTTTTTTATGCGCTGACGCGCTATTTTTAATTCACACAACAAAAATAAACAAACACAAAACAACACCTAGCTCCTTCGGAGCGCTAACTAAACCTCAGGAACACCCTGACTATAAAGTGGGACGGCTAAGCCGTTTCCCCACAACACAAAACAAATACACACAGTTTTTTTACAAAACCCTTACTTTTTCCCGTGGCTGCTTGGACACAGAACACTCTACCTGTCTCCTTCTATACAGCAGCCCTGTGCAGACTGACTGCACCTCTTATATACCCTGCACCTGGTCCTAATTTACAATCACTACCAGGTGCAGGGGATCATTAACAATAAACCAATTAAATAAAACAATTAACCAAACTAAGACTTTTCCTCTGGGAGATGTAGTCCCATTCCCCCAGGACTACACTATCTTATATATATGTTCAGTTTAAGCACCAAGGTAAATAAAATGATGAGTGACTATTGAATGAATGCTCAATTTGCTCTGTATAATTTTAAATGCTGCTATTAGGCTCCTGCCCTCAAGGAAGGACAAGCTGTGATTTGCAACTCTTGTTCCTGTGGAATGTGGGGTGTACATCACAGAACTAAATAGACGAAGAATCAACTGAAATAAAAATGAGTTTTGGAAAGCAAATGAAAGCAAGAAAAGGATGAAATATCTGAGATATATCCTTAGGGATGTAGAAAATTAGAAGTTATCAGAACAATACTGCAGATTAATAGTTCTGCAGATTCAGGTCTAGTCATTTGCATTCTAGATTGTTATTGAAATATTTGAAGGTAAATGGCAGCCTTTTTCTTGAACTTCAACACAGCTTTTACAGAAAACGCTTATTTATTTGTTTCCACATTCGGTTTCTAATACAAGGTCATTGATTTCAAATCTAGCATGGCAGGTAATCATTTATAATGATAATTATAATGTCAAGGAGAAAAAGGGCATTTAGATGATGTAACAGCACTGCATTGTAAAGGCAAACAGTTACTTGCATACAGTACTGGCATTTTGATTAATCTACATCCCCCATACTCTTGGTAGATCCACTGCCAAATCAGGTTTCATACCATTTAGTTTTCATTATCCTAGCTACTCTAATGGGACTGCAGTAGTTGATGAAATTTGCTGTACCAATTGATGACAATTGCAGTTCACTGGTGTCTTTTGCAATGCAAGGTCCTTTTTTCAGTGTTTAAGATAAGACTAGGGCCACATGTACAGCAAATAAAACCAAGTGCTTTTAACTATTAATAACTAGTCAACTAGTTTTGTATCATATAGAAAAAGCACAATTGAGTGGTGTAACATACAACAGAATATAAGGACTGTCACACAGATTGGGTTATTAGAGCTCCCTAAACCAGCAGGAGGGAATTGATAAACATATCAGTGAAGCAAAGGGAGCCAGATTCCAGTGAAATAACTGACAATAAGACAAAAAATACTATATAGCAGTACGGCAGGGTTCAAAATTAGCATTTACCCACCCGCTGGATGCGGGTTGATTTGGTCTTGGATGGGTACATTTCACATACCAACAACCCAGTGGCACACCCGTTTTTTGCTACTGTTTTTTTTTTAAATGTTTTGGTGACCAAGGAAGCGACGGTGCTGGAGGTGTGGCTGCATCTCCATTAGCTTATGTATGAGCATGGTAAATCTGCAAACCCTGCAATAAATGTCATGAATCAACTGTTTCAGCCAATCACCATTGCCATGTGAGCACTGGCATTTCGTGTTTCAGCCAATTAGCACTAAGCATTGCCATGCGGGGACGGGTTTTTATTGTTTTAACCTATCGGCACCAAGCATTTCTCTGTGAGAGAGCATGTATTTTCCTAACATCCCTTGCACCATATTTAAAACAACCCTGAGCAGACAATATTTTAACTGTTAACATATGTCAGTATATCTTTCAATAAACAATATATATATATATTGTCATGTTTCTTTTCACTTCTAAGGAACAATCCACATTTCTTATGCCATTTACGTTATTTTAATTTAATTTAACTGAAGTTGTGGAAGGTAATCATACTCAATATTTTAGTGCTGCTGTCTTTCCTGTAATGTACTGTTTATTCAGAACATTGTAACGCTTTCTGTAACTGTTACTGTTGTATTAAAATGTTTTAATGAACACACATGAAAAATGAAATAATCAATGTTCATATGCAGCCACGGCATAAAGCCTCCAATAGTAAATAGTTTATTTAGCAAGTGTCAGTAGCAGTGTTCAGCCTTGATTTGAGTTACCGTAGCGACAAGCACCGTTTTGAAATAGTTTATGTGTGTGCTTGTTGATTTGAATAGTTTAGTTCCTATAGGAAATGTTTTTACAAACAATTAAAGATGGATTTATGTTTTATTTCTATGAAGTGATGACACAGCTGTGACATTCCGCTACTGTTTTTAAAAGTATATTTTAATTCAAAAGCTTAAGCTTCAGCAATTCTTTTGTTTATTATAGTTGTAAATATTTAAAAGCTTTTTTTTTTTTTTTTTAATAATTACTGCAATAGTCTTCTGCAATGGAATTTATACAACTGTTCAGTTTGTGAATATAGATACTAATGAAACGTGTCAAAAAGAATGATAGAATAAAAACTATTTAAAAAAAGATAATTTAGGATGAGACAGCATACAGGTTTAATATGTGGCATTTTCAACAAAAAGAACAAGAAGAGAATGTCTTGGAAATGAATCTGAAGAGATTAGCTGTCTCTTAAGTGAGGAATAGCACATTTCAAGCAAACAGTCAGTGCTTAGAAGTTAGTCCAACACTGAAACATGGTTTAGTTTTTTTTTTCAAACTCTGTATGAACTTTTCAGTGGTCATGATTAATGTAATTTTAAAATGTTCCAATAGTTGCTTGTTTTTGCAGTTTCTTTTGTTCCCTTATTTAATATATTAAGTATAAATTGCAATGTAAGCTACACTTTTTTTGGTGAACTATCAATAAACATTATACTGGACCAGTAAAATGGGTGTGGGTCTGGTGGATTTTTCCATCCATTAGCCCTGATGGCTAGTGGATGGAAAAATTAATTTCAAGCCCTATAATGGTCATCTTCTGATTACATTCTACACACTCTCCATCAGTGGTAGCAAGTCTATACTGTGTTTACCTCTCTCTGGAGGAATTCATGACCATTTCTTAATCACAAGTGACTCCAGTTGATATTTTACCAAGTCTTCATGTTTGTAAATCATTTTTTGTTATTATTACAGTAACATTACCGTAACATACCAAATTTATAAATGAATAAATAGCCTAAGCTAAATGTCAGAATGACAGTTCGGAGTGACTGGGCTTCTCGTTAAGAGCAGGGCACGAGATGAACCAAACACTAGCAGTCTTGGCATTGAATTTACTATATACAATTTATAGAAATAAAAAAACGACATTCTGATGGTGCTAAAAATACAAAATAAAACTGATAGGCCCTGGAGTTCATTTATGCCAGATGACACTGCTCCACGGGACGGCAGACAGACTGTATCTAGGGCAGCATCTGTAAAAGTTAGTTTGGGGGAATAGGGTGCACCATGCTACCACCTGTCCGAAAAGAAATGAAGACGCTAAATTCAGGATTGCAGCCAAAATCGTAAACATACCACCAAGCTTTGGGATGGATCAACACGTTATTTCAAGTGATCTGTGAAGACAGGAAACAGCACAGCAAGAACAAATACATCTTATAGGTATTGTTAAAACATACATGGACGTGATACTGTCTATTTAATGGTGCATCAAGGGATCTGCAGCAATTTTCAGCTAGTTCTGCTTTAACTTCAGAGAAATGAATGGGGGACAGTCCATCCCAACAACATTAGTCTCAGATCATTAACAAGCTCTCTAGCTCCCTTCATTATCTGAAACCAAAGACTCATACTGTAAATTTGTCTTAACTGGATATGTCAACAAATGAGTAATGAGTAATGGCATAATGAAAGGCATGTGTATGGCGGCCCTGTCTGGGCACAGAGCTCAGTGTTTACCGGAACTGGGTGCTGATGTCCCCCGTTTAAATAAACATACTTGCTCTTCAATTTTTGGCAGCAGTCCGTTGCAATGCTCAACGATCACACGCACTTTTTCGACCACTGCAGTGCTTCGCAGGCTATGTTTTCAATTTGTTTGCCACGTGACGCCGTCATCACTTTTGAGACAGTTCCATAAGTAATTTGTGTAGTGTGGGGATGATGGTTTACTGTTAAAGTCTGTGAGATCTGCTGTCTTACGTATGACATAAACTGACTTGCAAACAACAGGATGTAGATGCAGTCTAAATATCACACAATGTTAAGGACAGTGAATTTACACAAGTTGCAAAGCTAGTAAGAAAGGTAAAGACGCACATTAAACACTAATGCAATTTTTATCTGTTGTCAGAAATAGAAAATCCCCTAAAAAGATATATATATATATATATATATATATATATATATATATATATATATATATATATAATATATAATACTGTGGTCTCCTATCATACTGCAAAATATCTCCAGTTAGCTGTTCCTTTGTAGATTTATGCCTACACAGAGCCTATTGTCAGTTGTTCCTGGCACACATTTTTGTCTGCGTGCCCCTGTCTGCTTTCTAAGCCATTTTCCCTATTAAAGATTGACATAGCCTGCAACAAATTTGAAACACCTTTTAGTCAGGGCAGAAAATACAATGGAAGTTATTCTTTATTTACTAGATGAAAACTTTTTTTTCATATGTTGGAAGAGTAATCCACTCTGCATTCCCGTCCTTTCTGTGAGGTATGGTGGAGGTTAAAGTTATCATATCAGTTTTAAAGAATGATTTTGGCAGAGGAAGCACAAACATAAATCTTATATGTGTAGGAGCCCAAATATTTAGCAGCTGTTGCTAGGTTAGGTAAGGTAATCCTTTACTGAAGTTATAAAATACATACAAAGTCAGAAGGGATGTAAACACAAGGGGGGACATGTATCAAGATTGACCGACGCAGCGCTAATTTGGCGGAGTGTAAAGCAGCGCTCTGACGCAGCACACATTTTACCCCATCCCGAATGTATTAACTGATCCAAAATTAATGAGGCACATTTAAATGCTAAAATTCCGCTGCACCGGTGTTCTGAGCCCCTAAAAATGGGCTACGGCAGCACAGACTAACAGACTAATCTGTTTAACAATAGGTAGGAAATTTGGAGAGGCAATGCCCCGTGTTGACTTTATATTATATTATTAATATTATTATACAATGGATAAAACCAAATATACATAACATAAAGGATATAATGAACCAAGTTTATTATATGACTGTGGCAGGGCAGAGGAAAAGCCCTGCACATAAATAGAGGGGGCAGGGCAAAGCCCTGTGTGTAAAATAAATGTTATTAAGCACAGGCGATTTGTTATTGTAAGATTTAAAATGTATTGGTGTATTATTTAAAAGAATGTATTGTTTGGGAACAGGGGTTGTTGTATGATTTGAATGTATTTTGTTTCTTTAAAATGCAATGTTTTGTTATTGTTATTTATGTATAAATGTGATGGCGAAAAAGCCATGGTTGTTATTGTTTGGCAGTATGGATGGGGAAGCCCCATCCTAACAAAACCTTGTGCAGAAGAGTTAATTAATCTCCAGAGTTAATTAATTGATTAAGGGATTGTGACAGAGATCGAATGATTCTTAGTGTTAGATCTCCCTCCCAATCTGTGAGGGCATTGTATAAAAGGAACAGAGTACCCTTAACTAAATGGCACGACAATTTATTCCTTAGGGTAGGTGGAAGTTGGTCATTTAGGAAGGGGACGGAGCTATGGTACCCAAACTCAATGACTCAGACGGGAAACGGTGTGGCATCCGATGACTGAAGGAGCGGATTTGCTCGTTAACCTAGGGGTCACGAGCGAGGGTATAAATTATTATTATTATTAGTTTATTTAGCAGACGCCTTTATCCAAGGCAACTTACAGAGACTAGGGTGTGTGAACTATGCATCAGCTGCAGAGTCACTTACAACTACATCTCACCCGAAAGACGGAGCACAAGGAGGTTAAGTGACTTGCTCAGGGTCACACAATGAGTCAGTGGCTGAGGTGGGATTTGAAACGGGGACCTCCTGGTTACAAGCCTGTTTCTTTAACCACTGGACAACACAGCCTCCTCAATAGGGGGCATAGTGTCAGTGATCTGTTCATTGGTAAATGGTTAGTGTTTTAAACTTACAAGGAGTCTGTGTTGCAGTATCATGAACCGTGAGTTTTGTCTTGTTTTTGTTTGTGTTTGTTAACTGTCGTCTGTTTTTTAATAGACTACCAGTAGCACGATCCGGAGCTGTAGCGAAAGCCAGCATAAACCCGGACATCACTTTCACCCCTGCATTTCACGGAGAACTGTAATACACCACTTAATACAGCACTTATTCACCACTTAATAGAACTGTAATACAGCACTTATTCACTATCACTAGGAACTGTGTTTGTGTTTTGTGTTTACTGTTGGTGTGTAAAACTGGACTTTTGGTTACAGGTCAAACCCGGGGATTTACAAATACCGAGTGATACACGGCACTGTGTCACTCCATCATTATTATTTACAGGTGTTTGCCATAAGGCTCTGGACATTGTTAATTAAATCAATAAACACCCTTGCACCTGGAAATCATTGTCTGTCTGTTTTGTATCCACTCTACACTGCACGCACCTGTATTCACTCACCACTTTGCCACAGGGAGCCTGCAGCTCTCCTTGTTTGAGGTGGGTGTTTGAGAGGAGCGAACATGAGAGACGGGAGTGGAAAAGAAACGAAAGAGAAATGAAAGTAAAACTAAAAACAATTGCCACGCGTGTAGGAAGCACAGTGTTTGTTTAGTTTTTGTGTGCAAGATTTGTTTTTGTTTAACCTTTTATTTCTGCTCTGTGAGCAGTGTTTTTTTTTTGGTACAGATATTTTATTTATCTTTGTTGTAATAAAAATAGCGCTGCAGTGCTCTTTGCACCCGAGATCACCCAGATCGTGGACTGGGTCTACAAGGAGCGGGAGAGAGAAGACACTGACCTGGAGTGGGAGGAGCCCGAGCTGCCAATGCCCGAGTGGGAGGAGCTTGAACGTTTTACGCCCAAGTGGGAGGAGCCCGAATGTCCTACCGGGCGTACCGTGCGTCCACAGCCCACATCGCTTCCCTTCTGGGGCGATGACTTGGTGTACCCCTTTCTAGGTGGCGACTTCCACCTTTTCCTGGCATGAATTGTCAGACAATCCAGTCCAGGGCACACTGTTCCCTTTACACAGCGCCCTCACAGGTCGGGAGAGACATTTATAACGAAGATTCATTCTTTCTCTGTCACAACCCTTCTGCTCTGTTATTTTTTGAATTAACTAAGCTCTCAACCGCTGCAGCTTCGGCCTGTGTGTCTCCCCTGGTGCATGTTGTGGTGCAGTGCACACAGCTCTCAGTCCACTCCATGCACACTGTGCTCGGTGTGCACACTACTTCTGTGCCTTGGTGCTCGGTGTGCGCACAGCGTTTCGGTGCCTCTGTGCGCATAGCGCCTCGGTGCTCGGTGCTTAGGTGCCTCGGCGCACATAGCACCTCGGTGCTCTCGCCCGCCGCAACTTCGGCCTGTGTGTCTCCCCTGGTGTAAGCTGCATGCTGACCAGGTGGATGAATACACACGGTTAGGATAGGCACCGGTGCATTAGCTTCCCCCCGGCACTTCGGTGCCTCGCTGAGCATAGTGCCTCGTGCTCTGTGCACGCGGCATGGGGCTTGGAGCCCTCAGTGCCTCGATGCCCTCTGCCTGTAGACGGTCCTCCACTCCGCTGTAGGCTACGCGCTGCCCCGGTTGTGTGACTGCATGCAGTCCAGGCTAGACTACATTTAATATTTTTCTTTTCAATAGTCTATATTGCCTTTCAATGGTAGTCTGCTTTTCTATCCTTACAGCGCTGTTGTGTTGTGTTTTTTCTTCTGCTATGCAGCTAAAAAAAAAAAAAAAAGAAAAAAAGAAAAGAAAAAGAGACGCATGATCCTCCACCGGGCCCCGGCTCTGCCACACCCTGCTGTTGAGTTGACTCTGCTGGATTGTCTCGGCCCGCCCTCTCGGTGTGCTTAAAAATTCAGTTCACCTGCGCTGCCGTGGTGACTGTCCTTTTTACCTTCACATCATTGCTGTTGTGTGCATGTTTGTGTTTTTTTCTTTTACTGCCTTGCAGTAAAAAAACCTGCGATTCCTCCACCAGGACCCAGCTCTGCTGTGCCCCGCTGTTGAGTTGAATCTGCCGGCTTGTTCAGCCCACCTACTTGGCGCACTTCTTAATAACAATAATAATACAATTTTACAGCTCACCCGCCTGGCATGCTGACTGTTGTTCTCCCATAGCTTAATTGCCGTGTGTGTGAGCCTCTATTTTCATTTCCTATTACTGCTTTTGCAGTTAAAAAAAAAAAAAGCAGTACACTTTTTCTTCCTGTAACACGCTGCAGCTCCTGGTGCAGCACTGTGCGCTTCCCTCTACTGCTCTCCTGATTGCCTACCGCAGCCACTCGAGCTTGTGTATCCTCCCTGGTGTATGCTATGCGCTACCCTGGGTTGTGTTGACTACACATGGTTAAAGCTTGGTGCTTGGACACTCTGTGCCTTGGTGCTTCTGCACCCCTGGTGCCTGAGTGCTTCAATACACAGGTGGTAAATTCCACGCTTGCATGTCCTGCACAACTTCACCTGCTATACAGCTTTGGCAGCCCCTGGCCTGGCAGCAGGCTCAAGTCATTGCTTTGGACCCAGCTCAGCCGATAATGCCGGCCCCGGGGCTGACCCTGCTTGCACCGGTGGTCACCCTGGATGTTACAGAACCGGATGTCAGCATTGCTGAGGAGGACCATAATGCGATTTTGATCGTAGTGTCATAGGACGGTGGCTCCTTCCTTCAGTAGCAGCCCCTACCTCCCCTGACCATACCTTTGGACTGGAGGTAGAGGAATTGCTGCAGCGCTCTCACCGAGAACGCAAGGCGTCTAGGCAAGTAGCCTAAATGCTCCCCTCCTGTACCCTGGTACTCGCACGGTGACTTGGACGGTTCCAATCCCCACTGCCCCGCACGATGACCTAAGGCACCGCTTTCAGATTTCTGTGGCAGTTAACAACCGGGCCTACCCACGAAGACGGGAGGGAGCCGGACGTCATTCCACAGTGGGGCCTATCGGCAGCTCTTACATAAAATGCTCAGAGAATATCGAAGGCAGGCATATCCCAAAAGTATTGCTTGGTGGTCACCTTCTCTTTCAGGGAACCAGGGTTACAGTAAGTAACCTAACATTTTGTAATTTCAGGTTTGCAGTTAATGTTTCTCCTGGGATAAGAGGCAGCAAAATAGGCTATGGGAATTACAGTCATTGTAATTAATGTGTTTTAAAGGTTTACAAAACACGAAAATGTTTCTGAATTTGTCATTCAAGGTTGTTTTTAAAAATCTATTTTGTCTGCTTGTTACTTTTTTTTGCAGCCAACAAATACCATTTTCAACGACTTGTTTAGCAGAAGTTTATTACATTTTTAAAGATTGTTTCAATAGTGACTCAAGTTCCAATGTTACAATGTACATTTTAAAGTGTTTACTCAGAAGCTGGGCTAAATGTTAAAGCCTTGGTTTTTGGCTGATGTTCTTGATGAACTATCAATGATAACACATTTTAGTCAACTTACATCAGTAGAATATAATTTTTAAATAACATTTTTGCGAAATTCCTTGTTTATTCTATTGTCATTCGTGAATTTCTTTTAAAAATACATTGAATTTTCTGGGCCCCTGTATGACTGCTGCCATAATGCACTTTGCTATCAGCTGCTTTCTGACTTTTTCTTTGCACCCAAATAAGACCGGTTTGAAATCATATTTGTGGACCCTTTTAGGGGTCATAAATCTCATTTTAATATCACAGACTTCATTTTAGAAATGAGTCCCACCTACAGTTTGCACATGCATATAATTAAGACTTGACACGCCTTAAAATGCATGGCTAATGAGCGGCAGAGAGCATTGCATGGTGGAACGCATTTCGGCGGTGCTAACACAGCCTTAACGCCATCGCAAATACATGTCCCCCAAGGTTGTGTAAACCTACAGTAGTTTTACAGATGCGTTAACTCAGCATAGTGTTGTCTACTACAGGTAAATAAATATGCTGTGGTTTATAGCGATAAACCATGGTTAACCAAAAGTTTTGAATCTGTCATTATGATATCCTAATCATAAACATTACTTACTTTGGTGAGAAAATGTAATATAACAGGGGTGCGAATTTGACATTATGGCATTAGATTCTAGCTCCAGGCTACCTCATACAGCAAAATTCAATTCTGGGGCCAGAGACATATTTCATTTTTTTTTCTTTTTTCCTCATAAAACTCATTGAAGCGCAGGGGAGGGCGACATGGTTAGGGCAGGGTTTGATAATTTAGCACCAGTAAGCGCTCTGGTGCTAAACTTTCAAAACAGTTTAGCACTCATTTTCAAAACTATTTGCACCCCTGATATAGTTTTCCATAATCTTCAAATATCAACCAATATGTCTTGTAAGCAGTGAAGCAGGTATTTACACATTATATACAGTATGCAATGCAAATAGCAATGGCAATTCAGATCATACACTATACATTTTCCACATATGTGTCTTCAGTTTAAAAACAACAAAACAAATGAAAAATGTGGGGAAATTCCGCTATGATATCAGCCAAAAGTTCATAACAATAGAAGCCAATAGCAAGGTACAGACATGTCACGCCACTATTAAATATATTGACATATTTTGCTCTGATAACATGCCTTATCCAAAACAAAAAAATAACATATATATAAACCAAGTAAGCATATGCCAACTACAAGATAAGGGTGAATGTTTTTTTATTTTTTTTTTTCAGGAAAAACACTGATGATTAAAGAATGGTAGAAAAGGAATTAGTGAAAACTTGCAAAGCTTAACTGTGGAGGAATATTTTTCACATTTGTTTTATTCCCATACAAGTAATTATTTGTATCTTGAAAAGCTGCACTTCACTGCAACAGTATAAACAACATAAAGGCCAATCTATAAAGCTGTGTTTTATTATGACCCATGAGATGGATATCTTTGGAAACAGTGATGGAAAGTGATGCGAGTGTCCGTGTAATGCTGTGCAGTGGGGTAGTGATCTGAGAAATGGAAAGTGATGCGAGTGTCCGTGTAATGCTGTGCAGTGGGGTAGTGATCTGGGAAATGGAAAGTGATGCGAGTGTCCGTGTAATGCTGTGCAGTGGGGTAGTGATCTGGGAAATGTGCTGGCTCAGTAGGTGCAGTGCCCGATCTCCTTACTCCTCCTCTGCAGTAGACAAGCAAAATCAAAACAACAAAACACACTCTCCGGCTGTGAAATCACGTTTCAGCGTAAGGGGCCGTACTGACGTAGCTGCTTCCCCTTTGTACCATAAAACTCCTCCTTCCGTGTATGTGCAGCTACGCGCTCCCCCTAATATGGTCACCTTCCAGTTTCTGCCTACTGTCAAGGCTGTCCATCTAGGAGGAAGCATACCACCAACCTTACACAGCGCCCTTTCTGTTCAGGAGGGAGATTTAAAGCTTGAATTCCTTCGCTGTCTGTCACACTTGATTAAATAAAATGTTATCAAAGGATGTAAGGTTGTCATTGTGCACTGTAATTACCGAAAGTGTATTACTGTAACTGTATTGTGAATTATTTTTATTTGAACCAATTCAAATTCTAAAGCATTGTTGAAAAATATTTTGTGGGGTTTGTTAAGTGAAAGGATTCTCAGTATATCAGCGAATGTGACAAAAAAGGAAAAAAAACAACACAACACAGTATAAATATTTCTGCAATGATCAATGGAGGCAGAGAAAGAGGCAGACAGCTAGATGTCTGTTTATCTACGGTTACCCTAATGGTAAAATCAAGCCATCCTATTAGAAGAATAAAGGATGAATTACTTACCCCGTAATAGAGTAAATCTATTACCCAGAGATTAAATCAAATAAATTGATTATATATTATGTATTTCTTAGCAGATGCCCTTATCCAGAGAGACTTACAATTGTTCCAAGATATCACATTATTTTTACATACAATTCCCCATTTATACAGTTGGGTTTTTACTGGAGCAATCTAGGTAAAACACCTTGCTCAAGGGTACAGCAGCAGTGTCCCCCACCTGTGATTGAACCCACGACCCTCCGGTCAAGAGTCCAGAGACCTAACCACTACTCCACACTGCTGCTCTATGTGGCACTAAGCAAACAAACACATCAATTACATTGTTTGAATTTCTAATATTTCATTTTTGATAAGCTGAATGTTTTTTTTTTCTGAAGAAACACCTTTTTTTTGTCAGTCTTGTGCTGCGTAGCACATCACATGAAGATTTTTTGTTATGAAAGTCATACTGTGTTGATGAGTGAGTTCATTACTAATTCAAGCTTATAGTTTAATGTGTGTAATTTATGTCTATTTGGGGAATTAGATTCTGACTTTGGGGAGAATAGTAGACAGTGCAAGATAAAATATTGATTCCATTCGACTGTATTACGTGTCAATTTTATTTTCACATGTATTTATTTGTTAATTTTCAGGTCTCCAGACTGCGACTAAAATGGTTGCAAATGAGATTAAAAAAAAAAAGATTATGGCAACTATCTTTCTGGCTCCAAAATGATGTCGCTTTTTAAAAATGTGTATCAGTATTTATGAATGTGCTGTGACATTGGTATGTAAATAAAAGAAGAAAGCTGGCATATCACATTTTCAAATGAAATGCAAGGAAGATGGTGACAATCCGATCGAATACAAATGTCTGGAAGTCCAGAGATGTTGTATTAAAACCAGCAGAAAATGAAAAAATACGGTAGCTCCAGTTTCATGCAGCATGGTGACCAAATGTGTGTGAGTACTGTTCTGTAAATATTGACCTTAAAATTTGAACTGGTGCTTTCAAGAAATTTAGAATCAGAACAACGAAAAACAAAAAGGGTTGTGTGATGCAAATGTGCCATTAACAAAATGCCCCGAAACTTTAAATATAGAAAACAATAACAATGAAATGTAGTAAAAAGGATAACCAGTTAATCCCTCGACCTCTATAAAAACCTCTATAAAAAAATAGTACAAGAGGTGGAGAGAGAGAGAGAGAGCGCATGTAAAGCCTGACAGTGTGGCCACTGGAGTAGGGCCTTGCACCACTGTCTGCATTTCCACTGCCAGAGTTGCCACTGGAGGAGGGTCTCACAGCACTGTCAGCATTTCCACTGCCAGCTGCCAGCGTTGCCACTGGAGGAGGGCATCACACCGCTGTCAGCCTTTTCGCTGCCAGCGTTTCCACTGCAAGAGGGCATCATACCGTGGCCGCCAGAGCTGCTGTTGCTGCCTCTGCAGATAGGAGGCATGCTGTTGCCACCTCCGCAGGCAGGAGGCCGGGTCCCACCTAGTGGTCCTTTGCTGTTGACCCCCGTGGATTTGTTGTTGCCATTATTGCACCTGTTCCTGTGCGAGGAAAAAGCCTGGGACTTTTGGGATTTTAATGGGGGAGAGTTAAGGCCAAGGGGGGAAGGGGGGGGGGGGGGTGCTGGGGTACACCCCGCCCCTGTGTTTATTTGTATTATTATTCTCATTGTTTAATGTGTTTGTGTTTATTTTAGTTAAATGTAGTTGGCAGGGACGATGTTTGCTTCTTGTCTCTGCCAAACTACATCCTGTGAGAATGCATGGTCAGCAGTTAATAATATGTTGACAAATTGGCTGTCAACCATGCTAATTAGAAATCCTGTGCAGAATGTATTAGAGGGATAAATGAGGTAATTGATAACCAGTTGATCCCTTGACCACTGTAAAAACCAGCAGCTTTTGCTGACCGGGTTTGGAAAGTGGAAAGTAAGACAGTAGAGTCAGAGAGTGAGAAAGGTAAATAATTGCTACTGTACTGTATATGTATGTTTTGACCACTGTTTTGTTTCTATTATTTAATAAAGACAAGCACATTTGCGACTCATCCGCAGTACTTTGCCTGTGTGTATTTCCTGCAATTGGTCTGGAGCCCTGGATTTTAGAGGGGTTGTGGGTTTTTTTTATAATTTTTTGTACCTCACAGTTAGTGGACAGGTGACTGACTGAATGTGAGTTGTTCATTTAAAAAACTGGCATTTCTTATAGACAGGTGAGACTTTTGGAAATGAGCATTTTATTGCTACATGACACGACATGGCAATCTATCTTACAACAGTATCTGGCACTGTGGCATACTGTTTATCAGACTGTCACTGAATTGAGCATTTAATCCATGGTCTTCTTTTGCATGCATCTCATTAACGTCACACTGTATGTTTCAGCAAGGTGGTTCTTTGCGATCTCAGTGGTTTAATTTTAGAAAAGGCTTCTCAGAGACCTTTACACATTCAGCATAGTGTAAACATATATCCTATCATGGCATATTTATGAAAGGTGGAAGATTAAAACAATAGAGAGCAGTTAGCACCTTGTGACTTTTTTTTAACAGTTAAACGCAATTCATTTAAATGTTTCATGTGCCCTGAGCAATATGAATTAACTGATGCATCATATTCTGTATTTTAAAAAAAGCCCTTCTCAGCCATCAAAACTGATGACCAGTGATGTGGTTTAAAAAAATAATTTTTTTTTTTATTTAGATACAGTATGGAGCAATTTGACGTTTAACAATTACAGTAGCATGCATCCCCTGCCATGGCTGGAAATGTAAAATAAGAGCGCTCAGTATGACAAAAAGCTTGTACAGAATAGTATATAATAAGAATGGTAATGAATAGTTTAATACAAATTGCATATGTGCTATTTAAGACCTTGGTACAGTATGTGTGACATACAGATGGACAAATGGACAGACAGTTAATAATAGCTGTGGAGCATACTGTACCTAATTAACTCTTAACATTTGAGAGCTTTATAAGTCTAGGAAAGATTATAGCACTCAAAACAGCAGACCAGTAGCACTAATCATATGTTATATGTGTGCCCATTTTAAATTCTTTAGAATACACACTGGCACTGCTTAATCAGTGTTCTCTTATTTGTTACTTAGTATGGAAAGAGTTTAGGGGCATTATGAGTACTGTATATGAGCTGTTGAGTTTCTCTTGTGTTGTTGAATATTGCTTGGCCGACAAGTACTCAACTTGGAAAACAAGAGCTGGCTTCTTTGATTTTTGTTTTATTTTGTGATGTTTGGTCTATGGAATGGACTACATTTCAGTCATAATTCATTTATAATGAGGAGCACTGTTGCGTCAGTTACTTTTTAAAATGCGTTTAAGTATGCTAAACAGTTCAGAACATGTCTATGGAACAAAGCCTTGAATGAACCCTGGTTCTACTCCAGATGCATTATTGTGTGCACAAAGGCTATCAGACTTACAGTAAGGCTAGAGTCATTAGTGATGTTTGCTAATCAAAAATTGGTTATTACTTAAAGGACATATATATAGGTCTGATAGTTTAACACAAAAAAAGTAAGTTTACCATCACTGCGTGCAAGTTTTCTCTTACTGTGATACATTGCACTGCTTTTTGGATGGAGTTTGAACAAAGGATAATACATCACCCTGCTCTTGCAAAGTAAACACATTCTGCCTTAGAACCTTAGAGGACTGGGCAGGTCCGAATTACCCCTACCGAAGAGTTAAAAAAAAATAATAATTTGGAAGGTAATTTCATTGTTAACTCTAGCAATTACTGCATGCAGGCAATAAAAATGTGCATTATAAATACCATATGGGAGATATTGAAATTGAAGAAGGAATCTATGAAAAAGACCTAGGAGTTTATGTTGACTCAGAAATGTCTTCATCTAGACAATGTGGGGAAGCTATAAAAAAAGGTCAACAAGACTACGCGGCGATCTGATTCAAGCATTCAAAATTCTAAAAGGTATTGACAATGTCGACTCAAGGGACTTTTTCAGTGTGAAAAAAGAAACAAGGACCAGGGGTCACAAGTGGAGATTAGATAAAGGGGCATTCAGAACAGAAAATAGGAGGCACTTTTTTACACAGAGAATTGTGGGAACCAACTCCCCAGTAATGTTGTTGAAGCTGACACCCTGGGATCCTTCAAGTAGCTGCTTGATGAGATTCTGGGATCAATAAGCTACTAACAACCAAACGAGCAAGATGGGCCGAATGGCCTCCTCTCATTTGTAAACTTTCTTATGTTCTAATTGCTGGGATTGAAAACAACCAGAAATGAGGGCAGAAAAAAGAAACCTGGAGGAGTTTAACAATTAGTTCATTACAGTATATAAATCCTTTGCGATGTCATCCTCTAAAAATAACATCAGATTGATATGCTATGACAAATAGGAAGCTATTGATTCCCCTTTGAGTTAAGTTCTGGCCTGAGGTTGATATATATATATATATATATATATACAGTGCCTTGCGAAAGTATTCGGCCCCCTTGAACTTTGCGACCTTTTGCCACATTTCAGGCTTCAAACATAAAGATATGAAACTGTAATTTTTTGTGAAGAATCAACAACAAGTGGGACACAATCATGAAGTGGAATGAAATTTATTGGATATTTCAAACTTTTTTAACAAATAAAAAACTGAAAAATTGGGCGTGCAAAATTATTCAGCCCCCTTAAGTTAATACTTTGTAGCGCCACCTTTTGCTGCGATTACAGCTGTAAGTCGCTTGGGGTATGTCTCTATCAGTTTTGCACATCGAGAGACTGAAATTTTTGCCCATTCCTCCTTGCAAAACAGCTCGAGCTCAGTGAGGTTGGATGGAGAGCATTTGTGAACAGCAGTTTTCAGTTCTTTCCACAGATTCTCGATTGGATTCAGGTCTGGACTTTGACTTGGCCATTCTAACACCTGGATATGTTTATTTGTGAACCATTCCATTGTAGATTTTGCTTTATGTTTTGGGTCATTGTCTTGTTGGAAGACAAATCTCCGTCCCAGTCTCAGGTCTTTTGCAGACTCCATCAGGTTTTCTTCCAGAATGGTCCTGTATTTGGCTCCATCCATCTTCCCATCAATTTTAACCATCTTCCCTGTCCCTGCTGAAGAAAAGCAGGCCCAAACCATGATGCTGCCACCACCATGTTTGACAGTGGGGATGGTGTGTTCAGGGTGATGAGCTGTGTTGCTTTTACGCCAAACATAACATTTTGCATTGTTGCCAAAAAGTTCGATTTTGGTTTCATCTGACCAGAGCACCTTCTTCCACATGTTTGGTGTGTCTCCCAGGTGGCTTGTGGCAAACTGTAAATGACACTTTTTATGGATATCTTTAAGAAATGGCTTTCTTCTTGCCACTCTTCCATAAAGGCCAGATTTGTGCAGTATACGACTGATTGTTGTCCTATGGACAGAGTCTCCCACCTCAGCTGTAGATCTCTGCAGTTCATCCAGAGTGATCATGGGCCTCTTGGCTGCATCTCTGATCAGTCTTCTCCTTGTATGAGCTGAAAGTTTAGAGGGACGGCCAGGTCTTGGTAGATTTGCACTGGTCTGATACTCCTTCCATTTCAATATTATCGCTTGCACAGTGCTCCTTGGGATGTTTAAAGCTTGGGAAATCTTTTTGTATCCAAATCCGGCTTTAAACTTCTCCACAACAGTATCTCGGACTTGCCTGGTGTGTTCCTTGTTCTTCATGATGCTCTCTGCGCTTTAAACGGACCTCTGAGACTATCACAGTGCAGGTGCATTTATACGGAGACTTGATTACACACAGGTGGATTCTATTTATCATCATTAGTCATTTAGGTCAACATTGGATCATTCAGAGATCCTCACTGAACTTCTGGAGAGAGTTTGCTGCACTGAAAGTAAAAGGGCTGAATAATTTTGCACGCCCAATTTTTCAGTTTTTTATTTGTTAAAAAAGTTTGAAATATCCAATAAATTTCGTTCCACTTCATGATTGTGTCCCACTTGTTGTTGATTCTTCACAAAAAATTACAGTTTCATATCTTTATGTTTGAAGCCTGAAATGTGGCAAAAGGTCGCAAAGTTCAAGGGGGCCGAATACTTTCGCAAGGCACTGTATATGTGTGTGTGTGTTGATATATATAATGATTTATTTGTACAACATGACAAAACAAGCAATAATAACATTCAAGTAATTAGTCAAAGCAAGTTCTACAGAATTAAATATAATAGATTCTCTCAAAATCACTTAGCTTAAAACTAGTAAGTTTACAATAAGGACTCTTCCTTAGTTCCCCATGAACAAACTAACAAAAAACAAACACTGAAGTTGTGGTTCCTCCATTCCTGAAATAACTGATTCCGTATCTAAGATAGTCTCCTTACTCCACTAGTACAATGGTAACTCTTTTGTAGTTAACTATTTATTTTGCAGTACTATAGCATGTAGCAAATTAACTCCCATAGTATTACATGTAAGATATTCTCTAAAATGACATTGCAATGAATGCCATAAGTTACCAAAATAGAACTGTTTCATAGTTTCTTAATGACAAATTAAATTGTACTGGATGCAATCAGATCAACAAAATATGCACTAGTTATTTCTAGAACAGCTTTGAAACAAACATTATACATTAATACAGGGCATACTTCTTTTTTTAGGTAATCCTAACAAGCATTAACCTTATGTAGAAGTGTACATACATTTCCGTTGTATAGTTAGCATCTTTTTAGGTAAAAGACTGAGTTCCTCCTTGGAGCAGTTTGAAGACCATGGTGCAGCAAGAACAGCTTGGAAGCCATTTTGAAGCTACATTTTAGTGGTTAAAGCTCTTGTTTCTATGAACATAAGACCATCAGAAAAGTTTGAGAATGAGAAATGGCCATTCGGCCCATCAAGGCTCGTCCTTTATTAGCAAACCATTTTCCTCTACTGGGGGAATTAATTTAAAAGCATAGAATCTAATCTTTTTTTATTATTTTTTTAATTATCCCAGTGTTTTAGATCCTACTACTTCACCTGGTAGGCTATTTCATGCCTTTATAACTCTCTGCAAATATTGCAAAAAAAGCTTCCTAACTTCTGTTTTAAACTTACTTTTACTCAGCTTCCACGACGCCCTCTTGTTCTTGTCTCTGTTAAATTTGAAGTAGTGTCTTGGGTTAACTTTATACCATTTATGATTTTAAAGACTTCAATCAAGTTCCCGCTTTCCCTTCTTTTTTCTAGGCTGAAGAGATTGATTTATTTGAACCCGTCCTCATAGCTCATGTCATTAAGTCCAGGGATCAGCCTAGTTGCACTTCTCTGTAGCTTCTCAAGTCTTTTTTGTAGTGAGGTGACCAAAACTGCTCACAGTATTCTAGGTGGGGTCTAACTAGGGCATTGTATAATCTTAGCATAACCTCTCTAGACTTGTATTCCACAGTGTTTGCAAAATAGCCTAACATTCTATTGCTTCACCACATTGGTGAGATACGTTTAATGATGACTCCACTAAAACCCTGAGATCTTTTCCAGTCCACATCCCCTATTTCCATCCCATTCATTTTATACTTATAACATGGATTTTTACGCCTGAAATGCAATATGTTACATTTCTTAACATTAAAATGAATTTGCCACAAGTTTGCCCAGGTAGAGAAAAGTTCCCAATCCCTTTGAATTAGCTGGACTGCAGATTCTGAATCTACCACTCCCCCAAGTTTGGTATAATTTGCAAATCTGACAATCTTGCAATGTGTCTCTTGGTCCATGTAATTTATATAAATGAGGAACAGTAAGGGTCCAAGTACAGACCTTTGTGGTACACAACTAAGTACACCCCCCATTCTGATTTTACATCTCTCAATCACTCTCTGCTTTCTGTTTTTTTTTAACCAGTACTGTATCCAATTACATGTCCTCCCCTGTATGCCTGCTGATTTTAATTTACTTTCAGTGGGACTCTGTCAAAGGCTTTCTGAAAATCAAGAGACATTATATCATAAGCATTGCCATGATCTACATTAGCTGTAACACCCTCAAAAAGTCAAGTTGGTTAGTCAAGCATGACCTCTTTCTTCTGAACCCGTACTGACTATCACCTATAATAGTGTTGCTGTATAAATAATCTTCAAGCTTACCTCTTAATATTGCTTGCATCATTTTGTATGTTACACAAATAGGTCTATAATTACCTGGGTCTGTCTTATCCCCATTTTTAATTTAAGGTACAACATTTGTAAGCTTCCAGTCTGTTCTATAGAACAGTCTACTTATTTCTGCCCTTGTTTCCTTAAGCAATCATATCAGGACCTGGTGATTTTTTATTTCTATTTTTAGCTCCTGTAGCTTATTTAATACACTGATGCTGAAATCTTCAAGACCTGTGTGTGTGCAAACGAGCAGCATTGGTGGCATATTATTTATATCCTCTCTGGTGAAAACATAAAAATAAACATTAATACATCAGATATTTTTGTAGTCCTCATAAACCTCGTTATCATATTCATCCCTTAATACCTTAACCTTTTACTTTAACAATATTGGAAGAATTTTTTTAGGATTTTGTTTAGCATCACTGATAATATTTCTCTCCAGATCTCTTCTGGCCTTCCTAACAAGCGTTTTTACTTATTAAGCATACTCCTGTAGTCTTGCCAGTTGTGTGCTCCTCCATCTTTCCTGTAAGTCATATACATTTGTCTTTTTATTTTTTATTTATCTGTTTAACCATCTTGGTGACTGCTTGTTAAAACCTGGTCTTTTTATTTTAGGTATGTACTTGTCCAGTATGTCTGGCATTATAACAATTTCCCTGCCCAGTTTATTTCTCTGTTCCTGTCTCATCCCTTCAAAGTTAACCCTTCTGAAATTATACACTTTAATTTGTGCAGCCTTTTGCCTGGAATCCCAGGTAACTTCGAGAGTAACCATGTTATGATCACTTGACCTCAGTGGTTCTACTACTTCTATGTTACATACCATGTCTTGGTTGTTTGTGAACACCAGATCTAAAATGGCCCTGTCCCTTGTCTGGTTTTTGACCCACGATAGTCATTTACTGCATCAAACAGTTTAGTTTCTACGTTACCACAACCTACTGGATTTTCCCAGTTTATATTGAAATCACCCATGATTACTAGAACTTGATTTTGGTTCCCCCCCCCCCCCCCCCCGGCCTAGTTTAAATCCTTTCTGGTCTTCCTAAGGGTTCTTTCTATGCTCTGTGACAATACAGCTGCTCCCCTATCATTAAGATGTAATCCATCTTTTTTGTAACACTCTTTTTTTCCCCAAATGCTGCTGCAGTTATCTATAAACCCCAAACCCTCCCTTCTGCATTTATTCTCTAACCATATATTGAAACCAATTATTCTGCTAATTCTCTCCTGTGGTCTTTATCAAAGGGGGTTAGGAGAAATCTCTTGATTGACTAGTTACTATCAGAGTTGACACACCCTAGTGCTAAAAGGAGTTAAGTGGTGTCTCTTTTGCGCCTGAATGAATTTAAGAATGATCTTAAAAATTAGTGCTTATAACTTTTTAAGGGAAATGTAACTTGCCATGTCACTGTTTATATTAGGTCTTACTTGTATCTGCTTTATTTTGGTATAGGACATATCAAGGTTCAGTTAAGGTGGATGAGGGCTTTAATTTAGTTAATTTTTGTTATTCTTAATGTTCTCTTATTTATTACTGATTTGTTTGGTTCGGGTTATCATTAGTTGGTATCAGTGTTTTTTTTTTTTCTGTGGACTTTACGTATTACCTATTTTATTTTAAATCTTTTCATTTTCTTAAATATCTTTATCATTTACTATGGTTCTATTAGTCCTTACAGGACCTTTGAGGGGCCAGAGAGCCTGGATCGTTCTCAGGTTTGTCAAGAGGCTTTCTTTGAAGCAAATGTGTTAAGGCTTACTGCTTTGATGGGTGTTGCTATTCATTTAGAGTCTGAAAAATTTACCTTGATTAAGGAATATTGTTTCGAAAGACTAGTCAAAGTGTCTCTGAAATTGTAGTCTTAAAGCAATTACTTAGATTGCATATCTGTCTGTATTGTTAAAATAAGGCAATATGACCTACATAGTTTTAATTTAATGTCATGTTGTTTAAAATTAATACCAGTCTTGGAATTGGAGGACACAGCTGCAATTACCATACAGAATTACAAACATTTTTATAAAACTTTTTCAGATGCATGGCCCTGGGGGGGGGATACTGGTATCAAGAAAGAAAAAAAAAATCACTAAATCACATTCAAATTTCGCTGCAGATGGATTTATTTTCATAAGTTTTCTTTTGGTTAAGTGGAGCAGCTGCGCTTGTTTGATGACCAAGAAAAAATAACTGCATTTCTAAAATTTTCAATTATACGCACGTGCCTAATTTAAAGATTTGATAAAAAACGGCTGTTTAGTTTTTGCAATTTATTTTATTTACTAAAAGTGTTTCACTCAGTGCATATGTGATTTCCGTCTTTCACAATATGTATTCAAATGAATAAAAGACAGTTTAGATGAGGTTTATTTATAATGTTAGAGGTTTAAACATATAAAATGTTTTTAATTTGACATTTTCCCAAGGAGTGCTAATAGTGGGCCTCAGTGCCTAATTCAGTGAACAAGTGGGCCTTGGGTAAAAAAAGTTTGGGAACCCCTGCTCTAAATGATGAACACAATAAATGGCTTCATTTTGCACAAATCTTCACCAAAATTGTATTGCACCCTCCTAGCCCCATACAGATGTTACAGATGGATTTGGCTGTAATCCGATAAATGTATAGAAATATTTTAACCAGTACATGCACTCTTTCAAGTTCTTACTTTTGCGAATTTGAGGACCCACTGGTTACAAGTAAATCGTTACAAGCAGCTTTATTCAATGAGGATAGTAACTGGACACATTCATTTATAAGAGGGAGTGGGTGAACACAGGACCAAAACAAAACAAAACAAAAACAATGCAAAACATCTTGACAACTATGCTATGCGATTACTCCATTTTACAGTGTACATGATTTGTGTGTGCATATGATTTTGTAAATGAAAAATAGTAATTTATTTTAAAAGAAAGTATTCACACAATAAATCACTTGAAGAAGTAGGATACATGCTTTTCAAGCATAAGGTGTAAGCTACATAAAATCATAAACATAAATTGTTTACATTTTTTGAGCTTGTATGCGAGGACCAAAAAACACTACAATCTAATAAAATAAAAAAAATAACATCTACTTTCATGTCTAGCTAATAATCTCCATAATAATTACCTTAAAATATATATATAAAAAAATTACTACAGTCAGCACTCGGATACACGTCAGTCGCATTTTACCGTCCTTGTATTAAGAATAAAATCAATTCCCATTTGATATATATATATATATATATATATATATATATATATATATATATATATATATAATAAATTAATGCACTTACCCATCATATTTCCAGTTTTCTGACACAAAGCTCAGCTCTTCAATGTTAAAATTTATTTCATTATCCATCACGCTTTTAGTTGGTTTTTTTTTGTGAAACAATTAATCATTAAACAGTTTTCGATACTATGATGTATTTTATTTATTTTTTTAATCTGTGATCTTGCTTTTGTGCATTTTCATGTACAAGTGCACTGTGAAATTAGAGCTTATTGAGCAGCACATGCAATTTTGAATACTGCTTCAATTCTGGATAATGGATGTACTTTTTTTCTCTCACAGTGCCTGAGTAAAAATAATTAAAGAGCCAGGTGACCAGTGGGATATTTAACATTGGGCAGACCCTAAAGAGTTAAAATAAAACTTGAAACAAACTGTTCTACAATAGTGATACATCAGTGCTTGTATTTCTTGTCAAACTGGATGCGTTCTTGCAGATGACAATTAAGACACTATCAGGCCCGCCGACAGCAATTCTTGGCCCCAGGGCAGAACAGTCAAAGGCCCCCCTAGAAAGGGACGGCTGAGGATTACGACACTACTTTTTATCCTAAATAACACATTAGAACCCAATATGCATAAGTTGTGGAAGCACAAAGCTCAAAGAAAACACCCGAAACATCAATTAGGCTAATTAAACACCAAATCGTGATTCATGATGTGTAACCTAAAAATAAACAAGCAAAAAAACGAATGAAAATATTATATCCAAAATGTGACTGAATACGACCAACAAAGTTAAAAAATACAATAATAAAACAGGAATTTAAAAAGGTAAAATACTCACATAATATGGGGAAGGGGTCCTAAAATGCAACTCTTCTTGATTTTTTTGCAGCAAAATCATCTATTATGTATTGAAAGTTCAATGACCTGGCAAGATCATGCTCAGTAGCAAGAAGAGCAAGACCATTGAGTCTTTCTTGTCTGATTGTTGATCTTTGTACACTTTTGATTTGCTTCATTTTGCTAAAAGATCTTTCGGCTTCAGAAACAGTGACGGGTATGGTACAGAAAATCCGCAGAGCTACAGTGACATTAGGAAAAAGACATTCCAACTTAAGCTCATGAAGTTTATTTTACAGTTCTAGTGGTTTGATAGGTGCACTTCCAAAGTTTGCCTTATAAATTGATTTCATGTGTTTCACCTCATCGATGATGTCCGTGGATACAGTACATCGTTGTCATATTCTCTGCAGAAAGCTGAACACAAGTTTTCAATTTTAGTATCAGTGAATTCCAAAAATAACCACAAAAAGCTGAAAGAATTATTGATATGTTTGGCCAAGACAAACCGCTGTGTTAACCACAGTCAACAAGCATGTAAAAAACATTCACTTTAAAATCCCCCTCCTCATTCACTTCTCCCAGTTGGACTTCTGGTGTTTCATCGTGAAACTGTTTTCTCTTTTTTGTGCGCTTCACAGGGATTTCAGTTTCGGTTGGCAGGTCTGTTGACAATGCTTCGACTGCATGCTTGGCTTCTAAAAGAAGAGTTTCCCACTGATCACGTAACTCTTTAAGCTCCTCAATCAAGTCAATGTTTTGTACTTCAACGTCAAGACTTCCCTTTAGCTCTGTTTTGCACTCAGAAGACAGATTTAGTTCCTGGCACTTGATAATTGCATGTTTTATTAGTGGCAAATGTTTTGCAATTGGTTTAACACTTTCCATACGAGCTGACCATCTAGTCTGAGAGAGATTGTGCAATGAACATCCAATCTTTTCTTGCAATATCTCCCATCGTTGAGGGCTGTGAGCAAAAAAATTGTAGATTTTTTGTATGATTCAAAAAAATGTTATCATGTCATCACAGCATTCAGCAGCATTTGAGCCACACAAATTTAAGCTATGAGCTCCACAATTAGAAAATTTGGCGAGAGAATTAATTTCAGTAATAATGACTTGAGCACCATTATACTTGCCAGCCATATTTGAACCATACCCCTGACCCTTGCAGTCTTGCAATGGGATATTGTATTTTCCAAGTTCAGTTATAATGAGGTTAGTGCTGGATCGTATTTGGCAAGCAATTCAATAATTCCAAGAAAATTACCGTTATTGCTGTTTCCGATTTTATTTAAGTTCCCCTGAAAGCAAGTCCTCTCTCACCCAGGAACAGAGTCACTGACAGAATTCGGTTTAGCAAATCCCTCCAGTACTTCGCTTTAGCTTCTATTTCTTTATCTAGCTGTGAATTTATATCAGTTCCTTGGGCAAGTCTTCTCTCTAAATCTCGTCATTTCAGATAACATTGCTTGTGATGATCACTGACTTCGTGAGCAAGCAATTTATGATACAATTGGCGCCATGATCTTTTTTCCAGCCGTTGTCACTTGCCAAAACCGATTTGCAAGAAACGGGGTTTGAACTGAATAATCTACACGGGAAACAAAAGAGCGATTCTGCACTTTCACTCCACACAAGCCAGTCCCTGTCAGCAACTTCTCCATTTTTTTTTTGGTTGATTTTAATATGGAATTTGGAAACTTCCTTTTTCCGTCATCGGGAAATGTGTCTAGATGCCTAGATGGCCCTTTTCGAAAAACAGTTTCTATCAGAGTTGCAGATAGCGTAGTATTTGATAACAGCTCAATATCAAATCCACAGCCTTCATTCTCTTGAAGTGTAATATTACTTTCAACAGTGTTTGTTTTGCCAGTCTCGTTTGTATCGAGTCTTTCTTCCCGTTCAACAATACTAGCTTGGTCTGTTTTTATACTTAAATCAGTCATTTTAACAGAGTCATAGGTTAGCGGTTCTGCCTGATCTTCTTTACTAGGTCTTTTTTGAAGTCGAGCTTCTTTGTCTTGTTTGTCTCTCCTATTCTGAGCTCCGGACTTATGTTTGTATTCCATAATGACTAATAAGATAAAACAGGGCTGATTCGCAATACCAAATTTCAGTTGAGACGTCACGCTTAGATACCGTACTCAGGCTGCTGTTGCTGACGGTCTGTTAGACCAGCAGGGGGAGGGCAGCAGCTATAACACAGTGTAGAGTGGAATGCCGGTGATGTTTCATCTAGTGTATTATTATGTATATCTATGGCAGCGCTGTTACAGCGCTCTGCACAGGGCAGCAGCAGCAGGAAACCGGATTTTTTTTTTTTGCAAATCTTAATTTTAAATGAAAAATACGTATATCTATCCCATCTGCCCAGGCCCCTTAAGATCGCCGGGCCCCTGGGCAATTGCCCCCTTTGCCTCCCCCCACCCCTCCACCCCCCTCAGCAGGCCTGGACACTACACATTACATCCAAGAAAAGGTGAAACATGGACAAAACAAAGATAAGCACAGCAAAAGTAAACTTTCATACTTAACAATATCTAGTGGGCGTCCTCCCATCCTACGACCGAGTAAGCGTCTTCTTTTACACCCAGAAACTCAAGAATGGATATCAGCGAGCTACCGACCTCTGGTGGACAAAGGCCAACCCTTTTAAACTCGCTGGTCAGCAGGATTAGCTATAGAGCGATGAGGAGAAAGTCGCTGACCTTTTTTACCTCCCTAACCCATGGGAGTGCCAGAGCCAGTGCAACACTCCCCAGCGAAGACCGATGACTTCGCACAGCCAGGACGCGAACCTGCGCTGTATGACTCACCCTGCACACCACTCGGCTGAGCTTTTACCCAGAGAGCCACTCGAGGAATCAATATTTCCTAACCATTTAAGAGTATGTTTGGAATACATTCTAAGCATGACATTAAATGCCTATGATTGCAATGCACTTACTCACGATTATAAATACTGCACTGTGAACGTGTGGTTTGCAGTGCTCAGGTGAATAGGCGATACAGGTGCTTCAACAATGACAGACACAAAGTTACGGTTCAAAACAGTTCTTTCTTTTCTCCTTTGTTCTCTGTTTGAAACTGTGAAATAATAATGCTGACTCTACCCAACAATGGGTATTGCCAGCATTTAAACCATGGGGTTAAGTCCCGAAATAATAATACACAAAACAACACACAACACAGACATGGCCACTTCTCCTGACACTCTGTGCTCTGAGTGCAGGTGCGGTGCAAGGTAATTACAGTGATAAGTGGTGCAGTGTAGTCCCGGGCTCGATGCTGGCCTGTAGAGACATCTCCCGGGTCGTGTTAGCCATCTATCAGTGACAAATACAGACAGTTAGTTTCCACAAAACAAACAAAATACTTAACACTCACAATTGGTTTTTACACAGTCCGTTTCCTTTTTGGTCAATCTCGTAACCACATCAAAGGAACAGATTACATCGTCACATCCCCAATTATACCCTTAGTCACGCCCCCTGCGATAGCTAGTTCAGTCACGTCTCCTCCAAGCCGTGACTGACACATTGCGTACCGCTTTAGGGCGATGACTTCGGGCATTGTGACTCCGCCCCCTTCCTGGCTGGCTGGCTTCCGACTGACCCTGGAATGAACTGCCAGACCAACCAGTACGAGGCACTCTGTTCCTGTTAAACAGCGCCCTCACAGATCGGGAGGGAGATTGTTGAATAGGATTAATTCGCTCTCTGTCACATGCACACACAAAGAATCCATCATATGTAGACATAGAAACCTCTTCCTTGAGTTCTCACAAACTTGTCAAGTAGGGCAGACTGGTCTAGATTGTAGGAATTACATCAAGATCAAAAAATAAAAGACAACCAAGTCAGATTGTTGGCATCACAGAAAATCAGCACCAAAATAAACAACAACAGTTGTTTCTTGCCAGCAACAGGTGAGCATAGATTTAGTAATCTTCGATCTACAGAAGTGCCTGTTTTTTGTAGTCTTCTTTGATTCATAAAGTAGAGAAACTGAATCAACCATTAACCTGTACCAAAAGGCAAAATGGTTTTGAAATGTATAACCAGAATTAACTTAAACAGTGAGGTTTAGCTCATATATCAATTTAAATTAGGGTTTACTGCTTGTCACGAGCTGCATAGCTTTTTGACACTTTGTGGGCTTTATCATTGGGTAGAAATGAAGACCTAAGGAGTTTTATTTCCGGTTATATATTACATCTGCCTATTTTGTTTTTCAATACAGAACCTTCCTGAACCAGAAGGCCCTTCAATGCTGCCACCATCACTGCAGAGTGTGGACTTCCTAAATGAAGCAGTCTCTGGCTTCAGCACTGTGGAGGAGGTCATCAAGTACTTGGATCCTGACAGATGGCGGCTGGATATCGAAGACTTGCATAAGCCAACATGGCATGTGCTTGGGAAGTCTTTCATCCATTCCAGGAAATCCAGAGGTAGAAATCGTATTTCTTTAAGTCTCAGACACCCCCATGAAACATTAAACATAACATGGAATGCCCTCTGCATTCTCTGCATTTGTTAAGCAAACATTCTTTAAGCACAGCAGTACAAATATGATACAATTTCTGAAGAGAGATACTTAAAATAATGTCCATACTACGTTTGCACATACAAACCTAAAGAACATATTAAACAAAACAAAGGTAAGCTCTGTTTTTTTGAACTTCCACACCTATATTCACTTTATTATGCTTTAGCAAAACCAAAGCATTTGGTTTAAATTTTGTATCCAAATGCCTGACTCCCAAAGATTATAATACAACCTATTTGGTGTCATCTTGTGCATGGAAAACAATCAACTGCATCTGTGACAGAAACTTTTTTTTACCATGTGACACAAATATTAAATATGATTAGCTAGCACTGAGTTTGTTACTGTTTTGTCACCAGCAAAATACTAGCTCCCTCTTGTTGCTGTCAACGGAAGTTGCTTGTGCCACCAGTCCTGAAGGGACAGTGGGGTCTAGTCAATAAGATATGTGTTCCAACAAAAATCAAACATCTAACAAATCTCGATTTAAAAAATGTAATTTCTAAATAATGTTACATTGTACATCAATTGTACATAAATACAACATGCATCAATAAAATAGAGCCCTAATCCTTGCAAAAGTATACAGCTATCCATAACAATTTCGAACTACATAACGAATTATCCAGTCATTCACTGACATCTAATGTAATAATTTTCTAAAAGAAAATGACTCAAGGAAAATGCACAATTTATAGATTCAGCAGATACCTAAACCCAAAACAGTTTAGTTTTAAAGACATCCATTTTTCGACTTCTTCAGTACAGCTCTATTTGACTGCCTTTTGTAATAATATTCATAGTGAACTGTGCATTAGTAAAATAAATGATTCATCAGGAGATGTAAAAAGAATATTGTAGTGACTATGAGAAAGTAAAAATAAGTATAAAACTTCTTAGCTCATTAGAGATAACACTAGAAAAACTGCAAGAAAATGTTGTGTCAAAATGTTTTCCTATGTTAGCAACAATTCTAAATGGAATTATGCTTTTGCACTGAAACAGAAAAACATTTATGTGATGCAAGCAACATAAACTCTGGGGAAAAAGCAAACCGTCACAGCTTGGACTTCATAGGATTAATGATATCATCCAGGAAAGAAAACTAAGACCTAGAAAGTGCTTGTGAGTCAGATTCTAATCTGAAAATACCACTCCAAAGTAATGACATGTGAAAGGCAAAATATACATTTTAACCACATAAAATGTGATGGTTCTTGAACTCATGCCAGAAGTTAATAATCAAATGGATAAAAGAGGTTTTGATTTAAGTACTTTCTGTGAATTGTGAAGTGATGCCAGTGTTAGGAGATAAGAGCTATTTCCATATTTGTAAATGTACACTTATGGCCAACAATTTTGCATCACCCTATATAATTAACTAATTTTGCTTCATAAAGTCAAATGAAACCTACTGAATAATGTTATTTTAACAAATTTACTTACATACTGCTTTGTAGTGTACCATATATTTGGAAAACTACAAAGATTAAAAAATGTGATATTTTGAAATCTAACATGAAATACTGTATTACTATTATGGCTTCCGGTAGACTTTTGCGATATCATTTAGTAGTTTCTTTGATTACATGATGTTAAATAAAATCTCTAGATTATGTTCTACCTTTTGGCCATATCTGTAGTCTAATAGCTGAATGACTTTCAATTACATTATTTTATTCAATGATAACTTTTTATGCTGGAAACCAGCGATACCAACCAGACCAGGCGCCCTGAGTGGTCCGATACAAATCTATGGAAGTCCAGTACAGGTCCGGTAATCCTTAAGTAAGACCAGTCCATTGACCGGTCCATCCTATATATTTTATACACACCGTGTCTGCACTTGCTGTTTTCTTTGCATTTTTTAAGTAGAGTCTGGTTTAATGAACATTTAAAATAGCTCTACAATAACATATATATATATATATATATATATATATATATATATATATATATATATATACGTAAAAAAATAAATTAAAATTCACAAGTTTAGGAGAAGGTTCGGTACTTTTACAGACTGCATATACAACAAAATCCAATCATGTGGTTATTCTTTTTATGTCTAAAGCAGAAAGAAAGTCAACGTAATATAATGCAGTACAGCGCACACTAGGCCTAGTTACACTGTCACCCCATGCAATTGTTTTTACATGGAAACAAACAGATTAAGCACACATATAAGAAACCGAATATATATATATATATATATATATATATATATATATATATATATATACAGACGTGCTCAAATTTGTTGGTACCCCTCCACAAAAATCGAAGAATGCACAATTTTCTCTGAAATAACTTGAAACTGACAAAAGTAATTGGCATCCACCATTGTTTATTCCATATTTAATAGAAATCAGACTTTGCTTTTGATTTTTTATTCAACATAATATTGTAAATAAGAAAACAAATGAAAATGGCATGGACAAAAATGATGGGACCCTTAACCTAATATTTTGTTGCACAACCTTTAGAGGCAATCACTGCAATCAAACGTTTTCTGTAGCTCTCAATGAGACTTCTGCACCTATTAACAGGTAGTTTGGCCCACTCTTCCTGAGCAAACTGCTCCAGCTGTCTCAGGTTTGATGGGTGCCTTCTCTAGACTGCAAGTTTCAGCTTTCCATAGATGTTCGATAGGATTCAGATCAGGACTCATAGAAGGCCACTTCAGAATAGTCCAATGTTTTGTTCTTATCCATTCTTGGGTGCTTTTAGCTGTGTGTTTTGGGTCATTATCCTGTAGGAGGACCCATGACCTGCGACTGAGACAGAGCTTTCTGACACTGGGCAGTACGTTTCGCTCCAGAATGCCTTGATAGTCTTGAGATTTCATTGTGCCCTGCACAGATTCAAGGCACCCTGTGCCAGGCGCAGCAAAGCAGCCCCAAAACATAACCGAGCCTGTTTCACTGTAGGTATGGTGTTCTTTTCTTTGAAAGCTTCATTTTTTCGTCTGTGAACATAGAGCTGATGTGACTTGCCAAAAAGCTCCAGTTTTGACTCATCTGTCCAAAGGACATTCTCCCAGAAGGATTGTGGCTCGTCAATATGCATTTTAGCAAATTCCAGTCTGGCTTTATGTTTTTCTGTCAAAAGTGGAGTCCTCCTGGGTCTTCTTCCATGGAGCCCACTTTCGCTCAAAAAGCGACGGATGGTGCGATCAGAAACTGACGTACCCTCACCTTGGAGTTCAGCTTGTATCTCTTTGGCAGTTATCCTTGGTTCTTTTTCTACCATTCGCACTATCCTTCTGTTCAATCTGGGGTCGATTTTCCTCTTGTGGCTGCGCCCAGGGAGGTTGGCTACAGTTCCATGGACCTTAAACTTCTTAATAATATTTGCAACTGTTGTCACAGGAACATCAAGTTGCTTGGAGATGGTCTTGTAGCCTTTACCTTTACCATGCTTGTCTATTATTTTCTTTCTGATCTCCTCAGACAACTCTCTCCTTTGCTTTCTCTGGTCCATGTTCAGTGTGGTGCACACAATGATACCAAACAGCACAGTGACTACTTTTCTCCATTTAAATAGGCTGAATGACTGATTACAAGATTGGAGACATGTGTGATATTAATTAAAGAAACTAATTAGTTTGAAATATCACTATAATCCAATTATTTATTATCTTTTCTAAGGGGTACCAACAAATGTGTCCAGGCCATTTTAGAATATCTTTGTAGAATCAGCAATAATTCATCTCTTTTCACAGCTTCTTTGCTTTATTCTATGACATACCAAAGGCATGCAAGTATACATGATAAAATAGCTTTTAATTTTATCACTTTTCAGGAGGAATGAAGCATTATTTCAATGAGTTGTAAGGGTACCAACAAATTTGAGCATGTCTGTGTATATATATATATATATATATATATATATATATATATATATATATATATATATATATATATATATATATATATATATATATACAGTACTGTGCAAAAGTTTTAGGCAGGTGTGAAAAAATGCTGTAAAGTAAGAATGCTTTCAAAAATAGACATGTTAATAGTTTATATTTATCAATTAACAAAATGCAAAGTGAGTGAACAGAAGAAAAATCTACATCAAATCAATATTTGGTGTGACCACCCTTTGCCTTCAAAACAGCATCAATTCTTCTAGGTACACTTGCACACAGTTTTTGAAGGAACTCGGCAGGTAGGTTGGCCCAAACATCTTGGAGAACTAACCACAGTTCTTCTGTGGATTTAGGCAGCCTCAGTTGCTTCTCTCTCTTCATGTAATCCCAGACAGACTTGATGATGTTGAGATCAGGGCTCTGTGGGGGCCATACCATCACTTCCAGGACTCCTTGTTCTTCTTTACGCTGAAGATAGTTCTTAATGACTTTCGCTGTATGTTTGGGGTCGTTGTCATGCTGCAGAATAATGGGGCAGAATTTGGGGCCAATCAGATGCCTCCCTGATGGTATTGCATGATGGATAAGTATCTGCCTGTACTTCTCAGCATTGAGGAGACCATTAATTCTGACCAAATCCCCAACTCCATTTGCAGAAATGCAGCCCCAAACTTGCAAGGAACCTCCACCATGCTTCACTGTTGCCTGCAGACACTCATTCGTGTACCGCTCTCCAGCCCTTCGACGAACAAACTGCCTTCTGCTACAGCCAAATATTTCAAATTTTGACTCATCAGTCCAGAGCACCTGCTGCCATTTTTCTGCACCCCGGTTCCTGTGTTTTCGTGCATAGTTGAGTCGCTTGGCCTTGTTTCCACGTCGGAGGTATGTCTTTTTGGCCGCAAGTCTTCCATGAAGGCCACTTCTGACCAGACTTCTCCGGACAGTAGATGGGTGTACCAGGGTCCCACTGTTTTCTGCCAATTCTGAGCTGATGGCACTGCTGGACATCTTCTGATTGCGAAGGGAAGTAAGCATGATGTGTCTTTCATCTGCTGCAGTAAGTTTCCTTGGCCGACCACTGCGTCTACGGTCCTCAACGTTGCCCGTTTCTTTGTGCTTCTTCAAAAGAGCTTGGACAGCACATCTGGAAACCTCTGTCTGCCTTGAAATTTCTGCCTGGGAGAGACCTTGCTGATGCAGTATAACTACCTTGTGTCTTGTTGCTGTGCTCAGTCTTGCCATGGTGTATGACTTTTGACAGTAAACTGTCTTCAGCAACCTCACCTTGTTAGCTGAGTTTGGCTGTTCCTCACCCAGTTTTATTCCTCCTACACAGCTGTTTCTGTTTCAGTTAATGATTGTGTTTCAACCTACATATTGAATTGATGATCATTAGCACCTGTTTGGTATAATTGTTTAATCATACACCTGACTATATGCCTACAAAATCCCTGACTTTGTGCAAGTGTACCTAGAAGGAATTGATGCTGTTTTGAAGGCAAAGGGTGGTCACACCAAATATGGATTTGATTTAGATTTTTCTTCTGTTCACTCACTTTGCATTTAGTTAATTGATAAATATAATCTATTAACATGTCTATTTTTGAAAGCATTCTTACTTTGCAGCATTTTTTCACACCTGCCTAAAACTTTTACACAGTACTGTGTGTATATATATATATATATATATATATATATATATATATATATATATATATATATATTGTAAGGCAGTGGGATGTGTGAGACAGCAGGGAGGGGGTTAAAACCTCCCGGAAGAAAAAATGGTGCCTTTTGTTAATTGTTTTATTGTTTAATTTAATGTGTTAATTGTTTTGTTAGTTATTTACGGGGGGGGGGTATTTAAGACGTGCAGCCAGTCTGCACGAGGCTGCTGAGTAGGAGGCAGAAGTGTGGTGCTCTGCGTCCGAGCAGTCGAGGAAAAATTAAGTGCTGTGTTAAAAGTGTGTTTTGTTTTGAGGTGCCAGGTAAACGGCTTAGCCGTCCTGCGAGTGAGTTAGGAAAATACCCTGTGTAGTTAGTGCTCCAAAGCGGAGTTAGGTTTTTTGTTTCTGTTCTGTTTGTTTTTGTGTTTAATTAAAAATAGCGCGTCAGCGCTTAAAAACTCCATTCATTGTGTTCGGTTGTATTTTCAAAGGGGCAACGAACCTGTGTAGCAGCGTTTCGTTTACAATATATATATATATATAATCAAATAAAAAATTGTGACTTACTTTATCCCTTTGATTCAGAAATTCATAAGTGCCTTAAATTACATTTTTGCATACTTTTTCATATCTGTCATCCTGTCTACATTATTTAAAATGTCATTGTAATAGCTAGTGCACTGCAAATGGGAAACATGTGTGACTGTATTGCTATGTGTCAGTAACCTTAGCTACAACATAACAAGTGTTGTTTTTGTTACCAGAGCAACTGGCAGATTAAAAAGAGAGACAAATTACAGGGAGGCTTGGTAGTAGCTATAAAAGTAATATTGATAAGCCGTTTGGTCTACTGGCACCGAGATATTTGGGGAAACACAGATAGTGACCGTTGATATACAAATCCATCCCAGTGCACTATAACATTAAGGTTGATTTAAATCAAATAGTTTTGAGAATCTAGCCCAAAGTATTACCTCAAATGTGCCGTTAGGGTAAAAGCATGAAGGGGTGGGTATACAAAAGGAAGGGCAAGTAAGACTTGCAAACAGATATTTCTTTAACCTAGTATAGCACCAGATGTAATTTTTAAAACATAACAATACCCAACAGGCTGTACTTGTTACAACAAAACACATTTGTTACCTTTACTGCCTACTGTGTTGTACATTTTCCTACTATTCCCTGTATAACATAATCATGATTTATTTAATCGCATATCTGTGGTCATAAATCAACAGAGAATAAAGCCAAATAGATTTGACCTGGCACATTTGCTAGACATTGGGTTAGCTTGTGAAAACCTATTGTGACTGTCACAGCATCGGTTTATTTATCCAAATAAAGCTTCATTCTACACCAAAGCTGACGTACATACACAGGGGTTACCTGGGTGTGGTAACAATAGCAATGGTAGACGACTGGAATGCCACTTAAGAGGTGGAGCTGGAGTTGTGGGGGATAGGAGTTGGGGGGCGAACACTTCACTGCATGAAATATACAATGCAAAGCTTTCTAACATTATACGACAATACAATAATATATAAGGATTATGTAATGAACCAAATAGAGAATCCTTGAAGGTTGCATGTTTTTACAGGTTGGTTGGTCTGGTGTCAGTCACACATATCTGGTAAAATTTAGCTTTATTCTCTAGCAGATTTATGTCCCAGGATAAACTAATACAAATATTAAAACAAGTGTGATTATGTTGAAAAATGTATTACAGGAGTATGTACCTGTGGAAGGGTGGTGGGCAATTCACTGACACACAGGAGACAAAACTTTACTTGTAACGCCGCTCAGGCGCACTGATTTATTTTTACTCGCAGAGGGAGCTGTTGTCCGTGCCCTGAATACTACCAACAGTAATCAGGACCACAGGGCATACCAATACGGTAGACAGTCAACTGCACATACAAGTGCTCAAAATAATAATGAAAATAAAAGGCACAAAGAAAAAGGGAACACAAAACACTACTAACAAAACTACAAAATAAAGGTGCTGCACTCTGCAGTGTTTCCGTGACCGTCGCTACCCGCACGGTCCGGGTCTCCGTCCTACACTCCACCGTTCCCTCAGTCTATACTTTTGGGCCTGCCCACAGTTTCTCCGCTACACCTATATTTATTAATTATTTTTTTATTTTATTTTGTTTTGTTTTCGTTCTCCGGCTGTTCTCGGTCCAGCAATAGAGCTTCTGCTCACTTGTTTGTCGTCCTATAGGGGCCGACCTGATGGAACAACAGAGCATTATTTTATAGGCCCAGCAATCCCCCAAGGCCTGCCTCCCAACCATTCAGAGAGAGGGAGAGACCACACACCCTCGTCCCACCTCTCTGTGTCATTGCCATGACTGACAGGCGGATCTTACGGATTGCTGCCCTCTTCCTGCAGAACCATGCATGTGCCAAACAGTCAGCACAGATCTCCCCTGTTACAGTACTACACGTGTAAACACCACAGCCTGTTTGGTAACTCTTACAAATGTGCAATTGGTTTACTCGCAGAAACTTTCCTATATCCGAGAGGTGGCACCAAAGAGGAAAATAATTCATTTTTTCAGCAAGATGGGAAAAAATAACACTGCAGAAGCTCCAGTGGTTTTATGGGGAAAAGTCCCTTAAAAAGTTGAATATAATGAAATTCAATTGAGGTTGCCTCAAGGTGAGGTAGAATCCTGTGCATATGCAAGTGGTTTTCAGCTTTTAGTGGATCTATCAAATCTGTTCAGGATGACCCAAAAACATTTCTCTGCCACCTGCAGTCTTGTATGGTTTAAACAAACACCAGTCATGTAGTTAAATGAATTACTTTATTATCTCCTGTCTGTGCATCTGGCCCGGCTCAGTTCATCCTCTCATGTGAGGTACTGTACAGAAGACATGTTATTGTGCTAGAGCCACATTTTGAAACAAATATGTGGCACACGCCTATCTCCAAGCCCAAGAGATAAAGTAACAAAAGGCTTGTGTCTTTTATGTTTTTTTTTCTCTAGTGGTGGATTTGAATCTCCTGAAGGAAGAGGTGAGGTTGTACAGCTGCACCCCACGCAATTTCTCTGTGTCCCTGAGAGAGGAGCTCAAGCGCACTGACACCATCTTTTGGCCAAACTGCCTACTGGTCAAGCGATGTGGAGGAAACTGTGCCTGTTGTGTACACAGCTGCCATGACTGCCAATGTGTCCCCACTAAAGTTACAAAAAAATACCACGAGGTATCTAAAGCTAAACTAAAGTGCAAATAACAATGTGTTTGTATGTACGTAATATTGTTTCAATAACGTCTTTATTCTGTCAGTGACACTTCTACCATGGTACATAATTTCACATCTGAATATGCAGATCAGTGAAAGTTCCAAAATCCCACTGTAAATGTTATATTGTAAGGATAGATTAAATATAATACTAAGGTGGATATGCATTCTGAGGAGCTGTGAAAATTGTGCAGCTTTCCAGTTTGCGGTTTCTCTTACACTGCACCAAATCAAACAATTCCTGAAATTTCATGAAAGTGCTGCAAAATGTTAAGAGAGATATAATGAAGAGATATTTTATCTTTTGGGTGGGAACTGAAGTTACAATTTTCATGAATTAGTCAAATCGTTATTGAAAGAAAAGAAAGGACTGGAACCACAGAAACACCCTTTATTAGGAGCTGAATGTTTGTTTTCCTACAGTATGTTATGTTTTGTGCACAAAAATAAGACCAAAAAATGAATTGCATTTTTTTGCTGCAGTTCACTCAAACAGTTGCTGAAGATGAAAATAACTATGTTACAGTATTGAAATAAATAAATAAAATAAGTAATTATATCTATAAACACTAACAATTAATATCTCAGCTGAATATGCCTATGAAGTATAAACAATGTTACTTGTAGTCACTCAACAATGGAGCATTTGTAAAACTTACTACAGAATTTGTGGCATCCAATAGTGTATACTAAAGCCTGTCTTACCCAGCATCCATTATGACCAGACAATTGTGCTGTATAATACAGTGTGCTGGTTACAGAGGTACTGTAAAATCTTTTACTTAAAAAAAGGTATACATGACAAAATTATTTGAAAATGTTGTACAGTAGGAGTATTGATTAGGTATACCCTGCAATTCTCAACTTATTAATTACACAGACAAGACTGTCGGTATGTTCAGGGGCAAGGTTAGACAGGGTTTACTGTGTATTTTGTTGCTGTATCTTAGAAAAATTAAAACAGCGATAACAAACAGAAATAACATCTATTTTCAATGTAAATTGTATTTCGTTTACACTTGTATAGTCTATAGTTGTGTTTGGTGTACTTTGGTATGATATAACAGCCATTTTATATTTCATGTATATGTTGTGTTATTGTTTTTTAAAACATGACTCTTTAAGCATGCTGTAGAAGAGCAACTTCGAAGATGTCTTTAAAAAAAACCTGCCTTACCAAATGTGGGTTCTACAACACCTGAATGAATGTGTTTGTGTACCCCCTACAAAATACCCTTTGTGCGATGCCTTGAATTGTTGTTTTAATACCAAGCAACTGGGTGGTATTGTAATTTTTTGTTTTAATGCCAGTATTTAATTAACCCAAAGTTGTATTTTATAAAGGGAAAAGTGTTTATTAATCATAGTATACTAATTGTACAGGACAATCAGACAAGAACAGGACAAAAAACAACAGCCTTTGCCAAAATTAGATTATATAGACTTAATTGGACTAATCGGATGATTACACATTACATGTAAACTCATATTCATATATCACAACAAGAACATGACTGTAAACCCATATTTGCATTTAAGGTACATGCACAATATAGCACAAATGAAAATACAAGTTTACCCAAAATTTTCCTAACTGTGATCCCATTTACACAATTTACCATTATGTTTACAGTGGAGGAATATGCTACAGTATATTATGGCAAATCACAAAATCTAAATTCAGCACTTCAGCAAAATGCAGCAGGCAGTAGGTTTATGATGTATGTATTCTTTCAGGTTCTCCAGTTAAGACACAGAAGTGGTGGAAGAGGATGGCAAAAATCCATGACAGATGTGCCCTTGGAACACCACGAGGAATGCGAATGTGTGTGCAAAGGCAATTCAGATGGATAAAAGAATCAGACAGTGTGCTTTCCTCAAAGCACTCCTCCAAAAAACATCTGAGGGTGGTGTTTGTGAGTCTATCTCTGTGGTCTCTGATGGAACCTGATGGATTAACAGTGAACTGGGGTGTGGTGACCCCAGCTGCCCAGCCTATATCAAACTAGGATTTGATACTCCTGGATGACAGTTGTGTTGCTCTGAGCCTGCACTTTTCTGTAAGGTCCACGAAAAGGGGAAAGAGATTGAAAAAAGGCAACTGTTAATTGTTTCTCCTATTATATTACTGAAAGGATTTCACTAGTTTTCGAATGCTTTGGAAAATAGCAATTGAAAAGAACTCTGAAGAGCTGGACTATTTTGAAGTTGTGCTGGCAGCATTGGTTTCCGCACTCCCTACAAACTTTTTTCTAAAGAAAGTTCAGTTTCTTAACATGTGGCTTTTTTAACTTTAAAATACTCCTGTGGTACATTTAAAAAAGTATTTTCATGTCATGCCTTCTGTTACTTTGTTGTTGTTTAGTTGTATTTACAGAATTGGAAATCAAATAATTTCTTATTTTATTGAGCTTGTCCAATTTTGCCAAGTTTGTTGATGGGTTCTAGATATTTCTTCACATTACAGCTTCTCCCACAGTTTTGATAATTGATCAACAAAGAATTGTGCATACTAAAACAATGAAAATGACACCATAGCTTTAGAAACCATAAGGGTTTTTTTTGGAAATCCATACAGTACATTTTAGTATCTTATTATTAAAACAACACTTGATGTTTCATTTTATAATCTTATTCCATATTGATATGTATTTTTATGAAAGGTATTGTGTTATCTTGTCAGTTTCATGTTGGCAGCTGCTTGAGGTATCCTGGAGTGAAACTCCATGTTTCGTTTGCAAAAGGAACTAGGGAACAAAAAAGGAAATGTGTTTCATCTTGACATCTACAGTGAAGGCTACCTTAAGAACTGCAGTACCAAGTTTAGGCAAAAATCTAGGAGAGATTCTGGCTGACTGAATGCATTGCTTGCCAATGGGCACTTTATTGGGCAGGTTCAGTAGTTACTAGTATATGGCAGGATATTGCCATTATCATTATATACATTTTGTGTTTCAGCTTCAAGTGAACTTGAATATATGGGATCAAAAGAGGGCAGTCAATTTATATTCCAAGACTACAATGGCAAGAATAGAATGTTTATTTCTTTATTTCAGCCCCTATCTCTCTGTTGTTTGCAACATGAAAAACAGAGGCAGATAAAGATTCAATTAATACAACACATGATTCCCAGCTGCTCATTGTAATAAGTGCACATGTATTAGTAAAATTCAAAGGGCTCAGATAACAACCCCACCAGCTTGGTCCATATACTGCAGCCTATACAGATTTTACACTGTTTGGAGATCTAAGAAAGCCAGGAAATTATAGGTACAGTACAGTGTTTTTTACAATGTCTTGGAATTGTCTGTGGCCAACTCTTTAAGGGACTCCCAAGATGATTCCATTTAAAAGCAGCGGGAAGGTCAGTGACAAGGAAAATAAGCACTATTCACAAATCTTTAACCTATGAGTTATTTAAAGCCTTAAAAAAAGTCTGGTTTTAATAATTACAACAAAAAACAAACAAACAAACAAAAGAGATATTCACGAAAACTTTTCAGACTGTTGGTTTAAGTCAATTCATGCTTTAAATAGCTCATTAGTTAAAGTAACGTTTTGTGGACAGGGCCCAGTGTAGGATTTTCATGTCAACCATTCAGAGGTCATAAAGCCAAAACCATTCATTATTAAAGGGTTAAAGAACAGCAAACGTATATTAATGAGGAAATATCGGCATGAGTAAAAGTGAACCGCCAAGGTTTGTTTACACTCTACAGGTATTGATTAAACCCATGCGCAGATGACCACTGTCCTATACCTCTATTATATACTATTCATGACCAACCTTTTTGTGCATTGTGATTTTAATTGGAAAGGAAAAGGTTGATGAAGAGAATACCTTTATGTGGCTCAGATACATTGACAATTGTGATGTCACCAATTTGAATACACTCTGCAGTTGTAGGGAATCTGGGGTAGGGAATTGCAAGCCTCAGGTACAATATTTTAAAGCATTTCAAACGTAATGCTATTTAGAACAAAGGCTGATAGAAACACAATTGGCTGAAAGATCCTCAGCTGCCCATAATGCTTCATAAAGAGAGAAACATTACACTAGTTGGTGAAAACAGTTTTTGCCAAATGTTCTGCAGAATACTCAAGAATTATGTTTTTATAACAAAAAGTGTCGTTATAAAGGGGACAGTCTCTAGAACATTTTTTTTGTCACTATTTTAACATGTAATATAATTTCAAGATTAATAAACTTACAGATGTGCAAGTAGGTGCCTTTTAAATAATGTATGAAGCTGTGTTATAATTCAGGACATCATATCTTGTACATAGATACACCGAGTATACTGCTTATAGGTATACCAACTGAACTTATACCATCTACTGAAGCATTACATACTATCATCTGAAGCTAATCTTTTTTTTTTTTTAGATTCCAGAGTATATCTTTCCAAGTGTGAGTGATGCAGCATAATAAAATAGAACAAAATCCTTTGCCTATTATATTTCAATGATTTAACTGAAACAAACTGAAGAAAGCATACCAGGTCACAAGTAACACATCATTAAAAACATAAACCCATGTTTGTGTACATTATGTTCAAAACTGTGTTTATTCCCATGAAAGGCTTAATAAAATGCTTTGTTTTGAACATATAGAACGTGTCTACCCATTATTTCATTAATCTGTTAATTACAATGTTTGACATCCTTTAAGGTTTATGTTAATGTAATAAATTGTTCAGAGAAACATGTTACTGTTTTTTTAAAAGACGGTTTGCATTCTTAAACTTTTTGCATTGATTGTATATAACGGTTGTTTGGCTTTTATTTGTATTGTTATGTATTTTTGTATTAACACCAATTTTGTAGAAAGTTCAGTTTATTAAAAAAGACATTTTCATTTTGTTTCTGAGTTTCTACATTTGGAGCTTCAAAAACATCCATCTATTTGTCTAATGAAAGCACAGCTGTGTTTTGTTTTGTTTTTTTCTGAGTAATAACCACCATTTTCATTTTTAATAGCAAATGATCCTCACATACACAATTGCCATCATACCACATTGATATGCCATCAGTTATTTGTAGAAACATGAAATATTAATTTATGTGTAGAACTTCTCCTGTAATCCACAATTTCCTAATAGCCTGTTTTACCCCATCTTCTAAAACTCAAATTCTCTCAATCTTCCACTTGAGATCACATGAGAGGTCTTGTTTAGTCTCAAGATGATCATAAAGGTTTTCTTCATAAAGAAAAGCTTAATCTGAAAAGCTTAATACTCACAAGGGTCTTGAAAGCAAATAATAAATAAATACATTTTGCTGATTACAATCTGGTCTAAGTGGTCGCCACTTCACCATGTACATTGTCACCATGTACATTTTTTTTTGTATCACTGAAATGGATGCAGCAGTGTTTATTATGAATATTATTTATTTATTTATTTATTTATTTATTTTAATGAAAATAAGATTTGAAAAATACAACTTGCCTTGTCAAGGCTGTTGCGAAAGTGAGTATTGAGTACAGTATATAGTAATGAAAATGGGTAAAACTAGCTGGAGGGATCATGTGTAAAACAGTGGACTGAAAAGAGGTCAAATATCAAAGGAATTACAAAGAAGTTATGATGCAATTTTTAAGATCATGGTTATCAGTAAAGCTGATTGATTCATCCAGCAATTATCGTGCTGCTGAAAAATTCATGTCACCTAAAAAAAAACAACAGAGGTGGGGACAAATCAACTGCTATTTAACACCCACTCAGAGGAAATCGTTTTGTGGACTGTGGGTTTTCTGTTTCTTAATTTCCTTGCTTATGTAACAAGTTACAGTATTTCAGTTACATTACTATTTTTGACAGAAACTTACGGTCATAATATCAGCACTCACTTTTAAAATTATATAGAGACTTTAATTATTGTGTGTGCATCATCAGGATACAAGACATGTAAATAGTTGTTATGGCATTACCATACTGGAATATAAACCTGTATTTTTTTTCTTACAGCCATGCATTTTCTGTACTTTATTGGCTTTAAGGCTACACATCAGTCTTTGGCTACAGAATTAATTATCCAATCTCAAAATTGCATAAAACAAAAATAAAATAAAGCTGAAAACTGTTACTTTGGGGTTAAACAACAGTTTGGGTAGTGGCAATGGGTTAAGCACATTTTATCAGGCAATATTAGTATTTCCCTAGTATTTCAATCAATCTCATGTATAACTTTCATTTTAAAGCGGTTCAATAAAGCATGTCTGGATGGGCCAGGAAATAGATACTGTTCCTAAAAACAGATATTATGTTATAAAATAAATATTTCTGGGGATTTGACAACTAATTTCATTAAGTGGAACAGCGTCTTCTAATAGTCTAAGCTCCACAAAAACCAAGGCAGGCCTATAACATAAAGCTATAACAATAAAAAAGATAAAAAATAACAGCTGTGAAAAATCCTACCAACATTATCATGGAAGCTTAATGTAAAAAGAAAAGGGGGTAGTATTTTAAAAGTCTAATTTAACCTTAGCTTGGCAAATACAACAAGGATCATACGGTAAAGCTATAAACACAAACAGTACGTATACACTGCAGAGCTTTCCAAAATCAAAAATGATCCCAACTACAGTTCAACCATCCACTTTCGAATAACTGGCATTGAAAGCGCTATACTGTATCTCTCAATCACACAAAACAGTGACTGTTTTGTAAAGGTCAAATTTGAGTGGTCAGGGTGAAATCTTGAACTTCACCAGTATTTTATATTTTAATAGGACTTCTGTGTACTCAAATTCATTGGCTGCACTATGAATTAGCATCCACCATGCATTACACTGTAAACCTACAGATGTCAGGACTGCCCAGTCCCTGACCACATTCCGGCGCCTCCTTAAGACTCACCTCTTCAAACAGCACCTGTAGAACTCCTCTGTTGTATCCTGGGACACCATCACCCTTCATTTAAACATGCTTTATTTTGCTCTTATCTGACCCCTATTTTACTGCATTTAATCCTGTACCTCAGAATATTGTAATCTGCCAAGTGTTTAATCTGTAGTATTTTGTACTTAATCATATCCTGATGTAACTATCACTATTTAATCATATCCTGATGTAACTTTCACTATTATCTGCTGTATTATTGAATTGTGGTTTGTCACACTTGAGAATTATTGTATTTCTTGTTCTTATTGTATGACTTATAATGTAACACTTGAATGTATTTGTATTTGCTTGCGATTGTAAGTTGCCCTGGATAAGGGCGTCTGCTAAGAAATAAATAATAATAATAATAATAATAATAATAATAATAATAATAATAATAAAAAACCAAAACGAGTTGAGTTTACTTTAAAAAAAAATGATGCAACTGACTGTCTGGAAAAAAACTAAGTAAAAGCTACTCAAATCCAAGTGTCCAATGTAGGAAAAATTTATTTAACGTAACTAGATTTTTTGTTCACCTAACTTTTAAAAGCTAATTAATTACACTTGACTATTGTGAGCTTTAGTAATTTACCAAAAACAGTAAAAGATACTTAACTGGTTTCAGTTGCAGTAACTTCCACAGAATTACATACACTTGACTAATTTGAGCTATAGTAACTTGAACTGTAATAAACAACAAGTTTAATTTTCCAAAAAAAAAAAAAAAAAAATGATGCAACTGATTGCCTAAATAAAAGTAAGTAAAGCCACTCAACAAATACACGTTATCCCAAAAAAATACATCAGGAAAATAACAGCAAGCTCACACACATTTTGGTATACCAATTCATGTTTTCTTATTGGTACTTTTTTTGTGTGTGCATATGAGAACAATTTATTGTAAAAGAATGATATTTCACATCCATTAAGCCAGCATTTTTTTTCCCCCCCAGAAACAATTCAATGGTCAACACCATCTTGCTCATAATTAAAGTCCTTACAATAGGCCCATACCCTGACCACAGTCATTTAGGCTGGTTTTTCAGTCTCAGGCCAACAAAAACTAGGGAGTCACCGTTAAGGAAATACAATTAACAATAAGGATGTTTCATTTGAACTTTTTTGTAAATGAAACCGGCAAAACAAGGCCTCAATGTGATCACTCCCTCTGACCTGGCAAAAAGAAAAAAAAGTCCTGATTAAAAAAAGGAAAAATCAAGCCTAAAATTAGCCATATGCTCACTTTAAAAGCTGAAAACTGGAACATTTCTGTCACAAAGTCTAAACAACCTGTCGCCATTCTCCGACTGGCAAAAAAAAAAAAAAGGTGGAACGTCCAGAAACCTGTATACATCAGCAACAGGCTTACTTAAACAGAAGAAACTGTCTGAATCAGAAACTGCCGTCCGAAAACACCTCAGAAAAAATCTAACAGAAATCTGTTTTGTACAGTGCCATGCATAAGTACTCACCCCCCTTGGGCTTTTCCACATTTTGTAGTGTTACAACCTGGAATTAAAATGGATTTAATTGGAATTTTTACCATTTGATTTACACAACATACTTAACACTTTGAAGGTGCAAAATATTTTTTATTGTGACACAAAAGTTAATTAAACAAAAAAAAAAGACATTTGTTGGTTGCATAAGTATTCACCCCCCTGAGTCAATACTTGGTAGAAGCACCTTTGGCAGCAATTACAGCTGTGAGTCTTTTTGGGTAAGTCTCTACCAGCTTTGCACATCTGGATCCTGCAATTTTTGCCCATTCTTCTTGGCAAAATTGCTCAAGCTCTGTCAAGTTGGATGGGGACCGTTGGTGAACAGCAATTTTCAAGTCTTGCCACAGATTCTCAATCGGATTTAGGTCTGGGCTTTGACTGGGCCATTCTAAGACATTCAGGTTCTTGTTTTTAAACCACTCCAGTGTAGCTTTGGATGTGTGTTTAGGGTCATTGTCCTGCTGGAAGGTGAACCTCCACCCCAGTCCCAGGTCTCTTGCAGCCTGAAACAGGTTTTCCAGTAGAATTTCTCTGTATTTGGCTCCATCCATCTTGCCCTCAACCCTGACCAGTTTCCCAGTCCGTGTCGATGAAAAGCATCCCCATAACATGATGCTGCCACCACCACGCTTCACCGCAGGGATGGTGTTCTCGGGGTGATGAGCAGTGTTGGCTTTGCACCACACATAGCGTTCAATTTTGGTTTCATCAGACCAGAGAACCTTTTTCCACATGTCTGCTGTGTCTCTGTGGCAATGCGCCCCGCCCCTGTGTGCATTTGTGTGTTATGTGTTGTATGGTGCGTGTGTTAATGTTGGTGTATAGTCATTGGTACACGGGATATAAACGGGTCTGTGTTTCACGTGTATTTAAAAATGTATAATTGTATTTAGGCACGGGATTGCACATCACTGCACGTGCATTTAAAGTAAGTAATATGTGCGCACGAGGTTGCACGTAATTAATTCACGTGCTGGGATTCAAGTGAATAATTAATTAGTAATTGAATCCCAGCACAACAGTATAAATAGATGCACGTTTCATTCACTCGGGGTTGTGTGTTCAGGGCGAAAGAACGGGAAAGAGTGAGGAGAGAAAGTAAGAAGCGAAAGAGAAAGTGAAAGTGAGCAATTGCTACGTGGTGCTGGAGCACCAGCACAGTACGTATTTGTTTAGTGTTCGTACCTGTTTGTTAGTGTCTGTTCGTTTTGTGTTCAAACCTTTTATTTTTTTGTTCTGTTTAATTATTAAATGCTGAGCGCGATCACGCGCTCAGCTTCACCAAAACCCCAAGTGTCTGTGTATTCCTTTTCTGGTCTGACGTGTCACCCACTACAGCCGTCTTTGTGACAGTCTTCCACATGCCTTTTGGCAAAATCCAAACAGGATTTTATATGGGGTTTTTTTCAGCAATGGCTTTCTTCTCACCACTCTTCCATAAAGCCCAGCTTTGTGGAGCGTCCGGGTTATAGTTGTCCCATGGACGGTTTCTCCCATCTCAGCTGTGGATCTCTCCAGCTCCTTCAGAGTTACCATTGGCCTCTTGGTTGCTTCTCTGACTAATGCCCTCCTTACCTGGTCACTGAGTTTTGGTGGACGGCCTTCTCTAGTCGCGGTTGTGCCATATTCTTTCCATTTTTTAATAATGGATTTAACGGTGCTCCGGGGGATGTTCAAAGTTTAGGATATTTTTTTATAACCCAACCCTGATTGGTGCTTCTCCAGAACTTTATCCCGGGCTTGTTTTGATATGCTCTCTAACAAACTTCTGGGGCCTTCCAGAAACAGGTGTATTTAATCTGAGATCATGTGACACTTTAATTGCACACAGGTGGACTCCATTCAACTAATTATGTGACTTCTGAAGGCAATTGGTTGCACTAGAGCTTATTTAGGGGTGTCACAGCAAAGGGGGTGAATACTTACGCAATCAAGACTTTTCAGTTTTTCCAATGGTTAAAGAAAAGGGCTTGTAACCAGGAGGTCCCCGGTTCAAATCCCACCTCAGTCACTGACTCATTGTGTGACCCTGAGCAAGTAACTTAACCTCCTTGTGCTCCGTCTTTCGGGTGAGATGTAATTGTAAGTGACTCTGCAGCTGATGCAGTGTTCACACACCCTAGTCTCTGTAAGTCACCTTGGATAAAGGCGTCTGCTAAATAAACAAATAATAATAATAATAATAATAATAATATTTGTAAATAATTATGCACTATTTTGTGTAGATCAGTGACAAAAGATCCTAATTAAATCCATTTTTAATTCGAGGTTGTAACACTACAAAATGTGGAAAAGTCCAAGTGGGGTGAATACTTATGCAAGGCACTGTACCTATGTGTCGACTTTTGACAGCAATGGGAAACCAGGGATGAAAATAAGACTCTCATTGCATAGCAGTTAAAGCCATTTCAGATTTTATGAGCTGTAGACTCTTGTGTTTTCTGCTTCTTTAGTACATTTTATACAAGGGCCTACATTTAGTAAAACCTGAAATGGACCAAACTGCTATGCATTAGGAGTCTTATTTCGATCTCTGGTAATCTATACAGTTTCATAAACAGAGCGTTTTTCAGAGTCTGCAGCTTTGGCTTAAGCTTGTCATCACCAAGAGACAGAAAAAACTTTCTGGATTATCTCAATTGTGTTTGACATACATTTAGGGTAATTCAGATGTAACGCATACAGCAGACCAAACAAAACAACCAAAGCCTCTGGCATGCAAGTAATGTCTGACATGACAATTTTCCCCTCCAGTATGATTGAAATGTTCAGTGGATGTGCACTGCATGTGCAATCTCATTGTCATTCACGAGTGTTAGAAGGCCCACAGGTATGTCATTGATTTGCTTGTCTCCTGAATCAGTTTCCTGAAAAACAAAAAACAACAAATAAGAATTAGTGAACGCAGAGCAATAGAAAAAACAAAATTAGTAACACTTACGGTTCATCATAAAATCCAATCTGATTATTTAGTATACCTCCCAGTTAATCCTTGATTGACCCTACAGAACCATTGTACACTTTGTATTAGCTTAATTCAGGAAGATCCAGTAAAATTATAAAACCTTTAAATATGGATAACAAAGGATTATCATTTCTGATATTTGTTTGGTGTTATAGTATGCCTTTGACAATGAAACAAAGACTGCATTACACTGAGCAATATATGTCTGGTTTCATAGATCCCAATCAGCACGCATGTTTTGAAGAAACCTGTTGCATCCTCACCCAGAAACACTGGAAGCCCTCGAAGCACAGTGGTGCGATTAGCAGTCCTGTGTCCTCAATGGAAAGAAGACAAAATGGAAAAAAGCACTCCATATTTTTGCAATTTCTATTCTTTCAGTACCAGTGTATTTCTTTGTTGACAATTATTATTTATATATGTATGTATAAGAGGATGATAGCAGCAACAAATAAATCAGAATATGAAGAAATGGGAGCTGTTATTATTATGCTAAGGGGCAAGTTACACACATTTCAGTTTTCTTTTGTGGTTGTTGTTGTTGTTGTGCTTTATGTAACTGCTTCAGATACCCTACTTGTTGATCGTTTAGTTTCAGGATCTCCGACAGCATCTCTCCTGCTGTTCCTTTTTCCTCACTGAATATGTTGGTGTGTGCGTGGTGTGTGTGGCGATCCAGTACTGAATAGAAACTGTTCCAGGTTGATATTTGCATTTCTATGGAATTCAGCATAAACCTGAAAAAAGAAACAAACAAACAGCCTTCCCCCAATAAGTTACCTTTCAATAAAAAATAAATAAATAAATAAAACTCAATACAGCCTGTGCTTGTGGACTTTGCTATAAAAGTAGTAATGTTAAATCTATCGCAACGTAGGGTAAAAAAATGGTATACAAATAATGTCTATATATAGTGATACAAAATGTCCTACTTTCATATAATTCTAACTCTGATCTTCCAAATACATTACACATTGTCATGTGGTTAACCATGAAATAAACAGAAATCAACTAGGAGTACCAATCTTTTGAAGGTAGTGCTTAAGAAGACGTCCCTTTGCGTTACAAACAAATGGGCAGGACTTACATTTCCACTGCATTTTGAATGAGGCTTAGTAAAGTCATCTGTCCGTAAAAACACTGCTGAGAGAGAGAGAGAAAGACATAGCGGTTTACAAGACTACATTTAAGCGAAAGAAAGTCTAGTCAATATATAACATGGTGGATTTAAGTGGTATTCAGACTTGTTGATACATTTTTTTAAAACCATTTTTTTTTTTTTCATTTTTCAGTTTATTCATATCCCAATTACTGTTCATCATAGGTTATAAAATTGATGTTAGTAGTTTGGTGTTCATTAGTTCAATTAGATCCTTCAATAATTTGATTATTTAATTGTTGCTAAAAAATGAATTATCTAAAAAGCTATAAAAATGTATAAAGCTGCACAACATAATGTCCATCAAGTGTTTTAGTTTTCATTTTAAAATGTACAATGGAAGAGAAAATCTGAGTAAAAAATGTCTGTTAGCTTTCTGTATTAATTAACCATCCATACACAAGGCACTCAAAAATGAAAGACTACTTAAAATGCTATTTAATATTGAATTGCATTTTAACATATTTATGCCACAGTATGCATTATATTGTAAATATATCTATATAAATAGGTGTTCCATACTGTCAGTGACTTTCTCTCATGTCTTCTAATAATCTCTCGCTAATCATCTCTCCACAAGCTTTCATGAAAGGGGTTAGAATGTGTATGCTCAAAAACAGCATTTCACTTTTTTCTTGAATTGAGTGTCCAAATTGAACCATTCAGTAGAATGAATATTATGGCTCCCAAATTTATTGGGGGCCATAATATTGTTATTATTTTTAATTATGTTCTTTGTTCATAATAATAATAATAATAATAATAATAATAATAATAATAATAATAATAATAATAATTGTTGTTATTATTAATAATAATCGCTATTATAAATATTATTAATTGCTTAGCAGATGCCCTTATCCATCCTTTATCATTTTATTTTTTTGACAAAAAATAATCACTTCTATATAGCCTTTTTTACTTTTTATTTTTAGATTTTTATTTTAGATAATGAACACTATAGGCTTGTTGTATTTTTTTTTTAGTTGTTTTATGAATGAGTACGAAATTGCCTTGGTGCCCTTGGGTTGGATTTTTGTTTTGCCTCTTTGCCCCCTAGAACTGTCTTGGTGCCCCTGGATTTTCATGTCCACCGAAGGCAAAATTGCCTTGCCCTTCATGAACTTAAATTCTTGCACTGTCATATATTTGTGACAAACCGGGGTACGCTTGCCACATGCAGGACTAGGGCTGCAACGATAAAATCGAAAATCGATATTTTTATCAATTTTCCTCCTTATTACGATCATCGATAATAAAACTGGATCATCGATAACGGCAAAGTTTATTAAATTTCTGGAATTTATAAACTAAATGTTGCACCAAACTTCCTATCTTGGCATTTAATTACAGGACGCCACCAAGATGTCTACTTTAAATACGACACTAATACACGGCACTAAGGTTCAAATTTATCTCCTCAAGTGCAGCGCGAAACTGATTAATTCTCTTCCGGTTTGTTTTCATAATTGAAAGATGTCTGACAAAAGTGATAACACGGCGGGTAGAAGTGCTTCTGAGCGGACAATTGTTACACCACCCAGTATGAAAAGCAAATACTGGCGTCATTTGGGATTTTGGACGATTGGAGGACAGATTGAAAATAAAAAAAAATGTTGTATGTAAATTATGCAAACGCAAACTCCCCTACAATTCAAATACAATGAACATGAGAAGCCATTTGGAAAAACACCACCCCCTTGAGTGCAGCGAAGTACAGGATAAGGAGGAGGGATCAGAAACGGCTGGGCCTTCATGTCCTAAACAGCCACGAATGACAGCGTTTTTTCAACAAACCTCTGCTGCTGTATTACCCGGTCAACGAAGTGAAGCAATTACGAAATCTCTTGTAAAATTCATCTGCAAAGATATGAAACAGCATTGTCGAGGGTGATGGTTTCAGGGAAGTTTGCAGTGAAATAGAGTCGAGATACCAAATTCCGAGTCGCACAACAATTTCAAGGAACATAGTTAAACTGTATGATACCACTCGTGCAAATGTAAAACAAATACTGCATGATTGTAAGGACATTGCTTTAACTACAGATGGTTGGACCTCCTTAGCCACCGATGCTTATGTTACCGTAACAGCGCATTGCATTACTGATTCTTGGGAACTGAAAGATTTTGTTCTGCAAACCACAGAGCTTCGAAGAAGTCACACAGCAGAAAATGTTGCAGAGTGTATTTCAGAAATTGTGGTTGATTTTAACATACGCGAGTCAGTAATTGCTGTCACTACTGATAATGCACTGAACTACGTCAACGCAGTAGAAAGATATCTCAATTTGATCAACATCCCGTGTGTTGCTCACACAATTAATCTTGCTGTACGGAAGGGACTGAATACTGGACCGATCGAAAGAACACTTACCCGACTTAAATGTTTGGCTGCACATTTCAATAGGTCACCAAATGGCAAATGTCTTCTGGAGGATAAGCAAAAGTTGCTTGGCTTAAAAAATGACAATTTAATCAATGACTGTGTTACACGCTGGAACAGCACCTACGACATGATTTGCAGAGCATCAGAACAACAGGCTGCAGTGGCTACTGTAATCTTTGAAAAAAAGCTCTTGCATCTGGAGTTAACAACTAACGAATGGATGGTTGTTGAAAATATCCGTGAAACTCTGAAACCATTCAAAACGGCAACCGCTGCATTATCAACAGACAAATACCCCACAGCTTCAGCTGTTTTACCTCTTCAACATATCCTGATCAATCAAGTTAAAAACTTTGCATCATCTGAAATTCCTGTAATAAAGGAGATGAAAAACAAAATCTACAGTGATCTGAGTTTGAGGTACGACAATCAACATTCATGCTTTTGAACAAAACGTCATTCTTTGACCCACGCTTTCACCGATTGATACATTTATCTGAACAAGAAAAGCGTCAGGTACAGGAAGAAATTCAAACAGAAGTGATACAGCGTTTTGTAAATGAAACTGGTTTGGCAAAGGAACATAGCAGTTCTGAAAATAAAGAAGCTAGCAGAAAAACTGCGCTGACTGCAATGGGTGACCTGTTTGGGGACACTTACACCTGCGGGCAAGAAGAAACAGAGAATTGCGAAATACAACTGATGCAGGAGATGGCGTGCTATGTCAAGGAGACACCACTCTCAGCAGATAGCAATCCACTGGAATGGTGGAAGAAATCAGGCCTGAAATATCCACATCTTGCTCAACTGGCCAAAAAATACCTGTGTGTGCCAGGCACATGTGTGCGCTCTGAACGTGTCTTTGACAGCAGGAAACATTGTAAATAAAAAGCGAGCAGCCCTGGATCCAGAGCCAGTCGACAGGCTTGTGTTCCTTGCAAACAACATTTAAAATACGCACGTTTCAATGGACAGGACACTGGATTGGATATACATAGTTTTTGTTTCTTTTTGGACTGTTACAATTCTGTGATCTAGTTGGATATTTCCTAATGACAACCCACAGTAAGTAACTGACTGTACATTAACTTATATATTTTTTCATTTGAAAGTTTATATTTTGTGTACCTGGGTAATCATATATACACACTTCTTTTATAACGCATTTTTATTTTAGTTTCACTTTTGACCGTCATCCGGTGTTGCCATCACCCGTCGCGGGGAGATGCAGTTGTTTTTCTAAACCTAGGGTTGCGATGATACTAAAACATTGTAAGAGTATAATATAGAGGTGTCTTATTTTGTATTGTAGGTAAAACAAAAATAACGCTGAATATCGATTTTTTAATTGATCGATTTGATATTGTGGGCTCAATTATCAATTCCAGTTTTCGGGTTAACCTGACACCTCTATGCAGGACCATCTTCACTTGTCTTTTTGTGTAAAGAACAGCACTCCACAAGAAGAGGTAGGTTTCAACAGGGCCTGTATGTTTATTTCAAACATAACACAAAAATAAACAAAACCAAAACCTAACTCCTTCCAGGAGTGCTAACTTAAACTTTTCAAGTTTTGACTATCACCAGACAGCTAAACTGTACCAAAAACACGTACTTATTCAAGTATTAAAATACCTTTCATGTTTTCACACTAACACTTGTGATTTACCACATAATGTACAAATGATTTATCACACTCTTTCTACCAGATATACCATGAATTGCTGATTGAAGTCAATTAGCTTCATTTCTTGTGTAAGTAGGGCACATGTTCTTGTGTACAACTAAAATGCAGGGCTGGCAATGGAACATGAAATAAGCAATGAGCCTTTAAAATGTAAAGTACCGGTAGCCGTCTGGTTTACAGTTATAGATATACAGTAACTATAAAACAGAGTGCCCAATTACCAGCAAAAAAAAAAAAAAAAGTAATAAGTAGACATGACGATTAGCAAAACAGAAAAAAAATCAGTCACCGATTTGGATGAAGAACAATTAAATGAACTGGAAGATAGCAAAACAGAAAAAAAAAATATTCTACTCATCTTTATACTCACGCACCCCGACTTTGTCACTTCAATTTTTTAGCGGTTTATAACCGCTACAGAAAACCACAAAAAGACACTTTGCATATTATCCACCCCTCTCAAGACCTTGAAGAGTGTGAGAAATCATTATTTATTTATTTTTTTACTCCTGTTCTGCTGAAACAACAGCATCACACTCACAGAAAAAAAATGAATTCAATGCCATCTCCTCCACCTCCTGGTGGCTATTTTCAAAAATGCAACACATCAAAAATAAATATGTATATACTTTTGCATGTTTCAATTAAATCAATTTACTCAGCTTAACTTAGCGTGTATAGATGGCTTCATGCGTGACATCACCAGACCAGGAAATACAGACTCTCTGATTTATTCTCCTTTGCTTTCATGCCACACAACTCCCCGAGGCGTCTGTATATTCGGCGTATACGGACACCCTGTCGGGCCTTATTGCAAACATATATATATATATAGATAGATAGATAGATAACTTCAGACCAGAACTTATACCTTTAGCACCCCATGACCCCGTTTCAGTGAAAAATTCCCCTCTCAAAAATTCTGAACAATCAGATTGTGGCAGCTACTACTGTATCAGATCGGACAACTGTTGTACAGGCTGAATAATAAATTAGATGAGGATTAAAACAAAAAAACACTAGTGGTAGCCATTGTAATTCAGAAACAGGAATGAGAAAGTGCAAGATAAATTAAAAGTTCTAGCAACTTCAAATTTAAAACAGTTCAAAGCACTGTCCGAAGTCGTACAAAATAATAAATGCATTAATCAGTTTTTTTATGTGTCTGTATACAATATGTTTTATATTTTTTTGCAAATTATGAACTCAATGGTTCCTCTGTAAAATGTATTTATTTTGTTGGAGATATTGTTCTATTATAAAAGGCTTTAACATAACCAAAAAGTTAATCTTAAATTTCTGAAGTTTGAAACTGTTTAATTGACCGTGAAATGGATTACTTTCAGAAGTACTGAAAGAAAAACAATGCCATAAATAAATACCACCATCCTTCAGGGCTGCTGCTCACATGACTAACAGCTTGTACTATCACCGATCAAAGGAGGCTGGAGACCATGACAGAATATGAATCATTGTGGTAAATTCATACGTTTTTAATGGCCATGTAAAAAATGAGATTTTGCAAATGATATAAACTACCTACTCTTTTAAATCTGCACTGGAATGTCTATTTCAATGAGACATCATAATCAGGCTCTGCCCAATGAGATATTTGTTTATAGTTTACAAATGCAAATGAAAAAATGCTTTGAAATGTGATCAAAATATACACTTACTATATATGTATAAAATTGGTCAGACTTTGCTTGTAAAATACACTTGACTTGTGTGTACATTTGCATATTGCATAGTACAGTATGTGCATGTAGTACCCATAAGCATGTGAAGACATGTCTAATTTTATTAGAACTAAGCACAAAAGCAAATGTAACTTTGTAACACAGTTAGCTAAATTGTGCACAGCTCCAACACACTGGGAACAACCCTTCCTTAGGCAGTGTGTTTCATTATTGTTATTCATGGCTTATTGCCTGAGGAAGGGTTATCCCAAAATATCTGAACTGAGAATTACTTAACTAATTGTGTTCTTTCAGCTTTACATTTAGCAGCTTTAATAAAACCCTGTACCATATCCAATCATCAGAGTGTTACATGCTGCAAAAGTCATAATATAAGTAACCATTCATCACCGAACACACATTTTGTTCTAATCTCATATTGGTATAGGCAGATGCTAACTTCTGTAACTCCCAAAAAGAAGACAGTGCAAACACAAATCACGTAAAACACTTGAGGGGAAGGTATCTTAAACCTGTACATACAGTACATAACACTTTGGGATTAATAGCTTTAATAATCTGTATACTGTATGATTTTGTTACAGTAATTAAATTATGTCCGTGTTTTCATATATAATTTGTGGAAATAAAGAATAGAATGTGTAAACCATTATTTTGTAGAAATTATCGCATTAAATAAAATGTTACTCATTGCCAGATAAAAGGTACATTTGTGCTTTCTCGGTCTACTGTGGAATTAATATCTGAATGCACAACCAATACATGGTGTTCAAATGAATATAACTATTTCATCCCAACCTGTTTTTCTTGCTTTTACAGGTATTATACTTTTTTGAGATGCAACGTAAGGTACAACCTTGGTCCCAACTTTTGTACCACATAATCCTATTATAAGCAGTGCCCCCAACACAGTATGACGTTAATTGCTTATCTCCTTCGCCATTAGTGTCATTGCTGGGCAAGAAGAATTGCTGTAAACCAGGCTGATGAATGACTTATATTGAGTCTTTCAAATACCTTTGCAGGCAGCATAAGCACAACATGTTCAAGGTTCACAAAGGTGGTCAGTTAAAAAAAAACGTGGTCTGAGACTAATAGTGGGGGGCTAAACTAAGCTGCTCATACTGCATAATATAATGATAGGTAATACTCAACATCACAGCAGTATGAAATTCCTAACTAAATTAGTTACATTCGGTAATAAAAACTGGCAGTGTTACCTTTCATTTCTTGGTTTTAAATTTCATCTAATCCAAGATCACCCTAGGTCAAGCCAGTTCATCCAGATACCCACACCCACAACATTGAACTATAGAGGGATGTTTTTACTCCATGCTGTTCCATTTTGTATTATAAGGAGAAACACACTTCTTGATGTTACATAAAATCAGTTAACAAATGAAGCACATTCTTGCTTGTTGTTTGTCTTCATTTAGAATTAGATAGCATTTAGTCATTTTTAATTTGAAATAAACATACTCTGAAGTTGTTTCTATATTTTAAAAAAGAGTTTATGAGGAAGGCCTGTAATAAATGGGCTTCCACTAGTGCTTCTTTATAAACTTTTGGCTTGACAACATGAGCTGTGAAATCAATTGTTTCAGGGCGGTAAGGAATATGTTTGAATAGCAGACAGTGATCTCAAAACAGTTCTATTTAACATACACGAATGGCCATCTGGATTGCGTTGACTCACTTTCTACCATAGAGAAGGGGGAGGTTAATTCACACTCAGGAGGGACTTTGGCAAGCGGTGAGCATCTGGGCACAAAAAGTAAAACTTTTAACCCTTGCTGCACCTCAAATTACTCATACACCTGGTGTGCTGACACATTTGTTGTAGTTAACAGGTTCAGTACTCAATAATACAATTTCTTACTGTTTAGCTATTAGGAAATCACCACCAAGTTGATTTTTGGCCATATTAATTTTTGTTAGGGTCTTTGTTGATGTTAGCCTGGTAAATGTGAATAATGTTAACTGTTATACACAACATTTAAAGTGGCCATTTCACGTATTGAGCTTATTATACAAGTGCTGAGGGATCTAGTGCTGAATAACTATGTGGTATTCAATGATGCTGTTTTTTTTTTAAAAACCATGTCTTATTTTACATTCATTCAACTCAAACAACAGAATTCCCAGGCATTTTGCACTACTGCATACACTGCATTGCTAAGCAGATGTAGAGATTGATCTACAGTAAGGAAAGTAATTATCTGATTTCAGCTTCATTTAGGTTAAAACATCTTTTGTTTCATACATTGTATTTGTTATATAAACAGTATATTCCATGTCATCCTCATTCATGGAATAACTGCAACAAATGTTCATGGTGTACACTGCATTTAGACCATAGTGCTAATAACCTCTACTTCACTCAACTTATTTGTGCCATTTTCTTTAATGAAGATTGAAGTCGGGGGTGGATTTAAGTGAGCATGGTCAGAAAGATTTGCTAACTCTATTACCATTAAATTACGTCAGCTGAATAGTAATACACTAGTTTCAAGAAAAAAAGAGACCTGTGTGGTCTCGAAAGGAATTGTAATTTATATACTGTACATAATAGCTGAACTTAACCTCCCCAAAAAAACTGTGTAAATCTCAAGAGTGGCCTGACACTACTTATCATAGTTTATTAACTTTAACAGTGATTAACACAGAGCACAAATACAGGGATATGTGCTTTATTTCAAGGATATTTGTTTCATTTTAAGGCTCTATCCTTCACTGAAAAAGGATAAAAAAAAACAGCAACAAGGTTTATTATTCATAATACAGTTAAAACATTTATCATGCGTTTTGATTGCTCCATGAGTGTTTACATTCGTTCCTATAATATGTCTAATCCTGCTGTTGTGTCTTGCTGTGCTCTAATTTCCCATTCAAACTATACTGCAGAGGTCGCGTTAACGCAAAAGTTTTCGTCCTAGATACAAAATAAATCCATTAGACAGGAAAAATAAAAAAAAACTTAGTTTTTATTAAAACCAGCAGAAAAAGACATTCGCAGCACAACAAAGGCATAACTCCCTGACTCCTTCAGGGAAAAACACCTACACCTGCACATCCCTCCAGGCCGGACCACGGACCAACTATACCTACTGGATCTTCGCAGGACTGTTATTTTCTTTCTACTTCACAAGGCTGCTTTAATTCTTCAAAAGGGATTTTATTCAGATCCCTCCAGACCAAAAAGGAAGGTAACTATATGATTTGTTGAATTTACGGTGCATATCTTAGAATTATAAATCTATTTAAATGCTTGATTGACATTTGTTTTTTAAACTTGTGTAGGTAATACTTGATGTTTAAGGTGTTTCTTAAGATATTGCTCATATCTAGTAGTTTTTGAATAAACACTTAAACTTTTAAACTCTTCAAGTAGTCCATTCTTTGTCTGTATCTGTTAAACAAGCATGCACAAGCATTCAGGAACCCAAGGTGTAAAAGATATTTTTAAATCGAGCCATTCTAGTATTACAATATCTCACGTGTAAGTAAAAATAAGTAAAAAATATACGTTCACCACTGGCTAAGGACCTTCAAACATGCTTAAATAAGAACTGTATTTTTACTTTAATTATTGTAACCTTATATGTGGTTCGGGGGATAGGAGCTAGGGCTCCTCCCCTGTTCTGTCCCACCAATAATATCTGCCAATCTCTCTATTTAAACCCCAAGTCTTGCCCTTATTCTCTGTCTTGCATTTTTCATTTACGCCATCCTCCGTCCCTTCCTCCTCAACTACGCTGCTCCAACTCTGGGGGAAAGTAAAGCTTTGTCTGGGGGAAAATAAGGCTCACTTGTCAACCTCAGATGCCCACCCATGATGGCCTCGTCCTCCACCAGGAAGGTTCTCCGCAAGCCAAGGGGCCTCCCCGGCCAAAACTATCCTAACTCTCTTCCATTTTCCCATTCTCTACCCTCTAGGTTCTCCTTGGAGGAAGTAACGATTGCTTCCCAACCGTGGAGGCCAATCGGTTCATGGGAATCATGCTGCCTTTTTGGACTTCTTTACTCACATGTTCCATTCTAGCAGTCTGAAGAAATGGAAGAATATGACTGGCTAACAGACATGCCAATCACAACTATAAATGAGGCAAAAGCGTGTCTGCCTCCTCCGAATGTGCAGCGGTGACTGAGTGGAGAATGGCTGCCTTCACGTAAAATAAATAAGTTGCATATTACATATAAATAATTAAATATCTAATAACTTATTTATTTTAAAATGATCGAGTAGGCAGTGCCTCCTCTGACGAGCTGCCACTGATCTTATCCTCATTTCAGACTAAGCAGTCATTCATTTAATAGCTTGCAAAGGGTAGGCCACCTGTGAAGGAAGGTGTTAAGTCCACATGACAGTTTGTATAACTTATACCTCAAATATAAGACAATTATAAAAATATATATATATATGGACAGCCATCATGGGCATGTAATGGATATGATATCACATTTATCGCCAAACTGATGGGGATTCAATTAAACACCTGTGCGTTATACAGCAGTAGCTATAAATTGCTGTTGTTTCTTCTGCGTTTTCAAAATATTTGTATTTTTAGTATAATTGGCAGGCTTTCGATGGTGGAAAGGGTTTCGGGACTGTTATTAGCAATAAGCAAAGGCAAGTGTAACAGCTATAAGAATAATGACATTGCTTTGAATGCATCATTGGGAAAAGCAGGCAATCTGATATCGTCTGAGGTAAGGTGCTTGAGTTCAGAAGCCTCTTTTCAGTTCTAGTTGCCAGCAATAGACAACATACTGTAGGCTTAATCACCCATGGCACCCTTATGTTAGTGTAATATGGTGGATAACTGGTGACCCTGAACACCGCAAGCAAGCAAACAGCTCAATTTAGGAGTGAAGACAACAAACAGTTGACTCAAGAACTTTATAGTAAAGGGATTTTTGTGGACCAGCTGAACCAGCTCCTCAACCAGCACTAAGTCTCCTGAAGCAGATCAACCAGCTGAAAACCAGCAAAGCACCAGCTTTGAACAGCAAGCACCAGTGCTGGTCATTGCTGGGTAACACTCTTCTGCGTATGATTTGGAATTGTGCTGCTTCTGTTGCTGTTGCTTAAACATAATTTGTGTGTTTGCTTTTTGATATTTATTCACACTAATTTGGTTTGATTTGTTAAGTTTTGCACATTTTTAAAGCCATTTAACAAAATATTTAACAAAATACTTTTATTTAGCTACTGTGAATGTAGTCACTATTAGATTATTCAAAAGTGCTTTGTTGTAAACCTACCTATACAGTTCCACCGTACAGCTTTTCTTAAGAGTTAAAGCAACTGTCAGCCTGATGTTCCTGATGTAATATTTTACTAATAAAATACTTGGTTTGTTCAATTTTACTCATTGCTGTTTGTCCCGCTTATTAATTTATGTAAAACCTGGCCCTTGGTAAATCTGAAGCTAGCACCCCCTTGAGTAGCAGGGGTGCTACAATCAGATTTTGGAAAAGCCAACTTAAGAACCACTCAGAAAATGTAATTTAAAGCTATTGTGTTAAGAGTGCACATATACTTTTCTTCATTTGAAAGCTTCTATGGTAAGAAAATAAATATTCAGAAAATGTAGACACTTAAGACAGACTGTATTTACCTTAATATGACTGCTGTTGATATATATATATATATATATATATATATATATATATATATATATATATATATATATATATCAACAGCAGTCATATTAAGGTAAATACCAGTGGAAGCAAAAGCAAAACAGCCCCATAACATCAAAGATCCACCACCATATTTTGCAGTAAGTATGAGGTTCTTTTCTGCACATGCATCCTTCTTTCGATGCCAAACCCACCGCTGGTGTGCGTGGCCAAAGAGCTCCATTTACGTCTCATCTGACCAAAGCACCCGGTTCCAATCGAAGTGCCAATGCCGTTTAGCAAACTCCAGGCGCTTACGTTTGTTGGTTGCTCTCAATAAATGCTTTTTTCTGGCAACCTTTCCAAATAGCCTGTTGGCATGGAGGTGACGTCTAATTGTAGATTTGGAGATTTGGTGACCCCAAGATGCAACCAAGTTCTGTAATTCTCCAACTGTGGCCCTTGGATTTCCCTTTGCCTCCCGAACCATCTGCCTCACTGTGCGTGGGGGCAAGATACACTTGTGTCCTCTACCAGGCAAGTTTACCACTGTTCCAGTGGTTTTGAACTTCTTAATTATTGCCCTAATAGTGGTAAGTGGTATATTTAGTTTTTTAGCTATTGTTTTGTACCCATTGCCTGATTTATGAAGGTCAACAACCATTTGTCCCTTTTCATTTGTGAGTTCTTTGCCTTTCCCCATGGTGATGGATGACAAATGGATTTCATATGCGTGTTACCTCATTTTTATACCCCAGTGAAACAGGAAGCCATGGAAGACCACAATACAGTTCCTTAAGACTGAGATGAACTTAAGAAGTAGAATGTTAATGCAGATTTAATTTTGTTTGATTTTATTTATAAGAATCTTTAGGGGTGCCAATAATTCTGACACCTATCTTTTTTAGAAAAAAATGTATTACTTGTTAATAAAAAACGTTTTCTCTGAGCAATTGTATTAGAATAAAAGAATATATTCCCATATATTTGAGCATAAAATATAGCTCATTACCTGTGTTGTTTATTTTATACAGCCTTTTTTGCTCATCTTTATCAAGGGTGCCAATAATTTTGGAGGTGACTGTGTATGTGTATATATATATATATATATATATATATATATATATATATATATATATATATATATATATATATATATATATACATACATACATACATACATACTGGATTCTGCTGAGTCAACGCCCAGGGGGGCGTAAAGTTGTCTTTAAGGCAAAAGTGGGAGAGGGCCAGGGGCTAAATTACAGGCATTTGCTACAAAATAATTTTTCCTTTTCTTATTTGTTTTCGAGAAAATTCTAGAAATTATAAATTTCCACTGGGGCATGTAATCTTTTGACTCACAACTGTATATATGATAGATTACCACTGACATGTCAAAAACAGACCAAATGACAAAAACACCTTGTGCTTCTCAACAAATTACTATTTTGTATTTAATGTGAACATTCAACAATTTTAATTAAAACTGAAGATACTAACAGACATAAACAGATAATCCCTTTTGATTTACATTTGAAATCATAATGATTGGAATGTGTAGTATTAGAGAATTAAAGGATATTTCAAACTAAAAGACAAAAAACAGGCTCTGTAATAAGAAATTAGAATCAGACGACTCCTGGAATGCACTGATGGGTAAATCCTCTCTATTTGCGGTTCATGCTGCTGATTGGAGCATACTGCAGAGAAATGAGAAAGAACATGTATAATTAGTATTCAGGACTTGAGTGCCTAATTAAAGGGTTCCAGATAAGTAGGAATTTCCTCAGCAAGGTTAATTCAGTTTTCCACTGTTAAACAGTTAGTTATTATTATTATTTATTTCTTAGCAGATGCCCTTATCCAGGGCGACTTACAATTGTTACAAGATATCACATTATACATGATTTCACATTATACAGACATCGCATTATTTTTACATACAATTACCCATTTATACAGTTGGGTTTTTACTGGAGCAATCTAGGTAAAGTACCTTGCTCAAGGGTACAACAGCAGTGTCCCCCACTGGGGATTGAACCCACAACCCTCCGGTCAAGAGTCCAGAGCCCTAACCACTACTCCACACTGCTGCATCAATCAAACATCAATCATAATCTTATAGCCATGAACTGGGAACTATACAAATGATTTACCAAGGAAACAATAGGTCTTGAATGTGCCGGTGCAAAAGAAAAAAAAAAATCTTGAGAGATCCTTGTTAAACTTTGCTTGGTTTTGTTTTTGCATTACTTGGTATACTCTGCCTTATTCCAAACAGAATGCTCTCAGGGTCTGGTTTGGTGCTACTAGCTATAGGGTTTGGTTTCTCTATTATATGTATAGTGGCTCTCAAAAGTATTCACCCCCCTTGGACTTTTACACATTTTATTGTGTTACAACATGGAATCAAAATGGATTTAATTAGGAGTTTTTGCCACTGATCAACACAAAAAAAGTCTAAGTGAAAAATAAAATCTACAAATTGAACTAAATTAATTATAAATACAAAACAGAAAATAATTGATTGCATAAGTATTCACCCCTTGAGTCAATATTTGGTAGAGGCACCTTTGGCAGCAATTACAGCCATGAGTCTATTTGGATAAGTCTCTACCAGCTTTGCACATCTGGACACTGCAATTTTTGCCCATTCTTCTTTGCAAAATTGCTTAAGCTCCGTCAAGTTGGATGGGGACCTTTGGTGAACAGCAATTTTCAGCTCTTTCCACATATTCTCAATTGGATTGAGGTCCGGGCTTTGACTGGGCCACTCCAGGACATTGACCTTTTTGTTTTTAAGCCACTCCAGTGTGGCCTTGGCTGTATGTTTGGGGTCATTGTCCTGCTGGAAGATGAATCTGCTTCTGCTTTTTGGGTTTTATTAATTGTATTTTTTGGTGCTTATTTTTTAGCTATTTTCGTGTTATGTAAATCGTTTTTTTTCGGGGCTTTGGTTTTTGATATACTATATTAAATTAGTGTTTTCGGTTACTTTCCAAAATGCTTGAGCGTTTTTTTTGTGTGTGTCAAAATATGTATAGTAACTCGACAGTACTTGCACACTTAAGTTGTACCTTCTTTCCTTTGCTGTCTTCCACAACAAAATCCTTATGGTCACGGGCACATTCTTCTGGGGTTTTTGTGTGTAGGCATTTTTGTACATTTCACCACAATTCTGTTTTAAATCCTCTGTGTCTTAACTGTAATACAGCTTTAAATCCCGCTAGCAAGCCTCCATCCTGATTGTAATCTCGCAAGCGGAGTCTCCAATAGAAATGTAGGAGTTTGCTGTCACTCAGTAGTTGGGGCAGGTTTAAAGTATTCAGAACTAATCCATGATAGATACAAGTCAGGAAGGCGGGACATTGCCCAGCAGCACAGGGAAATGTATTTATTATTATTTTTGTAGTCGGTTTTATTTTTTTAATATGAAAAGGGTAAAGTCAATGTGAATAGATTAACCATTCCCACAGTTTTTCTGGTGTTTTCTGGTGTTTATTGGCTATCCACCGATTTATTTATTTTTTGTATCAGGGGTGTTTTATCGGGTTTTATCGGGTTTTATTGGTTAAAACCGAAAATCAGAAGCCCTACTTATAGTGTTCCCACTAAAGGCTCTGTTTGAATAATTGTACATGTGAAATGGGTCCACTAGCCTCCAAATGTATTTATACTTTTTTTTTTTTTTACCTGTAATCACATGTTGCAGTGCATGGTTCATTATGCCTTTTAAAAGCAAATCAATAAGTCCCAGTTGTAATACGATAGTAGTGTAATTGTAATTCTGTTGTGTGCTTACCCAGTTAGGAACAGTAAGCCCCCCTTTGACACAATCAAATCTATAGTGTTCAATATCTCTGCATTCATATCCCTCAGGGCAGGGCTTGAGGCTGCAGTAACCACCGTCATGGATGACATCTTGAGAATAAATAGGCAGGTGAATAGATGAGAAGAAAAAAAAACACATGATGCTTACAGGTACAATATCATAAGTTAATCTGTCATGTGGAGGGTGTCTTATTACAATGAGAGTGTGAGAGCACTGCAAAGCGAAGTTTAACTATCTGCTCAAACTGTGGAAGATTATTATTTCTGTTATAATAACACCCTAAGCATGTTCTAACTCATTATAAATCATACAAAAACAAAGTTGTTTTTTTTTTTTTTTTTTTTTTTTTTTTTTTAATTAATTTAGAACTTTACCGTATGTTCAGGGTGACATCTATCCACAAGATAATAATGTACTAGAATTTTGAAATCCTTAATGCTTTTGCCATTCATTTTGGAAGCTAAACAACACTCATTCTCATTCATTTCAGGTTCAGGTTAAAAATCAATAGCACCCCTGCAACTCTCTCACGGTTTTAGTTATATAAAATCATACCAACTTTAGCACCACAATCTTCAGAACCATCCAATGCAGCTGCAAATAGACAGGGCTACATGTATATCTATACAGACCTGCATTTAAGAAGCTGTTTTAAGACAGTGATAACCAATTGTAAAAAAAAAAAAAATCTGAATTTTGCTTTACAGATGGCTTCTTTAACATATTAAAGCAATTCCATATGATTTTGCTTCTGATAAAAATGTACATAATTGAATCCACCTAATTCTTTTGAAACCCAGCTGCACAGAGACTACACAACATTTGCAGTCTTTAATTAAGATAATTGAAGGGGACTTAGATTGTCCTTTTTTCCGTACTTTGTGGTAAACTAAAATTATTTTAGCATCAACATCAGAATGTAGTTATTTATTGACCTGTCATCTGTGCCTGCATTGTATGTGTGTTTTGAAGATCCCTAGGGCTGGATGTACTGCTTAGATGAAAGTTAAATACATTGATTAAGAGTATGTCATAAAATACATGGTTAGCAACAATTTGATTAGTTACATATACATTAATATGATTTGACATAATACATTGATCCTAAAGCAGCAGTATTATACCACATGCATTTTAATTGACCCTCAAATTTAAAAAATAAACTTTTAGTAAATGTTGTTAATTAATATCTGACTGGTGCTTAGCACGCCACATGCCAATTTATATTTACATGCATTTTGTTCTAATTACAAAAATCAATTCATCTCTTTGGAACAAATCATGGCTGTGACTATTAACTCGTTGTATTGTGAATGAACACAAACAGAATGTAAATCTGAGACAGTCAAAACAGTCTGAGATCCATGAAAACCTGTCAAGATTCTTTAATTCATATTTAATTCCTATTAAGTAAACATCAATTAATGTTATGTTAGGTTTGGGATTCTGTATGAATAAGTATGAATTGCATTGTCATTGCTAAGTATTTACTAAGTTATTACATTGTTATTAATATAATTTAAAATAAACCAAAACATTTAGTCCTGCTCAGTACCTGTATCCACACATGTGTCCATTCCATTCTCCACAGCTGCCAGCTGGTATCCGGGTCTGCAGGAGCAGGACACCCAGCCGTCTAGCACCCTCCTACAGTGACTGTGGTCAAACTTGGTATTCCACAGTGGCCGAACTGCAGTCAACATAATACAGTTACTCAAATACAGTAGCAAATGTCATGGGTACCAGTAACATGCCATTTTAGCTTACTCGTTGGAACTTTTCACTTATGTGCATTCAAGGTTCATGTTTGCATTGGAAAGAGGAAACGCTCATTATAACTCAATTTACAATTTACAGCTGTTATGTTACCATGCACATAACTCAGTTTTGCATGTTTACTGTTATAAACCATGATAAATTTGTATGCAGTAAAGCAGAGTGAAAAGAAAAGAATCTAGTCTAAGCATGGAGAATGCAAAATGGCTGCCCCATGGTGAACTTGTATATGGGGTACAGCAGAAATAAACACGAATAAGGAAACAGAAAAGATATTCATATCTTCATTAAATACCCAGTTTCTCCCCAAATGTGAATTACCTATATTTGTAACTATATTCCTAAGCTACAGTGCCGACTGTATCATGTGTGTATTCATGTAGGCTAGATAGTTTTTATATACAGTATATTACATGCTAAATAGCAAATGTCCTCATGTTGGAGGGGAAATTAATCTTACTTTAGTTGATAAAACCACAAGAATCAATTCCCCCTGCTTTAGTTATCACCTTGAGATATTTAACATAAAGATGCAGATACCCTATGACCTACTTGTATATATCTTCCAAAAAAATAAGGCATCTCTAACTAGATATTATTAGGCCTGTGTTGACCACTTGGATGTGAGTAGAGATGTGGAACTAGTGAAATTATAACAGAAGAAGAACATTCAAGGAGGAAGTAAAATATCTAAGAGATACAAATGGCAAAAGCATAGATGAAGTGAAAAAAATAGCAAATATATTAAATTATTACTTTTCACAAGTTTTTACAAAGGCGGATACGGACAACATGACCCATGTTTTAAATAACTTCAGCATAACAGGGGCAGAAGTGTTATAGGGACTAGGAGCTCTTAAAATAAACATATCCACTGGTCCAGATGAGATCCTGCCAATAGTACTCAAAGAAATGAAAGAAGTTATTTATCAACCGCTAACTAAGATCATGCAACAGTCTCTTGAGTCATGGGTTGTACCGACAGACTGGAGAATTGCAAACGTAATACCGATCCACAAAAATGGAGACAAAACCGAACCAGGTAACTACAGACTAATAAGCCTGACTTCTATTATATGTAAACTTATGGAAACTATAATAAGATCCAAAATGGAAAATTACCTATATGGTAACAGTATCCTGGGAGACAGTCAGCATGGATTTAGAAATGGGAGATTGTGTCTAACTAACCTGCTTGATTCTTTTGAGCATGCAACATCAACAATGGATAATTGCAAAGCATATAAGAACATAAGAAAGTTTACAAACGAGAGGAGGCCATTTGGCTCATCTTGCTCGTTTGGTTGTTAGTAGCTTATTAATCCCAGAATCTCATCAAGCAGCTTCTTGAAGAATCCCAGGGTGTCAGCTTCAACAACATTACTGGGGAGTTGGTTCCAAACCCTCACAATTCTCTGTGTAAAAAAAGTGCCTCCTATTTTCTGTTCTGAATGCCCCTTTATCTAATCTCCATTTGTGACCCTTGGTCCTTGTTTCTTTTTTCAGATCACCGTCAGATCACCAATTGGATCTTTGTTCAAGACTGAATAGATTCAATTATTTTAGCCTGTCTGCATATGACATGCCTTTTAAACCCGGGATAATTCTGGTTGCTCTTCTTTGCACTCTTTTTAGAGTAGCAATATCCTTTTTGTAACGAGGAGAACAGAACTGAAAACAATATTCTAGATGAGGTCTTACTAATGCATTGTAAAGTTTTATTATTATTTATTATTATTTGTTTATTTAGCAGACACCTGTATCCAAGGCGACTTACAGAGACTAGGGTGTGTGAACTATGCATCAGCTGCAGAGTCACTTACAACTACGTCTTACCCGAAAAACGGAGCACAAGGAGGTTAAGTGACTCGGGGGACCTCCTGGTTACAAGCCTGTTTCTTTAACCACTGGACCACACAGCCTCCTTTAACATGACTTCCCTTGATTTAAATTCAACACTTTTCACAATATATGCAAGCATCTTGTTGGCCTTTTTTATAGCTTCCCCACATTGTCTAGATGAAGACATTTCAGAGTCAACATAAACTCCTAGGTCTTTTTCATAGATTCCTTCTTCAATTTCAGTATTATTATTAGTATTTATTTCTTAGCAGACACCCTTATCCAGGGCGACTTACAATCGTAAGCAAATACATTTCAAGTATCACAGTACAAGTAATAATACAATTAAGAGCAAGATAAATACAATGACTTTGGTTCAAGCAAGTACAAAATACAATTCAATAATACAGCAGATAACAGTGTCAGTGATAGTTACATCAGGATATGATTAAATACAAAATACTACAGATTAAACACTTGGCAGATTACAGTACTCTGAAGTACAGGATTAAATGCAGTAAAATAGGGGGCAGATAAGAGCAAGTAAAGCACATTTAAGGAAGAGTGATAAGTGTCCCAGGGGAAAAACAGAGGAGTTCTACAGGTGCTGTCTGAAGAGGTGAGTCTTGAGGAGGCGCCGGAATGTGGTCATGGACTGGGCAGTCCTGACATCTGTAGGAAGGTCATTCCACCACTGCGGAGCGAGGATGGAGAAGGAGCGGGCTCTGGAGGCAGGGGAGCATAGAGGAGGTAGAGCCAGTCTTCTAGTGCAGGAGGAGCGGAGAGGTTGAGTGGGGATGTAGGGAGAGATGAGGGTCTGGAGGTAGCTGGATGCAGTCTGGTGAAGGCATCTGTAGGCTAGTACAAGGCTAGTACATATGATATTTATAATGTACATTTGTATTGCCTGCGTGCAGTACCTTACACTTTTCTCTATGACATGGTTTATTTAGATTTCCAGAAAGCCTTTGACAAAGCCTGCATAAAAGATTAATTCTCAAACTGAACATATTAAGGATTCAAGGAAATGCATGCAAATGGATTAGGGAGTGGTTAACATGTACAAAACAGAAAGTAGTGATTAGAGGAGAAACCTCAAAATGGAGCGAGGTAACCAGTGGAGTACCACAGGGATCAATCAGTATTAGGCCATCAGCTCTTCCTAATCTACATTAATGACTTAGATTCTAGTATAGTAAGCAAACTTGTTAAATTTGCTGACAACCTAAAAATAGGAGGTATTGCAAACACCATTGCAGCAGCAAAGGTCAATCACAATGATCTTCACAGCATTCAGAACTGGGCAGACACATGGCAAATTACATTTAATACAGAAAAGTGTAAGGTCCTGTGTGACAGAAATATAACGAGTTTTGGTTGTAAATCTCCCTCCCGACCTGTGAGGGCGCTAAGCAGTGAAAGGGAAAGGCTTTGGACGGGCTGCCCTGACAGTTCTTTTCCTGGGACGGGAAGTCGGTCAGCCTGGAAGAAGGCGAGATTCTGTTGCAGGAACGTATTGACACGGAAGGTAAACTATGTAGCAGCTGCAGACATTAAAAAGACAGCTGCAATCGTTTACCAAGGGGTCATGCGTAATGGCATAAAGGGGCCTGAGAATCGTAAATCTTTTCCTTCACTTGGTTTTTATTGTGAGACTGGAAGGACCGTGAGAGACACCAAGACTTGTGTGTTAAAAGAAATATTCGTGAGTGTTTTGTTTTGTTTGTAATTTGTTAGTAACTGTCTGTGTTTTTTTTTTAACCACCAGATGGCTAACACAAATCCGGAGCTGTCGCCTTGGGCCAGCATCAAATCGGATCACCATTGCACTAAAACCATTGCACTATTATTTGGTCACCAGACCTGGATTATAAAACAAAATAAATCTTTCCAAACCGGATTACAAATCTCTGTCTGTTTATTCCTGCACTGCATCACCTCTGCACCTGCTTATAATCAGCAACCACTTTGTCACATCCTGCTATTAAAAATGCCATTATAAATACCAATTTACATGTGAAATGGCGATGAGCGTGCACGTTTGGAAGAATTACTCGGGTAAGTCAGGTTTGTGGCCAAAAAAAACTGCCAAAGAGAGGGATAGGGTAAATCCCATTTACTCGAGTAAATGACGAAACACACGGGAAAACCACGCCCAGTTTCGCATGGAAACCTGCATTTCACGTGTAAATGTTAATGAGCGTATTTATTCTGAACTATAAATACTGCAAGGGAGCAGGTCAGTTGTTACTGTGGATTCCAAAACGACAGAAAGTAGTGGCTGATGGGCGATTTTATGGTTAGCAGTGGTGTAGTACACCTTAATGATAATGCGGGTGGCTTTTTTATTATTGTTTTTTGCTGTGTCTTCTCTGTCATGTTTGTGGGTTTACAGTTCTGTATAAAACCACTTACCATGAACTGTGTTATGCCCTTGTTATAGTATTAATGCAGCTGTTTGAGAATACCCTTGCTGCTTAAATGTCTAACTGAATTAATTCTCTTCCTTTTTTGATCCCAGCTATGTCCGAAGACAACGCGTATCCACCCTCCACATTAATAAATATAGTTGGTGAACTGGATGTCATGAGCCAGCTCGATCGCCCAAAACAGCGCAACAGAACTGACCAAATAAAATTGCAAGTGAACGTATTGACTGTGTTTTATTTGTTTGCGTTATTAATATTTAACACAACAGTAAATCCAACACAACTTAAAAGAAAGGAGAGAATCTCTGACAGCACGAGACTCCTCAGATCGCTGCTGTCCAATTGAAACTGGCGGCTGAGGTAACCTTCACATTGTCAAGTCTGCTTAGAATAAGCGGGATTGGGCTTGTTTTTTTGAGAGTCCCGGGTTGGAATTTGCATAAACACCCATACTCTAACATGGGTTGCGCTTGTTTTGGGCTTGTTTAGAAAGGCAGTGCTGCTTATTTTTCTTGTGAGACTTGGCAACACTGGTAACCTTCCCCGTCTGTCTCACAGGCAGCCACTGATTCCTGAACACCTCATTTTGTTGTTGACAAGAGTTGGTGTAGGATACGGCAGGCAGTGGTAATTTTGGGAACAAACTAATGCTGCACTTCAGTCCGTTTCATCAGTATCCGCCAGCTCCCTTTCAAGTGCCCACTACCCGTATTTGCCCAAGCGTGGTGTTGAATGCTTCCTCAGCAGCTGTCAGCCGTCCGGATGGGTAGGGTTTCTAAACCAGGGTAGTATACGCAGCTTCACCTGATCCCCTATATGCTGTATTGCCTGAATGAAAGGGTTTTCAGCCATGGTGATCTGTAATAACTGTTGGTCAGTTTCATTTTATACCTCTGAGTTTATTTTTAATTAATGAGTCGTAAGATAAATTAGTTGAAACAGTATTCACTACATTACACCCCACTAATGACATTTGAAAAACAATTTGGGCATGAACAGTAAAACACATTATTAACCAACCAGGCACAAGGTATTTTGCTTTATTACAGCAACTTAGATTCACTCGTGTACCAGTTTTCTGTGCATGGAAACCACATTTTCACAAAATTTCGCTAGTAATCTGCAAAAACAGCACGTGTACTTTACGCATAGCTAATTTACATATCACCCCCCACCTTTCCCATTCATTTGAATGATGTTGGGTGAAAAGCCCGGTTTACTCGAGTAAAATAAACTGAGCGAACGGAAACTCAAAAAAGCATTTTACACAAGACATCTTTTCTTGTGTAAATGTCTCGAGTTAAAAAAAAACTTGCACGGAAACCCCATGAATGTGGACCCAGGGGACTTTTTCGACCTAAAAAAAGAAACAAGGACCAGGGGTCACAAATGGAGATTAGATAAAGGGGCATTCAGAACAGAAAATAGGAGGGATGTTTTTACAAAGAAATTCTGGAACCAACTCCCCAGTAATGCTGTTGCTCTAGTGCACTGATAGTGTAAGGATTATTGCCCACATTGTCAAACAGGTAACACAGCAATAATGATCCATGATGTGGTACGGAACAGAAAAGTCAGAGCACTTGCACTTATGTTTATTTATTTTTTTAACCGCTCTTCCTGCAGTGATTTAGAGGATATATCTCAAACCCCAGTGCACCAGAGTGGACATTTTGAAAAGAGCATTGAAACAGACTTTAAAGTTAGAAGTGTAAAAAGTTGTCAGGATGTTAACAATGAAAATAAAAATTACAGTTACATTATTTAAACAGTTGGAGCAACAAGTGGGGATGAATAACGCTATATTTTTCGGAGCCTTGCTACTTACTCTTTAAGCACCAGATTTGTGCACCCACGTTATATAATGCTCAATTTCATATATCAATAAACTACAGATATATTATAATAAAAAAGTATATATTTTACTATACCATATTCAGACATTGATAAAGTCAAAACATTTGACATCAAATCTTTTTATTACTTCTAGAATTACCATACAGAATACTTTGAAAGGATTGCCACTACTGATATGGTCTGACACTTTCTCTATTGTTGTAGGCATGAGTCATAAACATATACCCACTGGCTCAAAGAAATCCACTATTAATAACAAAGGGGATCAAGGGTCACTGATGACTGCTTCTCATTAGTTTTCACAGTTCAGTAACTTCCCCACCCACCTTGCATGTCAATAACAAACTGTTGAACACACATTTCTAAAGAATACATTATATTATGTCCCCTTTCAGTTGCATTACATTGTAAACTCATACTTTATACTACCTCAGTATTTCTGTTCTTTGCTGGTGTGATTGCTTCTTTATTAAATTTAATTATAAACACACAGAAGCAAAATAAAACATGGTGTCTGTGTTTATTTATATTCCTATAACCAATCAAATACTTTAGTCATCGACATAGATGCTTTGTAGATGTTTCATTCATTCCTTAGCTGGAGTCAGTCTAGATTAATGTCTAAAACCTGGCCACTAAGGAGAAGGCTTGCAGATTGTAATGAAGAAAGGTTATTTCTACTTGCTACCAAAATCACCAAGGGGGCCACAGTTGGCCAATAAAACCCAGCTATTCAATAAAACGTAAAGCTTCTGCTGTTCTGCAGATGGTTGCATTAAATATCCATATTAAATCAGCATCCAGGGATGCTGACTTTATTAGAAGGAATGAAGAAAGATTATAAAGTATTTACTAATCGCAATCTTTTGAAATTAAATACATGTTATTTGAGTAAATGTTGCCCCTAGTGATCACTTTGAACCAAGCTCTGGATCTTTCCATTCTATCAGAAAAAAAAAATGAAGAAAATATAATTGCTACTAATCTTGTTCTTCATAAGAATGAAGGATTGATCAATCGTGTTGTCAGTGTGCACATGCTTGTGGCCCACTGAAGTAGTAGACTTGACTAAATGTGATAGTTTATGGCTTTTGGCCATGCACAGTAAAAACATATCTCTGTGACTGTACAACAAAGACAATGAAAATGCAGTGTATATTGCATGTGCATATACATTACTATGAGCACATTAAATTATTCACAATAAATGTCTGGCTCTGTAAATCTCGCACTGATATTCACAATGTTAACTGGATCAGTTTTAAACCATGACAATAATATTTTAGTATACATAATATTGAAAATATTAAACAAACCTTTCAGACCCAACTGCATGTCTTTTTGGTAGAAATGTACGATAATTAGTTGGCTGTGTGGTCCGGAAAAGGGCTTGTAAACAGGAAGTCCCCGGTTCAAATCCCGGCTCACTCACTGACTCACTGTGTGACCTTGAGCAAGTCACTTAACCTCTTTGTGCTCAGTCTTTCTGGTGAGACATTACTGTAAGTGACTCTGCAGCTGATGCATAGCTCACACACCCTAGTGTAGGTAAGTCGCCTTTGATAAATGTGTCTGCAAAATAAACACATAATAATAATAATAATAATAATAATAATAATAATAATAATAATAATAATAATAATAATAAATACAGAAACAACAGGTCAATTTAGTCCACACCAAGTGGTTTAAAATGTGGACTAGAAAATCCTGCAAATCCGTACTAACTTAATCCTGATTACAGTGTACCAAACAGATGATCCCGGTAATTGGTTTAACTGATTGGAATAAGTTAGACCGATAATGGGGACTAACCTACAGCTATGGCCAAAAGTTTTGAATCACTCTATAGAATGAACACATTTAGAAACCTGCTAAATAATATTACATTACTATATTAAATTATATACTGCTTTGTAGTTTTCCTTACACTTAACAAAAAAAACATACAAATTAAAAAATGTGGCACTTTGAAATCTAACATGAAACACTATACTACTATTACAGCTTCTGGTAGACTTTAGCGATATCATTTTGTGGTTTCTTTGATTACATGTTAAAATAAAATATCTAAATTATGTTCATATTCATATATATAATTATATATATATATATATATATATATATATATATATATATATATATATATATATATATAATTATGTCTCAATCCTAAAATTCTAGGTGATGCAAAACATTTGGCCATTGCTGTATAAACTCTGCTTTACTAATCAGATATGTGGAATTCAATGTCAGATACATAAATAAAGGGATCCCTGTACTAAAAGAAAGACACATTTTTATTACATCAAATATATTTAAGTAAAAATAAATGTCATGTCTTTTTTGCGCAGTTTTCAAACTAGCAGATCATAATTGTTTTTAAGCTGACGACACTGCTGCATAGGCACAGACAAGTTTAATTGCGGGATAATGGACCATTAGTTGGTTATAGTTAAAGCATATTAATTTAAACTGTAAACTGAAAATGGCACCAAAGGTACATAATTAAAAAGTTTATTTTAAACATAGGGCCTTATATATATATATATATATATATATATATATATATATATATATATTGGTACGCTGCAATCAGGATCTTGTTTAGTCTGATTTAGTAAGATGATCTACCTGTGATGATTAACTTCTGGTACGCTGCAATTGGGATTAGGAGTACTAACTTTAGTCCAATCAAGTGGACTAAACCTGCTTAATCCGCTAGTTAGACACATCAAGTGGACTAAATTTGGTACGTTGCAATTGACCCATCCTGTTTAAGGTGTTATTATTTACCTTTTATTCAAACAGAATTTTAACTTAGTGGTTGCTGCTATCTGGTGGCCAAATATTGTCATCGTGTTGTAATGTAAAGCTCCTCGTAAAGTTAAATCTCATAATGGCTTGTGCTCACAAAGAATAACCTAAAATGATAACCTAAAAACATCCCAAGAGCGTGAAAACAGGAGGCAATAAACCTCATTTTCTCCACTACTGATAATCCAAAGAAACATATAAATGAACATGCAATTATTTCAGGAAACCCATGTGCAGGGGTAAGAAAATCACACCTTTATTTTTCCTCAGCAGATTGTTGAGTCTCAATGGGCTTATATTACGTATTGTTCCCATGCTCACTGGTGCACAAAAGCTGTGGAACTCAATGCATAATTTAGGTCCCCTACAAATTTATCTCAAGCACTGAACAGTTGCCAAGATGTCCCTAGGGTACTTGTCTTAGAGCACTGTTTCTAAAAACTGGTCCCCCAACAGTGGGTGTTTATTTCAACCAGATTTTACAAACAAAAATGTAAATCACATCAACAAATAAACATACAAATACAAAATGTAGTTTACTCTTACTAGGCCATTTTTTTTTTTACTTAATTATGTTTATGACATTCAAAAAGCCAAATGTCATCCAATACCAAGACATTCTGATATAGTTATTTGTTTAATGACTCTGCTGTTTGTAAATGTATTTATTTTTATTTTATTAATGGGTACCCCCTCCAATAATATTTACTTTATCTTCCATTAATATCTGGAAGAGCAGTGCAGGCAGGCAAACTAAATCCCATATGGCTCGGGGCAATGGAGGTCACTGAATTTGCAGGCTGGTAGAAATAATCATTCACTGTGAGAGATCCCCAAGGGATGGGGTTTGTGCTTTACAGCCATCGTGACAGATGCGCTTGAAAATATTTGCTGGCATTTGGAGAATTAGCTAATCAGTTCTTTGTAAAAATGCTTATATTAATCTTGGTTCTAGCACCAGCGTATGTTAACCAAGACAAGAGTAAGACTGTGAGCATGTTGTGAGAACGTAAGTGAAAGAATCAGTGAATCTGTTATTTTTATTACAGCACAAGGCCGCATTTTACACAAATAATTAGGTAAATTGCAGTCTTGCCTAAACTGGGCCTATATTGCTGTACAACGATAAATATGTGAGATATATAAAAACAAACAAAAAAAATAGGATAACACCTTGGACCTGAACAACGAATGTCTATATTTTAAAACATATTTTTATATGTGACCTCCCAAACAAACTGCAGTTTGGGTATTAGTGAGAGAGAACTGAACTGGCTGTGAAGATCAACAGAATGATGCAAGGACTGCTTTAGATCTGGTGTGGAATTCACCCATGCAGCCAGTTCGTAGTGTAGGGAAGAGGGGCCTATTCTCCTATGTGTGACTGACGCTCAGTAGCAGGTTCTCCAAAAACCCTCCATCTCGGCTGTTTTGCTTGTTGTTTTATTGCTTATTATTGGACGCTGCCCATATCTGACCATAATTATTTTCTATAAAGACCATTGAAATATTTTATGATTACTTTTCTGCAGGAAAATAATAACAGTTGTAAGTACGATAAAATAAGGCACAAAACAGATGACAGCAAAAAGCTAAAATGATTGCATACAGGATAATCAGGTATATCTGTTGATTGAGTTCTTAAAGTTAACACAACTTTACTTGCTACAATTTGTTTTTATAATTTTCACTGTTCTGTGAAGGGTTAATTTACAGCCAAACTGGTTAGTTCAGTAAAAGTACCTCAGTGTGTTGCAACCTGGAGTGCATTCAATATCAGATCGCTCTCTCATGGTGCCCTGTAACATATGTTAGCAGTTACTGAACGGTCTGTTCGGAGCGAGCAGTTTCACAGTAAGAAGCAAGAAATTACTGCATATTAAAACAGTTGCTTTAAGCGAGTTTTGCAATTTTTGTATATATATATATATATATATATATATATATATATATATATATATATATATATATATATACATATATATATATATATATATATATATATATATATATATATATATATATATATATATATATATATATATACACACAGTATATACTAGCTGCAGTAGCCGGCGTTGCCCAGGGAAATTCAATATTTCAATATTTCATGCATGACAAATTGGGGAACGGTAGCCTTATGGTTTTCTATAAGTAACCGATCTTGAGTGTTGCACAATGCGCTCTGACCCCTTTCCCTTTTTTAACTTTATTTCTTTTTTGGTTTTTGCCATTTTGACCTTCCCCTGGATGAAAGAGGAGGCCATGCAAAGTTTGGTTGCACTGGCTCCTGCAGGGTCCAAATGCATAAAGGAACAAACAGACAGACAAACTTTCTTCTTCTTTTGCAGCCACTGTACTGATAATGCAGGTCGGCCATTTTGAACCTCCAGCGAGGCAGCTCTGAGCTTGACTCGCTACTGTCAAGTAGCAATCTCGGTGTGCAGGTCGTTCGATAGAAAGCACCACGTAACGGTCTGGAGTGCTCTGGTGTCTGACTCCATGATTGCATCCATAAAAGTACATCATGTCAGAAGTAGAAAAGCTTTGAAAACGGCAAATTTTGCTTCCAAGAAGTACAGTCCACTTGCTTGGTGAGAGAAAAACACAGTTTTGAAGAAAAAAAAGTAAATACAACAGTGCGCATGTGTGCAAGTCCATTGTGTCTGTATTGCCTCTGTATAAGGTGGAGAGAAAGCCTGCACCTGCGTTGCTAAGCAACCTCCTCAAAGTTGGCTGACTGCCAAGACACAGTGCTATGAAGAAAAACAATATATAATTGCCTGCCTGCCTGCCTGCCTGCCAGAAAAGTCAACAAGCATGTAAAGCTTGTTTATAAGAAATTAAATAAAGAAATAAAAAATAAACACAAATTAAAATATAATGGAATCAATAGCAGAAGAGATTTCACCCCCAGAAAAGATTCTCCTCGACTGGTAATTGGTCGAAATGGATCAGGAGGTTTGAACGTTTTTGTCTTGCATCAGGCCTCAATGAAAAATGTGAGGAGTATCAGGTGAACTCTTTACTGTACACAATGGGGGACGATGCTGATGACATTTTGTGTGTCCTACCTCTGAGTGATGAAGACAAGAAGTATGAGCCAGTCAAACAGGCCTTTGAACAGCATTGTGTAGGAAAGCAAAATGTCATTAACCAGGTGAAAGTGTAGAAGCATTTATCACAGCAGTATACACTGTGGCGGAGCACTGCAAATTTGGTGCCTTTCGATAGGAGCTGATTCGGGACAGAATAGTCGTGGGAATACAGGACAGAATGGTCTCTAAACGCCTTCAACTTGACCCAGACTTGACGTTAGCCAAAGCCATACTGTGCGCGGGGAGGAATGAGACAGTCAAGAAGCAACAGACACTATTACAAAGAGGCCCAACAGAGGAGCCATCTGTTAACAATGTGGATGTGATAGGGTCAAAAGCCAATAGGGGGCAAAAGTTATGGCTCGCAGAGAAAGCCTGAATACAAACCCCACAGCATGTCAGGCTCCACACAGTCAATAAAAGAGTCACAGCTGACACGCTTTCTCAAGCACCTATCGGGGACATACCAACAGCAGAAGACGTACAGTTGGAAAGAAGTCCAAGTATTTATTGATGCAATTCGAGCTGCAATACCAGCATCTGAAGCTTGTGTGCAACAGATAGCAGATGCACAGAAAGTAGATCAGATGTGCCAGCGTGTGATTCAGTATTGTGAGCAGGGTTGGTCAGAGAAACGTGACTTGCCAGAAGATGTTGCTCTGCTCTGGCAAGAGAAAGAAGATCTCCACATAGCAGATGATATCTGCTGAAAGGCCAGCGACTGGTGATACCAGCAGGTCTCAGGAAAGAAATCCTGATGAAAATCCATAAGGGATATCAAGGCATTGTTAAATGCAGGGCTCGTGCTTAGCAGACCGTGTGGTGGCTTGGGATATCAGCCCAGATTCGACAGGCAGTTGATAACTGTGGAATCTGTCAAAAACACAGAACACCACATCGAGAACCACTGATGTCAACTCCAGTACTTGAACGTCCATGGCAAAGAATTGGCATTGACCATCATAACTGCTTGTCATTCTGACCTCTTTTCACCATATCTCTGGGTTTTATTATTGGTTAAACTACTGTCAGGTTTGTAGAAATCTGAGAGCTGAAAGGACACATGGTTAATGAGTTAATTGCTGCACTGATATATGTTTCAAAAGATAATCTTTAGAACACAAAAAGAGCTTCAGAGAGCTGATACACCATGCTTGAATTCATGTGTTAAAGAAAAATGAAGACATCAAAATAGTAAATATTTAAAGATGTCTTTTTTCTTTTTTTACTTCTGTAATTAACCCAGAGTAACCATTTTGTGGCACAGTTTTGGCAGGACAGTGTGTAAATAAATATATTTTCAGTGGTATTGAATTTCCATGCAGAAAAAAAATCCAGATTTCGTTTTGTAAAATGCTTCAGTAGGATATTATTTCTACTCTCGTAAATGCATAGACACATGTCACTCTAAAAACCAAATAAACCCAAGATGGATGTTTACCAATGTGCACTCGCTAGCAATTATGATTGTAGATCTGTTAACAGTCAGCGAGCAGATCTTTTGGGGGAACGGTTTGGGTTAAAAATCTAGAACTGTGCCTTTTTTGTTCCCCTACCATTCCAAAGCTTTATGTTCAGATCAATCGAAAAAGACATTCAGAAGAAACAAACATCCAAATATTATTATTTATTTATTTGGCAGATGCCTTTATCCAAGGAGAATGTGCAGCTCATGCATGTTTCTTAAAGCATTTTGATTTAACTGACTAACTTTAAACTACACATTTTAAAAAGTACAGTCAATTTTTAATTAGGCCCCTATCAATTCTTACCGCACGCATACTTGCCAACATTTTGAAAATATTCAGCGGGACGCTCGTCTCCAAGGGGGGAGGGGGCATATGCATCATAAGAACATAAGAACATAAGAAAGTTTACAAATGAGAGGAGGCCATTCAGCCCATCTTGCTCGTTTGGTTGTTAGTAGCTTATTGATCCCAGAATCTCATCAAGCAGCTTCTTGAAGAATCCCAGGGTGTCAGCTTCAACAATATTACTGGGGAGTTGGTTCCAGACCCTCACAATTCTCTGTGTAAAAAAGTGCCTCCTATTTTCTGTTCTGAATGCCCCTTTATCTAATCTCCATTTGTGACCCCTGGTCCTTGTTTCTTTTTTCAGGTCAAAAAAGTCCCCTGGGTCGACATTGTCTATACCTTTTAGTATGTTTGAATCAGATCACCGCGTAGTCTTCTTTGTTCAAGACTGAATAGATTCAATTTTTTTAGCCTGTCTGCATACGACATGCCTTTTAAACCCGGGATAATTCTGGTTGCTCTTCTTTGCACTCTTTCTATTTATTATTATTATTATTATTTATTTCTTAGCTGACGCCCTTATCCTGGGCGACTTACAATTGTTACAAAATATCACATTATTTTTACATACAATTACCCATTTATACAGTTGGGTTTTTACTGGAGCAATCTAGGTAAAGTACCTTGCTCAGGGGTACAGCAGCAGTGTCCCCACTGGGGATTGAACCCACAACCCTCCGGTCAAGAGTCCAGAGCCATAACCACTACTCCACACTGCTGCTTTCTAGAGCAGCAATATCCTTTTTGTATCGAGGTGACCAGAACTGAACACAATATTCTAGGTGAGGTCTTACTAATGCATTGTAAAGTTTTAACATTACTTGCCTTGATTTAAATTCAACACTTCTCACAATATATCCGAGCATCTTGTTGGCCTTTTTTATAGCTTCCCCACATTGTCTAGATGAAGACATTTCTGAGTCAACATAAACTCCTAGTTCTTTTTCATAGTTCCCTTCTTCAATTTCAGTATCTCCCATATGATATTTATAATGCACATTTTTATTGCCTGCATGCAATACTTTACACTTTTCTCTATTAAATGTCATTTGCCATGTGTCTGCCCAGTTCTGAATGCTGTCTAGGTCATTTTGAATGACCTTTGCTGCTGCAACAGTGTTTGCCACTCCTCCTATTTTTGTGCCGTCTGCAAATTTAACAAGTTTGCTTACTATTCCAGAATCTAAATCATTAATGTAGATTAGGAATAGCAGAGGACTAACTTTGTATAAGTTAGTGATCGGCAGATGTGTCAGCCGCACGAAGAGCACAGCGTGGGGTTTTCACTAACTCTACTGTGCAGAATATATATTTTTTTCTATGGGTAAATATCGGGACTTTCTTCCTATGCATCGGGTCGTGGAACATTTGCAAGGAAATCGGGACTGTCCCGACCATATAGGGACTGTTGGCATGTATGCGCACGCCCTGGGTTCAACCACCCAGGAAGTCCGATAAGAATTGTCTTCCCATACACCCTGGAGTGTGTTATTTTGCTTATAAAATGGCTACATTTTTTTTTAAAAATAATTACACAAACTAGCTTTTTAAGGAAAAAAAAAAAAAGAAATATATTATGTTATCCTTCCACTGAGAAAAAATAGTCCCTGAAGACTGTTTGATTGTCGTATATAGTTTGTACTTTTTTATTTGCCACAAACATGACATTGAACATTGAGATGAAATTACATTAGTGAATTGAAAGCAGACTGATTTCCCACATCTGAGGGAGGATTCATGGAACAGCCAAACACTGCACTACACTAGCACTCGAGGAAGGGGCTTCTGAGGCTTTGCGGTCTTCAAGAGAAGCTGACCAATAATTTCTGAGGCTGTTTTCACACCGATGCCAGTAACTGGCATAATTTCCCTAGATTGTAAACTAGCATTAGATGCTATGTGGACTAAACGACTTCTGTGTCAGTTTGCGCAGTGCCGCAGTCCTTCCTGTCTGTGGCGAGCACCATAGGATTATATGCCGAACCTGACGGTTGTGTCAGCAGAGAGCAAAAGAGATTTTAATTTTGTTTTAAATATGTTTCTGAAATCAGAGGGTAGTGGTGAGATGTATCTGTTGTGTCGAGTTTAAACATGGCATACTCACTAGTCAGTTTTATAAGGCAATATTTAGTTTAATAAGTAGATGCCGCTGCATACAGTATATTACATGCTGAGTGAGACTTGCGTGGTGATTTCTCAGATGGCTTTGAATAGTGTTACTGCTACTGCTTGCCTCAGAGTTTTCTTTGTTCTGTTCTCTGACTAAATAAATACCACAGTATATTTGCCAATTTTTCTGTAATTCAAAAAAACAGATTGTTGAGTGATTTAAATGCTGTTTCAGTTGTATGTTGACGTTTTTACCTAAAAAAAACACTGTTTAGATAATTGTTACTATTAAGGCGTAGTAATATTAATAGATCAGGTAAGTTGGTCTATGATATCATAGCCGTGCGGTAAGACAATTATTACCACACGGTCATGTGATCTTGTTCAGCCAATCACAGCACTTAACTTATCCAAGCCATTTTATAAGTAAGAAATAACCCACGACAGGGTGTGCGGTAAGACAATTCATACAGCACGCCCTGGGTGAGTTGTGAGGCATGAGGCCGGGCTATTTTGCTTATAAAATGGCTTCACTTTTTCCTTGAAAATAATTACACAAAATAGATTTTTTAAGGAAAAAAATAAGAAATATATTATATATCCTTCCACTGAGAAAAAATAGTCCCTGAAGACTGTTTGATTGTAAAATATATTTCAAACTTGTTTTTTATTTGCCATAAACAATACATTGAACATTGCCATTTATAGTAACATTTTCTAGATGAAATGGCATTTGGGAATTGAAAGCAGACTGATTTCCCACATCTGAGGGAGGATTCATGTAACAACCAAACACTGTGCCAGCAAAAAACAAAACTGTAGACTATAGTACCATATAGTCTGCTTATTTATTTAGTGCACCTCGTCGAAAAGACGTGTTAAACATTGCAGATGAACATATAACCCCCTGCACGCCATTCTCATGGGAGTGACAAATTTGGACTTGTTTGCGTTCCACATGGAAATTGCGGGATAAGCAGCTGGGTGGTTAAAAGAACATTTAGAACACTTTACAGGAATGGCATAAACACTAATTAATCATTGCTGGGAACTGAACCCAAAATATCAAATTATTTGTGGAATAAATACTAAGTAATACAATTGACCGCAAATAGGATTCATAGGTCCCCGAGAAATAATTTCAATTTACTCTCCATGAAAAACCTGCAAAAGGTGATCTATACAGGAAGCAATAATTAAGGCTGTAAATAAATCACAGCTTTTAACATATGCTGCAACTTTAAATAACTACCTTCGATTTCGAAGACAAGACAAAAAGCATGGGGGGAAATGTTTTTCTACTCACATGTTTGTGATACTTGAGTAGGCCTAAAAGGGGGAAAGACCATGCTGCAGGTTATGCATTCTTACAAAAACTGACAGAATGATGGTGACTAGAAAGAACAAAAGCCTGCAGATCAACAAAATACAAACATGAGTAGAGGGGCTTTTAAATTACAAAAATGTTATACTGCTGTTTTTTTTGTCCTCTCCTTTATGTCAAAGTGACTTAGTGAAACATCAAGGACCATTTATTAACATGCCTATCTATCAAAGACCAAAACTGACACACTGACTATTTCTCGCTGTGATTTTAAATTAATTCTGTAAGCTCTTTGTGAATTGCGTTTTGTGTATAAAACCAATTTGTTATGAAAAATGTTGTTTTATTCTATTATTGTCATATTTTAACTAACTGCAACCAAACTTCATCTTTAAGTAACTGTAGCCACAACTTTTGCAGTCCGAAATCATGATGTTCTTTTCTATATAATTGCATAAAATTACTCTGAACATTCAGTACCGGTAGAAGTTAGTTGATTTATAAATCTATTGTCCTCTTTCATATAACTGTGCTTTTTAAATATGGATGTTTCAGACAGAAACTTGGCTGAAGTGCATCAAGGTAAATCTGTACAGAATTCATTTAATCTTATCTGTCTGCACCAATCATACATCTGTGCTGCATGCACACTGCACTACTAAATGAAATGTAAATGTTTATGCATGTTTAAAGGCCGTCAGATTCTATGTTGGCAACTCTGTGCTTTGTGCCATTTAAGCAGTGACTTTTTAGCAAGGCATGCAAAAACTTTTATGACAGATACAAAAAAATAAATAAATAATCTTTTAATGTAGGCTACTAATAGCGATTCAATAAACCAAATACCAGACCCATTCACAATTGTACACCACTTTGCTGAAATACCATTTCAACTCTTTTCCTGCTTTTCTGTAAGTACTTACGACTTACAATTTTGTTTTTGGCCTATCTTTCTTTATAATTTCTGTTTTTGTTGCAAAGTCTTTTGCACTAAACGAATTAGTCAACAAACTTTTCACTAAGTTTTCCATTTAGATTTTGATGACAAGAGTTTGCCCGTCACTCAGTATTCAGTCAAGGAGGATTCCAGCGCATAGCCACCAAGAAGCAGGGGTGCTGGAACTGCGGCAGCACCACCTTGGCTTTGCATGGCTTCCATCATATACTGTATAGGGGTGTAACAGGGGGGATCTGGACTGACTATCTGACACGTGCGTGGGACTGCAGGTAGTGGGCAGCAGTCTCGTAGGATCCACCTGTCGGTCATGGCGATGACACGGAGAGGTGGGGAAGAGGGTGTGTGTGCTTTCCCTCTCTCTGAGTGGCTGAGAGGCAGGCCTTGGGAGACTGCTCAGCCCATAAGAACTGCGCTTGGTTGTGCACTCGGGTGGTCGTGTTCGGGGCTATACAGTGACGCTGGCAGAAGAGGCCAGAGTGAAACAAGGATCAGGAGATCCCGGCTGAGGGAGACAGCCTTCCTTAAAAACTAATTTACAAAGTAAAAGAAATAATTACGTACCCAAGGGGACGTGTGTAGGTATACGGGGAACCCTGGCCACCCCCAGTGTATAGGAACAGCTGAGTGTAGGACAGAGACCCGTTCTGACCGGCTTAGCGGCAGTGGGGGCACTGCATAAGCAGCACTTTTGTTTGTAGTTTTATTTCTGTGTTTTATTTTCCTTTTTTCTTTCGCCTTCTGTTTTTATTATTATTTTCGAGCACTTGTAGGTGCACGGAACGGTATAACTGTATTGGTAACCCCGTGGTCCTGTTTTACTGTCGACAGTATTCAGGCCACGGACAACAGCGCCCTCTGCAGGCTAAAATAAATAAAATCCCTGTTTAATCCCTGTACGCAGTGCCATTTACAGTTTGAAAAAACAACACTGACTGCAACAGCAAGCATGGCTGGAAAGAGAAAAGCGATGACCATCAGCACGAAAATTCAGTGTAAATAAAATGTCTCTGTTAGATGCTGTGCACTTGCTAAAACATGCTTGGAACTCAGCAAACAATGCAACATTGCTTTAAAAAATATGTGTTTTCTGTAGTTGAGGAGGCGAGTGCTGACGAAAATACAACCGAAACTGAGTCTGACAACACCAGAGGGGACATCAGAGGAAGAATGCTCAGCTGTGTCACCTTGGCGACCAGTACGCTCTGTCTGAAACAGACACCAAAGACGTAAGCGTGTGTGCTGCGCTTGTTACACTGCAGAGTGCTATGGAGCAGCATCTGGATATAGAGCCGAATTTGGATTCTTTAGGAAACGCTGACAGTTTGCTGTCTATACTTGCAAAAAAAAGACTGTCCCGATATAATAATAATGCAATAAATAAGTGAATATAAAAAAAGAAATTGAAAGATCCCAGTAATATAGAGTGACCTCAACTCTTTGAAGCTATACCACTTGAAGTATACCACTAGAGCAGGGCTTCTCAAACTCGGTCATGGGGACCCCCTGTGATTGCTGGTTTTCATTCCAACCCAGCTCTCAATTACTTAACTATACCCTTAATTGAACAAATAATGTGCTTAATTAGACCTTTTTACTTGTTTTCAGCTATTGAACAGTTGCATATTTCAAGTTAGCTGTAACATTTGATAAGTAACTTGAACTGCAACTGTTTAAGAGCTCAAAGCAAGTAAAAATGTCTAATTAAACAAATTATTAGTTCAATTAAGGGTATAGTTATGTAACAAAGAGCTCGGTTGGAATGAAAACCAGCAGACACAGGGGGTCCCCAGGACCGAATTTGAGAAGCCCTGCACTAGAGGGATGGGGTAAAAGCCGGAACGAGACAGAACGGCACTTTAATTAAGTCAATTGCATTAAAAAGCAGCATAGAAAGTTACACACACGTGAGGAGAATATTTTAGCAATCAGAACCGATTAATAACGCACTGTCATTAACCCGTTTCGGCCCCAAACCCTCTTTTTATCACCAAAAAGCTCCCAGAACAGTCGTTTCCCAAGGTGCAAAGACGGCGAAAATTATACACCATTCCAATAACTGGGTAGTAATGATATTAAGGCCCTGTCCACACTACGTAACAGATTTCGAGAACTCAAAGCGCCCACACTGAAGTACCGTTTCATGTTTAGTTGGGCTTAATGTGTACACATGCTATTAAAATGGTTACAGTTCCTAGCAGTGCAATGAACAGTGGAAATTAGTACAATAGTATCCCACCATGCACTGTATTTTATTTTAAAATAATGTGTAAAGCTCCATATTAATAGACATCCATATTACTAAAAAGTATTTTGGAAAAAAGTTAATGCAAACACACACACACACACACACACACACACACACACACAAGTAGGGCTTGAAGTTTTCGGGTTTTATTTTTTATCAGGTGACATCTCTTTAAACAAATTGAGCTGATTCTGTCTCATAATTAAACTTAAAAAAAAGCTGCTTATTTTTAGGCTCAGCTCACCCCTACCACCCCTGTGCTAACTCGGGAGGGCGAAGACGAACACACGCTGTCCTCCGAAGCGTGTGCCGTCAGTGGACCGCTTTTTTTTTTACACTGCAGACTCACCATGCAGCCACCCAAGAGCTACAGCGTCGGAGGACAACGCAGCTCTCGGGCAGCTTTACAGTCAAGCCCACAGGCGCCCGGCCAGACTACAGGGGTTGCTGGTGCGCGGTGAGCCGAGGACACCCTGGCCGACCTAAACCCCCCCCCCCAGGGCGACGCTCGGCCAATTGTGCGCCTCCCCCTGAGAGCTCCCGTTCACGGTCGGCTGTGGAATAGCCTGGACTCGATTCGGCGATGTCCAGGCTATAGAGCGCATCCTGCACTCCACACGGAGAACCTTTACCAGATGCGCCACTCGGGAGCCCCATCCTTATTCTTAAGACTACTCAGATCCTTTGCTAAGCTCCAGAACAATTGTACTACAGTAAGTCTAAATGTATAATTTGTATCTGTATCTCCAACATTTCATCCTATTTATCCTATGGATAAATACCAATGACAATCTTTCATTGTATGGAGCCACAGCTTTTTCTCAAAGATAACATCCCATAAGAGCAGTGGTTCTCAAACTAAGCCCTTGAGTAGCCTAGTCAGTCAGGGTTTTTGTTTCAATCTCCTTGGGACTAAATATTTGTTTTAAAATACAATTGTTTGCCAGCGAATGCAAGGTAACAGTCATAGACAGTCAATGGGATTAAATAGTCTGTAGGTACTGTATAATAATCTACTGTATATCAGAGATTCACAACTTTTGAGACCACACAAAACAATGTTTAAGACAAACAAGCTCTCCTGACATCATAGTTGATATTTATCCATCTATTCTGAATAAATCAACCTAAAACATTCTAAAAAGGGCACAAAACCTAGATTTAAAGGTTTAAAAAGTGCAACCAAGAACACATAGTGAATACTGAAAAACAAGTACACAGCACTGAATAACATTTTAAAAAAACAAAAACCCAAAACATTGTTTATTTGGTAGCTGCTCACCACATTCAGGAATCCCTTCAATGATAACCAGCCAGTCTCCATTTCTGCACACTACAACAAGAAACACATGCTAAATGTTAGTTGTCTGTTTGCCTGCATATTGTATGTGTTAAGTATATAAAGGTATCCAGTCCAGTCATGTCTGTACTGTATCTACACTATACCAGTATAGCTTTTATGCCAGACAGTTTATTCATAACTGACGTAATTTCACTCTGAAAATGCCTTTTTACAGTAACGATGGCCATGTAGGTCACATACACATTTCTAGGAATGAAAATAGACATACATTGTCTCTTTTTCAGTGCCCAGAAAGTACCTAAGATTACTCATCCTAATTGTGTTACTATTTTTCACGTCAAAGTAAATGAAACAGAGATTCGTGCATTCTACACTAGAGCAAATGTCATTTGGAAGAAGCAATGCCTGTAAGTATATTAACATACAAAATCTTGACATTTACACTAAGTACCAAACAACTTACCTTAACAGTACATTTAAGGTAAGCAGGCACAAAATAGGTCTGACAAAAAAAGATAGTTTCAAAATCTGTGTAAATTTACTGTAAATCGCAATAAGCATACATTTGCATATTTAGTTAGTATGGAAATTAAACAGGGAAAAAGAACACATTTTTATTACAATATGTATTAATGTAAACAATTTTATTAGAATAACAGTACTGAGTTAATTAGTGTTTATTTTCCCATTACACAAATATGTATAATGTACAATATGGCATGCTAGGAAAAATATGTAAAATCCTGTACATACATGTATAACACACACAAAATAGAAAAACTTAATCTTTTTATTTTCATTATGTGGAAGAATAAAGCTTTAAAAAAATCTCAATAAAGATGATTTTCTCTTACCTGGTCCAGTTATGTCAACATTTCTTTTTTGCTGCCTGAAGTTAACCAAGGATACTGCTAAAGCTTCGGATACAAGCAATGCTGTCAACGCCAGGTAAAAATAAGGCATAGATTTAGACATCTTCACTGGTGAAAAAAATGATCTTAAATCACTTGGTAGAGAAGTATATGTTAAAACTTGTGTTGCATTCACTTTTAAAACTTAGTGGAGCCTTATGGATCTATCACAGGTAAGAATCCCTAAGCTTCTCTTTCTGAGAAGTGTCACTGGACATCTGAAGTCCCCCAAGTTTTTAAAAGCTTCAAAAACACATTCAAGTGGTTACGTCACAACATAGATAAAGGCCAGCGTTCACCCAAATGGCTGAGCCACATCTTTTGTAAATTCATTATCAAAGAAAAAATACAAAGTACTTCACTACCTGAACAGCACACGCAAGAGCAATACTTGAATACAGGCTAATTATTATTGAACAAAGTGACCCTCATCTTTACTGAGAAGCAATCCTATTTTAAAAATGTTTTCCTAGCAGAAAACAACACACATAATTATAGCTGCGTCGGAGACCTGCACAATATCTTCATTAAGACGTTACCGAAAAGCTTGGATTTTCCAGCATCTGCAAGCAGGTTTTTATAAGTGGGGAGCTTTGAGATTGTTAACATTGTGTACAAAAACTAACCCTACAGTATTGTTTTACTTATTTTGAAATACAATACAGGTAGTTAAGGTAATGCCAATGGAAACATATGAAATACAATACAGGTAGTTAAGGTAATGCCAATGGATACATATGGAATAGCAAGCAGGGTTTCATAGCAACCACTGAAGTAAGGGGCTCATTGCTGTGGAAGCGCTCCATAAAAACCGTTAACTTAAAGATCAAGAAAATGTGCTTTATTTTTTTCTAAATTATTTATTCACCAATGGAACAATACATTGTGATGTGATGGATCAGGTCAAGACAATGGAACGCTGATAAGGAGCAGTCTCAGTACTGTATATCCTGATTTAACATGCCCTACCCTGTCGATTTTTTTTTCTAATATTTTGATTATGATCCAAGTGATAATGATCCCAAACAAAATGCAAAACTATTCAGAGTGGAAAGCCACAGATACAGTTAAACTGAGCCCCTTTATGAGGGAATAGCTAAGAAAAGTATGCAATAAACAAAAACAGTTCAAATAAAGGTGAATCTTTTCAACCAACCTGACATAAACTCACATTTCAAAATACTTTTAAATATGATATTCTGTCCTCAAGAACATATAAACTGTGACCTTGTGAAAAAAAAAAAAACTGAAAGTCTGTTATGTTCGTGGTTACATTTATCATATATCACTGAACACGAACTTGGATGGAATGAAAAGAGAAATAGCGAAACAATAAAACAAAAAAGACCTGCTGAAAAAATGCTTTAGTGTGCACTTGAACTCTGCGACCTTAAAGTGGCAACCATTTTAAAGCTCTTTTTATATCCTTCATGCCCAGACTTGTCCTGATGTGGACATTTTTACAATATGGTTTCTCTTCATTAGTCACATGTGCATCGCAGACCTTGTAAATTATAAAGCTTTTCCTTTATAGCTACTTGTGTACATAGTCACTGACCACATCCAAGACAGTGTACACTGCGAGTCAGCAGTCTTTCGACAAAATGTGGTTTTCAAATAAAATTACCAGTTTACTGTCACAAAAACTGTATTTTGTTGTGTGGTAATGCAACACGTCACAACCAGGGTCAGCCACGTTTTTTAATTGGGAGGCAGAAGTATATGTTATTGAAGCCCCTACTGCCCGGCATTATGAGGTGATGCAGTTACAGACGGTTAAAAACAAAATAGTTTCCAACAGACTGAGAATAAGTTTCTGGAAATTTTTAACCAAATGTGGCTTTCATTAAAGAAAAAATGCTAGTGAAAATGCAGCTTTTATTTACTTTCAAACATCTCAAACTGGCACACTCTAGGGAACAAAACAGAAGCAAATGGCATTTTTACAAAGTGTCCAATCAATATCTTGCAATTCGAAATAACATAAACTGTTACTCCTGGCTGACTAAAGTGTTGGTAAATATGTGCCAAACCCAGAGTCTGGAATAAATATATCGTCTTATTTGTTTTGGACTTTGTTATGCAGGTCTAAGTTTGGGTAAATATTATAGTCTTATTTAAGTGACCCAAATGCTTTAACAAATTAAAAAAAAATATATATATACCTTATATACAATTTGGTATAACAATAAACTAAAGCGATAGTTAAACATGTTTTTCGTATTTCGTTTGTATATCTTTGTTCAGTTTAGGAGACTAACAGACATTGGGGGACATGTACCAAGATCGGCCGACGCAGAGTGTAAAGTAGTGCTCTGCCGCAGCACACATTTTACCCCTTCCTAAATGTATTAACTGGCCCAAATTTAAATAGGCACAGCGTAAGCTGGCAAATTTAAATGCTTAAAAGTGCTGCACTGGTGCTCAAAATGGGCTAGCGGTTTCACAGATTAACAGACTAATCTGAAAAATAGCACCACCCCTCCAAATGGGTTACCTCAATTGAACCATAGGTAGGTGTGGCAGGATGACAGAGGTTTGAGGCTCAGAGACAGTGGAAGGGGCAAAATAATGATCTTTATTAAACAAAAATAATCAAATAAATAGGCACAAGGGCCCAAACAAAAGGTTTAAACAAAATACAGAAATGTAGGCTGGGCATTAGCCTTCACTACAGATTCTTTACCAAAAACACTAAACAGCACACCAACAAACAAAACTCACCCAAAAACTCTTCTCCCACAAAGGGTATCACCTGCCCTTTTATAGTCTGTGGCTGGAGCCCAATTAACTAATAATTAACAATTAAACACTTAAGGCTCCAGCCACATTCTCACATGTATTTTATAGGGAGGAATTTAACCCCCTCCCTTCCAATCCAAAACAAAACAAGAATCACAAAAACCATAATGAAAACAGTAAAAACAACAACAATAACAAAACACAAATTTATAGGGGCGAGCTAGCACCCCATCACAGTAGGTCATTTGGAGAGGCAGAAATGACAGTTCAAAATGGGCTAACCTGTGTTTTAAATAAAATGTACCAGTTTTAACCAAATACTCTCCCTCCTTCTCAGTACTCTCCCTCTGTTCCTGGGTTGGGAGGCAAAGGCAAAGCTGATTTCATCTCTGCCTTTGCCTCCCACCTCTCTCTCGATTTCCTTGCTCTCACTGAAACCTGGCTGTCCCCTGGTAACACTGTAACTCCTGCTGCCCTGTCCTCTCTCTACGTCCTGTCCCATACCCTGTCTCTCACTGGACGGGGAGGTGGGACTGGTCTTCTCCTCTCTCCCTCCTTACTCTTTTCTGTCCCCTCTGATCTCTCCTCACTCTCTGTTAATACCTTTGAATTTCATGCAGTCCAACTAACCTCTCCCTGTCAACTCCTGCTAATTGTACTGTACAGTCCCCCTGGGCCTCTCGCTCACTTTCTAGATGAACTCGACTATCTACTCTCCTCCCTCCCCTCTCTGTCTACCCTAACTGTCCTGTTAGGTGACTTCAACATCCATCTCTCCAACCCCAGCCACTCTGCTGGATTCCTCCCTCTCCTTCACTCCTTCGACTTCTGTCTCTCTCCATCCCCTCCTACCAACAAAGCTGGCTGTCAACTGGACCTCACCTTCTCCAGGGCCTGCTGTCCCTCCACCCTCTCTGTCACCCCCCTGGACCTCTCTGACCACTATTTCATCTCTTTTTCTCTGTCTCTCCCCTCTCTCCCTGCTCCTCCTACCCCCACTGTCACCTCTCGCCATAACCTCCACTCTCCTCCCTCCTATCGACTCCTTTTCACAACTCTCCGTAGACTCTGCTACCTCCACCCTCTTCTCCTCCCTCACCTCCTCCCTCGACTCCCTCTGTACCCTCACCTCCCGACCTGCTCGCCCCTCCCCTCCCCAACCCTGGCTCTCCTCTGCGCTCCGCTCAGCAAGAATCACACTGCAATATGCTGAAAAGAAACGGAAGAGAACCAAACTCCCTGCTGCCCTAGACCTTTACCACACTCTCCTCTCCTCCTTCTCCTCTACTCTCTCCTCTGCTAAATGTACTTATTTCCAATCTGTAATCCAAGCCTCCACTAACAACCCACGTAAACTATTCTCTACCTTCTCCTCCCTCCTAAACCCTCCCCCCCTCCTCCTCCCTCCTCTATCTCCCCTGATGACTTTGCCTACTTCTTCTCTTCTAAAATCTCAGATATCCGCAAACTCTTTAACACCTCTCCCTCCCCTGTACCCCCTCCTGCTCCAACCCCTACACCCACTGCATCCTCTACTAACTCACCCTCCTTCTCCACCTCCTCTCCCCTCTCAGACTCTGACCTCTCCTCCCTGCTCCAGGGTCACAAACCCACCACGTGTGCAATGGACCCCCTCACCACTCACCTCTTTCAAGCTGCTGCTCCTGCTCTACTTCCCTTCATCTCCTCCCTTCTCAACACCTCTCTCCTTTCTGGTCTCTTTCCCTCTGCCTTCAAAAAAGCCTCTATCTCTCCCCTCCTCAAAAAATCTACCCTCGACCCCACCTCCCTCTAGAGCTACCGTCCTGTCTCCCTCCTACCCTTCCTCTCCAAAACACTCGAGCGGACTGTACACCGCCAGCTCTCTGCTTTCCTGTCCAACCACTCTCTGCTCGACCCTCTCCAATCTGGCTTCCGCTCTGCACACTCCACTGAAACCGCCCTCCTGTCTGTCACCAACTCACTAAAGTCTGCCCGAACTGCGCCTATGTCCTCTGTCCTAATTCTCCTCAACCTCTCTGCTGCCTTTGACACTGTTGATCACTCTGTTCTACTATCATCTCTCGCTGACCTGGGGATCTCTGGCACTGCTCTGGCCTGGTTCTCCTCCTACCTCTCCAACCGCACTTACCAGGTAACCAGGCGTGGAGCAACCTCCACACCTCGCCCTCTCTTAACAGGAGTCCCCCAAGGGTCTGTCTTGGGTCCTATCCTGTTCTCTCTCTACACCCGCTCCCTGGGCCCCCTCATCGCATCGTATGGTTTCTCATACCATTTCTATGCTGATGACGCTCAGATTTTCCTCTCCTTCCCCACTCTGACTCCACCATCCCCTCCCGTATCTCTACCTGTCTGTCTGCTATTTCCTCCTGGATGCACTCGCATCACCTCAAACTCAACCTCTCTAAATCTGACCTCCTTTTCTTTCCCTCCTCCTCCTCCTCTTCCTCCTCTGATCTCTCTATCTCTGTTCCTCTGGAATCTACCACACTCTCTCCCTCTTCCTCTGCTAAGAACCTCAGAGTCACCCTGGACCCCTGCCTCTCTTATTCCCAGCACATCTCCACTCTGGCACGCACTTGCCGATTCTTCCTGAGCAACATCCGAAGAATCGGACCCTTCCTCACCAACTACGCCACCCAGCTCCTGGTCCAGGCCTTGGTACTCTCCCGCCTAGACTACTGCAACTCCCTCCTGGCTGGCCTACCTGCGTCCGCCACCCGTCCGCTCCAGCTCATCCAGAACTCCGCTGCCTGCCTGGTGCTCTCTCTGCCTCGCTTCTCCCACGCAGCTCCACTACTCTGCTCACTCCACTGGCTCCCGATCACCGCTCGCATCCAGTGCAAGACTCTTGTACTAGCCTACAGATGCCTTGACCAGACGGCACCCAACTACCTCCAAACCCTCATCTCTCCCTACACCCCCACTCGACCTCTCCGCTCCGCCTGCACTAGAAGATTGGCTCTACCTCCTCTACGCTCCCCTGCCTCCCGAGCCCGCTCCTTCTCCACCCTCGCTTCGCAGTGGTGGAATGATCTTCCTACAGATTTCAGGACTGCCCAGTCCCTGACACATTCCGGTGCCTGCTTAAGACTCTCAGCACCTGTAGAACCCCTCTGTTTTTCCCCTGGGACACTTATCACCCTTCCTTAAATGCGCTGTATTTGCTCTTATCTGCCCCCTATTTTACTGCATTTAATCCTGTACTTCAGAGTACTGTAATCTGCCAAGTGTTTAATCTGTAGTATTTTGTATTTAATCATATCTTGATGTAACTATCACTGACACTGTTATCTGCTGTATTATTGAATCGTATTTTGTCATACTTGTACTTGCTAGAACCAAAGTCATTGTATTTATCTTGCTGTTAATTGTATTATTACTTGTACTGTAATACTTGAAATGTATTTGCTTACGATTGTAAGTCACCCTGTATAAGGGCGTCTGCTAAGAAATAAATAATAATAATAATAATAATAACAATGTTAAGGAAGGTTAGGAGCCTCCACTTTCCGTCGTAAGAAATGCCCCTGAAAATTCACGATATCACGAATTTCACGGAAATCGTGTATTTGACTGCCTACCGTGAAAAATATATATATATATTTTTAAATACCATGAATTTTCCGGGCCCCTATATAACTGCTGCCGTAATGCTATTTCCTATCAGCTGCTTTCTGACTTTTTCATTGCACCCAAATAAGACCAATTTGAAATCTGTCTTATTTCTGGACCCTTTTAGGGCCAGCACTGCTGTTCTGCCGCTTCATAAATCTCATTTTAATATCAGACTTTATTTACAAATGATCCCCATCTACAATTTGCCCATGCATATAATTAAGGCTTGACATGCCTTAAAATGCATGGCTAATGAGCGACGGAGTCATGATACATACAGGGCAATTTTAAGGCTGGTATAAACTCGGCACTACAGCCTTAATGCAAACGCTTCATACATGGGGCAGCAGTGTGGAGTAGTGGTTAGGGCTCTTGACCGGAGGGTCGTGGGTTCAATCCCAGGTGGGGGACACTGCTGCTGTAGCCTTGAGCAAGGTACTTTACCTAGATTGCTCCAATAAAAACCCAACTATATAAATGGGTAATTGTATGTAAAAAATAATGTGATATCTTGTAACAATTGTAAGTCGCCCTGGATAAGGGTGTCTGCTAAGAAATAAGTAATAATAATAATCTTCCCCATTGTTTATTACACAGGAAAATACACACTGCATTGATGCACGTAACGTCAATACATTACTTTTTGTTTTCTTATTAAAGGTAAATATGGACAGCAGTGACAGAAAGTGATTTAATAACAAAAAGCATATTGGTCCAGAGGTCTGGCCTGCACTAACCAGGGTTGTGGCAGTTCAGGGTCATGTCTTTCGACCTGTGTAACACAGACTGGGAACAGTGGCTGAGGCCGGCAGTACTGAGAGCCACACATGACACTGTCGTTTCAGGACACTTTAAGGTTTCCAAAATGCTTGGGCAACTCCGGCAGTCCTACTATTGGGGCTGCTGCTGCCGGTACGTTGGAGACTTCTGCCAGTGCTGTGAGGAGTGTGGAACTCACAAGGAACCTCTCAGCTGGTTGCACACCCCTCTTCAGCAGTTTCCAGCTAAGAGCCCCATGGAGCCCATTTGGTTCGACATCATGTGCCCCTTCCCTGTCTCTGACCAGGTGAACTATTTTACAAAGTGTCCCGAGGCATACGCTCTCCTGGAGCAGAGGAGGCCCTTTTGAATGGCTTCTTCTGCCAGTTTAGAGTCCCTCTGGAACTGCACTCAGACCAGGGCCACAATTTTTAGGGAGCAAAAAGACCTGCACCACTGCTGCACACCCACAGCGACTGAATAGTGGAGAGATTTAATAGGGCCCTCTCCACCCAGGCACCTCCAAGAACAATTAGACAATGCATACCGATTCAGAAGGGACCAACGTTAGTCTGCGGGGAACTGCCAGAAGCACTACTACGACCTCCGGGAGCAGGGTCGCACTTTCAGACTGGTGAGTTTGGGTTTACAGGTTTAAGCACAAGAAGGGGCGCTGCCCCAAGTTGGACAGTGCCTGGGTGGGAACCTACTGGGACCTGGAGTGGCTCAGGGAAGTGTTGTACTGGGAGCAGCCACCTCCGGGCTGCAAATCGGTCCTCCACCATGACCACCTTGCCTCCAACCGGGGGAGGGGGACCAGAACCCACCGGCCGGCAGTCAGGATTCTGAACAGCCTGCCCCTGAGGTTGTGGCCCTGGAACTGTAAGGCAGTAACATGCACAGACACTCGACAGCAAGCTGGAGTGTAAGGTTTTTTTTTTTGTTTTTTTTAACTGCGACAAAGCAGTAATTTCAGTAGTAATCAACTACCTGTAGGGGCAGACTAGGCGGTGCACAGCAAGTGTGTGTGCTGAGGTAGCCCAGAGTCCTCGACTCCACAGTGGGTGCAGCAGAGCTGAGTCTCACTGGAGGAAAGTGTCTTTCTCTCTGTCGATTTCTCAAAAAGCTGCTCGACGCAGATGAAAGTGTGCAGTGTGCAGTCCTGAGACTAACACCTCACACAGCCTCCAGCAGGCGCCGCAGTGTGCAGTCCGGAGACGAACACCTCACACAGCCTCAGGCAGGTGCTGCAGTGTGCAGTCAGCCGTGCTCGTTACAATATGTATGCTGTATTCCACCCCTGAGGAGAAGGATGGGATGGACTTTCTCTGTGGACTAAAGATGGATGGTCTGAAGACCCTTGTGGAATTCTTAGTGCATGAATTGAAAAATGTAACATTCAAGCCATAGAAGGCTTGTGCTTTAGCTTTAGTACGAACAAACCAAAATTTTATTACAATTTATGTTTTGCAAATTGTGTTTCTTCTTATCAGTGTATTGTAAGTCTGTAAAACCACTTATTTGCTATTTAGGAGGCATACTTTGACTCACATGCTTGGTTTATTACCATAGAATTGTGGAATTTTCCTGGTGGACAAATCACACGTGGTGTTTAAAATATATGCTTTCTTTGTTATATATTTGGAAATAAGAGATAAACCAAACTGTTTTGAGAACTGAAGTGACCTCATTCGTTATAAGATGTTGAATGTTAAATTATCTTCTAAACAAGCTGCTAAAATGGTTTACAGTGGTTTTTCATATGATGCAAAATACAGTGATTAAAGTTTTCCTCTGGTTGAATCACCAGATTATAAAGTAGATGGGACTAAGTCTCTCACTGTTTTTTTTGTTTTTTAAACTAATACAGTTCAGTATTTAAAACAGTTCTTTATAAACAAGACTTTTATGATTACATTTGTAAGTGTCTAAAATGTGTGTTCTCTGTGTGTTGGAATACAAGCTGTTTTTGTCTCTGGTTTAATGCTAAGCTTTTTGTTGAATCCCTGACTATCACTGATTTAATAGGCAACTTTCCCCACATTCCTATATATATATTTTTATAAATATCTTTGCAGTCCATTAGATAGACTATTATTTTTACAAACCAGTAGTAAGCTAATGGCCTTGAACTGCCATCTTCAAAATGTTCACTGCCACACACATGGAAACGTGATCAAAGGGTATTTGAGGTAGAAAAGGTGTTCGAGATTATATGGTCTATGCTCATGGCATGTTCTCTGATTTCTTCAGCCGATTATCATTGATACCGAATTGATACACAAAACAAGTAACATTGGGACCTATTTTCCACTGTGATGTAATAATAAAGCATGCCATATTCAATTTAGTACGGGTGATTTTATAATGACACCTTCTGTAATAAAACCAGTTCCAGATTTGTTTTCATATTCCTTCTCCCTTGTGCTAGCATATTAAACTTAAATGAAGGGGAATTTTCAACACAACTTTAACAGGGGGATGTGGAAAAATGATGCCATTGATCCCTAACCCTGTCATTTTCACGCTGGGTTCAATTTTATCAAAGCAAAGATTTTGAAGGGAGTATTGTCCCCTGGGATTCATTTTATTTTCTGACACAGGCAATGACAGTTGACACTGACACTGACAAGTTTGACAGCCTGTGAGCGAGCTGTTGTTGCAGTGACATATGGGTAGTGATGTCACGGACCAGGAAGTAAACATAGGCAATGAACGGATGGAATGGCGGTGGTGGAACTGAACACAACGGCGCTCAGCGTTTTATAAAATAAACAAAACAAACAAAAGATTTAAACAAACAACAAACAAAAAGGCACAAGGGCCAAAGAAATAAACAAATAAGTATCGTGCTGGTGTAAACCAGCACACTTAGCAGTTATTTATAAGTTTCGTTTTTCTCTCTCCTTGCCCTCTCCGCTCTCACTCCTAACACTCTCTCCGCTCTCACTCCTAACACACTCTCCTCTGTACACTCTCCGCTTTAGCGTAGACAGCTGGAGGCTTTTATATTCTGGCTGAGGGGTTAACTAGCTGTTAATTATCTTATTACCCCTCAGCCACAGTCTGCACGAGTTTAGTAAGGATGCATAACTGTCAGCTAGTTAAATAATCAGTAGCTGATCAGTCACGCATCCTCACAAGGTTTTTAAAATACAAAACAATAACAAATAACGATCGGCTTTCACCGTAATATAAAACATAAATCATAATATAAATAAATAACAAACAAAGGGGCGGGACACGCCGCCACACAGCCACATAAAATGCTTGCCATAACATTCAAACTTATTTACCCACTACAATAGCAGAATAAACATATTTACATGTAGATTTTAGCATGACAAGTACACCTTAATTTGCTTTTCCAGGCAGCCCAAGTTTAAGAGTTTGATTTCAGGGAGACCTCTCGGTAGACAGTCCCAAATGCTGAGTACTTTTTTCTAATGTTTCTTAATTATTTATCCAGGATCATGTAAAATGATTTTTTTTCTAAAAATGCCCTGTAGCAATTGATTTATTTTTCAAAGCAGTATGGTGTGCAATGGTAGCTGACCTGCCACTGGCAAGCACTTATTTGCTTAACATGAAAGTGTCTATGGCAGGGCTTCCCAACCCTGGTCCTGGGACCCCATGTGTCTTCTGGTTTTCAGTCCAACTGAGCTCTCAATTACTATACTAGACCCTTACTTGAACTATATAGACCTTTTTAATTGTTCTCAGCTCCTACAGAGTAGCAGTTCAAGTTACTTATAAAATGTTATCGCTAACTTGCAATATGCAACTGTTTAAGAGCTGAAAATAAGTAAAAAAAGGTCTAATTAAGCAAATTATTAGTTGAATTAAGGGTTTATTTAAGTAATTGAGAGCTCAGTTGGAATGAAAACCAGAAGACATGGGGTCTCCAGGACCAAGGTTGGGAAGCCCTGGTCTATGGGGCTATTAAATTGCGTCTGTTTATTTTTAGGTCTGTAACATTAACAGTTTTTCTACTTTCAGGTAAAAAATGTGCTAAAAACACTCTAAAGTAAAATAGTAAAATATTTTGTGAATTGAGCATTTGGTGCTTTGTATTTATGGTCATAAACTATTTTTTTTTTGCAAGCACAAATGGCAATCAAGTTACTATGGGCTTACATGCACGCATCCTCTTTAAAAAATCAAGCACAATATGATTTAGTAGTTTGTTACCGTGGCATTGCGGAAGCTCCATGTCTTGTACTCTCCCAATCTTGCTACTTTCATGCTACCCCTCTGCTTTGCACCCTGTCTCTGCTCACATTCAGTTCTTCTTGTTCTTGCCTACTGCTCTCTTCAACACACAGCCCTCTCCTACCTCCAATCCCTTGTGTTTCCCTCCACCCCTTCTCACCCTCTCCCCTCCCCCTCTACTGGCCAACTGGTCATGCCTTCCCTCCACTCTCCATCCTCCCATGCCTGCTCCTTCTCTTCCCTAGTCCCTCTGTGGTGGAACCAGCTACCAGAGAACTTCAGGACTGCTCCGTCTCTCACTGCCTTCTGCCGCCTCCTCAAGACCCACCTGTTTAGACTGCACTTTAGATCTCTTACCGGATTACTTTAAACATCAGTACTTAGGGTAGAAACGTTTTAAGAAGTACAAGCATCTGGGTTAAAATCCAATCAAGGAGGAACTTCTATAAGTCAACTTCTACTTAAGTATGTTAACCAAAACAGGACTGTAACATCTGATTTACAAAGTTGTCATAGCTTTTGATGTCTATATCCTGCAGACTGCATGACTACATTATCATACAGTATTTTAAGTTAATCAAATTTTCCATCAATAAGATCAAAATTGTTAGAAACAAGTTAGGATCAGTGTTAATGTTCTGTGGTGTTTCTTGGTGGTTTTTATGATGGTCAATTTATGTATTTCTCTTCAGAATAAAATAATAAAACATTGCTCCAAAATAAATATATACTGAGAGGAAATTACTGATTCACAGACCTAGATGAGCACTAATCTTGGACAACCTAATGTTATTTTAGTTAAGGGAAATTAAAATTAGGGCCAATCGAGGTCTGTGAAACCAGCCAAAAAAGATTAAATATTTAAGGAAGAAGGATAGCATTTTTGTTTCTAGGCCTAATGTACTGACCTTGATTTGCAGTAGCTTCCATATATGCTTCAAGTTCTCATCTGATTATGGGTTTTGTCCCTTATTGTTGGTGTCGGTAGCTGCATGCCGACCATTGCGTAATGCACTGCAGCCAATGTATTATTCTATATAAATATATTAGGGCAATATCTAATGTTCTGATGTGGTAAAACTAGTATGCCACTGTGACAGAAATACAATGATTCTTGGTTGTAAATCTCCCTCCCGACCTGTGAGGGCGCTAAGCAGCGAGAACAGAGTTCTTTGGACGGGCTGGCCTGACAGTTCTTTCCCAGGGTTCAAGGGAACGGTTAGGGTTAGGGTTAGAGAAGGGGGCGAGACTGTTGCAATAACACATTGACCAGGAAGGGAAACGACGTGGCAGCCACAGATTGGAGAGGCGGTTGCACTCGTTCACCAAGGGGTCATGTGTGAAAGCATAAAAGGGGACGGAGAATCGTAATCTGTTCCTTCACATTGGTTTGCTTTGAATAGAACCGAGGCTTGTGAGAGACCCTGTGAGAAACAGTATTGTGAGTGTTGTGTCTTGTTTGTTTGTAATTGTATTTGTTAAATTACTAGACGGCTAAACACGTATCCGGAGCTGTCACTGAGGGCCAAGCACTAAACCGGAACATCACTTCACCACAGTCACTAAATAAACTTGGATCACCCACCACGAGCACTACTGCACGCACCCAGGAGTGGTGACTGTGTTAGTATTATTGTGGGGCGGATATTATGTTTATTATTTGGGACAGTAATCCCGTTATTTTCTACACCGTACAGTACACAGTGTTGTGTATTGCCGGGGGATTATTGTTTGGTCACCAGACCTGGATAAAAATAAATAAAGTCCTTTCCAAACAGGATTACAAAAATCTGTCTGTTTCATTACCGCTCTGCATCAACCCTACACCTGCATCCACTCAGCCACTTTGCCACAGCTACATTTCAAGAGGTAGTAAAACATTATATGATGCTTAAAAAAAGAAATTTGCCTAGAATAGTAAAAAAAAATGTCACACAGAAAACCCCAAATCCCATAGTACATGCTTCCTGATTCTGGACCATATAGACACATTCACTCTCTTGGGAAATAAAGTAGGATTGGAAGCTTAAATTGGAAACTGGGAAGAAAATGGGCCTCAAAAAGCAATACCTTAAAAATAATAGACAATCTGAATTATATTACAACTACTTGCTGAGTTTGGTTTTCAGGTTACATTTTATTATTACTGTAAATCTTGTGTGCACAGCAATAAGTAAAGGTGACGACCCGCTAATGAGGTTAAAAGTCTGTCAATGAAAAGCAAACAATTGGTTAATATTACAGCTGTTTTTCTTTGTTACTTGTTAGAAACATACAGTACTTTTTTCCCAGTGCTCCTTTAGATGTTTTTTTTTTTTTAATTTTTATGGTACGTTAATCTCTATATGATCATTAGCCCAAATTAAAGGTTAGTGGTTATTTGACTCAGTTTAAAACAAACCTGTGTTATTGACTTTGTTGTTCTGTGGTCTAAAATATAGAGAACTTGATTCAGCCAGACAGGGATTTGCTGGTGAAGTCAGTGCAGAAGTAACAGCTTTGCTTTACAGCTGATATTGTGATTGAAAGTGTAACCTTTGGGAGTTATTTAAGCTGGTTCCTAAACAGATTTTTCATAACAATGCAGGCTAATATATTTTGGTTTAACATTACCACTAGGAACTGGTTGGGATAATAAACTAACACAATGGTCCTTAACTAAAATAAATAATGAGGACTTCCGGTGACGTCATCAGCCTCATAGCAGCTTTAAAAAGTCACTCTCCCGGTCTTCTGATTTAATATCCCAAATTAAAGTGACTATTATCAAAATAACTAGCTTTTTTGCAAATATGAATATTGGAGCAACAAGAGAAACCAGAAGCAGGGGTCGAAAAACAACAAACCAGTTAGAAAGGGAGGATTTGGAGGAGGCTGATTGCAGTCGCAGTAGCTCACCGCTTTTTTTACAAGAGGATAACAGCCGAAACCGAAGCATGGAGACACACGATTCTCAGGTCAGCCTGGAAAAAATCTATGCAGAACTATTGGATTTCAGACGAGACATTAACAGACAATTAGTAGATTTTACAGAGGAACCACTAAGAGAATAGTATGATGATAGTTGTGTACAGTTAATGTAAAGGATTTGGCTTATACATTTAAACTTGAAAATTATTTAGGATAAGTTACAACGTGTTAAAGTATTATTACTATTGTTATTACTATTTTAAGTTTTAATATAAGAGAGGAAAAGGATGGAAAGTCTGACTGAAGTATTATTCTCTGGAAGAATTTCCTCACTACTCATGTCTCTAAAAGCAGTATAAATTAAGTAAATGGAAAATGTTAAAACAATCCCCTAGCAGGATAAAGAAAACAAATATGTAGACTGCAGACCGGGAGATATCTATAACGCTACACTTGCGATAGCTTTTTTTTAAATCTTTTATTACGTAATATTTTTTTTTGTATATACACAATGCCATTTAGGGCGGTCTCCTCCTCTTTGGAATGTAGGCTTTCCCTGCAGAACCCAGGGTTTGTTTTTGTTTTTGTTTTCTGTGGGTCAAATAAGGTCCAGAAAAGGGACCTCAATATTGGAAGTTACAATGCTGAGACTGTCATATTACCTGTTATTTCTAAATGTTTGTTTTTTGTTCATGCTTTGATATTTCTGCCTGTTGTTTAATATGACTTCAGAAGGGATGTTGTATGAAGAGCAACTGAGAGTTAGGATGCCTAGGCTGATGAATGGAAAATGATCCATGTTCAGTACAAACGTAACATAACTCATCAAGATTTTAAGGTAGTTTCCTTCAATGTTAAAGGGGTACTCGGTCCTGTTAAATTGAGTAAAATTGTAACAAAACTTAAAAGAGAAAAGACACAGAGCATTTCTCAAAGAAATCCATCTTTCTGAAACAGAACATGCGAAATTTAAAAAGATGGGCTTTAAAAATGTTCTTGTTTTCTTCTTATAAGTAATAAGTATGCCACAGTAATATCAAATACAGTTAAATTTGAATATTCGTCAGCAATTAAAGATAAAGAGTTAAAGATTGCGATATAGGAGTAATAGATTTATCAGACCATGCATCTACTTATTTATCTCTACATTTGGATAGTAAGCTGAAAAATACACTGTGGAGGCTGAATTCTAGCATTTTAAATGATCAACAAATAAAACATAAAATTAAATAACAAATATATTTGTATCTACAACATAATGGTAATGGTGAAGTGTCCCTGGTATTTTTATGGGATGCAGCAAAAGCTGTATTAAGAGGAAAATGCTTTAAGCACATATACAACAAAAAAACTGTATTTGAATTACAAACACAACTCAAATTATTTGAGTGAGACCACAAGAAAAACCTTGACCCAAATATATTACAATAAATAAAAAAAATTAAGAATGAAATAAATATGCTACGCACAGAGGAAGTAGAGAAGAAGATCAACAAAAGAACAAAAATATTATGAATCGGGCTTCAAATCTATGAAATTACTAGCAAGAAAATTACAGAAGCAACAAGCAGATAGTACAATTCATAAAACAAGAAATCCAAAAACAAAAACATTATAAATTAGAAGAAATTCAAGTAGCACATGAAACACATTATAAGAACTTACAGTATATACCCAGCCACATAATGAAAATGGACAGAGTACAGAGTTATTTTTAAACTCTTTAAATGTACCTACTCTGAATAAGGAATAGTAAGGAATAATATTCTAAATTCAATAATTACAATTAAAGAATTAAATACAGCAATCTCTAACCTTAAGTCAAACAAATCACCTGGTACTGACGGTTTTGCTTCTGAGTGGTATCAAATCTTTAAAGAACAATTGACCCCAATATTGCTTTCTACTTGCAACTGGACACTAAAGAAAGGGGATCTCCCCGTCCTCATGGAAAGAAGCTATCGCTTCAGTCATACCAAAGGAGGGGAAAGATCAAACAGAATGTGGATATTATCGCCCAATTTAAGTTCTTAATATAGATTATAACATCTACATGTTAATCATAGCAAAGAGAATAGAGAAGATATTACCACAATTTATCAATTTAGACCAAACCGGCTTCATACAAAATAGACAAAATCAAGATAATATTAGATGCACCTTACATATAATGAGTCATATTCAAAAAAAAAAACAAAAAAAAAACAGTTTTAGTTAGCTTAGATGCCGAAAAGGCTTTTGAATCTGTAAGTTGGGAATTTCTATATCAAGTTTTAAATAGATTTGGCTTTCAAGAGGAACTTATAAAAAATGTTAAAACATTATATACAACACCGTCTGCGAGAATCAAGATGAATGGCCACCTCTCAGACTCAATTATACTAGAAAGAGATACAAGACAAGGATGCCCCTTATCCCAACTTATGTTTACATTATATATTAAGGTGAAGAACATAAGATTGCTCTCTATGCAGATGATGTTTTGATATATTTAGAGGACCCCACAATCTCTTTTCCCGAATTAATGACATCTCTAGAAGAATATGTGTCTTTGTCAGGTTATAAATTAAATGTACAATGTAAATGTATAGGTCTTGACCTATAATTATATTATCTTCCAACTAGGATAAACAGAAAATATAATCTACAGTGGCATTTATCATTAATTAAATACTTAGGGTTTTTTTTGTATACAGACATATTAAGACTATTTGAAACCAATTTTAACCATTTAAATTCTAAACTTAAAGAAGACAGAGCAAGGTGGAATTTGTTAACCTTAGATTTAAATTCCAGAGTTGAATCATTAAGATGAACGTCTTACCAAGACGTCTATATCTATTCCAGACCCTTCCAGTAGAGGTGGTACCAATAAAACAATTTACAGAATGGGATAAGATTTATATGACAGGGAAAGAAGCCAAGAATTAGATTCAAAACATTGCAGCTATCAAAGGAAGCAGGTGGAATGGCTTTGCCCATTATTACTATGCTGCCCAAATCAGACCATTGGTATGCTGGTGTAATTAAAATTATAAAGCTAGGTGGAAAGAAATTGAAAGTTCAGTAACAATAGGATTTCCAGTCCAAGCTATTCTGGCAGATAAAGAGGTGGCAAAATAATTAATTGATACTGGGAACTCTTGGGTCACGCTGCTGGTGAAGCTATGGTTGGGAATTCTAAAAAAAAAATCAATTAGAAAAAGAGGTGACAGTGTTAAGATGGTGTGCTTTTGATTCCGGATTTGTACCAGCTAGCTTAGATCAGAGATTTAAAAGTTGGGCTGTGAAAGGTCTGACCTCATTTTGCACAATTATGGAGTTGTTTTAAAAGAAAGGTATCATTTGGAAAGTCAGGATTTCTACAGATATCTCCAGATGTGCCAGTATTTTTGTAAACAAATAAGGACAAATAAGATGAAAATAATTGATAATTAAATCCTTAAAATATTCATTGCAGCATATAAAGCAAATGATTTTACAGAGGAAGATTGGGTAAATTGGGAATACTTTTAGCAGCAAGTAAAAAAGCAATAACATGGAAATGGTTATCACAAGAGGCACCAGTAGTGAAAGAATGGATAGAGATTATATATGAAATTTACCTAATGGAAAAATTCACTTTTTCTTTAAAACTGCATACAGAAAAGTTTGTAAAACATTGGATAAATTGGATTATGTTTGTAACACCTCTGAGACCTGACTTTGTACTATGAAGACAACCCTAAAACTACACAAAAGGACAACGGACAATTTACAACATCTCCCTGGGCAAATTGTAAATAGTTCTTAAAAGATGAAAAAAAATATATATAGGAAAGTGGACTGTTATTATTTTTTTGTCTGAAACAAATGTGTGCAACTGTATGTTACCTTCTTCTTTTCCTACTAAATAAAGAGTTTAAAAATAATAATGATGTCCTCATGCAGTGTGAACTAGTTCCAGCGATGTCAGTGTGACTAGAAGGCACTATTATGAATGCAGGTCCAGGAGTTAATATGACCTTTGAGCAGAAATACCAATTTACCCCCACTCCCCCACTTGTAATTGTACATTGTACATTTGAAACATAGCTCAGGTTAATGGGAACAAAATGTGTATAAACAATTACTCAGAATTATATTTACCAGTAGTATGCTTTAGAGTTTTTGTACAACAATGTAAATGTGACAGCTGGGTATGAGCTGTATTTCTGTATTTTGGTAAAATGGACCTCAATGTCCTCATGAATAATTATCACTTACTAACAGTGGGCAACAGAATGTTTTTTAGCTTAGTCCATTAACCCAATATAAAAATGGTCATATTCATATGCAAATCTGTTTTCATTTTACACTTAGGCAAACAATGCTCTGAGAGGGTTGTGCCTCTTTTGATACCAAGAAAAAACATCCCTGAAGCAGTCGCCATAACAGCACAAACAGATTAAGTGCTGTGTTATTGCATTTATTACGGAAGCGGCTTAAAGAAAAGAACAAACTGAAGAAGCAAAAATACGATAGTTTACCATATCACAGAGTTTGTCATTGTTGTTTGGTATTTTGTACATGTTTTTACTGAGGTTTTCTTTTTTTTTTGGGGGGGGGGGTGGGGATGATATTGTTTTTCTAATTTTGTTCTTATGTTTTCAGTCATACTTTCAAATAATGGCTGCAAATACATATGGATTTCAGATCTGTATCATCACTAGTTACATTTGTCAGTAAATTTGTGTGCACCTCACTACTTAAACACAATGTGAAAAATGTGGTACACTGGTCTCTGCATATAGGAACACCTCCTAAGAGAACACTTTGGCTAAGAGAACAACCTTATGGTGAAACAGATTTTTCCTATTGTAAATGCTCCACCTAACGGAACAGGAACTTCGCTTAAAATAACTCCTTTTTGGCACTGATACAGATTAGTTCACAACTGATACAGTACTGTTTTTGTAATCTGATAACTCATCATCATCAAACTTAAATTCTAATGGTTTATTCAATCTTTTCAAACGTGACTTGAGGCCCACTGATGGGTTGATTCAATCTTTCCAGAACTGCTATAATTGCCTAGTTTCTATTGATTTCCACGAGTGCACCGCATCGCTACAAAATGGCATGCAAACAAATGGCGAAACACAACGCCGTTTCTCTTGCTACAAAAACCTGGAAATTGTTTGAGCTCTTGAAAAAAACCTGAATCTCATTACTACGGAACCCCTAAAGGGACACGATGTAAATTAAAAAGGGAGGCTACTATCTCATGCACATGACTTACTGTCCCGTGAGCACAAGATATTATAGTAAGACGCCTGCGCATGAGATAGTACCCTCCCATTTAACTTTTTACACTATGTACGCCTGTACATTACTATGCCGCACATACATAACATTTATTTTCCAGCATATTAAACACATGTTTTTGTGTCCTTCATAACAAAACCAATAAAAAAAAGAAAGAAAAAAGCTGAAATGGTTATGATAGTTGTAAATATTTGTATACTTTGAAAAATACACAATAAATAACTTGTCTCACTCTAGATGTGTTAATATTCCAACTATTCTAATTAGCTTTTCTGATTCACATATAATTCTATGACAACATGGAAACAACCATGGTTGTTCTGGTTTTAGACCTGACCTGCCTAGCGGTGACTACACATGCTGTCTGAAGTGAATCCACCTACTGTACCAGTTAAGCAGTGTGTATCGGAATTGTCAGCTCTTACCATCAAGTAAAACATAGTTGTTTTTTTGTGTGTGTGTTTAATATGCTGTACATACTTGGACCCTGTTCTACTAATGTATTTACTGGTTCATTTCCTTTTGTATTGTATAAAAAAAAACCTTAGGTCTTGGCATCATCGAAAAGGTTGCGTGCTCTAGGTACTTTCAAGCACAGATTTATTTTTTTGTAAATACCTAGCAGTTTCCAAGACAACCAGAGCTAACTGGTAAAGAAAACAAGTCTGTTGTTACAGTGCAAAGTAATTAGTTGATTGACAAAGTGTTTATATGTGGCAGCAATGCATGCAACAGAAAAGGGCCTCCAGTTGAATGAGACAATCCGTCCTTGTAACAAAAGTTAATGGATAATTGGGACAGGATGGTCGAGTGGTGACATCACAGACCAAGAAGTTGATACATACAAGGTACCACGGGCTGAGTCGCAAATGCAATCTTTCTTTTATTAATCAAAATAAAATATTTAAACAAACAGAAACAAAACACTATACACAAAACAAAACGGCACGGTGGCCAAAATAAACAGACAATAATTAAACAAGTATCGTGCTAGTGTAAAGCCAGCACGAGTAGCAATTGTTTTCAGTTTATAAATCTTACTGTCTCTCTGTCTTCTTTCTCTCTCCAACTCTCATCAACCCAACAGGAGCAGCTGCTTCGCTTTTATATATGTGGCCATCTCCCAACTGCTAATTACTTGATTAATTTGGAGATGGCCACATTAGGGCAGCAGTGTGGAGTAGTGGTTAGGGCTCTGGACTCTTGACCGGAGGGTCATGGGTTCAATCCCCGGTGGGGACACTGCTGCTGTACCCTTGAGCAAGGTACTTTACCTAGATTGCTCCAGTAAAAACCCAACTGTATAATTGGGTAATTGTATGTAAAAATAATGTGATATCTTGTAAGTCGCCCTGGATAAGGGCGTCTGCTAAGAAAGAAATTATTATTATTATTATATGCACGAGTTTAGCTGGATGGGGAATTTTAATCCCATCCATGCTGTAAAACAATAATAACAAAACCTTGTTTTAAACAAAATAGTACATTTAAATAATAATACAAAATAATACAAAATAAACACAAAGGTGGGGTGTACCCCATCACAATAATGTAAGGCAGTTTTGTGCATTTTAGAATTCAAACAACTCCCTGAGGTTTCTTTTTGTTTGGGATTGGATGAGGTGCAGAATCCCACACGGACAATGCATGGCAACACTTTCTTCTGCTTATTAGGTAGTTTGTATAAAGTTGTGATTTATTCATATCTCACGCACCATATATTTTTATATTGGCTAAGTTTGTTAACTAGGATAGGACTGCATAGACTTTGTTGAAATAACAAACAAATGCCATATGCCATTTGAGCGTAAACTTTTTTAATGAAACAATTTATGTTTGTTGTGTGTAAGACATTCCATCTGTGTTACTAATATGTGGTTTTATGACACTGCAGCCTTGTGCTATCATATACAATAGGGAAAATTTTATATTTTTCTTTTTTTTCTCAGTTTTTCTTAAAGAAAAAAATGTCTTTGAAGTTTCTTAGATCTGTCAGATCAAACACTCCCCCATAATTTAAAACCTTGAAATTACAAATCACTTACAAGTACAAAATGATTCATGTTTGAAACTCACCTTTAATGCTGCATCGATCCTGTAGGTTTGATTATTTATGTTATCAGAATATCAGGATCTGCAATATATTTTCCAAAGAGGACTGAACTTTATAAAGCTGTCTGGGAAAACATTCCACAGCAGATTATACTGTCAACAAAGCACAGCTCACTGTGAGCAAAATTGAGGAATTAAGATAGCATCTTTGTATGGAGAAAAGCAGCCTGAGTGTAGAGTGTTGATCATGGATTCCAGGACTTCCTTTGTGATAGGCAACTTGGAAGATGAAGGTTTGGAAGCAGTTCGTTGAATCCCACGGAGCACCATTTGTATCCGAGGAAGATGAGATGGGCAAGGATAGTGATTCCGAGCAAACAAGAGTGAAACTGTAGTCCTGACAAGTATCGGCATATGGTGGAAAGGGAGAGATTGCATTTTATATGATGTATATGATTATATGATGGAAGAAGAAGTAAAGCATGAATGTGACAGGGAGCAATATTTGATTGAAGACTGCCACCCTGTATTATAAGCAGCTCTGGTGTTTTGTGAGACTGATTGTTTCATGAGATTAACTGCGGATTCAGAGATCTGGATGTTGGGAGATTATTGATTTAATACAATATTAGGTCCTTGAACCATGGACATGGATGCGGTAGGGTGTCTCCTGAAAACAGTGCGTGGAATTTCTGAAAATTAAAATGAGAGAGTAAAGTTTCCCAGCACTGAAACCCAGGTGAGTTTTCTCATAAGCTTCATGATTGTAGGGGAAGAGGATCTGCCCTTATTGATAATAGCTACTGTAGAGATGTTGTCGCAATTAAATGTTATGACCTTTTTTGACCATTTATGCCCCCAGATTATGGCTGTAACAATAATAAGATACCATTCAAACAATGCTGAAGATTGCTCTGTGGAAGGTAGGATGAGAACTTGGGGGGTCAATTCCTGTAGAACCACTTGGAACCTGAGATACCACCGAAGCCCAAGAGGGGGCAGCATCGGTATTGAGACCGAGAGAATCTGCAGAAGTAGGCAAGTCATTGTAAAATAAAAAAATGCTGTTCCAGTTGGAGAGGAGGTGAGACCATAGGTTGATATCGGCCTTGTACCCTGCATCGATGTTAACGTGGTGTTGTAGTTCGAATACGGAAGATAGATGCTAGTTTTATTATTTGTTTATTTAGCAGACGCCTTTATCCAAGGCGACTTACAGAGACTAGGGTGTGTGAACTATGCATCAGCTGCAGAGTCACTTACAATTACATTTTAAAAGATAAGAAACAAATGAACGTCCTTGTGGAATGATCCTTGTAGCAAAATTAAGATGACCCAGTAGAGAGAGGAGTTTGCATTTTAGTACAAGATTTTCTGTCCTGAAAGGATTTTAAGAAGTCTGAAATTCGATGTAATTTGTCTTGGGGGAGACATGCACAGACATTCTCATTAAAGTTATTACAAATTTGTCTCCTGCCAGAAAAGAGAACCTGCCTCCCTCATTTGTCGTTAGATTGGGCTGGGTAAATCAGCATAGAAGGATTATGAGGAACCCGTGACTGGTGAGGAAAATTAACTGAAAATTGAAGTTGGAAGGAACTACAGCTAGGAACTACAGCAAAACATGGCATTGCATTTGCTGGTTTAAAGCGGACTGTGCTGAAAGGCTAGTTCTGTGAAAGCTGGAGCTGCAAACCATACAAGTAATAACTTTCAGGCCGGCGAAATGGTGACAAAACAGCTCATTGCCTAAGATACGCCAATTAACTCTGATATTAACTCCTGACGGCGCACGGGAAATGCATCACAGAGAATATCTCTGTACAGACTAAATGCAGTAACAAATTCTGCCAAAGTAAGTTTTTTGAACATCCGGGGGTCTTTGGATTTTAAAACAATGGATACTTCTCCGCAGTCTAACACTCTGTTATCATGCACCTTGAGGGAACAGATAAGCATAATAACTAGATTTATGTCCCTACCTTCTATAATTGTGTACAGAATTTGCTGGAGACTAAGGCTGATCTGGGTAGCAGGGAAGCTGGGTTGTGGGAATCGGAGCTGGCTACTGCTGTAGAAATTGAGTGGGCTTGAACAGGGTGCCACAGCGGGAAGCTGAGATGGAGTGGAGAGGAAAGCCGATGCAGAAGTACTGAGAGGTACGGGATGGCGTTCAAGGTAAGAGAGACGTTTTTCCAGCCCGGAGACAGAAGCTTGCATTGTTTGCAGGGCTTGGAGGATGTTCACGTTAGAGCCGTAGCTGGCATGAATGGGGGACTTTAAGATGATGTCGAGGGAATCCGACCTGGACTGGGCTGCTTGAACGGTGGAGGCCTCGCCAAATGGAGATGGGACTGGAGACTTGGAGGTTGATGCTTCGGATTGCTTTAACAAGAGGATGAAATCCTTGCAGGAAGCACTAGCATTGTAAGAAATGTTCCTAGAGTACAGAGTATTGAGAAGCTGAGGAATTTTCCATGACTGATATTTAATTTTTTAATTGTTGCAGCGCGTTGAAGAGACAGCCGAGACGTTCTCTTGCGGCTAGGTCGAATTGGAGTGGTTGGGCTCTCAGGAGCCAAAACACGACTTTCAGATTGAGGAGTCGAATCCATAGTGCCAGGTAAGCGTACCAAACAAAGAAACCACTGGGGTTTGTGGGCAGAGAGACCTATTTAACTGGTTAAACTGGTAACGTATGAGATTGATAGGTGGAGTCTCCTTTCGGAAAGACAACAGGTTTCCAATTCTGCTTGCTACTTGACACAGTTTTTTTTTTGTTATTTTAGATTTTATATATACATATATATATATATATATATATATATATATATATATATATATATATATATATATATATATATATATATATAAAAGGATGACAAAATAGCTTCAAGACATTTACATAAGTGTTTTACTGTTTTCCTTCATAAGTAATACACCTCCAGGGGGAGGTACATTTCAAGGACAAGTTAATATATTTAACAGGCACTTCAACTTCTCATTGTACATCATGGCTTGAATATTTGCAAATAGCCAAGTTTAGTTCTGTGAAATTGCTGCCCTTTGTTCACCATGTTTTTTTACACAGGGTTTTCAAAAACATATGCAGGAAGGTGTCAGAGTCAAACTGAGTAGATCTTTTTTACATTATTGTTATTTATCCAGTGTAGTGTGCACATGATCAATCACCCGCTGTTTACTATAGTGTCACAGTGTATGTTTATTTCTTATACATAATAATATGATGCCCTTAGGATTAAACAGAAAGAGGCACACAGTACTGGAATATTTCTTAAAACGTAATGTATTCAGACATCACAATTAAGTCTTAATTTAAAGTCAAACTTTATAATACTTGTAATACCAATAGTGACATGCCAATGAAGAATGCGAATGCTCCCATGTGCCTATAAACAGCTAGTCAGCCCTGCCTAGTACAATAAGCTTCATGCTCCAGACATACACACTACAGATCCATTTCTGCTTCCACAAATTAACAGAACTGGTTTTAATTACAAAAATATTGTGAATACAAAAAAAGATTTGTATGAATTTTGACTTGTTTAGCCATATCTGATATTAATTGCTGAAATTCAATAATTTGATTTTTTCTTTTCAAAACTGTAGTGAAAAAGCATTACTTATTAAACAGCTGGACAGAATCTGTGCTCAGATGTTGCAGCTTTACCATTTCAATGCTTAATACACCTGGTTTGGATTTGTATTTTCAAGTGATAGACAAAGAGAAGGAGATGTGATACATTTTATTGGAGTAACTAAACAATAATTAATCACAAGCTTTCAAGACCTCAAAGGTCTCATCTTCAGGTGAAAGTAGGAAAGAGAGGTGTAAGGCAGCAGTGTGGAGTAGTGGTTAGGGCTCTGGACTCTTGACCGGAGGGTTGTGGGTTCAATCCCCAGTCGGGGACACTGCTGTTGTACCCTTGAGCAAGGTACTTTACCTAGATTGCTCCAGTAAAAAAACCCAACTGTATAAATGGGTAATTGTATGTAAAAATAATGTGGTATCTGTATAATGTGAAATAATGTATAATGTGATATCTTGTAACAATTGTAAATCGCCCTGGATAAGGGCGTCTGCTAAGAAATAAATAATAATAATAATAATAATGTTAACATTCAAAGGTGGCATCAGAACTTAAACAAAAAGAGCCCATTTTGAATCACTACAATTCTAATGCAAGTAAAAAAGCTGTGTTGAAAAACAAAACCAAGGAGAGTGGCTGCATAATAAACAATGACAATAACAAAGTCAAAATAAATAAATACATTATAAGAATAAAATGTAAAAATGGTAACAGTAAATACTAATATAGGGAAAGAAATAATAGTGAAAAAAGATAACTGACCTAAACAATACACACAATGTAACTAAATACCAACAGATGCAAAACCTGTCCACATATCTCTACACAGAATACCATCCTCACAGCACAACGGAAGCTAGAGGTAAAAGGATAATTTATCTGCAGATCCAAAAATGTAATCTACATGATTAAATGTAGCAAATGCTCCGATGGGATCTCCATAGGAGAAACCAAACAACATCTTCGGACAAGGATGAATCTACACAGACACATCATCAGCAACAAAATTACCAGCACTCCTACTGGCAACCATTTCAACATGCCAAACCATTCTCTGCATGATCGGATGGTTCTTGTTTTAAAGGGCAATTTCAAAAACACACAAGATAGGAGAACTTGGGAACTTAAATTTATAACATTTCTGGACTCAAAAAACAAAGGACTCAATAGGGATTCAACAACCAGGCCTGATTTGGGCCTGCCCAATATAAATCTGACTAACTTTGGCCCTTACCATCAGAGTGAAGTTGTCAGCACACAGGCACATCATGCCACGAACAAAAGAAATTCCTGAAAGTTGTTGATGCCTATCAGTCTGGAAAAGGTTACAAAGCCATTTTTAAGGCTCTGGGGCTCCATCAAACCACAGTCAGAGCCATATTGTCCAAATGGAGAAAGCTTGGGACAGTAGTGAATCTTCCCAGGAGTGGCTGTCCTGCCAAAATCGTGTAAAATCATCCAGGAAGTCACAAAGAACCCTAGAACAACATCCAGGGATCTGCAGGCCTCTCTCGCCTCAGCTAAGGTCAGTGTTCATGACTACACCATCAGATAGACACTGGGCAAAAATGGGATTCATGGCAGAGTAGCAAGGCGGAAACCATTGCTCACTAAGAAGAACATGAATGCTCGTCTCAAGTTTGCCAAAAAGCACCTGGATGATCCTCAAGAGTTCTGGAACAATGTTCTATGAACAGATGAGTCAAAAGAGGAACTTTTTGGCCGACATGGGCCCCGTTATGTCACAGTAGAACCTCATACCAACGGTCAAGCATGGTGGTGGTAGTGTCATGGTTTGGGGATGCTTTGCTGCATCAGGACTTGGATGCCTTGCCATCATTGAAGGAACCATGAATTCTGCTCTGTATCAGAGAATTCTACAGGAGAATGTCAGGCCATCCGTCCGTGAGCTGAAGCTGAAGTGCAGCTGGGTCATGCAGCAAGACAATGATCCGAAACACACAAGCAAGTCTACAACAGAATGGTTGAAGAACAAGAAATTTAAAGTTTTGGAATGGCCTAGTCAAAGTCCAGACCTAAACCCCATTGAGAGGTTGTGGCAGGACCTGAAACGAGCAGTTAATGCTTGAAAACCCACAAATGTCACTGAGTTGAAGCAGTTCTGCATGGAGGAGTGGGCCAAAATTTCTCCACGGCGCTGTGAGAGACTAATCAATAACTACAGGAAGCGTTTGGTTGCAGTTATTGCTGCTAAAGGTGGCGTAACCAGTTATTGAGTCTAAGGGGGCGATTACTTTTTCACACGGGGCATTGGGTGTTGCATAACTTTAATAAATAAATTAAATATGTATCAAATTTGTGTGTTATTTGTTCACTCAGGTTGAAGAGCTGATAACATTCAGTGTCAAAAATATGCAAAAATGCAGAAAATCAGACAGGGGGCAAATACTTTTTCATGGCACTGTATATATATATATATATATATATATATATATATATATATATATAAGGTATACACCATGATGGGCCGTGCAGTTCCCATGATATATACCACCCTAGAAGTGGTATATATCATCTGAACCGTATGGCCCGAAGTGGTTTATACCGCTTATAACATGGCTACCTGTCATTTATGGGAAGAAAAATAATTAAAATAATTAAAACACAATTAAATTAAGACTAAACCAGAAACTTTTATTGTGTATACATCTGCAGTGTAATATAGTCCCACATTTAATTTAATTTAATTCATTGTTCGCTTATTAAAAATCAATTGCACATGTTCGTTTATTGTGAATTTCTGCATTGAAAGTACCATCTCACTAGAAATTAGAGGACTGGGCACAAGCTGTGATGATGGGTGGAGTTTCTTATGACACTGAGGAAGCAAGGAGACCAGCTGCAATGGAGACTGAAGCCGGATCTTGAAGTGAGTTTGTTAACTCGTTATATGTGAGGCACACATATTCTAGTACGTTTTTATCCTTTTGGATCTCAAAATATTTTTTTGTTAGTTGTCGGACACCCTCACGTCCAAATCGTGCCAGATTAAGTTGTCTTAATCTGACAGGAGACAGTACCTCAGTTTCCCACAGACACAACCATGCCGGTAATTCAGGGGGTGGTGTCTGGCCTTGTCTTTACCTGCTTTTCTAAGAGTGACTACAGGAATATATTGCTGGTTTTAACCCTTTGCGCACATGTGATGCTGTTTAACCAATCAGAGGTTAATATATATATATATATATATACACATATTATTTACTTTTATTTTATTTATTTATTATTTTTTCTTTATTATTATTATTTTTTTCATTATTATTATTATCTTTTTTCACTATTATTTCTTTCCCTATATTAATATTTACTGCTACAATTTTTACATTTTATCATCATAATGTATTTATTTATTTTGTCTTGTTATTGTCATTGCTTATTTTTCAGCCACTCATCATGTTTTTTCTTTTTCAACACATTTTTTCCTTGCATTAGAATTGTAGTGATTCAAAATGGGTTATTTTTGTTAAAGTTCTGATGCCACCTTTGAATGTAAACATCAATCTCTCTTTCCTACTTTCACCTGAAGTAGAGACCTTTGAGGTCTTGAAAGCTTGTGATTAATTGTTGTTTAGTTAGTCCAATAAAAGGTATCACATCTTCTCTTTGTCTATCACCTCTGGACTAATATGGCTACCATTTCATCTATCAATGACTATTTTCAAGTGGAAATTTAAGAACTGCACAGTAGGGGTGCATATCCTCTTACAAGGGACCATTTGCATTTTAATTTCTATTGTGTTTGCAACATATCGGCAGTACAATAGTGTGCTGTTGTCAATCTGCATCTTGCAAATCTAGAAAACACAGATATATTAAATGGTTCGAAGCAAATTAGACACCTTATTCTTTGGTAGCTATATGGTAATGCCACCCATCAATGTGTTTAGCATGAACCTTGCTATACTATAAAGGCATGGGTGTGTATTTTGAAAAAAAAAATCAAAGTTTAGCAAATGCAAGTTGACAGTGAAATATCACATTTTCTAAGACTAGTATAACAATTCTGCATATACAATGTTCTTAATAGTGTTGCTTAATGTGCAGTCACAGCAAGTGTAATAGAAATAGATAATTATGATTTCCATTACACAAGAGTAGATGTTAAAACTTCATGCTGATTTGAACTCGGCTCTCGCCAAGATAAGCACCAACTAAGACGTAGCTTTACAGTAAACTAATGTGATCCATATGCGTCTCCATCCATTTGCGCTTCCTTCCATATGATGATGTAGATATCCTTCTGTCTGGTGTTAATGGCTGAAGTGTAATGCTGGCTCCAGGGATCAGCTTATTTTGCCTCCCTGGCGCATCAGCACACACAATGGCTGCGATGCTGGCTCCGGGGATCAACCAAAGTGCGGCCTCCCCAGCGCATCAGCATGACAACCGTCTGGATTGAGCTAAGTAGGGTACATCTCTGGGGTTTTCAAGTGGGCACCTTCCATCCTCAGTGTTTCGTCGACTAGCCCACGACACCTCAAGAGGGCTCGACGGTGATTCTGGCGTCCCAGCATCACCCCCCTCCGTCCCCCACTCAACTCAGCCCAGCTTACTTACCTGTCCCCAGCCAGAATCTTTCCGTCTCAACCACAGCCAGTTGCTGCTCCTCTCTGCTGCTTCAGATAAGTTCTTCACTGTGCGACGCAACTCTTGGCCACTGAATCCGACGTCTCTGAGAAACCGGTAATACTAGCTGAACTATCCGGCATTGCCCGAGAAAATTCAATATTTCAATATTTCATGCATGACAAATTGGGGAATGGTAGCCTTATGGTTTCCTATAAGTTACCGATCTTGGGTGTCGCACAATGGTTTTGTAGGTTTCTTTAATTTGAGATACATGGCTACTGTAGTAATCCAGCAATGGGGTTACTAAATAAAGTCCCCCGGGGGTCAAAATTTTGGATCCAAACATAGCCCATGACCTTCCCCTGGATGAAAGAGGAGGCCATGCAAAGTTTGGTTGCACTGGCTACTGCAGGGTCCGAATGCATAAAGGAACAGACAAACAGACAAGCTTTCTTCTTTATATTTTAAGATTACATGTTTGTTATATAAACAAACATTACATGTTTGTTCATATTAACCAACCATGTATCTTGGTTAAACATTGGCTATTTAACTGGTATAGGATCAATGGCAACAGCATTTGGCATTTGTGTATTTTTTACTGCTGGGTGTGGGCGGGGCTAAAACCTACCAGTGCCTTAACAACACATTTCTGGGGCTAAATTCTTTTAATCTTTTTGAAGCCAGGGCTATAACTGTAAGTGCCCAAAGAAACAAGTATAAGAGGTAAGCTCTGTACTCATGCATTACACATACTAGGAAAAATTGACAGATGCGTTATGGATATGTGTTTATATTAGTTACTCGACACACCCCTAACAAATATAATACATCTCAAATGGTTGCAAAACTTACATAAAGTTGCATTGATTTTGATTTTAAAAGCATGTTAATACCTAACAAACCCCTGATCAGATGCCTTGTCCCTAAATTTAACTTGTGGGCTGCTTGGGATTGCAGATTGCCTAGTCCTGCCACACAAATGCTTATTCTTCTCTCAGACCTCAACCACTTTGACTTGACTACACCCTGCTCCGGTATTTCCACTACCCAACTCCCCGCTCAGTCATCCAGCCTGCTGCCATAATCAGTCCTAAACCAGCCACGTGTGCATCCGTAGTGAATGACCCAAAACAACCCCAAAAAGAATACAAAACACATGCAATTATTGTTACAAAGTGTAGCGTCAGAGTGGGTCATAATATCTTTCTGTGTATAAAATTAACAGAATTGAAATATACAGGGGGGGTCCTAAGCCATTATCTGTGTCTGCTTGGTTTCTGGTCACAAACTCCCCCACTGACAAGGCATGCTTTTACAAAGAGTCATAAACTAAATACTGGACAAGTGGTTTATCTCCACCATCGCTGAATGGATCCTTTGGCGCCGCAAGCCAGACAGTTTTGACAGCAAATGAAGACAATGTCCAGACAGTGTTTCTCCCAAAACATTCAGTGTATTTAATAATAAATATAATAATAACAAAGGCAATCCGCCCCTTTACCAACAATGGTATTGGGGGGTACACGGCAGGCTTTCAATCCACAAACAATTATAAACAAATTGGACTTTGTCCATCCCCCGTCCTCCGTGCACTGCAGTGTGTGTGCTCGGGTCCTGGGAAGCGTAGTGCCAGTGAGTGTGGTGCGGCGCGGTGCTGTGCTGTGCTGTGCAGGGACGTGCTCGTGACTGCTGTTCCGCGGCTCACTCCTCCTCTGCAATGAAAAAAACACAAACCACAAAACAAAAGGTAAACAGTACAGGCTCTGGCCGTCTGTACACGTCAGCGCAAGGCGGCGTACTGATGTAGCTGCTTCCCCTTTGAACCCACAAAGCCCTCCCTGCAATCAACCCGTCGCCATGGTTTCTCCAATAGAGGGCCGTCCTACAGCTGATTGTAATAGAGTCTTTTTGGTCACCTTCCAGTTTCCGCCTAACATCAAGGCAGTCCATCCAGGAGGCAGCATATCACCTTCCTTACACAGCGTCCTTTCTGAACAGGAGGAGATTTACAACATTGACTCTTTCTCTCTTTATCACAGACAGAAAACAGTCCATCTCATAAATCCAACCAACAGGGGTGAAATAGCAGACCAATTGAGAACAAGGGGCCATCTAGGAACAAGAACAACCAATGGGAAACACTCCACGTGGACTCAGGCACCGCCCAAAATTAACAAACTATCCAATCACAGGAGCTTGAGCGCGACACTCAAAAAGGCTCTTGACATGAAATCCAAGGCTCTTGATACACAAACAAGTCTCTGAACTGTGACAATCTGAAGACTCAGCCTGCGACCGGCTGGAACAGAGATACTGTTTTCGGATACTCTAATACACAACTATTCTAGTGTTTGCCTTGTTGTGGGAGTCCACAGTGTAAGTATTCTAAAATCCTAAAAGTATTTGTAATCAAATCTCTAAATTAACCCCGATTGATCATCGGAGAAAGAGTTGGATGAACAGTTGAAGTCGACAGAAATTGAAATATATTCCAATTATTGAGCTAGCAGTGCTGGAGTTTGCAGTGGAATATCCCAGACATAACTGGACGAAGAGTGCATATATTGGTGGAGGAATTGCTGTTTCAGTGGAATACCTAAATAGTTAATAACTCTTGTTTTTGCAAAGACATTTCTTTCGTACCCTGAAGTAGAGACGAAACGTGAGGAAGGCAGAAAGCAGAGTCTTCAAGCACCTGTATTGCTGAAGACACGGATCAGCTGTAGGAGGCAGTGAACGTCCATTAAGTATTCAATAAGTAGTGTTTTAATCCTCTTATGAACTTAAGAATAAGCAGACCTTAAAATTAAAATTAACATTTTGTTTTAAGTAGAATGTAAGAAAATTATTATTGCTTTCAATTCATGCTTAGTAATTGTTTGTATGTGATTTCTACAAATTGATGTGGGTTTTACAAGGCAATTATCATTCTGCATTTAAGGCTAGAATCCAAATTTAGCTGTCTTGATAATAGATAATTCTTGATAGTTTGTCTGGACGCAAAGAGCGTCTTTATCTTGCAAGAGTGAGAATTGCCTTCAGAACCAAAACTTTATATATGAGACTGATTTAACGATGCTTTAATTATCAGATATTAGCGAAAGTAAATATTTGTGTTACTAACGATAACCCTGTTAAGACTAACCTTCGTCTTAAATAGCTGTCTGGAATGCAGTTGTAACCTTTAAGGAAATCTCCCATAGATTGCTTTGGATCGCTAATCAACTAGTGGGAGTGGGGTGTCGTTGTTTATATTTTCTTTTCTGTACTGTTAATTCTTCCTTTCTGTATTACTTTAACTTAGTTGTTGCACCTTTAATTTTTCCCTTAATAAAACTGTTCCTTTATATTCACTAGAAGCATTGTCTAGTCTGATCATTTCGATAAAGGTGGGTTCTACATGATTTTAATTCAAATAAGGTATTATATTATTACAACTTAAACTAGTCCAAATACAAATATACCTTGCACACTACAAAAGCTAATCAATACTAGTTTACAACAAATGTGATATTGAGCTACTTTCATATTTCTCCTGTAATCAATACTAATGTTCAAGTTATTGAATAGTTATTGATTAAGACAGGGAAGATAAAACTTTTTAGTATGTTATCATGCCAGCCAAGCTAAGAAATGGAAGTACATGGATGTCTTTACATATGGCCAAATCAATTCATTAACAATATTGGTACAAGCTTTCAAAGTGGTAATAAACATTCTGAGGAATCATTTAACTGATAGGATGATAGGAAGATACAGTATAATAAATGTTAGGGAGTAGTAGCAGATGTGAGGGGATGTAGAAAAAAATATTCCCCTTTAATGAGCTTCACAGAAACTACTGATGCTAGCACAAAAAAGATAGAGCTTCTCAATTTAAGAATATATCAATCACAATACAGAATCGCTTGCTGTCAGAGCTCAGAGGTTTAAAGTTTAGATAACCAGATGGAAAAGTAGAATCAGCTATAAATCTGAATTAGATAAGCTCTCAGGTTTCTCGTGGGGAAGGCTTTCCTCCTGAAAAGGTTAATACAGATTAAAAGATACAGTCATCAGAATTAACATTTAACATTTACACAAACAATTAATAAAGGAACATCTCCATAGCCATCTGCTTAAACAAGCTTAACCCTCCCCTATATCAAACCCCCTGTTTCTGTAGGGCTTGTCTGACCCCAAGCACCCCATCTCTAACCTCCAAAGAGCAAATTTCTCTGCAACTGTGGTCAAACCTGTCACTCAGCCTCATTAAATGCTTGGTTTTTGTGCAATGCCCTCACAAGCTTCCAGTAGTACCATAGCAGAATATAGATATGAATTACCTTGTTGGTTCACTTCATTAAAGCTATTGAAGACAATTGACTTTCTTTTTTCTGGAGTAAATAGAGCTGATGGTACAATTTGTTATAAAGGCAATAACACATGGTGCCAGAAAATATATTAGTTGAATTTGTTGCAAGCTGGGCTATTCAATAGTTTGAAAAGCTACATGTATATACCAAACTGTAAAGAGTAAAAAGAGGAGGGATGGTAATTCCATATTCCTATATATATATATATTAGTATTTAACTGGCCAGCTAAACTTGGAGTTTGTATGCAAATGAGCTCTGTCTGCTTTGTGCTTTACGTCAGCATTCTTAGGCGGGGCGGGCAAAATATTCACGGTCTTCGGTCTGGTTCACGTTCAGACAGACATCATGGCCGATTCCAATAATTCACATTAAGGGCACCATACACGGGGCGATTTTGTCGCCTGCGATATGTCGGTCTCACAAAATCGTCCCGTCTATGATGATAAATCATCTCTCATCTGTGAGAAACGACAGGTCTACAGAGAATAGAGCTCTCCTCTATTCTGAGCAACAAGTCGCTCGGAATCAACCAATAAGTGCGGCTGTTGATGTCACATGGTAAAGGTCATTCAAACAACTTGGAAAAATGGTGGCTGTAGTTACGTGGCAACAGGAGTGCATTGAGAAGTTGGTTGATCTCAATGAGAAATATCCATGTTTACATAAAACGAAAAAGAAAGAGTATCGTGATAAAAATGAAAGGTGCAAGGCGATTGAAGAAATTGCCACTGAGATTAACATGTCAGGTGCGGTTTTGATATTTAGATGTGAAAAGCCCAGGCCGGACAGACCTACCGGTCAATCTCTCTTAGTAAATACATTTTTTAAAATACATTTACAAAAGGCATAGTCCATCCCCCGCTAAACCAGACATGTCAGGAGACAGATAGGTTGTCCAAAAAAATGAGGTGTCTAGTTTAAAAACACACACACGTAAGTGCTACATTTATTTGAAATAAATAGATTGTTGCCCTGAAAATTCTACAGCTATAGCATACTGTTTTTATACTTTAGTGTATTGGCTACACAAAAAATACATTGTTATGCTTTGTTCACATTACTGTACAATGTGAAAAAAATATTATTTAAAATTGAAATTAAATGGTTTTAGCGCATTTTTATTATTATTTTTTTTTACTGTAGTCCTACTTCGTACACAATTAATATAACAGACAATGGTGCATTGATACACTATGATACTGTAGCGTTGTGTGAAAATAAAGCAGACTCACACAAGCTGGGTCTTCGTTTTCCGAAATTGACGGTTTATTAGTTTTTTACAATAAACAGAACCGCTGTCAGCCATGGTCCACGCCAAAATAATAACATTTAATTAGTATTTCTCTTAATTAGTTTCAGTTATTCTTTGTCTCAGTCGTTTCCACTACACTTCTCATACACAATCCTCTTGTCAGCTTGCCGGATCGTTACAATACTAAGTCAGTACATATACGCCACCCACTTAAAAAAAAAATTACATTGTACGCCGATCTGCTATAATTTTCGGTTGGTATATGCTATTGTAGTCCATATGCTGTGTGTGTGTGTGTGTGTGTGTGTGTGTGTGTGTGTGTGTGTGTATATATACTGTACATAAATATATATAAACCCGCACCCCCATTTACATTAACTGTTTTTCAAAACAAGAGTTCCAAAAGCACATAAAACCACCAGTCCTCCTTCTGCCATTCTCTCACTGGAAGACAAAATCGGCCCGTGTATGGTGAGAAGGTTCTCGCGATGAATCGCCGACGACAATAATCGCCCTGTGTATGGTAGCCTTTAGATTATCGAGCATGCAGTTGCTGTTTGTGTGGATAACTTAATGTAAATTATTGGAATCGGCCATGATGTCTGTCTGAACGTGAACCTTACCGAAGACCGTGAATATTTCGCCTGCCCCTCCTAAGAATGCTGACGTAAAGCACAAAGCGGGCAGAGCTCATTTTAGCTGGCCAGTTAAATATTTAGCCAAATGTTAAATCTTGTTAAGAGATTTAAGATTTAGTTAAATATTTAGCTAAATGTTAAACCTTATTAAGAGATTTACAATTTAGTTAAATATTTAGCTAAATGTTAAATCTTTTGTAGAGATTTAAGATTTAGTTTAATATTTAAGTTCACAAAATCCAGATTTATTTGTGAATAGCTAAATCTTGATTCTTAAAATAAATATTTAATAAGTAAATACATATTTATTTTTAAAATAAAGATTTAGCATTTAAATGTTGAAAACGTGTTAAATATTTTAAGATTTATAAATTATATCTGAATGTACACATTTAGAAAAATATTTATTTTCACAACATTTATAAATCTGAGGAAACAAAAGATTTAAGTTAAATCTGGAAAAAAGATATTTATGCTTTTTTTTACACATGGCACCCCATATATCTTGCCATTGAAGGTTGTAATGTTCTTTGGTTCTTAGAGCAAAATATATGTCATTATTAAAAATAAATCATGTTAAGGAGGCTAGTTGGATTATGGCATGAAAGGGTTCCAGTTCCATATAACTGATCAATTTTACTATCAGTTAGTGCCTCTGCATTACATGGCCCATTGCCTTTCCCTTCTTTTTTGAGAAACTTTTGTTTTGAAGTTAGTGTTTCAGGTGGCGATCAATGCTGCCTATTACTCCCCTCAAAGTATAGGGTTCATACTCCTCTCCATTTTGTCATCTAGCTGCACATATAAATTGTGCAAGAATCAGGTCCAGTTCCTTGTGAGGGATCGTTTCTACCGGTCGCAGTTCACTGATCTCTACCAAGTATGATCTGAGGATGGCGAGATAGGAGATGGTGTTCCTTAGTGTTGGTATTTTGCTGCTGTGCTTCAAAGTTCTGCCTTTCAGCCTCTGACACAACGGTAAATAAGTTTTCTATTTGAAAATTGTCACTTGAACTTTCAAAGCACTTTGAAACTGTCAGATAATTTTTAAAAGTTTTAAAAAAATATTAATTCTATTTACATCAGCTCGCGCCTGTAATCAGAAATATCAGCACGACCTGTCATCATAATAGGTATTACAGGATATTACTGTTGTCACAATAGGGATTACAGTATAGTACATCATCAGTAGTAGCCTGTAATTATAAAATTAAGAATAGGGTTTTATAGGGAAAAATACACTGGTATTATAACAGTATTTTAGCTAGGGAGTTAAGTTTTCAAAGGGCATTGGTGCTATAGTGAAAATGGATGTACAGTGGTAGGCAAACAAGTAAGAAGCCTCTTTTATCTCAGATTGTTTTACAATAATCCTGTTGCCATTGAAAAGTGTATGTTTGTGGTATATAAAAATAAATATGACACCATATGAACATGAGCAACTTTGCTAAGTCTAATGTACTCTCCCAAGATTTAGGTTTTATTAAAGTTGTACAGTTAGTGGAGCTATATTCAGTGTGACTAAAAAACAGATCCAATCCTGGATGTACAGTGGCTCTCAAAAGTATTCACCCCCCCTTGGACTTTTCCACATTTTATTATGTTACAACATGGAATCAAAATGGATTTAATTAGGAGTTTTTGCCACTGATCAACACAAAAAAAGTCCATAATGTCAAAGTGAAAAATAAAATCTACACATTGTTCTAAATTAATTACAAATACAAAACAGAAAATAATTGAGCCACTGTATGATATGATTCTAGGGCACCATAATGGTTGCTAATAAACGTAGCACTTGGCCAACAGTGATGCAGAAAACAGAGGCCAGATTATGCCATTTTAAATAGCTGTGGTTCTGGCACTGCTTAAAAAATGTCAGGGTTGGTTTGTAAACAGTTTAACCAAAATATACACAGTAGTCCTCTAAGATTTCCCTTATTAGTAAAACCTGGAAAAGCAGTAATCACTTATCCTCTGGTGTTATTCCACATGTTTCAAATCACTCCTAAAAAACATGTTTTCAGAAAATACAAAAGTATTAAACAAAATCTTATGTTATACTGGTGCAACAAAATTAAACATTCACAGGAATTAAAGTTGTAATTACAGTGATTTGCACTTTTGTTGCCTTGAGTGCACTTCAATTGATTATAATAAATTTGTGATTGACCTATTTGGTGTATATGTTTTTTTTTTTATTGTTATTTTTTTAATAACAGCACTCAAAATATTGCAATAAGTCACTCACCTTTTAGAGGACATTTTTCATGTTATTTTTTTAATTTCTTAGCAGACGCTTAAAGGCTTTCCACTTAATGTGATAACTTTCAATGTACTCTTTGTATCTAATCAGCTGTATCTGACAAAGAGGGCAGATGATGAAATAAAATAAAAAGAGATTCTGATTACCAGTGGTCCTTATTGGGGATTTGTACCAATAAAGTGGGTCTTTACATATTGACATCCAGCTTGTGTGCTCTCAGCACCCACAGTTCAATGCCGCAGATCAGATATGAATAATAAAACCAAAAGTTATCACACTAATACCCTATCCAAACCTAGACTTACATGTGCTGAAACCACATCCTTGCAATTTACTTCATTCACAATCATGCTTTCAAAACATAATGATTGTGCAATTTAAACCTTGTCTCTAAAAATATTTGTATTGCTTTGGGTGACAGACAACCAGCAATAATAGAAAGAAATAAAAAGAAATATCAACAGATGTTTTGTGGTTAAGGCCTTTTTTCACTTTTTGCATTTATTATTATTATTATTATTATTATTATTATTTATTTATTTATTTATTTATTTATTTATTTATTTATTTATTTATTAACAGACACCCTTACAGTCGTTTCTTTTTATAAACTCATTGTATATTTTTGGACAAACAGTCACAAAATATGCATTGTAATTGAAAGGTAATTAAGCATTAACTAGACTAGTAACTACTGGGTGTCAACAGTTATAGGCACCACTATATAGAAGCAAGAACATTTTTTTGCAATGCTATTTTCTGTACAGGTCTGCTGGTAAAGCAACACCTTAACAGACAGGAACATTACTGCAATACTTAATTTCTCACTCAGTCATAATTTCCAGTCAAACTTCTACATCATCCCAAGTAAATATTTAAAAGTGTTGCAACAAGCCTTGTATAAATGTTATCTGAATTTGTCACCCCGACTGTCTACCAAATGCAACTGTGGCTATGTTAACAAACAAAACAAAAATCCTAGCCATAAAACTGTGATCTCACATTTCACCAACATATGTACATAATACAAGGTTTTACACAGATACAATCTAGCCATCCCTTATTGGACTGATAAAACATCGAGGGTGCCAAAAAGTATCCCAGCATCAACAAAAAAAATGCATCATCTACCTGCATAATAACACACCTCTGAATTTCTAAATCTGTGCTTGCTTGATATTCTATCTTTCAATGTTCTGTCTTTCAACTTGTTAAAAACATACTGTAGGTGCTGACTTCTGTACTGAAGACTTCACCACTGCAGATACATATGGAAGCAATGATTTACATATGTGCAGTGATTTTTAGCATATCATTATGGTTCGCTACTCAAGAATGTCAAGATCAATAAAGTTGAAAGACACTGAATATATGATAAAAATCAAGGTTAACTTAAAATTCAATCTAATTTTTAACCATATTCATATATAGTCACTGGAATTGTGAATCACTTTCCACTCTACCATTTGGCAAAGTGTGGCCATGAGAAAAAGAAAGCAGAACCACTTTAACTCTCTCCGAAGATCTCCGAAGATCAGGACCCATTACTAGAGCAGAGGGAGTGTGCAAAGCAAGATACAAAATGGTAATTGTGTAACAAATTCAAAACAATGTCCACAAAATATAATAAGTAAAGCATGCATTTGAAAAAAGAAAAGTTTATTTTAGAGTATATTAATGATTTCTTGTCTTATAGACAAAATGTTTTACTCATACTATTTATTGAATGACCTGAAAACATTTAGGTAGATGTCACACTAGGGCCTAGGAAAGGACAATAAATAAATTAGCGTGCATAATAGTGTTCCATACAAAACTAAACCTATTTGAAAAAGCCAAAAATATTCAAATACCATGATCTTCCTAACCTTCATGCATTAATTATACATGGGTATGCAAGACATTTTTATGACCAAAAAAAAATGTATTTCACTATGATTGATTAAATGACATTCCTAGTAAAGGAAAGAGAATTTACTGAATTTACGACCGGAGAAAAGAAAGCGTTGTGCGTATATATATATATATATATATATATATATATATATATATATATATATATATATATATATATCTCAATCTCTGACTCTGTCTAGCTTGTAAATATAAAAAGATATTCTGCTATCATCCCAACACCATGAGTAGCCATAGTCTTGGTTTTGTGAAGCACTGTTCCATTATTGAACCCATTCCACTTGGCAATTACACTTTCCCTGAGTGAAAGAGAGTTTGCACATTCAGAATATCTAGATTCCAGAAGTAATGACCAGTTCTTATAACATATATATCTTGACTGTTCAATACTTCCTGTTTGTGCACACCAACATATTTCTTTGCCAAATCTCCATTATAATTTGTGAAAGGAAAAAACTGTTAATGTTTTGATGTCCCATGTAACTAGTATTAAAATTGAAACATCTAAAGCTACAATGCATTAATTCAAAGAGCAAGCCAATGTACCATATTTACAGAATAAATTAACAAATTCAAAATAACAGTTCAATACAGTATATTGGGAGTTATCCAATTGTCAACCAATATTACCTTTGGCATTTAAGATTACTGTAAACTGGGGCAGATTATAATTTTTTTTTTGCAGAGTTCTATTTTTTGTTAAATATACGGTTTAGAAAAACCAAACCCTCATCTAGTAGTTATACTGCACATGTTTTGTTATTTTTTATTATTATTATTAGTTCATATAAAAATAAATTACCGGAAAGACAACAACCATTCAAATGAGTGCATGCCAAACCTCAGCAAACCAAGACCAAATAAAGCTCAAAGGCATTTGCAGTTTAAGGAAGGACTCGGCAATAGGTTGTGATCGCTGCCCCTGCACCAAATAGCTTTAGTTTGGATGATTTTTGATTTTTAGTTTAATTCATAAATAAACATGTGCAGAAAGTACTTCAACTGCAATCTCCTATCTCCCACATCTGCTATTCCCACCACTAGAAAGTTATTTTTTCCTTTCAGAAACATTGTGGACAAAATGTTCACCGATTTATAAAAAGGCCTCCATATCTTCAAACCCACTCACTTCAATGTAATAAAAAAATTGTACGATGTGTACAGTATTTATTCTGCATGCGGTGAATTGGGCGAAAATAAATCTGAAGATGTGGATAGGATAGTCTCCCCAGAAATGAATTCTGCTGTGCACTTTTTAAGATTCTGCAACTAATTGTGCAACATAATTTTTGTATTTTTATAGTTTATTATATGAATGAGACCCCACAAGACTGAGAAATGAATGATCCCACCAAGAAACTGCCTTATGTGAATTTCATGTTAATTCATGCAGTATTGTTTTTGACCAATTTAATAGTAATGTACATTTATATAGTTTGATAATATGGAAAACATATGATAAACTAAATTTCTCAGAACACCTCAGGTGAAAACCATGCAAGACAAGAGTAAAAAAGACTGTATATGTAGAGCTATGTAAACCTGGTAAGATATACACTGAAATAAAAAATATATAGTTATCAGTTTTATTTAAGTGATAATTTGGTTACTATCCTTGGCACATATATTTGCCAATGTTACTACCGTCAGATTCACATAGCTACTGTATCAGTGGCAGTCATTTTTCTCAGTTTTTATTCTCTCTCATTTCAGGTCCACTATTCTCCTAATTATCTAAAAATAATTACATTAGTTCATGTTGAATTAAAATGAGCTTCCTAACTTTTTTTTTTCTTTGCCCCAATAATATTTGAATGGAGGCTGGTAGGTGTGGTTTTATGTTTAGTCAGCATCTCTTTTTGGTACTACCATTTGAATTTCTTATACTTTAGTCTTGTAGGTCAACTCAAAATAGTTACCACTGTCTTCAAGAAGGGTTTTGGGGTACTGTTCAGCACAGTCTTTTGCAGTTATATGTTGTGTGCAGGATTCATCCTAGTGTTTTAGGAGGCAGCTGTTACAGGTGCTGCTGGATACAAAAATAAACTAAAGCAAATTACCATGCCAGTGTTTCTGAGGGGAAATAGTTTTCTATGTGAGAAAATGGCCATTTCTGTAAATTGCTGTGGTGATTAATATTTTTCTGTCATCGCTGAATTCTGCAACCATGTGTGAAGTCTGCATTGATTTCTGCACTCGCCGAAGAGCGGAATCCTGGAGGGCCTGATAGGACAATAAAGATTACAGGATTTGTGATCATCTGATTTCTCTGTGTCAAAGCCCTGACACATTTCTTACATGCAGAAAATGGCCATATGAAGAGGTGCTGCAGAAACATTACAAACTCGCTGAGAGGGATCACACATTTTTTCAATCAATTTTACTCACGTTTTTCTACTCCATTTAAAATGCCTAATTCCAATATAGCCTCACTGCTTCAACCCACATAGTAACAGGAGGACAGTTCAAGCCAATGGCGGCTTTATCCTAAATAAAAAAGTAATACTTTTTTTGATCTGTGTCAAATTGAGTAAAACCTATAATCTTGGAAATAGCCTTTCACAATACAAACATTATAAATGTTCTGGCTCAGTAGAGTCTAATGATATAGAGCTGTGTGATATAAATATGAGTATGTCCACTGTTATAAAATCCAGACTCTTTTAGCATAGTAACATGTGTGTTGGTAATTGAACCTGGAGACTGATCTTCTGTCACTTCAGTTTGATCTTCAGTCACCGTGTTAAGGATGCTTGTGTAATGTACCTTCAAAGCAATTCCTTACTGGGTCTTTTTTTAAACTTGTGCCCCAGTGATGGCTTACAAATGTTCACAAATACCTTGTGTCTAAAAATAGTTTGGCCTTTTTAAGACAACTCAAATTCATGACAGTGAAGTAATCGAAAGTTGAAACAAACGTTCAATTAGGCACAAAGGGATTGAGCTACCTGCTGGTCTTTGCTGCTATTCCCTTTTGAGAGCCCAACATGGATACGAGGTTTAGAAAATGGAAAACACATCCAGTATTAGAGAAAACATTTCTCGATGCCATGCATAATACATGCAATTGCCAAACACTTTGGAACTTTGTTCAAATGAAATGCAAACAAAATCAAGTGGAATACTAGCTGTAATTATTTGCTGTGTGTGTTTGTGTGTGAAAGTCCAGGGTTCGTCACGGTGGCTCCATTGGTATTGTGGAAGGAGAAACAACCAGGAGTTTTATGCACCAAACAAACATGGTTGGTGTCAACTTGCTTTTTTCATCATAGGCTTGCAATTTACAGCCCAGTAAGCAACCATTTCAGCTAGTGTTTACTTGACTTATTCTGAAGTTTTTAAGTTATGGATGACATTACAGTGTGCACCCTAACTGATGTATTCCTACACCAATCAAGATTGAAAACCTCATCCTAAATTGAGAACTTGCTTTCCACACACATAACTGTAAACATTGCAGGGTGACCCAAGAGATGGATGTATTTCATGATAATCGTGAAATCCATGAAAACCGTGAAGAAAATGCACCTTTAAGGCCTATTCACACGGACACGATGCAACATGACGCCACGACAAAAAAATTAAACATGCAGTTTAATACAAACCATTCATACTGCCTGCGATGCGATGGGGTGACACTGAAGTGATGTGAAAAAAATAGGATTGGTGTCTATTTTTGTGATCTTGTCATGCGGCAGCTAGGGAACTGACCAATGACCAATCGGAGAGTTACCTATCACATAGTGTGCGCCATATGCAGTGTACTCCAACATACTGCATTTAGGGATGAAATAGATCCATGAACTGTATTTTCCAATATGATTATGTGGTTTATTAAGTAAACATTTTTCAGGCATACAGATAGCTTTTTGTTGTTGTGCACCTTGGGCAAAAAACGAAGGATACGGCTTCATAGTTCCCACCCATTACCCAGATTAGATATGAGTGCGGTAGTTAATTTCACTTTTTTTTGTAAGAGTTGTGGCAAAAAAAACTTCTAATCCCATTGTAACTCACAACATATGTTTTTGCTAACATTTTGGAGATTAGTCCAGTTCTTGAATAGTTATGTTTATGGAACAGCTGGTACTATTTACTATTTGAAACCATATAAACCTTAGAATCCACTCAAACAAATTTAAAACATTCATTGACGCCAATCTATATTTGTTACATGATTTTATTAACTTTTCTACAGAGGATCTTTTTCAGTGGTCTATTCATTTACCATAACCTGCACCAATGAGTTGCAGATCAATAGATAGATCAAATAGATAATGCATATTTTGTCATATATCAGCTGTATACAAAAATAACTAAATTGAATTAATTTTGTAAAAATGAGTGGTCTAGAAAAGTAACAGTAGTAAAATAAATGCATACACAAGTTCAAAATTGTGAACTTCAGACTTTTAAAAGCCTCACTTGGAGGAAAACACATTTAGGAGCTCAGAGTGTACAGAACATCTTGCTGTCACAACTTTTGGAGAGAGCTATCATCATTTTAACACCCACACATATGTTGCTGTGAGCACTTCTCCCTCAAGATTTAGTATTAGCACCAGAACTAGACATAGCCTGTCTTGCTGAATTTATTAAAGCAATGACAGGTAATATTTTACTGCTGGTGGCTGAGGTGACATCAAATAATGATTAACGGTTTGTACACTTTGGAAAGCATTTTTTGGGGTCAAAATACTGATAAAACTCATCTAAAAATTAACTTGTTCAGTACCACGTGCTGTTTTTGTTTACTTAAAGAGTAAGGAGCTTCAAATTACATTATCTTAGGTTTTCTTTTTCCTTGCTTTAATATGATGTGTTAATGCGCAATGACATCAGTTCTAGTAGCTTGCCATAGACATATGTAACTTAGAGCTAGATTAGCCAAAATGTCTTTATATTAGTAAGCACCAGAACCATCTAGTGCACATTAATGTATTGCCAGGAAGATCACTAGATGGCCTGGCTCTTACTTTTATAACCATAGGCTGATCTACTCTGTGTACTTTATATCTATGGTGGGCAACTAGAACTGAGAAGCAGCTCCTTAACTCAGGTACAAACACTGTAATGCACTTATTCAGCCTTTAGAAACTTGTGAGATACATCTGCATATCCCATATAACCCCACTATGTAACCTCTACTTAAGCAGGCCATACAAACACTTGTTCTAATGGCAATTTGAAGCTCCAGAAGTCTTTTAGCTTGAGTTAACAATTTTACTACCTTTATATGGTCTAGTTTTATAGGCCAGCACAGTAGCCATCCAAACTAGTAACTGGGTTTTGTTTACCACTGGATGGTTGCCAGTTTGCCGTGAAAATTTGACAGCCGCAAAGCCGTCCATGTGACCAGGTGCACCTGTTTGTGAACAGAGATTTCTGAAGAGTTCGTATGGATGTGTGCCACCTTCATATCCCTTTGTGTAGACAGTGGGGACTTTATGAAAACCATTAAAAAATATTAAATTACAGAATTCTTATGCCAGATATTGAAATACAAATTAAACATAAAATGTTTTGAAAAAATATTAAAATAGAGCAAATACAATCCAAAATGAAACAAGTTGTAATACAGCAGAGGTCCCATGAATTTATAAAACATACCAGTATACAGCTATACCAAAAATCAAATTCTTATTTATTTTAAATGTGCATTATTGTCTGTTCATTAAAATGTATATACTGACTAAATTTGGAACAGTAAATGTCACCCATGTTGTTGAAATTCCTAATATAAACAGTGTTCATCCAACTACAGCACAAAGTGCCTTCAAGATAATAAGTACTGCATGAGTTGCCATGGAAATCAGCATCTCTGGTTCTCTATATGTCATAGGTGATAGAAATCCCTTGCTTAGATCTATATTAGGAAATTAAATTAGTTAAAATATAAATACGATTGTATTGATCTAAAGGTGATACAGTAACTAATATATATATGTTATAGAAACAGCATATATAAGTGACTACATTTAAAAAAAGAAAAAGTATATATATAAGGAAATAATGGTAACCTCCAAAATAGGGATAACAAGAATACGATGTCCTTACCTGTAAACCCCAGTTCATCCCTACTGCCAGCATATTCATTCTGACAACCTTTGGTTTTGTGTCACTGTAAAGCATTTTTTATTGCTAATGTAGATGACAGAATTTACTCCTTTGTTCCATCAGAAGGCACAGAGATGTATGTTTCCTATGTATGTTGTATAAAGACTGTTCCATGGTTTCGTCTGTGTGACAGGATAGTGTCACGGCCCAAGCTGATTACCTGCAAGAAAGAGACCCAGAAACAGAAAGCTGCAGTTGAAGTGCTGGGGTGAACATTTATTAACAACAATGCACAAAACAAACAGGGAACAAGGGCAAAAATAAAATAATCACTACAACAGTACAAAGACTCGCAGCCCAAACTCCTCCAACAAAGGATTTTGCTTCCTTTTTATACATGTGGTCACTCCCCAGTTAGCATCAACTACCTAATTGGGGAATGGTTACACCTGTGATCAGAGCTGTAATGACTCGAGTCGCAATTTTCGATGACTTGATTCGACTCATTGTCATCAAATGACTCGACTCCACTCGAGTCCCTGTAAGAAAAGACTCGACTCCACTCGAGTCTGCTCAAAAGACTTGACTCCACTCAAGTCCTGGCCCAAATGTTTCCACATGACTCGAGTCCTTGGCTTTATGATAAAATAAATTACATTTTCAGTTTAGTTTTCAATAACCGCAGCCCTTCTTCTGATGCGCACACGTCTGCCTCATTATGAGTGAGAGGAGCACGTGACAACCTCCAGTCAAGAGTCCAGAGCCTTAACCACTACTCCACACTGCTGCCCACAGATGATCAATGAAGCTGTTGCACGGTCATTTCTGTTTTCCAGTGGCAGCCAGGCATACGCAGTGTACGACACTTTCAATGGGGGAGATTACTTTGAAAGATTCCCACATACTTTGCTTTAAACTAAACATTTGCAGCCACGCTAGACTATTTGAGTTTATGGAGAGACAGGCGAGATAGCATGACAGGCGAGATAGCATTGGCGCCAAGGCAGTACTGCGCAGAGTTCTCTGCTCATTCTGTCTATGAGTCGCTGTTGTTTGTCAGCATCGATTTGCTCTTAAATTATTCTTTGACAAGATTTAGCCAGAAAGTAAAAGGAAACAATTGCTGCTCTAGAAAGAGTGCAAAGAAGAGTGACCAGAATTATCCCGGGTTTAAAAGGCATGTCATATGCAGACAGGCTAAAATAATTGAATCTATTCAGTCTTGAACAAAGAAGATTATGCATTGATCTGATTCAAGCATTCAAAATTGTGATTATCCGTACTTTAGAGAAAATTGCTGAATTCGACTACAATGCAGAAACATTTCTGTCAATGTGAGTATGTCAACTTGATTCAAGCATGTGAAGAAGCAAATGTTATGGTTGACCCATGTGGTGATCGCCAGAATACATCATTACTTATGTACCAGTGTTAACTATTGTAAAACATGCTGTTTAGATGTTTTAAATAAACTAATTCTAACTAGCTGTGTAGTTGCTTTGAAGGGTAGTTTACTGGTATTTTTATGATTTCAATTGTATCTCATATGCTGATAGATTATACACCACAGGCAAACAGCTTTTATTTTTTGTGTGAGAGTAACATCTTAGCAGCTTTGCATACAAAGTTGAAATTCATGAATACGTACCTGCCGAATTGCGTTAATCAGCTCTAGATGTGTTTGTTTAATTTAATACATCATGATTAGCATCCTAAATATATGTTTTAGAGTTAGTTTGGCTGTTTTGCTTCTTTAATGAGTACATTCAGAAAAACAAAAATGGGCAGACCAGACCACAGCAGCATCATTTTTGGAATAGGCACAATCAACATTGCCCGATAAAAGGAGGTTGTGGACAGAACTGTTTTTAAATGCCCTTTAAAGTGTACAAATATTCTTGAAAAATATTCATGAATGCTGCGTTGAAAAGTCACATCATGTTAAAACAATTTAAGGTGATAATCATGGCCACAATTTAAATTTTATTAACTGTAAATTGTAATGATTCTGTGGTAGCAGGATGTAGGCCCTTTAATAGTGTTTATGTATTTTGGCATTTAGGCATTGAGTGAGCGCAGAGCGGTTCAACCCTTAGGGGTATTATGTAAGAGTAGCTTCCATTTAGTGTTTAATTTCTCTCTTTTTTTAAATCCTTAGCATATTTTTAAAGAGGAGACCATTATCTATTCAGGGATACCAAGATATTTAGGGGTAGATCTAAGTATAGGCGCAGTGCAAATAATTGCGGATGCAAAAATCAAAATTGCAGTTCAGCCAGGCAATTATTTTGCACTGCAGCCTATGTAAGCTTAAGAGCAATGCTAATTACTCAACACGCACAAGTAATGATCTGCAATTATGATAATGAGGGTCTCAGTGAGCGCATCGATCTATTTAGCGGCCGCACTTGCAACCCAGAGGTGACGGAGTTAGGAGTACAGAGATCAGTAGGCGCTGTATGACATTTGTGGAGCACGAAAATACAAACCAAAAAAAATATAGCAGAGGAAGGGCAGCAAAGTCAGGGATAGCAGTCCCTAGATTGACGCTGGGGTCATCCCTCAGTTCAGCTATTATGTAGCAAAGGTCATTCAAAATGATCTAGACAGCATTCAGAACTGGGCAGAAACTGGCAAATGACATTTAATAGAGAAAAGTGTAAGGTACTGCATGCAGGCAATAAAATTCCCACCCTAGGATCAAGAAGCTGCTTGATGAGATTCTGGGATCAATAAGCTACTAACAACCAAATGAGCAAGATGGACCGAATGGCCTCCTCTCGTTTGTAAACTTTCTTATCTTCTTATGTCTAGGATGACCTGTGCAGTGAGACGCTAATGCTTTAGCACTCCATTCTCCTGCATCCCAAACAAAGTGATCCTAGGATTGGATATGCTGGGTCTTCTTTGTCTTGCCCTTCTCCTCCGAATGTATTCCAGTCTCTCCTCAACAAGAGCCAAGTGTTGCCGCATCAAGAAGTGTACCACAGCAGCCATCCTGAAGCCAATGACAGACCAATGTCTCTGCAGGTGTGTGCTTTTATACAGCTCTTAGTTACTCATTTCTACAATGGTTTGCACCTTGTAAGAAGAGTTGTAAAGTTTTTAGAGGGTCAGCAATTGCAAAATCCTCACCTCACTGTGACAGAAATACAATGATTCTTGGTTGTAAATCTCCTTCCCGACCTGTGAGGGCACTAAGCAGCGAGAACAGAGTTCTTTGGACGGGCTGGTCTGACAGTTCTTTCCTAGGGTTGGGAAGTTGGCTAGTCTGGATGAAGGCGAGACTCTGTTGCAAGAACGCATTGACCCAGAAGGTAAACGATGTGGCAGCCACAGATTGGAGAGGCGGCTGCACTCGTTTACCAAGGGGTCATGTGTGACAGCATAAAAGGGGACTAGAAATCTTGTACTAACTCTTTTACAGTAGTTTTGGAACATGTATTCCGCAATGGAATCGCTTCTGGGTACCGAGTTGCATAATCCATAACGAATAACATATTCATGGCCTTGTGCTGACTTGTTTAACCATCCCACGAGGTCCATGGCTATGTATTCGAAGGGAACGTTTGTTATGGGCATTGACTCAAGGGGCGCTCTTCAATGCAGATGAGGACTCGCACGGTGACAATCTGGGCAAGATTTACAAATTTGTTCTATGGTCTACAGTCTTATGTATCCCCCCCAAGGTGTGCACCAAACAAATGGTTGTAAGCAAGTTTAAGTACAGTGTTTTGACAGGACTTTGGGACTAATAATTGCTCAACCAGGCTACCGTTAAACCTTTTGCAGAGTGTGAGAATTCTGTTTACGAGGGCCGACTGACATGACTTAACTTTTGGGCATGTATCAGAGCAAATACTGTATCTGCTTAAAATATACAGTATTATACATTTCTAAAAAAGCTGTTCTGCAAATTACTGTATACTCTACATTGGCCTAGTTTGAATGCAGAACAAAAGTAAAATAAAATACACAAATTATTTTTATTTTAGAAATGTCCTTATAAGTTTAATTTACTGATTTCCTACTTTAAAATATGTAATGTTATCAGTGGTAGCCACAAACCTCAGGAACTAGAATCTGAAATAAATGTTTTTTTCTATCATGTATGGTCTTGACTTTACACAAAATTGTTTGACAGGTGAGCGTTTTTACCTTTTTGAGACGTGATTGGCAGGGTTTTAGCTTATTATGTGAGTTAGTGTACTGTATATATCCTTTTAAAGCATAGAGTGTTATACCTTTTTGTAAAGTTGACTGTCTGTAGAACCTGAAAATACCAAAAGTTACACTCTGACATTAAGTAAAATCTAAATTTACTCAAGTAGAAAGCAAAAACAAAAGTAGAAAAAACATGCAAAATGTTTTCTTTTTTTAAACTCCTTTAAAATATATATTTAATTTATAACAAATACCATCAGTATACTTGTTTACATACATATCTTAGAATATAATAACATAAGACAGGTTACAAACGAGAGGAGGCCATTCTGCACATCTTGCTCGTTTGGTCGTTAGTAGCTTATTGATCCCAGAATCTCATCAAGCAGCTTCAACAACATTACTGGGGAGTTGGTTCCAGACTCCCACAATTCTCTGTGTAAAAAAGTGCCTCCTGTTTTCTGTTCTGAATGCCCCTTTATCTCCATCTGTGACCCGTGGTCCATGTTTCTTTTTTCAGGTCGAAAAAGTCCCCTGTGTATTGTCATTACCTTTTTGGAATTTTGAATGCTTGAACCAGATCGCTGCGTAGTCTTCTTTGTTCAAGACTGAATAGGTTAAATTATTTTAGTCTGTCTGCATAGGACAGGTAAGCCCACAGGCACCCGGCCAGTCTACAGGAGTCACTGGTGCGCGGTGAGCTGAGGACACCCTGGCCGACCTAAGCCCCCCCCCCACCCCGCCAATTGTGTGCTGCCCCCTGGGAGCTCCCGTCCACGGTCGGCAGTGGAATAGCCTGGACTCGAACTGGCGACCTCCATGCTATTGGGTGCATCCTGCACTCCACGCGGAGCACCTTTACTGGATGCGCCACTCAGGAGCCCCTTAGATGAAGACATTTCTGAGTCAACATAAATTCCTAGATCTTTTTCATAGATTCCTTCTTTAATTTCAGTATCTTCCATATGTAGGGGTCTACTTAATTTGCGGTAAATTTACGTATTTTTGAAGGGTATGTTGCGGAATAAAATCAGGATTTCGCGGACATTTCGCGGACCTGTTTAAACATTAAATAAACCTAAGTAGACAGTATTTCAGAACACTATAAAGCCTAAAAATACTGGTCCTTGCTTCCTTACTAAAACAGAGTGCTGTCATTTGTTAAAGGCAAGCATGCAGCATCCCCCAGCAGTTGACTTGCCCATACACTGAGACTGCACGTTCTGCATCCACTGAATTGGTTGGAAGTTAAGGCAAAGCTTTGCCAAGTTATACAGATGTGGAAATCGATTAGAAACAGCCCAAAAACTTACACAAGGGCATCTGGCATACATTAATAAAGGCAATGTATGCAGCACGTTCGTTGTCATATTATTTGTCCCATCCAATAATTTATTTTATTAGTACCGAGTCAAAACATAGAGAACGTGGCTATTCGGGTCTAAAATTCCAACTGTGAAAAAGTAAGCATCAGGTTGAAGCGAGGTGGCTGTGATGGATCGTTTTAGTACTGATTTAACTTGCAGACAGGAATACTTTTTGTCTGGGCTGACATTCCAGTTTGGTTTCTGAAAGCTGTTTATTTTCCGTTCTGTTCAGCAGCCTCTGTAGTAGCCTTTTGTTTAATGTGTGATTCTGAAGCTAAATAGCGATCGATTGTATTTTCTCCAACGACACATTAAGATATGCAAAACAATTACCTCAGTCTGTATGTACAGTTTCTTTGGGAAATGTCTTGAAACGATCATCAGCCGAAATATACTTTGCTTTTTTTGTCGTCCATTTCTACTATTTTACCTACAATGCTGAAAACTAGATTTTAGCAACCTAAATCAAAACAATGCAGCACCAACTTTGTCCCACCCCCTACTGCACAGTACAGAGCACATAAAAGCAGTAAAGACGCACTGATAGGCTGATTAAAACTTGTCATTTGAATAGTAAACAAGAACGAATATTAAAGGGCTAGCTACAGAAGGAAGATACATAGTTTTTTCTCTTCGTACTTGTTTGTATGCATTGGCCCCTAAGAGGTGAATTCCGCGGTGACCCCTCAAATTCACGATTTCCGCGAAATCGCAATTTAAGTAGACCCTTACGCATATGGTATTTATTTTATTGCCTGTGTGCATTACCTTACACTTCTCTGTATTAAATGTCATTTGCCATGTGTCTGCTCAGTTCTGAATGCTGTCAAGATCATTCTGAATGACCTTTGCTTCTGCAACGGTGTTTGCCTCTCCTCCTATTTTTGTGTTGTCTGCACATTTAACAAGTGTGCTTACTATACCAGAGTCATTAATGTAGATTAGGAAGAGCAGAGGACCTAATACTGATCCCTGTGGTACTCCACTGGTTACCTCGCTCCATTTGGAGGTTTCTCCTCTAATCAGTACTTTCTGTTTTCTACATGTTAACCACTCCTTAATCCATGTGCATGCATTTTCTTGAATCCCTACTGCGTTCAATTTGAGAATTAATCTTTTATGTGGGACTTTGTCAAAAGCTGTCTGGAAATCTAAATAAACCATGTCATATGCTTTGCAATTATCCATTGTCGATGTTGCATTGTCAGAAAATCAAGCAGGTTAGTTAGACACGATCTCCCTTTCCTAAAACAATGCTGACTGTCTCCCAGGATACTGTTACTATATAGATCATTTTCTATTTTGGATCTTATTATAGTTTCCATAAGTTTACATATAATAGAAGTCAGGCTTATTAGTCTGTAGTTACCTGGTTCGGTTTTGTCTCCTTTTTTGTGGATTGGTATTACGTTTGCAATTCTCCAGTCTGTAGGTAGAACCCCTGTGTCAAGAGACTGTTGCATGATCTTGGTTATCGGTTTGTAAATAACTTCTTTCATTTCTTTGTGTACTATTGGAAGGATCTCATCCGGCCCAGGGGATTTGTTTATTTTAAGAGCTCCTAGTCCCTTTAGCACTTCTGCCTCGGTTATGCTAAAGTTATTTAAAACAGGATAGGAACAGGTCGACATTTGGGGCATGTTGTCCGTATCCTCCTTTGTTTATTTAGCAGACGCCTTTATCCAAGGCGATTTACAGAGACTAGGGTGTGTAAACTATGCATCAGCTGCATAGTCACTTACAATTACGTCTCACCCGAAAGACGGAGCACAAGGAGGTTAAGTGACTTTCTCAGGGTCACACAATGAGTCAGTGGCTGAGGTGGGATTTGAACCGGGGACCTCCTGGTTACAAGCCCTTTTCTTTAACCACTGGACCACACAGCCTCCTATACAAGTTTGTAAAAACTTGTGAAAAGTAATATATTTACTATTTTTTTCTCTTCATCTGTGATGTTGCCATTTGTATCTCTTAGACATTTTACTTCCTTCTTGAATGTTCTTTTGCTGTTATAATATTGGAAACACTTTTTGGAATTGGGTTTAGCCTCCTTGGCAATGTTCATTTCTATCTCTGTCTTGGCTTTTCTAGCTTTTTGACTTGTGCTTGCAGTTTCAAGTACTCTTTCTGTATACTTTATTCGGTGTCCCTTTTAAGCGCTTTGTAAAGTGCCCTTTTTCTCAGAATATTTTTTAAAATTGATCTATTAAACCATTTTGTTTTAGATTTTGATTTGTCTAATTTTGGGATGTATTTGTTTTGTGCCTCTAGTACTACATTTTTTAAAAATAGCCATCCTTTCTCTGTGGATGTTCTCTCTATTTTACTCCAATCTACTTCTGTTAGTCTCTGTTTCATTCCTTCAAAGTTTGCCTTTTTAAAATTGTAAACCTTAGCTTTAGTCGTTACTTTTGGGGTTTTATAAAGCACTTCAAATGAGACCATGTTGTGGTCTGAGTTTGCCAGTGGTTCTCTGACCTCTGTTTTAGTTATTCTGTCTTTGTTATTTGAAAGGACTAAATCAAGGCATGCCTCCCCTCTAGTCGGTGCCTTGACAAATTGCATTAGGAAGCAGTCATTTGTCATTTCTACCATTAGAGTAGTAAATGTATGAGCAACAGTAAACATAAAAAAACCAAATTCAGATTTCAAAACCTTTTTTTTTCAGAGAAATGCTTAAATATAAGTCTGATCTGTATTTTTTTTCCTATTTCGAAACCATCACTAAATGTGAAATATATTGTCACTATTTTATAAAACCTTGCAGCTACATAGTTATACAAACTACATAAACAAATTACAACTTGACAAAACCTTAGGTCAACTGTATACATACCTGCGGACTGCAGTAATTGCTGCTGTCAGCAGTAATTGGACTACATAAGCGCAGCCAGTATGTTTCAGGGAAATCTTCTTTCAGCACGAAGTGAAGGTACAGTTACGAACAACAAATTGACCGGTCATGGTGGTTGTTCTAAGTATGCCTATAAACGCGGTCGTTCTAGTGTTAAAACAACACTATACATCTACAACTTCCATTCTTTAGAGTTTACTCTCTCATATGATAATGAATTTTAAGGCCCAACTAAACACTATCCTGGATTTAGCGTGCTCCCTTTATTATTATTATTATTTATTTCTTAGCAGACGCCCTTATCCAGGGCGACTTACAATTGTTACAAGATATCACATTATTTCACATTATACAGATATCACATTATTTTTACATACAATTACCCATTTATACAGTTGGGTTTTTACTGGAGCAATCTAGGTAAAGTACCTTGCTCAAGGGCACAACAGCAGTGTCCCCCACTGGGGATTGAACCCACAACCCTCCGGTCAAGAGTCCAGAGCCCTAACCACTACTCCACACTGCTGCCTTTAGTGATCAATATCATTTATCCTACTCAAACCTCAAACTTTTTGAGGACTTTTCAATATAGTATTGTAGAAAGGATTGAAAACACAAAAAATGTAATTAGTATTTTCTGTGGTGGTGACAGAAACAGAAACCTATGAGAGTGTGTGAAGAAATAACATACTTATATGATATAATGTGTTACACTTACTGGAACCTGCTTTACCCTGTATGCTCAAATAAAGTAAGAAAGCTGATGCAGTTGTGTGGCTGATGTTATTCATTCACTAACCACCTAGCACCCTAACCGGCCTGCTGTTCTCAAGGAACCCATTATCCAGTGTGACGGGCCAAATGCTGTGTGAGCTTCTAAATTTACTTGTGTTAGTAGTCTAGTGAGACAGTTTTATACCAATGTCGTACATCTCAGTAGGGGTGTGCAGAGAGGAGCTTAACGTAATGTGACAATTTCCATTGTTTTGAGGTTCAAATGTGTATATTTTTGCTGCTGGACGTGGACGAGTCTAGTGCTTTAAAACGCATTTCTGGTACCCACAACATAGTCAGACTATGCTTTAGCATTATTGTGGCAATGTGGCCACGTCCTTGTGAGTAGTTTGTGTTGTATGTTGCGTGTGTAAATGTTGGTGTATAGTCATTGGTACACAGGATATAAATGGGTCTGTGTAACACGAGTGATTTAAAAACGTAGATTTGTATTTAGGCATGAGGATGGCACAAATCACTTCACGTGCTGGTTAAAATGTAATGTGTGGTCACGGGAGTACACTTAATTAATTCACGTGCTGGGATTCAAGTGAATAATTAATTAGTAATTGAATCCCAGCACAACAGTATAAATAGATGCACGTTTCATTCACTCAGGGTTGGCTGTTCGGAGAGTGGAGAACGGGATTGGAGTTGGAGGTAAAGAGAAGAATAAGAATAATAGTAATAGTAGTTAAAGTATCTGCTCACCGTGTTTGTTCGTTTGTCTGTTTACTGTTTAGTCAGTTTTTTGTTTATATATTTATTTTGGCGTAAGTGCCGTGTCCTGTTTTGTGTTCTGTCTGTTTAAACCTTTTATTTTGTTTAATAAACGCTGAGTGCCACCATTGCACTCAGCATTACTCATCACCACCGTCTGTCTGTGTGTTTCTTCCGGGTCTGACGTGTCACCACTCAGCCAGCCTTGTGACAATTATTTAACAGTGATTTTGATTGTTTTTGGATTAAGGGGGTACAGCATTTACAAAATGCTACTTTTACCTTTTCATTTAAAACCATTCAAAATAGGGTGTCTAGTCCCAGTGTGCCGACATTTTTCCCCAAACATTAAAAAAGTCCCAGTTTGCAACAGAGCCAGATAGCACACATTGCGTTAATTATGTAAACAATCAGCAATCATATTAATAGATCCAGAATCATATTTTTCATATAGGTTACTATACTAAATTAAAAGTATGCAAAATTATAGAAATAGCAATACATAAGTGAAACATTTACAACTGGAAAGGAAATGTGCAGTGGTAGTGCAGAAGTCTGTATAAAAAAATAAATTGCTGCATAGTTTTAAAATTATTTTTAATCTACGTACCCCGGTTCTGAGCTTTGAGAATTTGATCACCCTAATTCAAAATGACAACTCCTAAAATTACACAGCATTTATAGCAATACCAAAAATAATATTTTCCTTCAGTATTATGCATGTTTATTTGAAATTCCCCAGTTCCTCAAATTGCCATAGCAGCCTTTTCAACCAAATGCTTTCCATAGCAGCCCTGTTTCAAATGAGAAACATACCCCCTGCTACATACACCCCCCTCCCCCTTTCCCCATTCCCCCCTCAGAATAACTAACCCCGTCTCCACAATAAATACACAGGTTGGTGGGAGGAAATGTTGGGGTTCAGCTAGCCTCTGTCAAACACAAGACGGACAGGGCTACTCTTAACCACTCCAGGCCCCTGCCATCTGATGCCAGCTGGCCCAATATTAGTTCAGCACAACTGACTTGGCTTCTGTCAGGGGGTACCCAGTTGACCCTCCTGCTCAACCCTGGGCTTCTGTAAGGGGGCACCCATTTAAACCCTGGCCTACCCCCTAAACCCAGTATGGTTTTTGTATCACCCACCACGAGCACTACTGCACGCACCCAGGACTGGTGACCGTGTTTGTATTATTGTGGGGCGGATATTGTTTATTATTTGGGACTGTCTTTCCCGTGTTATTTACCCTGTGCAGTACACATTGGTGTGTATTGCCGGGGAATTATTGTTTGGTCGCCAGACCTGAAAACTACAATAAAAACATTTCCAAACTGAATTGCAATTATATATGTCTGCTTCTTTCATGCACTGCATCACTCCTGCTCCTGTTGCCACTCAGCCACAGACCTACACAGGCAACTACATGTATGTATGAGTCACGGTGACAATGTGTATTTAATATTTTTGTGTATATTTTTATTATTATTAACAATATTTGTTTCTTTGTTTTTATTTGTTTTGTAATGATTTTGAACATGATTTATGTGTGTGAATGCTACATGCTACTTACCTTTTTTGTGTCACCCAGGAGGCTCTTCTTAGAACATCTGGTTGCCTGGGAGACTGGGAGACAGGGACACCAGGACAAAGCAATAGACTGCTGGTTGTGAGCCAGGTCAAAATCCAACAGACAGGAAAAAGAGTAAAACCCTCTGAGGGAGACGAAAGTGAGAGGACCTCTTCAGCAGTTGCCAGACAGCGAGTGGGGTGACTGAGCAACAGTGTGTGTGTGTGTGTGTGTGTGTGTGCTTCCCCAGGAGGCAACATAGACCAGGCAGGCAGCACTGTATAGCCATGATGGAGCGCAGAAGGAGAGACGGGGTCCACAGCCCATATGTTATTTACTTTGCTTAAAAAAGCTGTGTTGTTTCTGGTCCTGATTACTGCTAAATAGTAGTTGAGCTTTGGATAATAGTACTTTTTATACGCGATCGCTGAGGGAAATTGAAAGAGTTTTAATAAATTATTATCCATGGGCATATGAGGTGTGTTGCAGGTGGGGTGTATTTTCCCAGTATAAATGAAAGATTTGAATAGGGGAGTGTGAATTATAGATCACATAATTGAACGAGTGAAGTTAAATGCACTTTATTTCTCTTTCTTTCTGGATCACAAATGGTAATATGGTGAATTACAGTCTGCATGCTAAAGAGATATGCTCATTAGCTAAGGTTAAAAGCACTTTTTGTCCTCTCCGCTTCTCAGAGGGAAGCTGTTCCTGTGGGCGGTGCAGTGTACGAGTTGCTGAGAGTGTGTCACCACAGAGACAGCAGAGATCCTGAATTGGATCGCCCTCCCCTTTTAGACTCGATCGCATAGGGCAGTGCCATGCGTGTGTGTGTGGGAGGAGAGTGATGCATACCTACAATTGAGAGCTGCTTAGGCTACGCATCTATGCTCAGTGGTGGAGTGGCACCCCCTGTTGGGGAAGGTGAAAACCTTCCCCAACATTTTGGCCATTCTGAATCTGGGAGCAGGAGTTTGGAGCCATATCCTCCACTGATGAGCTGGCCAGGGAAAGAAGTAAGATAAAACAAATCTGAATGTGTATTTTATAGACTGATTTTTAAATTGTGATTTTATTAGCTGTCTTTGCAGAAAAACCTGGGTGATGAAAAATAAATAGTTAGCATAATCTAGACCAATTAAATAGAATTCCTTATTTTGTTTAAGCATAAGTGGTGTAGTCTAAAGCCTGGCTACCCGACCCGAACCCAACGGGACCCGACTGTATGTGTTGGGTTTGGCTCGGGTTTGGGTCGGGTGTATATACTGTGTCAAGCACTTAAGACTCGGGTTTTATAAATAAATGCATTATTACATTTTAGCGAGTGTTTTTTCCTCTTTTAAATGCAAATGCTTGCTAAAATTACTTCCGACTTAGAATCATACATCCCACGTGAGCAAAGCGTAAAGTGTGAAGCGTGCAGTGAGAGGCATTTCTGCGTTCTCATGTTTATGCTGTAAAAAATACAGCCAAAAAGTGATTCTACATTATTAAGTATGGAGGCTGTTGATATAAAAAGAAAGCTGTCTACTGGAGAATGTTTAGCAGTGGAAAGTTCTGTCGCTGGAAAGGGTAAATCTTCTGTTTGGAAACATTTTGATGTTGTTGTTTTCCGCGATAGTAAAAGTTCAAGTGGATTTGTACAGTGCAAATCTTGCAAACTTCTACTTAAATATGACAGCAAAAAGATGGGAAATTGATCTTTGCAGCGGCACACTGAAAAAGGATGTACTGGCCCTGCAGCAGGGCCAAGTCAGTCATACATAACTTTGTTTGTACAGACCGAAAAAAACGTGCCCACTCAACAGAAATCAGAAATTACAGACAAATGCGTGAGTCTCTGTTGCAAGGACATTCGACCCTTCCAAACCGTCTCTGGTGAAGGGTTTGTCGAGCTAGCACAGGAGTTTATCAATGTGGGTTTTACGTACGGTCGAGTATCCACAGGAAGTGTGCTACTGCATGAACAATTTTAAGGAGGTGTCGTGATGTTGCAGAAGAAAAAAGAAAACCACTAATTTCTCAGGTTAGTGACATACTGAAGGATGTAAGTGTGGGAATGACAAATGACATGTGGATAGACGACTACCGTAAAATCCATTATATATCCATGACTTGTCATTATATCACACCAGACTTTAAACTCAATGCCAGAGTTTTAACAACAGCAATGTTTCCACTGGAGGATGCCAAAACTGGTGAAAACATCAGGCGTGAGATTTTAAAGCTGCTACTTTTGGATTTGACCCAGCAAATTTAAGTAAATTAGTCTGGGTGACAGATCAGGGCACTAACATAGTACTTGCTCTAAGACCATACCAACGCCTGAATTGTCAGGACCACATATATAACACGGTCCTTCGACATGCACTTGATCCCATGAAATTAGCTTCTGAAGCTCCAGATGTTGGAGAGACTATAAGTCAATGCCAAATCCTTGGTAAAATATGTTAAACAGTCTGGCCTTGCAGCACAGTTGTCTAAAACTGTTAATCCAATGGGAGAAACAAGGTACAGCACTGTATCTGACACTTTTGGTTGATTTCCTTCGACCATTTTTCGAAGCTCAGAGAACTTGAGGGAGACCAGTATCCTACACTGAACCTGGTAATTCCATGGTTTGAGAAACTTAAACGACATTGTAGGCCACTTTCTTCAGATACTCAATGTAATCAATTGTCAGGCAACAGCACAGTGAACAGCTTCTGAAAATAGTGGAAGTGACCTGCACAAGACAGCAACATTTCTCTGGCCTATATTTAATCAGCTCCGACTCTTGTCTGACCATGATAGGGAAAAAGTTTATTCTGAAGTGCGCAGACTTATCGACAACTTTAAAGGAGAAGACCCTGCGACAGTGGTTGACAATGTACCTACAGCTGCCAAAAAAGCACTGACCGAATGCTGAATGGGAGAATGTACATGAAGAAGAGGGCACAAACGATGAAGTGCAGCAGTATACAACACAGAGGCCTATGACTGCAATGGAAAACGAGTTGGATCTGTTGGGCTGGTGGAAGGAACACAGTTTTGTGTGCCCTAAATTGGCAAAGCTGGCTAGAAGTATACTTTGCATTCCGGCTAGCAGTAGCAGCAGCGAGAGGAAATTCAGCAAAGCTGGAAGGACGATCGACCAGCAGAGGACTGCCCTTCAGCCTTCCACCGTTGACTCTATTCTTTTTTGTTTTTTAGCAAGGTTTATCCAAACATGATGTTATATGTCTGTATCTGAGACTACCAAGTAAAATGTTCATATAACTGGATGCTTTGCTGAGAGTTTTCTTTTTAATTTGCATTTTGACTCGAAATATGCTTTCTGTATTTCAGTAGCATGTTTGATATTATTTATGCCGATATTTGGGTTCGGTCGGGTCGGGTATGAAAAAAATTAAAAAGTCTCGGGCTCGGGTCGGGTTCGGATTGGCCGTGGTTGGGTCAGCTTCGGGTCGGATTTTATTTTTATATCCAAGCAGACCTTTAGTGTAGTGCTACATGATTTCCATTACACGAGAGTAGATGTTAAAACTTCATGCTGATTTGAACTCGGCTCTCACCAAGATAAGCACCAACTAAGACACAGCTTTATAGTAAACTAATGTGATCCATATGTGTCTCCATCCATTTACGTTTCCTTCCATATGATGATGTAGATATCCTCCTATCTGGTGTTAATGGCTGAAGTGTAATGCTGGCTCCAGGGATCAGCTTATTTTGCCTCCCTGGCGCATCAGCACACACAACGGCTGCTATGCTGGCTCCGGGGATCAACCACAGTACGGCCTCCCCAGCGCATCAGCATGACAACCGTCTGGATTGAGCTAAGTAGGGTACATCTCTGGGGTCTTCAAGTGGGCACCTTCCATCCTCAGTGTTTCGTCGACTAGCCCATGACATCTCAAGAGGGCTCGACGGTGATTCTGGCGTCCCAGCATCACCCCCCTCCGTCCCCCACTCAACTCAGCCCAGCTTACTTACCTGTACATCAGCATTTCTTTCTTTCTAGTGTGCTTTAGATCCCCAGCCAGAATCTTTCCGTCTCAACCACAGCCAGTTGCTATATCTAGATTACAAAGCTGTGACATATTCCTATTTTTTTAATTACTTCTGGTCCTCCAAAACCCAGGATGCTCTCCCTCTAAAGAGATGCTGAAGCCACCTCCTCTGCAGCTGTCAAGGGCATGCTGGTGAAAGTCCCCCACCAGTGGATACTGCAGTCCGGTGTGTGGTGTGCCAAATTCTCCTTGGACCTCTGCCACACATCATTGAATTGGTGATGCAGTCTGCTACTTCTTCCTATGCCAGTTTACTCTCATTCAGTCGAAGTGCCTGATTAGCTGTGCCATATCTCCGTTCTCCTTTCAACCTCATATATTAATATCTCCAATTATTATTATTATTATTATTATTATTATTATTATTTGTTTATTTAGCAGACGCCTTTATCCAAGGCGACTTACAGAGACTAGGGTGTGTGAACTATGCATCAGCTGCAGAGTCACTTACAATTACGTCTCACCCGAAAGACAGAGCACAAGGAGGTTAAGTGACTTGCTCAGGGTCACACAATGAGTCAGTGGCTGAGGCGGGATTTGAACCAGGGACCTGCTGGTTACAAGCCGGTCTCTTTAACCACTGGACCACACAGCCTCAATTCAAGTGGATTGAGCCATTGCTTTCATTGTCTGTCATGCACTGACTGTCACTTGTTGCTGTTTACGCCTCCAGATCTTGGCTTAGCTTATCAAAATCACATTAGGTCCTGCTGTGTAAACCAAAATATGTTTGCCACAGGGCTCAAACTCTCTCCAAAATCACAACGTGAAGGTGACAGCACAGTTGCATGCAAAGACAAAACACTTTGCCTTTAGATTTGCGTTTACTTTGTTTTATCAAACTTATGCCCTTATTGTTTTATACATAGAACACAGTGAGACATTTGTGGAAGAGCAGAATAACACAAGTACTCTTAGAAAAACAATAAGCGACATAGTCTCTCGTTCATCCTCCTCTCTTATCTGTCATGATTTCTCCTCTTTCTTTCAGAATAAAATTGACAACATCTATTCTACGCTCTCCCACCACAAACCCAGTTTACTACTTGACCACCTTGACGCTCTCTCTCCTCTCTCTATTGCTGATGTTTCTGGCTTACTGTTGAAATCAACTACAGCCCCCTGGACCCCTGGCCGACTAACCGTCCGTCTCTGTGCTTCTGATCTTGCTCCCTCCATTATGCACATTCTCAACCTGTCCCTGGACTCTGGCTCGGTTCCTGCTGCCCTTAAGCTTGCCTGAGTTACTCAAAAAACCCTCCCTCAATCCGGCTGATTTATCTCATTTCCGTCCCATCTCCAATCTCCCTTTTCTCTCAAAAACTCTTGAAAGGGCTGTAGCCAGTCAGCTGATGAAAAATCTCACGGATAACAATCTGCTTGAATCTCTACAGTCTGGTTTCTGGTTTTCTTCCTTCTATCATCTTCGAAACATCTCCAAAGTCCATCCCTACCTTTACCTCCAGGATGCGGAGATACTTTGTCATGCATTTGTCTTCTCTCAATTCGACTACTACAGCAAGTTCAGAATGTCGCTGCCAGGATCCTTACCAGATGTAAAAAACGTGATCACCCCCCGTCTTGCCCAGCTACACTGGCTACCTGTAAAGTTCAGGATTATTTTCAAAACTCTCCTGCTCACCTACAATGCTCTTCATCACACAGGTCCCGAGTACCTCCTCAACCTGCTGACCCATTATGTCCCTGCCCGCAAGCTGAGATCCTCCGACTCTAGCCTGCTTGTTATCCCCAAGCAAAAGTGCACCACACTTGGAGAACGCTCGTTTAGCTTCATGACTCCAACTCTTTGGAACTCTCTCCCAGCTTTGGTGTGTGATGCTTCCACCGTCGCTTGCTTTAAATCAACTCTCAAGACCCACCTGTTCTCTCTTGCTTTCCATGCTCTTTAAGCCTGATATCTGCTATTAGCTGCTGTGTTACTGCTACTATTTAATGTATAATGCTACTATCATGTATTTTGCACGTTCCACTGTATTTAATGTATTATTGTGACAGAAATACAATGAGTTTTGGTTGTAAATCTCCCTCCCGACCTGTGAGAGCGCTAAGCAGTGAAAGGAGAAGTCTTTGGACAGCTGCACTCGTTTAGCAAGGGGTCATGCATGATAGCATAAAGGGGACGGAGAATCACAATCTTTTCCTTCACTTGGTTTTTAAGAAACGAGAAACTGGAAGGACTGGGAGAAACCCCTAAAAACAGAAAGAAAGGATTCGTGAGTGTTTTGTTTGTTTCAATCACTAGACGGCTAACACGTCTCCAGAGCTGTCGCCTTGGGCCAGCACTCCCCGGAACAACACTACACCACAGTCACTGTATAATTGTTATCACCCACCACGAGCACTACTGCACTACGGACTGGTGACCCTGTTTTGTATTATTGTGGGGCAGATAACGTGTGTTTATTATTTGGAGTGCAATCCATTTATTATCGTTTCTTCCGTGCTTTACACATTGGTGTGTATTGCTGGAGGTTTATTGTTTGGTCACCAAACCCAGATACAATTAAAAACTGTTCCCAACTGGATTATAACTCTCTGTGTTTCATTACTGCACTGCATTACCCCTGCACCTGCACGTACCACTTTGCCACAATTACGCGTTGTTTTTAATCTTTTTTTTTTTTGCTGTATAACATGTATAATGTATGTCTCTGTATTTAAAGTATTATGGATTTTCTTGTTGTTACTGCATCTTGTAAAGCACTTGATGGTCCACTATGAAAGGCGCTATATAAAATAAAGATGGATTGACTGATTGAAAGTTTGTAAAAATTACCTAAGTCACTTGCCCTCCATGAGGCAGTTTAGACTGATGGCCCTCAGAAAACAGATGCTCTTGGATGACGAAGAAATCATCCAACTCCATCTTTCAAAAATACAAATGTTCTTCTCCAATACTTAGTAATACTGCGTGTAATAAAATAGAATGTTAATAAAATAAAAAATACTGAAGTTTAAGATGAATTGTTAATGAACTTGTTTTACAATTTTCTTCTTCAATTGTTAAAAAAGCACTGCTAGTTCTACAATTTCTGACTGTTTTGTCACCGTTTATTATAACAAACTATAATTGAATAACTAGTTAATGTTTCACAAAATAGGAAAGCAAGGAAAAATGTATTTATATCAATCAATGTAGTCTTTTAAGATACTTCAAGGGCATTGTTTTCTTTTTAAGTTTACACTGCGAGCAAGCATGTTGTTGATGTTACCCTTTTATAATATCTTCCATTAACATGTAGTCATGCATGCAAAAAGTAAAAAAAAAAAACAATGTCAACTGCTTGCCAAAGTTTTACATATTTCTATTCATCATGTTTGAGGGATTAGCTCTGATGACATTGTGTTCTGCATTCCAACATCATCACATATCAGTATGGGGGAAAAAAATAGCTTTCTTTGTCAAATAACCTGTAAATAAAGAGATTGGAAAGCAGATATTAAATTGACAATGCTGCCGTCTACAGGGATATGCTAAGTTATTTGCTGAAGGAAACAATATTTCGACAGCCATTTAGTCAACCAAACACCAATGCTACCTGTTCAGATGTTTACTAAATGGTTGACTACAGTTACGGAACCTGAACCAATCACGCTGTCTTGCCTTTACCACCGCTTCCCAATCCTGGTAAAGGAAAGCTCTCGTCTGGTTTTAGCAGTCCCTTGCGTCGGGAGGGAGAATTTCAGACAAGACCCTTTTCTGCCCTTCACAGTTAAATTCAAAGAATATATTTAGAAACAGTACAGCACCATATATATGTGTGTTATTTTAAAAAAAAAACTTCCTTAAAAAAGTGGCAACTTGATTCTGTTTTGCAAAAATACTGAAGTAATGCATAACAATTGTTTCTGAATCAGATTGGCAATTCAAAATCAAAAGCTTATGTAAGGGTTTCTGTAAGTGATTTGTTGTCAGGCCTACTGCAAATGTTGCTCTGTTACATGAAATAAAAACCACTGGAATTATTTCTCAGTGCCTACATCTTGAAATATTTTCCAGATAATTGTTTATTATTATTTATAAAATGGCTTAGATAAATTAAGTGCTGTGATTGGCTGAACAAGATCACATGACTGTGTGGCAATAATTGTCTTACCGCACGACTATGACATCATAGACCAACTTACTTACCTGATCTATTAATATTACTACGCCTTCACAGTAACAATGATCTAAACAGTGTTTCTGTAGGTCAAAATGTCAACATAGTGAAACAGCATTTAAATCACCCAACAATCTGTTTTTTTCATTTCTGTCACTTAGAATTACAGAAAAATTGGCAAATATACTGTCACAGAACAGAACAAAGAAAGCTCTGAGGTAAGCAGTATCTGTAACACTTTATTCAAAAGCCATCTGAGAAATCACCACACAAGTCTCACTCAGAATGTAATGTATACAATTAAACTAAATATTAAAACTAACTAGTGAGTATGCAATGTTTAAATTAGACACAACAGATACAGCTCACCACTACCTTCCAATTTCAGAAACATATTTAAAACAAAATTAAAATCTCTACTGCTCTCTGCTGACACAACTGTTGGGCTTTTAAACAAGGTCGGGTTCGGCATAGAATTCTATTGTGCTCGCCGCGGACGGGAAGGACTGCAGCACTGCGCAAACTGACACAAATCGTTTAGTCCACATATCATCTAATGCTGGTTTACAATCTAGGGAAATTATGCTGGTTACCGGCATCGGTGTGAAAACAGCCTCAGAAATTATTGGTCAGCTTCTTTTGAGGACCGCAAAGCCTGAGTAGGATCATTTTCTACAAAAAAAAAAAAAAACACTCAGAAGCCCCTCCCTCGAGTGCCAGTGCAGTGCAGTGTTGGGCTGTTACATGAATCCTCCCTCAGATGTGGGAAATCAGTCTGCTTTCAACTCACAATTGTCATTTCATCTAAAAAATTTTACTATAAATGGCAATGTTCAATGTAATGTTTATGGCAAATAAAAAAGTACAAAATATATGTTACAATCAAACAGTCTTCAGGGACTATTTTTTCTCAGTGGAAGGATACATAATATAGTTCTTATTTTTATCCTTAAAAAAGCTAGTTTGTGTAATTATTTTCAAAAAAAAAATGTAGCCGATAAGCGAAATAACCGAAATACAACAATGAATTGTTACCGCACACCCTGGAGTGGGTAATTTCTTACATAATACTACAATTGAGTGTTTCGGGTCCTCGTCAAAAAGGTACCTTTATGTGCTGATTGTGTCTGTTTGTCCATCTGTCTTATATGATGAAAACACTCATACACTCAAATCATACACTCCTAGCCACATAGCTATATACATTTCACATTGCATTTGGCCATGCAATGTGAACATGTCTTTAAGATCAATAAGCTCTTGATCTTAAAGATTTTTTTTTAAACTTGTACATTCACATTTTTACTTTCTTACCTTACTGTTAAGGGGCCTCATCTCTACCTCGCTGAACAATATTAACACAATTACACTTCTAATAATATTATTATACAATAATAGTTATTATAAACTATCCCTTTAAGTTATATGAAATTATGAACTATTTGAATGTGCCTGCACTAGTTTATAGTTTTATGGATGATCAAAATAATGTTGCAAATTGCTATTGCATGGAAAAATAGTTTTCACAGTATAAGACTCCAGTCAGTATCTGTACAGTAGACTCACACTAATCCTGAACCTGGTAGCCCAAAACGGATCGATAATTCAAACTAAACTATGATAATGAAATGTATGTTGCTAGCAGCTTGAAAAACTGAAAAGTGAATTGAAATATTACTTTAAACAGTGACCTGCACAGGAGGGCATTATTTTAATAACTTTTAAAAAAGAAATGGCTACTGATAAAAACATAATAAGGTTACAAACAACATTTATTCGTTTTTGTTTTTCCAAAAGGCTTATTATTGATTTTAGTGATGTTGGAATATAATAAAAATCATAAAACAAAGACGAGACAAGGCATTTTTATTTGGTACCGATTAATATGGTTTATTTCAGAAAATCCAGCTTATTAGTAATGGCATCATAATATCACCATTTGCAGTCAGATAGAGGTGCCCAGGATTGAATGGCTGAGGGATTTTCATGTCAAGATTGTGGTGTGCTCACTGAACTGTCAGAGGAAGTTCTAATGGAGCCTGACAGCACGATGACCGATTGTTTCCAGTTCAGCTTTCATAAGCACGGAATTCACAAGAATCAAAGAAAAACTATTCTTACATCACTACACAGCAATTAAACGAAAAGAGGCACATTAAAACGTTGTGTCATGCGGGGCTTTTATTATTTATCATAAAGTCAATGTTGCTGTAAGTGGGGTGAGTGATTGATGATTCTTAGCATTGATGTCCTGTTGGAGTAAAGCCTGTGATTGGCCAACATCACTGTACGGGTTTGTGACAGAGCGGTTGCAGTTGACGTCCCAGACCAGGAAGAAGCAATACAAAAAACAAAGGTAGGGGAAACGAGACGCGTTTGCGCTCGGGTTTTAATAATAAATCAAACAATAAACAAAACACTATAACAAACAAAAGGGCTCGATGGCCAAAAATACATAAAGAAACAAATACCGAGTGGTACAGCGGTAGCAGTTGCTTCGGATGTATGATCTCGTTCTAAACCGTCCTCCCGTCTCTAACTCAAAGGAAAATCTCTCCCCATTACCCTGGAGCTCGTTCTTTTAAGCTGTGGCTGGAGCCTTAATTAATTATCAATAAAACAATTACCTTATTGAGGCTCCAGCCACATTCACACAGGTTTTTTAAATTAATAAACAAAACGAACAATAAAAAAAACACGGCTTTCCTACCGTCAAATACAAATATAACAATAATAATATGAAATATACAAATAATAATACAGGGACGAGGTGTACCCTATCACACACGCCCCCCCTTGTGCGTAGCACACATGGCCTCAATGGCCACCTCCCCCCTCAGTCTCAACGTCCCGGAAGAGGGGGAAGCACAGTGTCCATGGGGGTGGCCATGGTGGGAGGTCCGGCACCCCCCAACTCTTCGTGGCCGGCAGCTCCCTCTTCCAGGGCTCCCGCCACACACTATCCTGCCGCAAACGTGCGGCTGGGGAAGCTGGTCTCCTGACCTCCCCCCCCTTCTTCATGGCCGGCATTTCCCCTCCGTGGGGCTCCGACCACACGATCTCCGGCAGCGAAACTGCTGCGAGGGGAACCGGTCTCCCGACCTCCCCCCCCTTCTTCATGGCCGGCAGCTCCCCTCCGTGGGGCTCCGGCCACAGTATAGCAACCCCAGGCGAAGCAGGACCCTCAATGACCCCAGGCGAAGCAGGATCCCTGGCGACCCCAGGCGAAGCAGGATCCCTGGCGACCCCAGGCGAAGGCAGCAGCAGCGGACCCTCGGGAGGCAGAGGCAGCTCCTGCTCCTCTCCCTCGGGTGGTGGTGGTGGAGGCAGAGGCAGCTCCTGCTCCTCTCCCTCGGGTGGTGGAGGCAGAGGCAGCTCCTGCTCCTCTCCCTCGGGTGGTGACGGTGGAGGCAGAGGCAGCTCCTGCTCCTCTCCCTCGGGTGGTGACGGTGGAGGCAGAGGCAGCTCCTGCTCCTCTCCCTCGGGTGGTGGCGGTGGAGGCAGAGGCAGCTCCTGCTCCTCTCCCTCGGGTGGTGGCGGTGGAGGCAGAGGCAGCTCCTGCTCCTCTCCCTCGGGTGGTGGCGGTGGAGGCAGAGGCAGCTCCTGCTCCTCTCCCTCGGGTGGTGGCGGTGGAGGCAGAGGCAGCTCCTGCTCCTCTCCCTCGGGTGGTGGCGGTGGAGGCAGAGGCAGCTCCTGCTCCTCTCCCTCGGGTGGTGGCGGTGGAGGCAGAGGCAGCTCCTGCTCCTCTCCCTCGGGTGGTGGTGGTGGTGGAGGCAGAGGCAGCTCCTGCTCCTCTCCCTCCGGTGGCACTGCTGGCTCCTTCGCCAGCGGGGTTAGGGCTGGTGGCGGGCGTCTCCGCTGGGCTCCCTTCAGCAGCAAAAACAGCGGCCGCTGTGGAGCCCGAGCCTCACGCCCTCGTCCCTCCCAAAAAAAAATAGGGGCTTGGGCCTTCAGCTCCTCCCCTCCGGACACAGGACGCACCGACTCCTCCCTCTCGGGCCGTGGACGCACTGACTCCTCCCTCTCGGGCCGTGGACGCACCGACTCCTCCCTCTCGGGCCGTGGACGCACCGACTCCTCCCTCTCGGGCCGTGGACGCACCGACTCCTCCCTTTTGGGCCGTGGACGCACCGACTCCTCCCTCTTGGGACGTGGACGCACCGACTCCTCCCTCTTGGGACGTGGACGTTCGGGCTCCTCCCACTCAGGCGCAGGACGTTCGGGCTCCTCCCACTCAGGCGCAGGACGTTCGGGCTCCTCCCACTCAGGCGCAGGACGTTCGGGCTCCTCCCACTCAGGCGCAGGACGTTCGGGCTCCTCCCACTCAGGCGCAGGACGTTCGGGCTCCTCCCACTCAGGCGCAGGACGTTCGGGCTCCTCCCACTCAGGCGCAGGACGTTCGGGCTCCTCCTCCCCTGGCTCCTGCTCTGGGCAGTCCTCGTCCTCATGCCCATAAGCAATGCACATGGTGCACCACCTTGGCTCCCTCTGCTTCCTCCTTACTTTTCCCCCTCTCTGCCTCCTTCTGCTCACCTTCCTCCTTTGGGCTGGTTCCTCCTCCTCTTCCTGGAAGGGGCAGACAGCCACCGTGTGCCCATACACCCCGCAGGCAAGGCACCAACCTTGGTCCTCCAACCTGCCGAGGAGATCCTCCAGCTCACTGCAGCCGTCTCTCCAGTTCCAGCCTTCCATTTTATTTTATTTTTTTTTATTTACTTTTCCACAAAAACAATTTTCGAAGAAAAAAATAATAATAAAAAAAACGCCCTTTGTCTTCCTGGTCCGGCTCCTGGAGGCGTTTATCCCACGCAGGACACCATATGTGACAGATCGGTTGCAGTTGACGTCCCAGACCAGGAAGAAGCAATACAAAAAACAAAGGTAGGTAACAATAAACAAAACACTATAACAAACAAAAGGGCTCGATGGCCAAAAATACATAAAGAAACAAATACCGAGTGGTACAGCGGTAGCAGTTGCTTCGGATGTATGATCTCGTTCTAAACCGTCCTCCCGTCTCTAACTCAAAGGAAAATCTCTCCCCATTACCCTGGAGCTCGTTCTTTTAAGCTGTGGCTGGAGCCTTAATTAATTATCAATAAAACAATTACCTTATTGAGGCTCCAGCCACATTCACACAGGTTTTTTAAATTAATAAACAAAACGAACAATAAAAAAAACACGGCTTTCCTACCGTCAAATACAAATATAACAATAATAATATGAAATATACAAATAATAATACAGGGACGAGGTGTACCCTATCACAGGGTTAAAAAAGTAACAGCTGCCTGAGACATACTCGGACATGGGAACCATCATGCAGACTCTGACTGGGTGGGCCTTGGTGCTGAGTGGGCGGGCCGTGGCCTGTCCAGGCCCAGCCATGGCTACACCCCTGGTATAAGGTTAATGTACAACTTTATTTTTCAAGAATTCTTCTTATTTCACCTGTTACATGAACCCTTAAACTTTTTTTGTGTTACTGCTAGCATGTGGGTTTACTTAGGAATTGTTTTGATTAACCTATACCCTGTCGGGATAAGCCAAAGCTGGAATTTTTTATTTTATTTATGAATTTAAAATTCCAAATTATTGTAACTTTCTCCCCAATGTAAAATGTCCAGTTATGCCCCCTTTCGCAGCAATTACCCACAACACCTCAGGCGAACTGAAGGTCAGTTGTCGTCCTCTGATCCCTCAACTAAGCCAATTGCCTCTTTACACCTAGGAACTCAAGAGTGGATGTCAACAAGCTATCGACCTTTGAAGGACAAAGACTAGCCCCGCAGGGGTCTGCTTGAGCTTACCAAGTGCCCAGCATGTACTGTCTCCTGTAGTGCTATCATGAGAAACAGTCTCTGTCGGTTTTGCCTCGAGAAAACGAAAGGCTGCGATTGACAGCTATGAGATGGCGTCCTCCAGTAAAAAATATAAGGGGAACGAAAATGTCGATGAGATGTTATTTTCAATTTGACAGAGGCATTTGTTTGTGCTAATATTCCCCTGGAAAAAAACTTATAATCCCAAACTACGTGTATTTCTGAACAAACATAAGAACATAAGAAAATAAGAAGAACATAAGAAAGTTTACAAACGAGAGGAGACCATTCAGCCCATCTTGCTCGTTTGGTTGTTAGTAGCTTATTGATCCCAGAATCTCATCAAGCAGCTTCTTGAAGGATCCCAGGGTGTCAGCTTCAACAACATTACTGGGGAGTTGGTTCCAGGCCCTCACAATTCTCTGTGTAAAAAGTGCCTATTTTCTGTTCTGAATGCTCCTTTATCTAATCTCCATTTGTGACCCCTGGTCCTTGTTTCTTTTTTCAGGTCAAAAAAGTCCCCTGGGTCGACATTGTCTATACCTTTTAGGATTTTGAATGTTTGAATCAGATCGCCGCGTAGTCTTCTTTGTTCAAGACTGAATAGATTCAGTTCTTTTAGCCTGTCTGCATATGACATGCCTTTTAAACCCAGGATAATTCTGGTTGCTCTTCTTTGCACTCTTTCTAGAGCAGCAATATCCTTTTTGTAACGAGGTGACCAGAACTGAACACAATATTCTAGGTGAGGTCTTACTAATGCATTGTAAAGTTTTAACATTACTTCCCTTGATTTAAATTCTGAGTATCTTGTTAGCCTTTTCTATAGCTTCCCCACATTGTCTAGATGAAGACATTTCTGAGTCAACATAAACTCCTAGGTCTTTTTCATAGTTCCCTTCTTCAATTTCATCTCCCATATGATATTTATAATGCACATTTTTATTGCCTGCGTGTAATACTTTACACTTTTCTCTATTAAATGTAATTTGCCATGTGTCTGCCCAGTTCTGAATGCTGTGTAGATCATTTTGAACGACCTTTGCTGCTGCAACAGTGTTTGCCACTCCTCCTATTTTTGTGTCATCTGCAAATTTAACAAGTTTGCTTACTATACCAGAATCTAAATCATTAATGTAGATTAAGAATAGCAGAGGACCTAATACTGATCCCTGTGGTACACCACTGGTTACCTCGTTCCATTTTGAGGTTTCTCCTCTAATCAGTACTTTCTGTTTTCTACATGTTAACCACTCCCTAATCCATGTGCATGCATTTCCTTGAATCCCTACTGCATTCAGTTTGAGAATTAATCTTTTATGCAGGACTTTGTCAAAAGCTTTCTGGAAATCTAAATAAACCATGTCATATGCTTTGCAATTATCCATTGTCAATGTTGCATCCTCAAAAAAGACAAGCAGGTTAGTTAGACACGATCTCCCTTTCCTAAACCATGCTGACTGTCTCCCATGATATTGTTACCATATAGGTAATTTTCCATTTTAGATCTTATTATAGTTTCCATAAGTTTACATATAATAGAAGTCAGGCTTATTGGTCTGTAGTTACCTGGTTCGGTTTTGTCTCCCTTTTTGTGGATCGGTATTACGTTTGCAAATATAAATGCGGGAGCAATTCCTACAGCAGGTCAACTGAGAAAGGAATATCTACTCCAAATGAGGTACACAAGATGGAAATTGTACAACTGGTAAAGATGTCTGACAGTGTTTCTGTAGTTACTGACGAGTCTACAAATGCAAAAGATCAGTATGTTTTGCACATTTTGTTTGTTCTCCAAGGACTATCGAATACCTTCGAACCGAAAGTAATATTAGCCGATACAGTTAATCTGCACTCTGTGAATTACTCATCGGTGGCACAGGGCATTGTGAAATGTTTAAATGCATTTGAAGTTAACTTTAATAATGTGACTGGGTTTGTCTCCGATAATGCCAGTTACATGATCAAGGCATACAATGACATTCTTCAATGTTTTCTGCCAAATTCAGTACATTGTTTAAACATTGCCCAAGCAGAAAACTATGTTTTAAAGACCACCTGACAGAAGCAATCCAACAAGAAGGCTGTACTTTACCCATAAAATTGCCACCTGAGCCATGCATAACACGATGGGGCACTTGGTATTCTGCTGCTGAATATCATTCCAAATACATCCCTTTTTACGCAGGCTTCGTGGAAAAGGAAATGCACATTTCACCAAACACTGCAGTGTTAAAGGACCTCCAGAAATTGCTTAAAGATGTGCAAAGTTTAAAATCTCTCCTTAATTACGACACATGCCAAGGGACTGGTGGATCTGATTCAGTGGTTTGAAAGCCGTGAAGTGAGAGTCCATCAAACTTAATAAAGTTTCAGAATTAATAAATACATAATGAGCAATGGCACAAGAGGTACACAGCACAGACACCGCAATAAACAAACTATGTGTAAAAACCTTCCATGACGTTTCTGAAAAACTGACCAATTACTACAACCCGGATCAATGCAAAAAGAAACCACATTTTTTTCAACCAGCTCATAACTTTCTGATGGCAATAAGGATATTCGACCCACAACAAGTGTGTAGTTTGGATCTGGAAGCCCTCCCATTATATTTTATTCCAGGATTTGATGCTGACTATAAATCAGAAATGGACAAATACCTCCCATATGCAATAGAAAATGGCAGTAGAATGACTTTGAATGAATTTTGGATTAAAGCTGAAGAATTATTTCCCAATTTAACACGAAAGGCTAAAATATTTTGTCAGTTGTTACCAATTCTGTAGATGCTGAAAGAAGTGTTTCTTCTTACGGCTAAGTTTTTACAGAACAACATCAATCTATGAAAGATACTGACAATGCTTAAGTTTAAAAGCAACATTTAATGCATGGGACATTTTCTTTCATGAAACTGTAAGTGACATTTAATGTGCTGCTTCTGAACAACCTTGCATTATTATTATTATTATGTTATATTTGTAATATATATGTTACTGCATTGATGTTATGATTTCAGTATTTTATAAAAATTGTTCCGGGAATCAGTGTTGTTTTTTTTTATATTTTGTTGACAAATTATGCTAGTAAACGGAAACATTGAAATTATTTAGTTACACATTCTAAGAAATAATATTGAATAAGACGTATTAGTAATAAAGGGATGCATGACTAAATAAATGTCCGTAGCTGCTGCTGCCGCCTAATCAATGCACCAATGCACGTTATTAGAATGACTAATTGAGATGATTAAAGGAATCGGGAGATTATTAATCAATAAGTGGTTTAATTAATCAGACTACATGACCACCTTGCGGTGGGAGGAATGAAGTGCAGCCTAAGAAAGCAGGTCGCGTAAAACGCAGGGCCCTAAATATATACAATATCCTGGGAAAAAATGTAGTGTTTTGGTTTGTTGGACATTTGTTATCCCTTTTACCCCAATCAGACCGAGTGCTTTATACATATCTTTTATTCCTGAATAGATGGTTCTCCGAAAATGAGCACATTATTTTAATGAGCTAACCGTCTCATGACTGGGATGGGGCATTTACTGCCTGTTACACCCAATCAAATCCCTTGTTTACAAATATATTTTCAATGCCGTTAAGTAATGCCCCCACGTTACAGTATAGTCTTTTTTTTTGTAATTGGACAAAACAAGTTTGTAAATGTATTTTTGTTGTCAAAATCCTTTGCAGGTTTGTTTCATTTGGGCAAATCAATAACACAACAACTCTCTTGATGTTTGGGAATAAAAGCATTCCTCTTGTCTTACGTGTAACCCTAAGAATTCCACGATTCTTTCTTGCACAGCTTCATTATTATTATTGTTGTTATTGTTGTCTATGCGCATACATGAGTAGGGTGACCACCCATCCCTATTTGGCAGAACAGTCCCTGAATGTAAAGATCAAGTCTTTGTATCTATTTATATATGCAGAACTGAAACAATATGGCCCTTTAACTAAGGCCAGCCGATTACAATTGACCAACGGGACACATGCAATATGTTTGATGTCAATACTAAACAGCTTTTAAAGGTGTATAACACATTTAAAAGCTGCAATTCTTTACTCAGTACTTGTTTACTGCCATGCATAAGAAAACACATTTAAACCATTTAATTTTGCTGCACTTGTGAAAACCAAAGAATCTGGAGGTTGGTATTTATGTAGCAAATAAAAAAAAAAAAAAATACAATTCAGTCTATAAATACTATGCCATGTGTCATCACTAACCTTTCAAAACACATGAACAGTGATATCTGGGTCTTTGAAGTTGGAGCTGATCTTTTCAAGTGCCAGTTGTAATCACTAATGTCAGTGGCTAATAATATAATATATATAATATAATATACAAAGTGGGGGTGTTTAGTGTTGCTTCCTTTCTTCCGAATAAACCATAATTAGGCTTGGTAGCTTTCAACGTGTGTTCCTACCAAAACTACTTGCCTTCAAATGGCACTTGTGCCAATTTAAAAATCAATTAACAGGAAGATTGACTTAATGAGCCTTTCTTTTCACTCCAGCAAATGATGCACAGCAAAAAAGGAAGAAGGCTAATGACTAATTAGTTGCTCTAACAAGCTTGAAGATAATATCCTTAAGAAATATAAAGAAGACAAGCATTTAATTGACAACAGAACTAGCAGAAAACACAGGTGTTGTTGTCCATCCATCAACAGTCCAAAACACCTTAGACTAGGGTTACCATATGGCTCCAGATTAACCGGACGCTTTGAGACAGACCGGGATTTCAAAATTCCCCCTAAATTGAAAGTAATTCACGTATAAATGAGCTCCATTTTTGCTGAGATTAATCCTGCTGTGGTGGAATTGCTTGGGCGCAGCAAACAATTCACACTGATCAGCTGCTTCTGATCAGATCTTAATGAACGAATAGCTAATTTATCGATAGAGTAACGAGATGATGATGCGATTGTATTTGCAGAATAATATGGGCAATCGAATTTTAACAAACAGAAAAAAATAGCGACTGGCTGCAATTGATTCTTAGTATAATACAATTATTTGACGCGCATGCAGGTATTTAAGCACCATTCTTAATTGTAGCTAAGGATGGTTATTTACACCTTCATTTATTTCAATTTAGGGGCAAGTTTGAAATCCCGTTCTGTCTCACAGCGTCCGGTTAATCTGGAGCCACATGGTAACCCTACCTTAGACCATTGTTCCATAGTCCAATTTCTGTGTTGTTGTGCATATGTTAGCCTTTTAGTCTTGTTCCCCTTTCTTAACAGAAGTATTCTTACTGCAACACATCCTTTAAGTCCTGATTTCAAGAGTGACCTTCGTACTGTTGATTTGATGGACAACGACACCTGTGCCTTCTGCCCAGGAAGTCCATTCAGAACATAGAGCATTTTCACAGGAAGTCATTTGAGATATCTTGAAATGGCTTACTGTTCATTTGAAGATATCTTCAAATGATTTAGAGATATCTCTAAATGAACAGGAAGTTATTTTGAGATATATGTAAATGATTTATAGATATCGCCAATGAACAGGAAGTTATTTTTAGATATCTTAAATTATCTAGAGATATCTCTAAATGAACAGGAAGTCATTTTAAGATATCTTAAATTGAATTTCAGATATCTTTAAATGATTTAAAGATATCTCAAAAACATTTAGAGATATCCTTAAATGATTTAAAGACATCTCAAAATGCATTTTAGATATCTCATTTAAAGCTCCATTTAGAGATATATGTAAATCAATTTAAGATATTTCTAAATATATTTTAGATATCTTAAAATTATTTAGAGATATCTTTAAATATTTAGAGATATCTCTAAATAATAATGTGGCTTGCCATATGACAGTTAGTTAGGGGGGACAAAGTGGGGGGACAAAGTGGGGGGACAAAGTGGGGGTGCCCCCCCCCCCCCCCCCCCCCCCCCACCACAGAAATGTTTACATTGAATTTGACCAATATTATATGGAATAGAAATTTCACACATTTTCTTTATATATATATATATATACACACACACAGTATTTACACTTTTTTTACACAGTATTGTTATACTTAGTCCAACACATGCTTTGCATTGCGATAATGGGTGCTTATGGAGACTGTTAATTTCAACAGTTGGATCCTTCTGTTTTTATGGTTTCTATCAAAAATATCAACTAAGTCGTTAATGTTCAGGGATTTTGCACGACCTGATTCAATGCTTATGTAAGGGTTTATTGTTTTGTATGTTCTGGTTGATCTAATTAAGTGCAATGCTGATAATAGATTAGTCCTCACTTATCTAGAATGAGGTTACAGTGGCCTGGGTTCTTAATATATTACTACAATAACAGAAACATTATTATAGTATAAGCATTCATTCCATTCACATTTAATACTTATCAGTATACTCCTGCATAATAATAATCAAACTAGCAAACACGCACTCACTTATAAATATATTAATACTTGGCTATCAGATAAACAGATTAAATGAACAAATATTTATTTACAGTAACAAGAAAAACTGATTAACTGCATAAACAAGTAAACAAACATTCAATTACAATTTTTGAGGCAATCTGCAACACAGATGTATCACAATAACATTCTTTATATATAGCACTGTGACAAAGTGGCTGAGTGGGAACAGGTGCAGGAGTGATGCAGTGCGGTAATTAAACAGACAGAGCCTTGTAATCCATTTAGGAACAGTGAACTTTATTTTTATTCCAGGCCCCAACTAATAAACACAATATCTGACCCACAATAATACCTACATGGTCACCAGTCCTGGGTGTGTGCATTAGTGCTCGTGGTGGGTGATACAGGTTATTTAGTGAGTGTAGGCGACAGCTCTGGAACTGTGCTAGCTGTCTGGTAACGTGCAAGACAAGACAAGACAATTACAAGACAAAACAAACAAAACACTCACTGTACTTTTTTTTGGTTAGGAACGGGGTCTCTCACAGTCCTTCTCAGTTTATTTACACAAACCAAAGTGAAGGAACAAATTGCGATTCTCTGTCCCCTTTTATGCCATCACACATGACCTCTTGGTAAATGAGTGCAACCGTCTCTCTGATCTGCGGCTGCCACGTCGTTTCCCTTCCAGGTCAATGCAACAGAGTCTCGCCTTCATCCAGACTGGCCGACTTCCCGACCCTGGGAAAGAACTGTCAGACCAGCCCGTCCAAAGAACTCTGTTCTCGCTGCTTAGCGCCCAAAGGTTCGGGAGGGAGATTTACAACCAAGAATCATTGTATTTCATTGTCACAAACACCCAAAGAGCTCTTTATACCCTTGTGCACAAACAGTCCATAATAATTAGACCCATGTTAAAAGTCTATGATTGTTGGAATACTGTTTTATTGATTTTTTTTTTTTGTAATCCAAATGTCCCTTATGGGAAAAACACAGATTTCGCCATTTTAGTATTGTTTCGATCTGACCTGTAACCACGCAGTGATGTCTTGTATCCCTCTGCTCACAGCAAAAGAAATCGAAGCCTGTTCACGGTCTATCTTCTGCTGGCCAGCTAACTATATTCTTCTCAACACCACTGAAAGGTGAATTAGCAATATCTAAACCCAACTGTCAAGGTTTGTGTAAACAATGAAAGCGTGGTGCCTTTGGTAATACAGCAAAATTGCGTCTCTTGCATGCACGTCCTTAGGTTGCATCAGCCTGATGGTACTTGTAGTCCCAATACACGCAGCTGCGAATAAATGTTGCAGTGCACCTTCTCTACAAACGTAGCTATACATATAACAATCTAGCATTTAGACCCGGGTTACACTTAGAACTCCAATATTAGTTAGTCGGTTGTTTGCCATTACAGTCCGTAAGTGGGTTTTTTTTTTACAATCTTCAATGTGGAGAAGCTATGCTCACAAGCAGCTCTGTTGACAGGCATTGTTACTGCAATTCTACACAAACCAAAGAGTTCACGAAAAGCCTTGTTGTATGGTTCCAAAAATCTTGTGAACTGAAGCAAACTGGATGGCTTTTGCCATGCCACTCTTAACTTTATGCTCCAAGATCCATTGAGCCTGGTGTAACTCATGGCTAAGGTCTTCTATATCTGAACTATATGCTTCTGTAAGTGGTTTCTCAACATCCCCTCTCCAAAAAGTTCTCAATATTAGGACTTGTGCATTCACTGCCTTCATGATGTTACAATTCTGTCTTGAAAATCGACGTTTCATTTCACCAATCATGGTGTTAACTATGGGATAGAATGTGAGTTCTAAAAGTGTCTTTGCTACTTTCATCCGTGCGCTCACCCACTGTAGACATCACCACTTATCTTTCTAGTCTTAAATGTGTATATTGTAACTGTTAGCTGTATGAACAACCTGTGACCAGATCTTATGAAAGTGAATTTCATTCACTACAAGCCTGCTGAAGTGATTCCTGTATAGCAACAATGAGGTCAGTTGGCCAGATCAAGTTTTGGTGACTGGAGCATATCAGACAAAGTCTTAGTTTCACCTAAAATGTGCGGAACACATCAAGGAGGCAGGTGAACCTAATGTTAATTTGAGAGAGTAAGCCACGTGCATCTACTGCTCTGTCTGGATGATTTTCTTCAGATATTTGCTCTAATACACGCTTTAATTGTTTTATTCACTGGTGGTTTTATTATATACTGTTTTAGTTGCACTATTTATTGTATTTTTTACACTGTGTTTTATTTATTTGTATACCCAAAGGGGAACCCCAATAAGGGGTTAAATGTTTGTTTTATGTGTGTGTTTTATCTTTTTAATTATTTTATCACGGGCACAGTCACAAGTGATCGGGACTTTAATTGTAGTCAGGTGCAAGTCACCAGCACCCCTTTATTAGTTCTCCTATATAAATGGAACAAAAAGAACTGAGAAGGAGCACACAGGAGGAACACACTGTGGTCATTTTGGACATGGAAGGAAGAGAAGTAGCATGGGAGCTTAAGCAATAAATACATTGGAGAGAAACAGAAGGAAACAAAACGGCACAACTAAATGCAGTGAAGACTCTCTATGGCACAGAAAAAAAGGTAAGTTCTCTCTGCATTGTTGAGATTAAGAGAATACTATTTCATAACTGACTGTGAGTATAAGCGTATGTACCGTGAAAATCGTTTTATAGGTCGCACTGGTGTAAAAGTCTTGCCCCCCCCCCCCCCCTTTTTGAGACTTCCATTTTAGAAAAACATCTTTATTTGTTTAAAATACTTTTTTTGCACAATTGATTTTTTTCCTACATGCACAACACCGATAAAGATACACAGGTTTAGAAATAACCCTTGTTTACAACAATTTATTCCATTCAACATTTTTACAGTGTTTTTAGTTAAACTGCTGAAACATTTTTCAAAGTTTCTAACATTTAAAAAGTAATAATTAAGAGTGTAAAATCAAGTTACACATCCCACATCACATCTGTATTAACCTACTTGTATTTTATTTTAGCTTATCAAGTACCCATACAAATTCAAGATCATCTTTGCTTACTGAACATTTCTTTCCAAAACTCTACTTGGACAATAGTCACAGCTGCATTGGCTTTTACAAATTTGTTGTATTAATACAAGCGTAAAAGACAAATATTAAAGTGCTGCTTGCATCAATTAAAACAGGAAAAACAAAGAAAAAAATAATTAAACCAGTGCACCATCTAATACCCAGTAAACAAAACATCTTCGTGTTGCATTGTGGCAGGATAGCCGCAGAGGGAAGACTCAGTCAGGAAAATGCAGTGAAACAAAATACTTTACTTTTAATTTACAAAAAACACAAAATACTAAGGTACGAGGGCCAAACAAAAGGTATAAACACAAAGAGAAGGTTTTCAACAAAACACTGGAACAAAATAAATCAAATTAAACAAGTATGTATATGTGTGTGTGTGTGTATGTATGTGTATGTATATATATATATATATATATATATATATATATATATATATATATATGTGCACACTTTTACAGGTAACATTTACTCTGTCTCTCCAAACCACTCCACCCAGACAAAGGATTTCTCCTAGCTTTTATGGTCTGTGGCTGGAGCCCAATTAATCATTTAACAATTAAGCAATTAAGGCTCCAGCCACATTCTCACATACTTTGCAGGGAGGAATTTAACTCCCTGCCGATCCAAAACAATAATTATAATGAAAATCATAATGAAAACAGTAAAAATGATAACACAAATTATAGGGGTGTCCTGGCACCCCATCACATGCATACAGTGCTACATTTGCATTACATTTCTAGCTGTACAAATACATTCCTTTGTTAATGAGAACCATAACCATACACATACTTTACAAGTGTACCACTGCGTTGCACTGACATGTAGAACAAGTTACAGTATGTATTATAGTAATTCAAAGTACTACATTCAAACAAAATGTTTTCTTCATTGGGCCATAAACACTTTCCTCATCTATCAGCTCATTTTAAGTTTGTCTGTGTTTCGTCTCCAGTCACATACTGTTTTTTCAGCGTTGTAATTAACATGCATTTCGGCAAATTCAACAACGCACAATATCAAACCTGTTGAGTAGCATTTTCGTTTTTTTTGTCTGACTGTTCTACTTTATCCAGTCTCAAAACAACCTGCATTATTATAGCATTGCAGTTACAACGAACGGAAGACTTGAAAAGTTTACTACTCGGCTTTCTAATCAATAGCTGTTTGCTACAGGTCCCAGGGGTGGATTCAGTCTGAATGTTGACAAATCAATGGCTCGGGAGGGTGGGAATAAGGAAATTCATAGAGACCGACAGCTATTGTGTTAACAGTGAAGCAGTATAGCTGTGTCGTTTTGAGGGGTCAGTCAAGAGTCTGAAAGCTTGTGTTTAACATTCAAAATGACTAAGGGTATTGAGAGTAACTAATTAAAAGTTTTAATTTGAACAGTGGTTTTGTGTTACTACCTAGCAACATGACTTGAATGCCATAGAGCCTGAAAAAATAAATTGGGTTGTTGACGGTTGTGTGAGACATAACCGTGGCTGTAGTATTCCCACTGTGGCACCAGTACGGTAGTTTAATATTAGACACACTGGCGCATACGTCGCACTGGTGTATTACTTGCTCCCCCCTTTTAAGGGCCCCGCAAAAATGCCTAGAAAATAGTTATACAGCGTTTTTTACGGCGAGCGTCCTGCTTGATAGATGTTATTGTTAACTGTTACACAACTCCAGTACATAGGGACTATGAATGGAATAAGTATACTATTGGACTTCTGTATTACCTGCAGACATCCTGATAAGCGAGGCTCTCATCTGCTATTAAGTATCAGTGGCCGGGTCGGAAGACTAATGCTCTGTGTGTGAACTGGCCCCACTCAAAGAGTGAGACAGGGAGGGGAGAGCAAGTGTTAAGGACAGATTGTTTTCATTGTTTCTCCAAGATCAACGTCATGAAGGGAAGAAGCACCTCCTGGAAGGGGGTGTGGGATCTGGATGCAAGGAGCCAGTTGGACTTTCATGGACAAAAAGTGCCTGCATTATGGTGAAGACCACTTTGGAGAAGACTGCTTTTTGTCCTTTGAGGAACGAGACACTCTGTGGCCATTGAAGGTCAGGTGACACTATACTGGTATGGTGGATATAATTAATCTACCTTCTAAACAGTGTGGGACACTTTTTTAAATCCTCTGGTGGGACTGAACTATACTGTTTACTTACCTGAATACTTACTAGTGTGGATATTAAATTCTAGCATCCCTGGGGAAACCATTGTTATTTTAGGGGGTATAAACCTGTGTGGGTTGTTGTGTTTTTTTTGTTTGTTTTTTTTGACATAATAAAGAACCTTTTTACGTACCGGTCTGTGAGGTTCTTGTGCGCTCCTGGGGTGGTCCGGTGATCAGTCTGAGATCCAAACAACCTGGGGGCTATAGAAGAGAAGGTTATTAAAAAAAAAATACTTGCCTGTAAAGTCATGCAAACATAACCCCTGACATTTTCCATGATATTTCTGCATGGAAAGTACCTGCAAGCCCATTGTGTCACTTAACCTTTGAAGCTCTCTTGTCACACTTGCAAACTCTTTGGATTTCCACCCACTTTTGATGCACATAAGAGCCAGAAATGAAAACATATGATTTCTAACAGCGGGAAAAAAAATCTGCAGCTTCTTGTACTGATTTTACTGTATCAATAAGGCCTAAGTTTAAGCAGTGTCCACATTTCCCACTCATTACTGCAGCTCCATCAAATCCTTGACCTACCAGCTACCTTTGTAGTCAAGACCAAATTTATTTTAACAGTGAATTATTGTTTCTGTCAGTCATTCAACATCCAATCTCTTATCTGATTGGAAATGTAAAAAGCTTTCATGTAATGCCCCATTGTAGTAGTACCTCAAGACAACTGTTATTTCTTTTTCATATCCTTTGTTTCATCAGCTATTATGGAGAACTGCTTACTTTCTTTCACTTCATCAATTATCTGGTTTCAGACCATGTCTGCCAAGCATTGGAGTATTTCATTCTGTATGGCGTTGCTTGTGTATTTTCCATTTAGATGCTCTAACAGCTTTTTAGGATTAAGGATTATGCTTGCTAATCAAATGTAGAATTTCTAGAAAGATAACTTTATTTCTAGAAAGATAACTTTATTTTTGGACTGTTTTGACTCCCGATGTCTCCTCTGATCAATGTTTTGTGTTGAAGTTAAAAGTAGAGCTTCTGCAATAGTCTTGATGTATTGTCGGTTCTCTTGGACCTTCTTGTAGCCTTGATTAATCTGCTGCAATACAGAGGTGTTCACATCTACCATCTTCTTGTAGTCTTTCCAGGCTCCCATTGCATGCGCATGGCACTCTGACTTTAAATGCAAAGCAAATCCACCATCTTTATACATAGCCATTTTCTAGTTGGGAGTACCCTGTTGAAGTGAAAGATATGTCAGGAGGTGTATTTGGGGGAGCAAAGTAACGGCAGGCAAAGCAGTAGACTGCATCAATGCTTTGAAAGTATTCTAACCATGGATGTGCTTCATACCACGATGACTGAAAAGATCTTGCAGTAGAACTTTGGGTCTTTTGGGGATATGTCTTAGGATATATCATCATTCAATAAGAGAACCAAAGCAGAGCAGGGAATAACCTTTCCAAATATGTTAGAAAAAGTAGTGGATCTCCGCTCCCAAAATAAAGCTACAACCCGACACTCCCAAACCATGACTTTGACCTCTGTGCTGCCTTTGACACTGTTTTCCTCTGGACTCGCCCTCCATTCCTCTGGACTCTCCCTCCTCCTCAGCTAAGAACCTCTGAGTCACCCTGGACCCCTGCCTCTCTTATTGCCAGCACACCTCCACTCTGGCACGCACTTACCGATTCTTCCTGAGCAACATACAAAGAATCCGACCCTTCCTCACCAACTACGCCACCCAGCTCCTGGTCCAGGACCTGGTACTCTCCCGCCTAGACCTCTGCAACTCCCTCCTGCCTGGCCTCCCTGCGTCCGCCACCGGTCCGATCCAGCTCATCCAGAACTCCGCTGCTTGCCTGGTGTTCTCTCTGCCTCTCCCACGCAACTCCACTGCTCCGCTCACTCCACTGGCTCCCAATCACAGCTCGCATCCAGTTCAAGACTCTTGTACACTCCTACAGATGCCTTGACCAGACTGCACCCAGCTACCTCCAGACCCTCATCTCTCCCTACACCCCCACTTGACCTCTCTGCTCCTCCTGCACTAGAAGACTCGCTGTACCTCCTCTACGCTCCCTGCCTCCAAAGTCTGCTCCTTCTCTACCCTCGCCCCGCAGTGGTGGAATGACCTTCCTACAGATGTCAGGACTGCCCAGTCTCTGACCACTTCCGGCGCCTCCTCAAGACTCACCTCTTCAAAGAGCACCTGTAGAACTCCTCTTCCCTCTGGACACTTATCACTCTTCCTTAAATGCCATTTACTTGCTCTTATCTGCTCCCTATTTTACTGCATTTAATCCTGTATTTTAGAGTACTGTAATCTGTTACAAGTGTTATTTAATCTGTAGTATTTTGTATTTAATTATATCCTGATGTAGCTATCACTGACACTGTTATTTGCTCCGTTATTGAATCATTTTGTCATACTTGTACTTGCTAGAACCAAAGTCATTGTATTTTATCTTGCTCTTAATTGTATTAATACTTTTACTGTGATTCTTAATGTATTTTTGTTTACGACTGTAAATCGCCCTGGATAAGGGCGTCTGCTAAGAAATAAATAAAAATAATAATATAAACAATAACAAGTAGTTGTCATGCCATCAAACACCTATAAATACCTCCAATGTTTTGATTCAAACACAGAATCCCTTGAGAAAGATATGTACAACATATCGAAACGTTGGGCAGCTGGCTTTTTGAGCTAATTTATATATATATATATATATATATATATATATATATATATATATATAATGGACTGTTATAAACAAGTTAGAGGTGTCAGTATGGGAACAAAAATGGGGCCCTCTTATCCTCTTATGTCTTTTTATGGGATGGATTGAAAATAAAGTTTTTCAACAGTACAAGGGACATACACCAATATTATATCTTAGATACTTTTCTCTTTTTTTCTTTTTTCTTATTGATCTTATTTTTTCATTTTGGTAGACAGCAGTTTTCCTTTTTCTCAAACTGTATATACACTTCTGTTTTCCTTTCCCATAACCAACAGTTGTCTATGACCATAAAAAATGTTTTCTAATTTAAATTAACCACCGTTTATGAAAAAAGTGGATTAATACACAACAGCGCCACATCGCCACACAGAGGACATTTAAAAAAAAAAATGTAAGCAGCTTTATTTTTTCAGAGTAATAGTACGAGGGCCAAACCATATACTCCCCCCCACCCCCCACCCCCCCGACGGAAAAATGCAGGGGCCATGGCACCCCTGATGTCAAGTACCTAATAGAGGCACTTCATGTAGCCTGTTTAATACCTAAGCGACAGTTGGTCCCGACTCCTCTGACAGCTATGCATCCTTATACAGAGATTATTATTGGTATTTGTGGGTAGTCCTGGCAACTTAAAGGTTGGAATTAGTTCATCTGTCTGCTATGTCTGCAGGGACGGTTCATGTGCAGTCATTCATCCAGTTTCATCAGAACAGCATCTTGAATTTTTTCAAATATTTGGTTCATTATTAATATTGTTTCTGCAATACAGTGCAATGAAAGGGATACAGACTTTTAGCACTGGTTTTAAAAATGATCAGTCAAGTAATTAGAAGTCATGTGTTACCATTCTTATTAAAAAATGTTTATTCTCTAGTTTTTCAGTAAGAAACCTGTACTGATGGTACAGATACTAAAATGTATGTGTGGCAAAGTGCCCCGCCCCTGTGTGCATTTGTGTGTTATGTGTTGTATGTTGCGTGTGTAAATGTTGGTGTATAGTCATTGGTACACGGGATATAAACGGGTCTGTGTTTCACGTGTATTTAAAAAGTGTATATTTGTATTTAGGCACGAGGAGAGCACAAATCACTTCACGTGCTGGTTAAATGTAATATGTGAGCACGGGGTTGCACAGAATTAATTCACGTGCTGGGATTCAAGTGAATAATTAATTAGTAATTGAATCCCAGCACAACAGTATATATAGATGCACATTTTCACTCAGTCGGGGTTAGGTGTTCGGGAGTGGAGAACGGGTGTGGAGAAGGAGAGTTAAAATAAGCGAAAAGATCGTAAAGATAAGTGTTTTCACTCACCGTGTTTGTTCGTCTGTCCTGCACCGTTTGTTAAGTGTTTAGTCAGTTTTGTTTATATGTTTCTTTTGGCTACAAGTGCCGTGTCCTGTTTTGTGTACTGTTTAAAACCTTTTATTTGTAAATAAACGCTGAGTGCAGCCATTGTACTCAGCTCATCACAACCACTGTCTTTGTTTGAATTCCTGTCTGGTCTGACGCCACCCACTCCGGCCGTCTTTGTGACACGTGGTGTCCTGCGTGGGATCGACAGCGCCTCCAGGACTCAGGCCAGAGCAGGAACCGCATGTTTTGGGGAAAAAAAAGTGTTGGATTACAAAAAAAAAATATATATATATATATAAATAAATAAAATGGGATGGAAGGAGGATAAAGAGGTGAAGGACAGGGAGGAGGAGTGCCGCCTAAGGGCCAGACATCCACGGCGATCTAACAAGCCAACGCCGGGGTGCCTCCTCTGCGACCAGGATCATCTGTTCGCCAACTGTCCCTTCCGCAGTTATGAGGAGGAGCCTGAGCGTCCACAGCCCAAGTGGGAGGAGCCTGAGCGTCCACAGCCCAAGTGGGAGGAGCCTGAGCGTCCACAGCCCAAGTGGGAGGAGCCTGAGCGTCCACAGCCCAAGTGGGAGGAGCCTGAACGTCCACAGCCCAAGTGGGAGGAGCCCGAGCGTCCTACGCCCAAGTGGGAGGAGCCCGAGCGTCCTACGCCCGAGTGGGAGGAGCCCGAGCGTCCTACGCCCGAGTGGGAGGAGCCCGAGCGTCCTACACCCGAGTGGGAGGAGCCCGAGCGTCCTACGCCCGAGTGGGAGGAGCCCGAGCGTCCTATGCCCGAGTGGGAGGAGCCCGAGCGTCCTACGCCCGAGTGGGAGTAGCCCGAGCGTCCTACGCCCGAGTGGGAGGAGCCCGAACGTCCTACGCCCGAGTGGGAGGAGCCCGAACGTCCTACGCCCGAGTGGGGGGAGTCGGTGCGTCCACAGCCCAAAAGGGAGGAGTCGGTGCGTCCACAGCCCAAAAGGGAGGAGTCGGTGCGTCCACAGCCCAAAGAGAGGAAAGTCGGGGCTTCCATAACCCTAGGAACCAAGCTGCCAGCAGAGGGAGAATGCCTGCTGGTCCCACCTCCACCAGCAGAGGAAGAATGCCTGCTGGTTTCCCCTTCCGAGGCAGAGCCGCACCAGTCCCCTGCAAGAGAGGCAGAGCAGCACCAGTCCCCTGAAAAAGGGGGAGACGACATGCTGCTCCCACCTCCGTTGCCAGGAGACTACACGCTGCTCCCACCTTCACCGGCAGGAGCAGAGCAGCCGGAGCTGCCTCTGCCTTCGCCACCTCCACCGGCAGGAGCAGAGCAGCAGGAGCTGCCTCTGCCTCCGCCACCTCCACCGGCAGGAGCAGAGCAGCAGGAGCTGCCTCTGCCTCCGCCATGTCCACCAGCAGAGGGTGAATGCCTGCTGGGTCCCTGTCGACCAGCAGAGGGTGAATGCCTGCTGGTATCACTTCCCCCACCAGCAGAGGATGAATGCCTGCTGGTATCACTTCCCCCACCAGCAGAGGATGAATGCCTGCTGGTATCACTTTCCCCACCATCACGAGGAGAGGAGCGGGAGCTGCCTCTGCCTCCATCACCATCAGGGGGAGAGAAGCAGGAGCTGCCTCTCCCTTCACCAGAAAGACCAGGGCGTGAAGCTGGCGGCCCTCCGCAGCCCTTGCATAGGCTGCTGAGGGAAGCATGGGTAAGAATCGCCTGGTCGCAGAGGCCGAGAAGAGGGCCAACACCCGCACCCCGGCTGGTCCTGACTCCCTGCCACGCTTCACCCTCGCCTGGGGCTGCTAGTTGCTCCGCATCGTGGCAGGAAGTACTGTGGCCGGAACCCCACCAAGGGGAGCTGTCGGCCACGAAGAAGGGGGAGGAGGTCTGGAGACCACCAACCCCAGCAGCAGTTTCGCTGCCGGAGATCGTGGGGGAGGTCAGGAGACCTGCTCCCACTGCAGCAGTTTCGCTGCCGGAGATCGTGGGGGAGGTCTGGAGACCTGCTCCCACTGCAGCAGTTTCGCTGCCGGAGATCGTGGGGGAGGTCCGGAGACCTGCTCCCACTGCAGCAGTTTCGCTGCCGGAGATCGTGGGGGAGGTCCGGAGACCTGCTCCCACTGCAGCTTCTTCGCTGCCGGCAGTACTGTGGTCGGAGCCCCACCAAAGGGAGCTACCGGCTACAAAGACAGGGGGAGAGGTCAGGAGACCACTTTCCCCAGCAGCAGTTTCGCTGCAGGAGTGGACCAACAGGCTGTCAGCCGTGCCACTACCGGCAGGGGTGCTGACAGCATGGCCAGCCATGGGCCCACTGAAGCCTCCCTTCCCAGCCCGAGACTTTGTCCTGGACTGCTGGATTTTTAAGGGGGGAGGTGGCCGTTGAGGCCATGTGTGCTGCGCACAAGGGGGGGTATATGTGGCAAAGTGCCCCGCCCCTGTGTGCATTTGTGTGTTATGTGTTGTATGTTGCGTGTGTAAATGTTGGTGTATAGTCATTGGTACACGGGATATAAACGGGTCTGTGTTTCACGTGTATTTAAAAAGTGTATATTTGTATTTAGGCACGAGGAGAGCACAAATCACTTCACGTGCTGGTTAAATGTAATATGTGAGCACGGGGTTGCACAGAATTAATTCACGTGCTGGGATTCAAGTGAATAATTAATTAGTAATTGAATCCCAGCACAACAGTATATATAGATGCACATTTTCACTCAGTCGGGGTTAGGTGTTCGGGAGTGGAGAACGGGTGTGGAGAAGGAGAGTTAAAATAAGCGAAAAGATCGTAAAGATAAGTGTTTTCACTCACCGTGTTTGTTCGTCTGTCCTGCACCGTTTGTTAAGTGTTTAGTCCGTTTTGTTTATATGTTTCTTTTGGCTACAAGTGCCGTGTCCTGTTTTGTGTACTGTTTAAAACCTTTTATTTGTAAATAAACGCTGAGTGCAGCCATTGCACTCAGCTCATCACAACCACTGTCTTTGTTTGAATTCCTGTCTGGTCTGACGCCACCCACTCCGGCCGTCTTTGTGACAGTATGTCATAAAACTATCAGAAGAAAAATGTACTTTGCTTCATCATTAGTTGAGGTGCCTATATCAATACTTCTGTAATTGTACACCTGCCATGTGGTTTAAAAGCACAAGGAATAAATACATTTATATTCTTAGCCAAGAATGACTCAGATTGACTTTCAGATTGCAGTTACATGATATTTCTTCTTTTTGAGTGAAAACAATATTTTATGTATACAGTGTGCAAGGAAATAAACCAAGCAAACAGAATTCCTTTACTCTTAGTCATAAACAGCAGAAGTCTTACACTGCTTGTAGGTGTAGTTGTGTAGAAAATGCACAAAGCCTCTTGTTATTTGTGTCTCGGCAGAGTAGTTTTTATTCAGTAGAAATCTTCACAGTATTACAGCACGTTTAGCATAACATGCTGTGTAAACTCCACGGTACAGAGGATTACAAAGGAGCCCCCTGTTCATTTGATATTGATAGCCACTAGCACACAGCCTCCTCCAGGCTCCTCCAATGGTTACCATACTCTCATAACATGGGATGTACCCAGCAGAACGTTCAAGGACACTCTGCTATGCCAGTAGAAAAACAACCCCAAAATCTCCTGGCCTGGAGCAGATGACACATGGAAACCAATTCCAACTGTCAGTGGAATTGTACCCAATATACATTGCAATTTCACAAACATTCCCCCTTTTGCTGTTCCTCTTATAGAACTTACAAGCTACAGCAGTTAATACACCCCCGACATTTCCTGCCATCCTCATATATATATATATATATATATATATATTGTGATATATCGCCCCCACTTGGGTTCGTTGCCCCTTTACAAATTGACCCAGCACACAAGAAATGGGGTTCAGCGCTTCCGCGCACTTTTAATAATACACACAATAAACAAAATACAAAACAAAACAAACACCTAGCTCCTTCGGAGCGCTAACTAAGACTCAGGAACACCCTGTCTATAAGTAGGACGGCTAAGCCGTTTCCCCACCAAACAAAAACCCAACAAATTAAAACCACACAGGTTTGACACAGAACTTAACTTTTGTATGACTGCTCGGAGACAGAGCACACCATCTGCCTCCTTCTACTCAGCAGCAATGAGCAGACTAGCTGTCTCTCTTAAATACCCTGCACCTGGTCCTAATTTAACAATAACTACCAGGTGCAGGGGATAATTAACAATAAACCATTTAACAAACAAATGTGCATTCTCACATGTTTCATGCAGGGAGGATTAACCCCCTCCCTGCTGTGTTACAATATATATATATATATATATATATATATATATATATATATATATATATATATATATATATATATATATATATTAACACGCTGTGCCTGTATGTCTGGATCAGGGTCAACACAAAGAACATTTAGAGACATCAGCCAACGCATTGCACATCTTCAGCAGTTAAAATGAGTATACATAGAATTAATACAGTAAGTATTATTTCCAATAAACCTTATATCATTATATCATGTTTTACTGGCTCAATTGAATAAAGGCACTCAAAATGAGTTTGGTTAGTAGCATTCTTCCATCCACTGACTCATAATTACAGTTAACCCCATACATCCCTCTAAGCTTTCAATTTCTAGTTTTTGTGTCCCATTATGTATTATCATGCTGTGTCTTCTGTGAACTTCATATAGTATGAAATGTTTCAGAACCTTGAAGTAGCTCCCCCACGCCTCCCCCTGAAGCCTGTCTGCAAACTGACACGTAGACACTTCAACTTTATTGGTGAGTGACAAAGCTATCAGGCCACTTTTGACCTACATTGCTTTATCCCAGCCTTTGTACATTTAGTATGTGGTAGACCCAACCAGCTTATCACAGCTATCACACTCCCCAGTTAATGCTTCAGCACAAACTAATTAAACATAGCAGAGACATCACCTTAATTTGTTAATTCCTAGATGAAGTAAAACACCTAATCTCACTATTTTTAAAGATGTATTAGTTCTAGACCCATACAAAGTTATTGTCTTTTGACTGGTGGATTGCATTCAAATCATTGGCATTCACTTTATATATGAGCTCCCATCAGTTTACTCAGCCTACTGCAAAATGGATCCTCTCTCCATTTCTTTGTTCATAATAGCGTTCACCATTATTACTGGTCATCTTTTTTCTGTAGATACTCTTTTGACTCTTCTCTTTTCATTTTTTTTTATATTAATTAAGGATAACATTTGATTAGCACTCTTTCAAACCTATTAAGTGCCATTGTCTTCATTTGAGGACAGGCTACTTTGTCATTTTTTGGAGCATTATTAAATGGCATATCTAATACAGTCTAACCACATAAATACAGTCTGAATGTAATGTATCAAATTGCATAAATACAGCTTGTGTTTTGATTATTTTTCAAAGAAATATGAATTACATAAGTGTGCTTCGAGATAAAAAAAAATAAAAAAAAAACATTTTGTTATAGAATGTGAAGGAAGCTTTTTTCCTTTTTCTTTTTTACCAAAAAGATTCTGCTTTGCTTTACTGTTTCTGGTTCATCAAGTCATTACTTATAGTAGAAGTTAATTTAACAGCTGTAGGTACTGGGAATGCATTAAACCGAAACTTACCATACCAAAACTTGAAGAAAAGTCCTGTATCTCCGGTTTAGTGGGTGAAACAGCATGGGCATTGACAGTGTTTGCAGCAACAGATGTTAACCACATATCTGTTTGTTATAGGAATGAAAATGTGCCCTCCCCACACTGGTACATCACACTGTGAAAACTAGAACTGGATCAACTAATTCATTTGTCATTATGTCTGTTTGGTGCCAATAGTCTAGTAGCTGATCAATACCTGACTTTATTATAAAAACACACAAAAAACTACTATCGAGTTAAGGGTTATTGTTCAAGTTGCAATAATAAAATAAACCATCTACTGTTATGATCTATTCAAAACATAATTCCCAAGAATGGATATGGGTGGTGATTAGAAGAGACACACAATTAAAAGCCAAATTGGCTGATGTTAACATTTTTTATTAGTAATGTGTGTAAAATAGAAGCAGAATATGGATTAAAGTATACTGTACCAATTACCAAGATTTATATTTGTTTGGTGTTGTCAAATTGTAAATGCTATGGAGTCAATTGTCTATCTGCTGTTTTGATTGTTCATGCTATTAAATTAATTAATTAAGTGCAAGGCAGCACTGAGGATCACACAGCTTTCTAAAGACAGCCTTATTCTGAGTTATACTAAATGACATTTACCCATGATTTAAAGTCACTGAATTCATTACATGTTCAGTTAGCTGGACCTTTAATGACATTTAGATGCTGTTCTTACCATCATATTTTTAGTACTGATGAATTAAGTCATTGCTCTGGTTATTTACTAAGTTTGTGGAGTTAAGCAAGTGGCATTTCTAAAAAAGAAATCTTAAAAGATGCCACTTTTGAAAATACCTTTTCATAATAGTCTATATTTTGTTTCCTAATATTTTGTTTCCTAATATTAATATCGTCATGTTTCCTGTCAAATTATCTTCTTCCTGACACTATTTACTTAAATATATATAAAAAAGGAATAAAACTTCTAAACCTACCATATAACATTTTGATTAAATGTATCCTGCCATGGTAAAAACAGTGCTGCACATTCATAATGTACAAAATTACCCCAAAAGAGCATGTATATTATTATTTTATTGTTATTTATTTCTTAGCAGACACCCTTATCCAGGGCGACTTACAGTCGTAAACAAAAATACATTTATTGTACCATGCCCAAGGAACCAGGTGTCATGGGGATAGCATACTTGCTGTACTGGCTGTTTTTTTACAAATTAATTGCACATGGCAAAGTCACAAAATCTTTAATTCTTAACAAGGTTCATTTCAGACACAAATGTTTCAGGCGGTGAAGACTCCCCACTTGTGTTTCTGCTTCAAGATGGTTGTTCCGTGTGAATTAAGATTTAATTTTACCATCAGAAATGGAGCGAAGCATCGATAACTTGTCGGTACCGTCTACCTGTAACTCCTCTGATTTGTAAATAACGCCTGTTTCTTTAAGTTCTACTTTCAAAGTCTCTTCTTCAAGGGTATGTAGACATTTAAGAAACACGTGTTACTCTCTGAGAAATTTGCATCTAACCTTTCGCAGCCAACATGATGCAGTTTTGGAGCTGGAAGTACAGTACTTGCGAACAAACAGAGTTCGCCAGTGATTGTAGCAATAATCATAACTAGGCTTTCTACTATTTGATTTTAATTTGTTTGCCAAATCAACGATTAATATCAGCGTTTATTTTGGAAAGAATTTTGCAAAACCCCTTTATCATATTCAACATGCAACAAAACCATGGTTACCAACATTCAAATTAAAATAACGTTTGGTCACAGCGGAGCTATACCATGTAAAGATATCCTACACAAATTTAAAAAATGTCTCAAATAAACCATAGAAAACACAGCATATGAAAGTGTATTATACAAACTTGTATAGCATACATTAAAATAATATGCACAGAACAAAACATTAGATAGTTGAAAAGAACCAACTTGCACTTATTATTTGGAGTCTGAGCTCCCCCCTCTCCTGCTTCAGCACAGCTGGACTCAGTCACTGGAAGGCAAGGCAGATGGGCCAGCTTCGTCCTGTCGCAGAGACTTCAGCCGTCGGTCAGGGTATTGTGCACAATACTCATTAAGTGCTTTCTTCTTGCGCATCGTTTTCAAATCAAACTAATAACTGTCACCGTATACCTGTAGCAAAAGCTTACCTACATCTTAACCTGCTAATTTCAAAGTAGGCTCTGGCAAATGAAAATGCACAGTCAGTGCAGGTCTTGGTGATTGACAGTCATTTAAATGAATGAGAGCCTTTTAGCACTGTTTCATTCAAGGATATCTGACAGAACAGGATGAAATGACACTGAAACTACAGTAGGATCTTAATGAGCGCATCGACCTATCTAGTGGCTGCACTTGCAGAGTTAGGAGTACAGAGAGCAGTAATCGCTGTATGATATTTGTGGAGCACAAAAATACCATCCAAAAAAATGTCAGAGAAAGGGCAGCAAAGTCCTCTTGGTGCACAAAAAAATAAAGAAGAAAGAAAAGTTTTCAGAGAAGGAGCTTACGGCTGAGGTCACTCAGCATGAAATGGAGTTGTTTGGAAAAGCCTTTCCAACATCACTTATGTGAGTATCCTTAGGAAATTATATGTATTGGCCTGCCCTTTTCAGTATGACATCCAGAAATTTGCCTAGCACTCTGGAAAAGGCAGATTGGGCTATCCTGCTAAACATTCCAACTGTGGTCTGAAAGGAACCAGAGGCTAAGTAGTGCAGAGAACACAGCACTTCCACATGTGCAGGGATAGCGGTCCCTAGATTGACACGGGGGTCTAGCTCATCCCTCAATTCAGCTATTAGGTCTAGGATGACCTGCGGAGTGAGATGATAACGCTTTAGCACCGCATCCTCCGGCATCCCAAACACAGTGACCCTGGGATTGAATATGCAGGGTCTTCTTCCTGGTCTGGGTATTTATATTCTTGTGGTCGGTAGCGCATCACTTCCGCTTAGCAACCAGCAGTTGGGGTGAAAACAATCTATGGTAATCTATGGCAACCTATAAAGCCTATGGCAATTACAGCGGTTTGTGAACACAACAGTAGCATATAATATATTTAATTCAAGTGACAACAACTAAATAAATACAAATAAAAATAATTTAAAAGTCCACTTGAGACATGTACAATTACATGGACAGCCTGTCAAATGCTGCTAAAGAAAGATATGCAGCGAAGTTATAAGCTGCAAATCTCAAAAACTGTCTTTACAAGCTTCCAGCCGATGCTTGGGTAAATGACCCAACGAAATGGCCCGAGGTGCAGTTTCCAGATATTTACATCGACTTCATCGAGACACCAGGTGTGTTAGTTATAATAGATTGTATTATACACAGGGGGCCTACCCCTGAATACTGAGCTTCCAAAAGAAGGGAGATTTTTTTTGGAAACTGAAATGTCTTGAATACTGTAATCATGTTTATCGGCTACTGGATTAATTAATCGATAGCGTGCAGCTGCCACCACCTTTGTAACCGGAGGGTCCGGAATCAATTCATATAAATTTACTATAAAGGAGAGAATGTGAAAATCACATCACATCAAAAACACCAGAAGGAGCACCAAGTCAGGGCACATTGTTTATTAATACACAATTAGTGAAAACAGGGGAATTAGCGATCTCAAAACCACAAAGATGAAGTAGTCAATTAAATATCAACCCCCGGTGTGCTGGATAAGAGAAGAAGCAGACACACCCACTAAAATAAAAAATAAAATAACTGATTCAACCACAAATCATATAAAGTGCAGTTACTAATCAAATAAAGTAATAACAAGTTAAATTAATTAATTAAAAAACACAAACTCAGACATACCAAAAATAACCCCCCACCAAAGATGGAAGTGATGTCCGTCTCTTATCCACACACGGGTTCAGTGGTGTAGTATAATTTAGAGTTTAGACAGTGTAGTTAAAAACAATATATGTAATGGGGCTAATGTTAAAAGGTATATAATACAATAGTATAGCAGTTTTAAAAGTACTTCACATGAATTCATAGACTCCAAGTCAGTCCCACACAGAAATTTTGGCATTTTGTTTTAACAAAACACTGACAGTAGCAAAACTTCACACAGTGATTATACAGGGGTAACTCGGCTGTTTTCACCCCAGATGCTGGTTGCTATGGGAACAGTGCAAAAGGTCCCGGATATCCAACCACAAGAATTGAGAGGATGAAACCCTCCTCAAAACAGCATCAGCATTTGTATAGATTGGTGCAGGAGCCTCTGTATACTCCTCCGAGTCATCGTCATGGGCAGAGTTTATGACGTCACCCCCCACCAGGTTGGGCGCCTCCACGGAATAATGCTGTCATACATATCTGTCGGTGTTGGAGTACCAGAAACTGCCACATGGGTTACAGGCTGTGCAGGTGCAGCACAAAGGAATATCCACTAGAAAGTGTCCTTAGGTCATCAGATGATTTTTAATGGTTAGGTTTAGGGTTAGGTTTTAGGGCCGGGGTTGCTTAAGGTTAGGGTTGGGGTTGGGTTAGGGTCAGGGTGGGTTGATTTTGTAGAGTTGCCGAGCTCTGGAAGTGAAAGGTGGGAGTGCTCTGATGCCTTTTTTTAGTGGATATTCCTTTATGGTGCCTGTGGAGGTCGAGACTGTTTAAGATATTTGAATTCCCCCATCTACGGAAAGAACTGGTCCCTGGTCATGGAAGGCATCGTGACCTGTGTAGGAGATGGCTGCACAGCGCTAGTTGAAGTCTCTGCAGCAGCTGCAGCTGGCTTTGTAGGCGAGTCTCTCTCCCTGCTGCCATGGCCATGCTCAGATTTACTGGAGCACTTCTTAGGGGGAGACATGGTGGAGCATCTTTGTTCCTTCGGACTGCATGGTCTTTTAGATTGCTGAGTCAGGGGCGATGAAGCTCTTCCCCTCTGTGTCAGAGTATCTGACATCTCAATACACATTAGACAGAAATCCCCACAGCAAGACAGTGATAATGGAGAACCACATAACGTACAAACAGAGGGCATGGGGAAGACAAACACTAATAAAGAGAAGCATTTACGAAAAGAAAAAAATAACTAGCTGATAGCCAGTGAAAGGGGAATAAGGAGAAAAGAGGAAAACATTTATTGATATATATACTGTATATATACAGACGTGCTCAAATTTGTTGGTACCCCTCCACAAAAAACAAAGAATGCACAATTTTCTCTGAAATAACTTGAAACTGACAAAAGTAATTGGCATCCACCATTATTTATTCCATATTTAATAGAAATCAGACTTTGCTTTTGATTTTTTATTCAACATAATATTGTAAATTATAAAACAAATGAAAATGGCATGGACAAAAATGATGGGACTGCTAACCTAATATTTTGTTGCACAACCTTTAGAGGCAATCACTGCAATCAAACATTTTCTGTAGCTCTCAATGAGACTTCTGCACCTGTTAACAGGTAGTTTGGCCCACTCTTCCTGAGCAAACTGCTCCAGCTGTCTCAGGTTTGATGGCTGCCTTCTCCAGACTGCGTTTCAGCTCTTTCCATAGATGTTCGATAGGATTCAGATCAGGACTCATAGAAGGCCACTTCAGAATAGTCCAATGTTTTGTTCTTATCCATTCTTGGGTGCTTTTAGCTGTGTGTTTTGGGTCATTATCCTGTTGGAGGACCCATGACCTGCGACTGAGACAGAGCTTTCTGACACTGGGCAGTACGTTTCGCTCCAGAATGCCTTGATAGTCTTGAGATTTCATTGTGCCCTGCACAGATTCAAGGCACCCTGTGCCAAGCGCAGCAAAGCAGCCCCAAAACATAACCGAGCCTCCTCCATGTTTCATTGTAGGTATGGTGTTCTTTTCTTTGAAAGCTTAATTTTCTCGTCTTGTATCTCTTTGGCAGTTATCCTTGGTTCTTTTTCTACCTTTCGCACTATCCTTCTATTCAATCTGGGGTCGATTTTCCTCTTGCGGCCGCGCCAAGGGAGGTTGGCTACAGTTCCATGGACCTTAAACTTCTTAATAATATTTGCAACTGTTGTCACAGGAACATCAAGCTGCTTGGAGATGGTCTTGTAGCCTTTACCTTTACCATGCTTGTCTATTATTTTCTTTCTGATCTCCTCAGACAACTTTCTCCTTTGCTTTCTCTGGTCCATGTTCAGTGTGGTGAACACATTGATACCAAACAGCACAGTGACTACTTTTCTCCATTTAAATAGGATGAATGAATGATTACAAGATTGGAGACATGTGTGATACTAATTAAAGAAACTAATTAGTTTGAAATATCACTATAATCCAATAATTTATTATCTTTTCTAAGGGGTACCAACAAATGTGTCCAGGCCATTTTAGAATATCTTTGTAGAATAAGCAATAATTCATCTCTTTTCACAGCTTCTTTGCTTTATTCTATGACATACCAAAGGCATGCAAGTATACATGATAAAATAGCTTTTCATTTCATCACTTTTCAGGAGGAATGAAGCATTATTTCAATGAGCTGTAAGGGTACCAACAAATTTGAGCACGTCTGTATATACAGTATATATATATATATATATATATATATATATATATATATATATATATATATATATATATATATATATATATATATGTATATGTATATATATATAAACTTACAAACAAACATACACAAACACCAATGCCTATACTGAGTCCATACCTAAGCAATCGTAGGAGAAATTTGGACAACAATGCTTATTTGGAGCGGGATTTTATGGGGGAAGGATACCGACTTTGGCACCAAAAAGGACTATATTGCAATGATCTCTGGGTTAGAGATCTGTTTGTTCTCCCGACCCAAGCAAAAAGGAAACCTGGAGTTCACTCTGTGTGGGGTTCATCAGATGAGTTAAGAATCTAAACAATATTCTTTGAGATTGTATGTCACACAAACATTTTTACTTATATCTTGATAACTACAGCACTTATCCAGTTATGATGAAACTTGAAAGGGACATTATTTATTATTATTATTATTATTATTATTATTATTATTATTATTTATTTATTTATTTATTTATTTATTTATTTATTTATTTATTTATTTCTTAGCAGACACCCTTATCCAGGGCGACTTACAATCGTAAGCAAATACATTTCAGTGTTACAATACAAGTAATACAATAAGAGCAAGAAATACAATAACTTTTGTTCAAGCAAAGTACAAGTATGACAAACCACAATTCAATAATACAGCAGATAATAGTGATAGTTACATCAGGATATGATTAAATAGTGATAGTTACATCAGGATATGATTAAATACAAAGTACTACAGGTTAAACACTTGGCAGATTACAGTATTCTGAAGTACAGGATTAAATGCAGTAAAATAGGGGGCAGATAAGAGCAAAATAAAGCATATTTAAATGAAGGGTGATAGTGTCCCAGGATACAACAGAGGAGTTCTACAGGTGCTGTTTGAAGAGGTGAGTCTTAAGGAGGCGCCGGAAGGTGGTCAGGGACTGGGCAGTCCTGACATCTGTAGGAAGGTCGTTCCACCACTGCGGAGCAAGGGTGGAGAAGGAGCGGGCTCGGGAGGCAGGGGAGCGTAGCGGAGGTAGAGCCAGTCTTCTAGTGCAGGCGGAGCGGAGAGGTCGAGTGGGGGTGTAGGGAGAGATGAGGGTCTGGAGGTAGCTGGGTGCAGTCTGGTCAAGGCATCTGTAGGCGAGTACAAGAGTCTTGAACTGGATGCGAGCGGTGATCGGGAGCCAGTGGAGCGAGCGGAGTAGTGGAGTAGCGTGGGCGAAGCGAGGTAGAGAGAACACCAGGCGAGCAGCAGAGTTCTGGATGAGCTGGAGCGGACGGGTGGCGGACGCAGGGAGGCCAGCCAGGAGGGAGTTGCAGTAGTCTAGACGGGAGAGTACCAGGGCCTGGACCAGGAGCTGGGTAGCATAGTTGGTGAGGAGATAAGCACATTAAAGCACATTTACATGAAGGGTGATAGTGTCCCAGGATACAAACAGAGGAGTTCTACAGGTGCTGTTTGAAGAGGTGAGTCTTAAGGAGGCGCCGGAATGTGGTCAGGGACTGGGCAGTCCTGACATCTGTAGGAAGGTCATTCCACCACTGCGGAGCAAGGGTGGAGAAGGAGCGGGCTCTGGAGGCAGGGGAGCGTAGCGGAGGTAGAGCTAGTCTTCTAGTGCAGGCGGAGCGGAGAGGTCGAGTGGGGGTGTAGGGAGAGATGAGGGTCTGGAGGTAGCTGGGTGCAGTCTGGTCAAGGCATCTGTAGGCGAGTACAAGAGTCTTGAACTGGGTGCGAGCGGTGATCGGGAGCCAGTGGAGCGAGCGGAGTAGTGGAGTTGCATGGGAGAAGCGAGGCAGAGAGAACACTAGGCGGGCAGCGGAGTTCTGGATGAGCTGGAGCAGACGGGTGGCGGACGCAGGGAGGCCAGCCAGGAGGGAGTTGCAGTAGTCTAGGCGGGAGAGTACCAAGGCCTGGACCAGGAGCTAGGTGGCGTAGTTGGTGAGGAAGGGTCGGATTCTTCGGATGTTGCTCAGGAAGAATCGGCAAGTGCGTGCTAGAGTGGAGATGTGCAGGGAATAAGAGAGGCAGGGGTCCAGGCTGACTCAGAGGTTCTTAGCGGAGGAAGAGGGAGAGAGTGTGGTAGATTCCAGAGGAATAGAGATAGAGAGATCAGAGGAGGGGGAGGGGGAGGAGGAGGGAAAGAAAAGGAGGTCAGATTTAGAGAGGTTGAGTTTGAGGTGATGCGAGTGCATCCAGGAGGAAATAGCAGACAGGTAGAGATACGGGAGGAGATGGTGGAGTCAGAGGTGGGGAAGGAGAGGAAAATCTGAGCATCATCAGCATAGAAATGGTATGAGAAACCCTAGGATGCGATGAGGGGGCCCAGGGAGCGGGTGTAGAGAGAGAACAGGAGGGGACCCAAGACTGACCCTTGGGGGACTCCAGTTAAGAGAGGGTGAGGTGTGGAGGTTGCTCCACGCCAGGTTACCTGGTAAGTGCGGTTGGAGAGGTAGGAGGAGAACCAGGCCAGAGCAGTGCCAGACATCCCCAGGTCAGCAAGAGATGATAGTAGAATAGAGTGATCAACAGTGTCAAAGGCGGCAGAGAGGTTGAGGAGAATTAGGACAGAGGAGAGAGAGGCAGCTCGGGCACACTTAAGTGAGTTGGTGACAGACAGGAGGGCGGTTTCAGTGGAGTGGGCAGAGCGGAAGCCAGATTGGAGAGGGTCAAGCAGAGAGTGGTTGGACAGGAAAGCAGAGAGCTGGCGGTGTACAGTCCGCTCGAGGGTTTTGGAGAGGAAGGGTATGAGGGAGACAGGACGGTAGCTCTGGAGGGAGGTGGGGTCGAGGGTAGGTTTTTTGAGGAGGGGAGTGATAGAGGCTCTTTTGAAGGCAGAGGGAAAGATACCAGAAAGTAGAGAGGTGTTGAGGAGGGAGGAGATGAAGGGGAGTAGAGCAGGAGCAGCAGCTTGAAAGAGGTGAGTGGGGAGGAGGTCCAAGGCACACGTGGTGGGTTTGTGACCCTGGAGCAGGAAGGAGAGGTCAGAGTCTGAGAGGGGCAAGAAGGTGGAGAAGGAGGGTGAGTTAGTAGGGGATGTAGTGGGTGTAGGGGTTGGAGCAGGAGGGGGTGCGGGGGAGGGAGTGGTGTTAAAGAGTTCGTGGATATCTGAGATTTTAGAAGAGAAGAAGGAGGCAAAGTCATCAGGGGATATAGAGGAGGGAGGAGGGGGGGGGAGGGTTTAGGAGGGAGGAGAAGGTAGAGAATAGTTTACAGTAATTTATGTTACTGTACTGTATTACAAATACCAGAACCTATTATAGGAGGTATACCTATTATAGGTCTTACTGTCTGTCTATCCAGTTTTCCTCAATGAACACTGTCTGTTCCCCCAAGTTTCACCCTCCTACAGTGAGTCGCAACGTAAAGGAATATCCCCTAGAAAACGTCCTGAGGGCATCAGATGATTCGAGGGCATTTGCCATTTACTTCCACCTTTCACTTCCAGAGCTCAGCAACTCTATGAAATTAACCCATCCTGACCCTAACCCAACCCCAACGCCAACCTTAAGCAACCCCTGCCCTAAAACCTAACCTCAAACCCAATTACCTAACCCTAAACCTAACCATTAAGAATCATCTGATGCCCTCATGACAGTTGCTAGGGGATATTCCTGTGTGCTGCCAGTTAGTCTCATACTTTGTTTTGGCAAACTCACTTTAAAATCGTCCTGTATGTTCAGAACTGCTTTATTGCTTAGTGGTCTAGATACTGTTTATATATGTACTGTATATACTGTATACACAATACTACACACTCTGTCCAGGTGTGATGCCATATGTCCCGAGAGTGTACATTGTATATGCTTAACGAGTATTAAAGCATCCTCTGTGACACAACTGCCTGCTACCAATGCATGGGCAGTATTTAATTTTATACAATCTATGTAATTTGTTTATTTTACAGTTGTGCTGGTCCACATTCAAAAACTACAACAAAGATTATTATATACATATCCAGCTGATCCATTTGAACACATTTGTTCTGAAAAGTATTTTAAAATACTTACAGTACATGATTATTCATTTGTTTGAGCCAAAAACATGACATCTATTGGCCTCTAAAAAGACCAGATTGGTCATGGATAATTAAAGTGAAACATACAGTGTGTAGAAAAAAAAGCTTTTGATGAAGTCATTTTAAGAGGGTCCGCTGCAGGATCTAAGGGGTTTTCTTTGAGGAAACGAAATTCAGCAGGATGTTTCAAGCTGAGTGGGAACAAGTGATACATTCTTAAAGGGGGTTCTAAAGGGAACCTTCTCTTTCCCTTGGCCAATACTATAAAACCATGTATTCATCTTTTACTGGGCTCTAATAACTGCAGAACAGCATTCAACCTTTATTTTTTTCTCCTGTGATTAAACCGTGTGGTTTCCTTGGATCCGTATTACGTTTTTTTAACTATGAACGTGTTGAAAGGTCCTTATTGAAAGCAATAATGCCTCATGTGTTATACTTGAGCTACTGAACATCAATAATGATTTAATATTTAGAAGTGTTATTTATGTACTTTGATATATCCTTAGATAAAATGTTGGTGGATCAAGGGGTTTGGGAAATTTCCATGGAAAGTCAGCTTACTGTTTCATGACTGGTTACATTTTGTGTTCATTATATGTATTCAGTTACATGGGAAACATGAAACAATAAAATGCATTCAGCCTGTTTTACCTTTGATGAAAACTAAGACAAATTAATCTTGTTTATATGAATTAATACCCATGGGAAACAGTGATATTTCATTTCTTTAGATTCTTCTGATTTTACACAGCTATCAGAAGTAAGTTTTGTTTGGTTTTAGATACAGCTATACATATTAATAAAACTTGGTTTATTTTCTGCACTCTGCATTAAGTTGTCTGTGTTTCTACATTGGAGCATCATTTTTCCTGAAAAACCTGCACAGTTCAGCAAGAAGGAGAAGTAGTTTTATAGAACTGACATAGAAAATGACATTCCTTACACCAACAAATATGAATCCATCATAAAGTGGAATCAAAACTTGTTATGGTATTGACCTGTATTATTAAGTTTACTGCTGTATATCATGGTGAAATCATAGCAAAATGTAGAAATGCATTGGCAAACTGGTAAAAAACAACAACAAAAAAACCTGCTGGAAAACCTAAAACATTTAGATATTCTGATGTACATAAAAGAGAAACTATTTAATCCTACATCTATATTTCTGGGCCTGATTCTCTATGAGGGAATTAACAAGCAAAAATACCAAGTGATGTTCACGTTGTTCTGCATCTGGTTAGTATAGGCTTCAAATTCCTGAATATTGGTAGACATAATATTATATTCTGGGCCTGTGTTTTTTGTATATTATTAACTTGAATGTCACTTGAACCTTAAAATCAGCAATGCCCACAATAAAAGTGGCCTTGTAGATTCACGCCAGGGTTTATTTCAAACATGAATTCTCATTTTTTCTTTTAGATTTTCACAAGCTGCTAAAAGTTCAAACATGGTCAACTGCTGACTCCTGTTCTTATGAAAGCCATTCTGAATGTCCTTGAGGTTTTCTCACTCTGTTACCTCAAAAAGCTTTTAAATCATCCTTAAAAAAATGTCCCCCCAAGGTTACTTTTTACTGAGAAATCCTAGTTATATAAATTGTTCTCTGTGCCATTGTAATGACTTAAAGTTAATCTACTTCCTCTGCACTCCACTGGAATTGCCTTAAACTGTCAGAAATCTGAAATATTTCCATCAGTGCTCTTTGTAAATGCAGTCCTCCTTATCTGAACAACTGAATAATGTCAGAACCATGGGCTAAACAATTTCTCAACAGTGTTACTACTGTCTCTCAGTGTTATTGCTGTATCTGCCTCTAGTGCTTACATGTGTAAATACACCTCCCAAAAATGCATGATTATGTGCTTTCCAAAAGTTTGTATCCCCTCCCTATTCTAAAACAGATGACGTACTATTCGGCGAATCACTAAAGTTTAGCTAATTTTTGAAACACCAAATTCTCTATGTCAGTGAGCCATTAGACAGAGTGGACTGCATACATTTTTTTAAAATTTAAAATAGTAACAACTTTGATAACTGCAATAAAATTTAAAACAAGGTTTGCATTATGGGAGACAGAAAAGAGAAAAACCCAATTGTAATGGTAACTGTACTAGGAGTTAGTTCAATAACGTGACTTTAACCAAAGTGAACAGTTTAAACTTTTAGCTTTAAAACCCCAAGTTTCCTGTGGTTTTCAGACATTCAGGTGTGAATATTTCTTCTTCTGTGCTGAGTGCCAGTTCTGCTGTTTTTTTGGGGTCAGGTTTCCGTGGCAAGTTGTTTTTTCCTTTGGTTGGAATTACTTTCAGTTTGACAGCTTGCGCTGGGGTCGAACTCTGCTGCTCACTAGGCACCTGGCCAGTAGGGGTCACTGTAGTGCATTGAGGAGAAACACCACTCCCTGTTGATTTTGTAACTTTGCACAGCCACCCTGCACACCATATGGTAGCTCCTTTAACAGATGAGCCACTCGAGGACCCCCATATTTTGAGTAATTTTATATATGATTTAACTGATACAAAAAAAGTATGATATTGTATCAGCCAAAACAGTAGCGGCTGCAGGATTTAATTCCTGGCTGGGCCCCAAATTTACATGGAGGGGCCGTTTAGGACTTAATGACGTAAATGTAATGACTTAATTACTAATATGCGTAATGTGGACACTCTATCAAAGATCTTTATAGTAACTAGAAGATATTTGACTCTATACTGTCAGAAATAGCACCATATTCTCCAAGAATGCACACTCACACGTGTTTCGACTTCCCAAAGTGAGCTTAAATTTAAAAAACTCTCATACAGTGACTAAAAGTGAATGCTAATACTTCCCTTTGAGCTTTAAAAAAGTGTCAGTTATATGGGAACAAAAACAAAACAGGAATAGAGGCATGAGTTGAGCATAACATACATCTCAGTTGCATCAGTCAACTGAATTCAAGTTGATAAAATTAAATGTAGGTACTTACATTACTGGCGCATTTGTTGATTCGTCGGTTCGTTTTCTTTTTACAAAATTTGTCGGGACATAGCTAATGCTTAAGACACAAATATAGCTATGGTTTACTGCAAAGTTGGCTAAATATTCGCTATTATTTTATTTCTTAGCATACACCCTTATCCAGGGCGACTTACAATTGTTACAAGATATCACATTATTTTTTTTACATACAATTACCGATTTATACCGTTGGGTTTTTACTGGAGCGATCTAGGTAAAGTACCTTGCTCAAGGGTACAGCAGCAGTGTCCCCCACCTGGGATTGAACCCACAACCCTCCAGTAAGGCGTCCAGAGCCCTAACCACTACTCCACACTGTTGCCCTGTGTAGGTAATTAGATAGCTAATTGTAAATGTAAAAAATAACTAAACAGCAGCTGCACAAGCTGGTTGCTTTCGTGCCTTGCAATGAAAGAAAAGTTCCTGTATGCATGCTGCCGACGTGGTGTAATTTTGATACTATAGCATCGAAGACGTAAGATCTCATATCTCAGCCTTCCAATCACCTATCTTTTTTTTCATAACCATGACAACGGTGCTGAGGTGGGTGGGACGGATATATTTTTTGAACCACAAGGATGAGCTGGACTCGCCACAGTGGATTACAGTCTGATACTGTTTGGCATGAAATGTTTTTAATTGTCAATCGCTCCATAACTGGGTGGGCCCATGAGCAAAATGGGTGGGCCCAGGCCCCTCAGGCCCAAGCATGTTGCCACCCCTGAGCCAAAAAAAAAAATTTATCTTTGTGCATTAAAGTCCTGTCAAACTTTCTTCTTCTGATTCACATACTGAACATATATTTAGTAGCAAACATCACAGGCAGCAAATGATGGTTCTATGAGGGGTCCACAAGGCATCCTGCACTCTACCAGCAGCCATTTGAACCCCCCTTTAATCTCTAGTGAATAGTCATCTCAATAATTAGTGTGAATATGAACCAAAGCCACAGCACCACCTTCAAGCTGATGCACACACCCAAGCGCATCTCAGCTTGCTTGATTGTTGCTATTAATATTCATACACACACAATTCATTTACTCTAGGTGCAATATATACAGTATCTGTTTAGATGTACAGTATCTATATTTGCTGGAGTCTGGCTTTTTTCTTTCAGAAGGCTTTCAAGAAATCTCAGTAGAACACATATGTTTTACATCATGCTTTTTCAGACTCCTAGGCTGTTTCCTTGGTAACAGTACTTTCGCAGAGCATTGTACATTTCCAAAAACATATTTTCTCTTTAGTCACCGGGGCGCGTGACTGGGTCCGGCTTGCCAAAAGGATGATAAACACACCAGCATTTTAAAATGCAAAAAAAAAAAATCCCTGTTTATTTATAGGAAACACAAGACAAATAAAACTAAAAAGGCTAGAGAAAGAATGTCACATTATATAAATAAGCAATTTACCATAAGGCAACTCTTTTTTTTTTTGTTTACAACTGTAACACTTGCTTGCTTAAAGGGGCTACAAACAAAGGGGTTATTTTTAATATGTAGTCCAACTACATCAGTTCAGTGTGATAAAGCACAGAACAATATTAGATAATAATTGATCAGGTTCTTTTTGTTCAGATAAAGAGCCAATATATGGGGAACAGTGTCACAAGAAAAACACAGACAATAGATACAGATATATAAAATCAATTAGAATGTTTTTTGTTTTTTATTTAACAGCACAGTTAAAAGGAGCAACAACACATTTTTCAATATCCAAGTGATCAGTTACAGAATTTCCATAAACAGGCAATCATAATTCAGATTTATCAAAATAGTCACTTTAAATTACCAAAGTGAAAATTGCAATACCGCCCTTTAGAAAGCGCTTAGTGCATGTAGTAAGGGTGTGGTTCGTTAACCAGGTGTAAACAGAGGATAATAATATAAACACTGACCATTACAAAAACACAAAACATATAACACGTTGTCTGTGCAGGGGGAGGGGACATCAGAGCGAGAGAAAAATTACTTTCCATACCATAGGTTTCAATTAGCTACCGACAGGCTAGAAAACTCTTAATTCACATTGTTCAAACCGGCATACTATACGTCAGAAGTTTCACTTCCCTCTGTTACTCTCCATTCTAAGCACTAAAATTGTGTTCCCACTCCTGCACAAACAAAACCACAACAAAGGAAGGAAGGAGGGAAGGAAGGAAGGAAGGAAGGAAGGAAGGACGGAAGGAAGGAAGGACGGACGGACATCCCGTTTGCAAGAGATGTAGGCTATTTATGTCCAGGTGCGTAAAACTATGAATTGAATCAGTCAGTACCCAATAATGCATAACGAGTGAACTGAATGGAGAAGCTACTAGAAAGTGATAAATCAATTACAAACTGTCAGTCAATAATATCTAAAATGTGCACAAATCAAATCAAAGTGTAAAAATTATAAAAAACAAAACGTACAAGTAACAAATAAATACGTGAAAGATAAAAGGGCCATCATTGACCCTGTTACACAAAGGAAAAAGAAAAAACACATCTACAAAAATTCTTCAATAGCATCATCAAACATTATTATTTGGACAGTGTCACAAAGACGGCCGGAGTGGGTGGCGTCAGACCAGAGCCAGGAAATAAACAGAGACTTGGGGTTTTGGTGAAGCACGCGCTCAGCATTTAATAAACAGAACAGAAAATAAAAAGTTTGAAACAGAAACACAAAACAGGACACGGCACTGGTAGCCAAAATAAACAGGTAGACCAAACGGACAGACACTAACAAACAGGGACGAACAAACACGGTGAGAAACACTTCTTCTTCTTCTTCTTCTTCTTCTTCTTCTTCTTCTTCTTCTTCTTCTTCTTCTTGTTATTATTTTTACCTCCTCTCTCTCCCGTTCTTTCGCCCTGAACACCCAACCCCGACTGAATGAAATGTGCATCTATATATACTGTTGTGCTGGGATTCAATTACTAATTAATTATTCACTTGAATCCCAGCACATGAATTAATTACGTGCAACCCCGTGCTCACATGTTACATTTAACCAGCACGTGAAGTGATTTGTGCCCTCCTCGTGCCTAAATATAAATCTACATTTTTAAATCACACGTGAAACACAGACCCGTTTATATCCCGTGTACCAATCTATACACCAACATTAACACACGCAACATACAACACATAATATGCACACAGGGACGGGGCACATTGCCACAGACAGATTCATACATTTAAGGTTAACCGTAAACATATATAATACAATGTATATAAGACCACAAAATAAAGAAAAGTACACTTTTACATAGCAGCTATGACCTTTAACCTCAGATCAGCAACCATTTTGTTTCTGCTGATGTGGCACCATCATCCATCTTTATTGCTGAGGTGTCACTGGCGGCCATCTTATATACACAGTTGACAATCTACTACTAGCAACAAGGAGAAACAAATGTTTACTTTGCTTTATATTTACTTTGCTTCCATTGCTATGCTGATGATACCCAGCTATATTTGTCCCTAAAGCCAAGAATTGCTTCCGCCTGGGTATAATAAGCTACTTGCCTTACAGACATCAAGCATTGGATGTCACAGAATGTTCTAATGTTGAATTCAGATAAAACAGAGGTTATGCTAGTGGGATCACAGAACCAACTAAAAGGAAATGTGGGACTACATGAGCTCGACCCTTGCAATCTCTCATCAAAACTTAAACTAGAAATTAAGAGTTTGGGGGTCATCTTTGATCCTGATCTCTCATTTGAGACTTTTATTAGGTAAGTTACTAAAGTATCTTTTTACCATTTGAGAAATATAGTCAAACTTAAACCAATTATTTCTGTATCTGATGCTGAGAGACTAATGCATGCCTTTGTTTCATCTAGAATTGATTACTGTAATGCACTTCTCTCTGGTATCCCAAAAGGTGTGGTGTCTCGCTTACAGCTTGTTCAGAATACCGCCAATAGAATTCTGACTAAAACCAGGAAAAGTGAACATATTACCCCTTTTTGGGCCTCTTTATACTGGCTCCCTGTGCAGTATAGAATTTCTTTTAAGATTTTGCTGTTAACTTACAAGGCCCTAATGGATTAGCACCTAGTTATTTGCAAGAGTTACTGACCCTGTATCTTCTAACTACTCTCAGATCACAGGATGTGGTGCTGCTGGTTATTCCTAGGGTCAACAAAAGCAACATGGGAGGTAGGGTTTTTTCTTGTAGAGCTCCTAAATTATGGAATGCTCTGCCTTCATTTGTCAGGGAAGCTGGGACCGTTACAGTTTTCAAGTCAAGACTAAGAACACACTTTTATAAAATAGCTTTCTTATCTTAGTGGGTTTTAATGTAACTTTAAAATTGCTGCTTTTGTATTATTATTATTTTATTATTTGTTTATTTAGCAGACACCTTTATCCAAGGCGACTTACAGAGACTAGGGTGTGTGAACTATGCATCAGCTACAGAGTCACTTACAATTACATCTCACCCGAAAGACGGAGCACAAGGAGCTGGGGTCGCTGCCGGCTCTGCTTCGCCTGGGGTCGCTGCCGACTTTGCTTCGCCTGGGGTCGCTGCTGACTCTGCTTCGCGCTTCAGTTTATTTTTATATGGGTTAAAGTAATTTTTCAAAATAATTCCATACCTGCTTTGAGATAAACACATGTTATAGCAAACATGTATTTTCATTTGAAAACATGACATCTGGTACTATTTAAGGTTAAAGAAAATTCTCAGTTTCTGTGCCTTATTCTCAGGATATACAGTATGTTACACTTGCACTTACTGGGTCATTTCACCCCAGTGGTGTCTTTTGAGTCAAAGCATGTTACTGGCTGAAAACATGTAAACAGAGGAAGCAGCAAGCAAGAGCAACACTACTAAACGCATAGCTTGCAAACAGAGATTTCTTGAACAAAGTGTAGTACCATACATTGCTTTAAAATAAAAATACATGTTTATAATACCATGTGTTTCTTCCAAAATTGGACACCCGAGAGTGACCTATATGATGAATGGAAGTGCACGGCAAGTACGGTTTATGAAACTATTTTGTTAAGTAGTATCACTTTAACAAAATATATATTCGTTTATAAAATATTATTGGTGGGACCAGTTAGTTTCTCCGCTGCATCTGAGAAAATGCCTAAAACCCTGAAATCCTGGTTTCTACATCTTGTATCTCACTTCAAATCATCTTTGGGCTGGGAAAGGGCAGAATAAAACAGGGACAGTCCCTTTGCTTTATAGACAAACCAAGCTTCTGGGCTGCTTTTTACCTGACTGTCAAAACATAAGACTGAACCCATAGTATTGGTTGCGTTCATGTGTCATTAAATATGTTCGCATGGAGTGAATACTTGAATGCAGACATATATAAATTGTGTTGCTGTACTGTGTTTTCTGGTTTGTTTAATGGATTACATGGACGCTTTCACGTCACACAGTATTTCTCCCTGTAAATTGTATATAAAACCATATGTCAACATTGCAGGGACAAAGTATAGAAATAAATTACTGTACTTCATTTGGGTAATAAAAGTCATCCAAAAAGAGTAGAATTAGAACAACATCAGATTCCAGGTTCTTCTTTGGTCTCAGAAGTGAGTTCCCACACTGCACCATAAAGTCCTCCCAAGCATCTACGCTTTTAAGAATATTTAAATCTGTGCTAAAATTAAACTGCAACATGGCTGCAGCTTTCAAGATAAGTGATACTTTTTATCTCCAGGGGAACATCGTTTCCAATGCACTGTTTTCTTACAATCTCTTTGAAGTTGAAATCACCTTTTTATGTGTATTTGATCATTAAATCCAGGTGCTTTTTTGAGGGGAATGTCTAATATGTGTGCTGATCTGCTCTTCGGGTGTCATTCTGCAGAATGGTATTTGCATGATTATATGCAAGTGTACTCCGAAACAGGTACTGCAGTGTTAACTCCTGCCAAATGCTTACTTTATGGGGGTGTTTTCTATTTTACAGTTTTTCCTTACTATATAAAATGCAAAGGATTTAGTCTTGGTTAATTTACATTGGATGTTGGTATTCGCAGCAGGTTGTTAGAGGTATTTGAAATGTTAAGTAATGGAAGGCCAGACTGTCTTAAGAAACAGCAGTGTTCCCCGTACTTCAATGTGTCTCCAGACACTCTTGAACTTCTACTTGAGAAGGCTGTGGTCCGGGGTAGTTGTGAGATGTTTGTGAAGGTTTAGAATGCACTGTGACACCACAGAAGACACACTGGCAGTTCTATGCTACTTTTGTTTGCTTTAAACAAGCAAAGATTAATTTATACCCTCATAAATCAGCAATTAGTTCAGATGGATTATACATTATGTTTTCCAATTACACCTTTAAGTGATGCTTGAAAACCAAACGATGCTCATGAGAATCTGAACAAGTGGAGTTCTCACGTACCTAGACATAATACTACACAAGTACTACTGTGTTACTGGTAATAATTATAAAGACATTATCTGTTTAACAACCGTGATGTCTATTGTCTACCTTCCAGAGGGTTATGTTCTCCAGATGCTATATAGTTCTCCCCAGATGGGAGAACTCTTTGTCTCTGTCACACTCTGATTGATGGGATAAAACCCCAGTCTCTCTGTGCCGTCTATTTGACTTGGTTTCATATAGGTTTATGCAGGGGTGAAATTCTCATATGCGCAGCCAGGTGTAAACATTTAAAAAATGTAGACAATTTGAGTGACAATGAATAATAAATACTTTTAAAATGTATACATAGCATCTTGGTACACGAAATATTTATGAATACAAAATAAGCTTTAATAATAAGTGATAAAATATAACCAATTCACCATAAACAAAGAAGCTGAAAATACTGAAAGCTGTGTACCCTCTGCATTTATCACTCAGTCATGTACTGTTATATACTTAATTAAGTTAAACCATAAATGATAAGGAGGCCTATTAAGAAATATTACATTATACAATAACTGCAGTAGAGAGGGTACCGTAGCGCATTGCTGCCATATGGAAGGAAACAAAGAAATGGTATTTCTTTGTTTTTATATTATTTTTCACGTATTCACATGATGAATTTCAGGTATTTACATGATAAGTATAATGTAATTACGTGTTAGGAAATTATCACGTAATTTCACGACAAAAATTGATCAAGTAATCAAACTGCAGTTACTGCGACGCAACCTTATTTCTACTTGCATCACTCAGCATTGTTGTTAGTAAATAAGTCATATTTAGGGTGCCACTGAACTTGTGAGACGGATTGCTCATTAAAATCCTTAGCATATTTTTTAAAGAGGAGGCAGTTATCTATTCAGGAATACCAATATATTTTGTGAGCAAGTAGTCTGAATGAAGTTATCCAGCAACAAACTCCCCATCCCCAGGAGAACATTTTGGGGTACCTTTCTACTTGTGAGATGAATTGTTCATTAAAATATTTAGCATATTTTTAAAGAGGAGACAATTATCTATTCAGAGATACCAGAGCATTTTGTAAGGGTTTTTTTTGCTACATACCGCATTATTTTGAATTACCGCCACCCTTGAATAAACGCTGAACTTAGATATCAGATTTGTAATAGATGCCACCCTCGAATAAATGTCGCTCTCAAAAATTAAACATGTCAATTTCTTTCTCTACCCCAGATCAAAAAAATGCAGCACATAATAAAGAAATGCATAAAAAACACAGTATGGCAAAACATTACAAATAGCAACAAAATTAATTGAATAAACTTGAATAAAATATTGTAATGGCGGGCGCCGCCCACTTCTCCTAGCAGGGACTTTCCAGGATCCCTGGGCTGGGAAGTTTCCCATCACCATCTGCCTGTACTTTCCCTCAGAAACTGTCAGGCAGGGTATTTCCAGCCATGTGCGGATTCAGGAATTTGCAAGAAATTACAACAAAATACATTTTTGTTGTAATGCAGGAGCTTGTGGCAAAGTGGCTAGTAAGGGGAACAGGTGTAGCGGTGATGCGATGCAGGAGTGACAGGCAGACAACGGTAATTTAGTGAGTAAGTGTTTATTGTGCCGTTTCCAGGTCTGGCGACCGTGAAATAATAAATCCCCGGCAGTACACAACAATGTGTAAAGCGCGGGGAGCGTGAATAACACAACACAGTCCTGAACAGAAAACAAAGGCACGGTCACCAGTCCTGGGTGAACCCAAACGTGCAGGTGCTCTGTGCAGTGGTGCTCCGGATAGTGCTTTCGTGGCGACAGCTCCGGAGGTGTGCTTTAACTGTCTAGTGGTGCGATAAAGACAGACAATTACAGACAGACAGAAATAACATACAACACGTAACACTTATTTCTCTTATTTTCTGAGAGCTCCTCTCTCAGTCCTTCTCTCCTAGCGTAAACCCAAATGAAGGAAAAGATCAGCGTTACCCTGGCCCCTATATGTAATCCCGCATGATATCTAGATAAACGGTTGCAGCTGCCTTATTACTTGCAGCTGCCCCTCGTTTACCTGTCAAATCAATACGGTCTTACAACAGAGTCTCGCTTCTTTCCAGGCTGACCCACTTCCCGGTCCTGGAAACGAACTGTCAGGCCAGCCCTTCCAGATACTTCTCCTCCCGTTCTTTAGCGCCCTCACGGGTCGGGAGGAAGATTTATCACCGGAACTCATTGTATTTCTGTCACAGAGCTGTATGATTATTATTTAAGTTTCTTAAATGCATTTCTGTTTAGGTTGTATGCACAGTATTTTGGCTAATAAGAGATGCTGCTGATCCAGACAGGAGGTTCGGAGAGTGGAGTGTCAATCAGAAGCAGGAGCTAGTGTAGCTTTCTCTGTGGCGTTGCTGTTTAGGGGATAGCCATGGGATCAACTCATCTTCCTCACAGAAGCCCTATCTGGATGAGGAGACTGTGAGTGTTTAGTTGTCTTCCTGATTGAAGAGAAAGACATTCACCATATATTAAAGAGTTCAGCCCTGCGACTCTTAGAAACTGCTGTAAGAAAAGAAAGGGAAAATAAACATACCTCCTCAGTGCTGAATTGACATTTATTTCTTGTTATTATTTCCCTCTCCACACTACACTGGTATGTGTCCTCACCTAGTCAGACACTGTTCTGATCTGCAACAGCTTTCAGTTTAAAGTTGTAGGACTTCTTCGCCATCCTGGTCAAATTGTATCAGCAGAAATAAACTTCAATATACGCCTCCCTCAAATACTGTAAAAAAATGCAATACAAAAATTTGCCTTTTGAAAACCATAGTACTTCTAATTACTGCCACCCTTGAATAAGTGCCGCCCATGAATAAGCATCACAGCTGTTTTTAGCAATTTAAAATAAACGCAGCGACATTAATTAAAAGTAATATGGTAATTAAAGTGCACAGAAAAGAGCTGAAACACATATGTAAATCAAATCAGTTTCTTTGCCTGTTGTGTGATGTGTGATGTACTACCCTTGCACACTGCAGGTCTGATCATTCAAAGCTCCAACTGCTTGTGCTAAAGAGTCTGGCTCCTTTGTGTAGTGCTTAAAATGCTTAAGGTGTGAACACTGGCTTTCCCCCAGCCTCTGCCTTGATACAGTGATGATATTGATTCTGACTCCTGCAGAGAGTTAAAGTTAAATGTTCATTATATCTAGGTTCACATCCAGCTTCCTCCCTTTTACATTTAGATCTATTTAAAAAAAAAAAAAACATCTTTAACAGCAGTGTAGGCACATATGGATGTATGCCAGTGAGTTCAATAGCTCTAAACAATTATACAGCTAAGGAAAAACTAACAATAAAGGCTATCCTTGTATGACTACCTCCAGGTGTAGGTGTGTGGCAGATGCCCCTGCATGTGAGTAGTTATGTTGTAGGATTTAAGTTAAAAACCCATCCCTGCAGGAATAAGTCTGGAATGGTGCCATTCTCAAATTGTTTAACTGATTGCCAATTTGTGGATGGGAACCTGCATAAAAGAGGAGACAGATCCTTGGTAGTGTTGGGAAAAGTGAAGCCTTGTGAATCACTGAGCTCTTTGAACCATTGGTTCATCAAAAGGTTCACTGATCCGAATCACATGCAGTGCTTCATGCTTTTAGTGCCATCTAATGATAGATCTGCTCAACCCAATGTCTTTAAAGTCAAGGCATTAGTAAAATGTAACAGAACTATCCATAATAAAGTGACGTTATGGACAACTACACTATTTATTTACAGTGAAGGCAATGACCCTTAATTTATTTTTGATACACATTAATAAGCAATTATTAATGTTCTCAGTTATACCGAAAATGTGTGATTTAAAAAAATCACTATGTAGATTAGGAGGCTGTGTGGTCCAGTGGTTAAAGACAAGGGCTTATAACCAGAAGGTCCCCAGTTCAAAGCCCTCTTCAGCCACTGACTCATTGTGTGATCCTGAGCAACTCACTTAACCTCCTTGTGCTCCGTCTTTCGGGTGAGACGTAATTGTAAGTGACTCTGCAGCTGATGCATAGTTCATACACCCTAGTCTCTGTAAGTCGCCTTGGATAAAGGCGTCTGCTAAATAAACAAATAATAATAATAATAATTTTCAGTTTCTAAGTATATTTCAGTCTAATAATGTCATCATAATAAATTGAGAAATGCAGAATTAATGTATTTCCCACTGGAATCATCTGAAGCCTCAATCAAACACTGAACCATTTGAATTGCCTGATGCCTTATCTATCCCTAAACCAGTTGAATTAAAAGCATTTCATGAGGTGCTGTATCTTCTAAAATGTTGGTTCACGAAAAGGCATCTTGAACTCTTTGGATTTTGGTAGTAATTAAAAAATGTAAAAACAACCATAGCGGCTAATGCAAAAACTGTATCTTGAGCACCAAAATGTAATGTATTTTCAACATCAGAGCACACTTCTCACCTTTTCACAGGAATTAGAAAGGTAAAATGATCAGTGCCTGTTTTTATTTATTTATTTAAAAAAAAACACTCCCACTCTTGAAAAAAGGAAAAGGAAAAATGAACTTCCCCCACAGTACTGTTCCTGGAGTCCTGGAGGCGCTGTTGTCCCGGTTCTGACACCGCGTGTGAACAGGCTGGCTTTAGGGATGACATCAGTCCAGGAAATGAATGCAAGACACACAGCAACTGCGGGTGAAACACTGACCCAAACAAGTACCGGGCTGGGGTGGTTTAGCACCAGTAGCCATTGTTGTTATTATTATTAAATTATTTCTCCTCTCACTCTCTCCCGTTCTCTACTCACGAACACCCAACCCCAAATGAGTGACTTGTGCATACAGTTGTGCCGGGATTCAATTACGAATTAATTATTCACTTGAATCCCAGCACGTGAACTCATTTGTGCAATCCCGTGCTCACATACTTTATCTGCATGTGAAGTGATTATGCATCCCTGTGCCTAAATACAACTATATATTTTAAATCACTTGTGCTAAACAGACCCATTTATATCCAGTGCACCACTATATCCACATATAACAGACAACATGAAACACAAAGATATGCACAGGGGCGGGGCACACTGCCACAGTGTCAGATACTTGGAATTTGTGACCCCTACTGTGCACACCCGGCAGTGTTGCCAGGCCCGCTTACTTCAAAAACACAGCCGAGGGAAATATTAAGGAGTCGCGGGGTTGATTAGATTGGCGGTATAACATTAAAAGATTGAACTGTTTTCATGTTTGCTATATTGTTTGGGATAAAGTACCCGCATTAGTATTTCAATAGAGATCACGCTGTAATTCGGTTGCTGGCCTGGTATGAATGTTAATTTATCCCTTCAGAGCTTCCGTACAAATTTGTTGATAGTGACGTGTGAATGAGCTGTACTGGGGCTTGTAGTTTTTTTATCAAATTTATATTAGGTATCTTTTCTTACGAAAGCTTTTTATTTTATTTTTTAATTTTTTTTTATACATAGGCCTACGTGTTAATAATAAGCTTGCTTTCAATTAAATCAAATAATTGGGCTATTTTTGGACTATTTTTTAACTGACTTTGGGCTATAAACCCAGCAGAAATCTTGCAGAAAGCTTGTTTAAAATTAATTATATACAGTATTTCTATATTGTTTGTATGTACATGTTTAAGATCTATCGTTAAATAGACTGCAATTAAAACAATGTATGTGGCATTTTTGGTGTAGACTAGAATATCATAACTTTGTATGCAGTTAAAAAAACACTTTTGTTCTACAGTAACTGGAATCTGTAGATTTTTTGTTCCTGTAAAATCAACTTTAGCGAGTGATAACTTAAACGGGACTGTACTAGGACTCCATGCTGTGAAAACATGAGCACTGCATTAACAATAAGTTAAGGTACGTGCATAACTATTTCTGTTCAGTTTTTAAGTAGCCTAACATTACAGGTAGATGAATACAGTTTTCATTATTGTGCATGTAAATATGTTATAAACTGATGGTTCCATGATTTCATATTGAAGTTCAGTCAAAAACTTATGTAGCATAATGCATTCTGTAACAGTAAAGCAAATATGTAAGGACTGGGAATCACCAACCCTCTTAGGTTTAATCTTCGTTTAAGTGTATACATATTTCTAAAAAATCGGTTATACAATTCAGCGTGTAATAATAATAACAATAATAATAATAATAATAATAATAATAATAATAATAATAATAATAATAATAATAACTAGAACTGCCAGGCAGTTTTACGGCTCCCAAGTCCCAGTATCAGTACCAAACACTTAAGCAATTACTGGAAGAAGCGGGTTTAGTTCTTGATATTTGACAAGTTTGAAATCAGTAACTTCACCAGTTCTCCACAAGAAGATTTTGAAAGTTTTTTTTTCAAAAAAATGCGTCGGGAGGCCATCTTGGTTCAGGTACAAACTGTAAATGTAGGTCCGGCAGCCATCTTGTTTAACAAAACAACACCATTTTGCCATATTTGAATTCTATTGTCACCGGACTGATGCCTACCAAGTTGGGAGTAAGTTGGTTGAATGGCTTTCGAGCAGAAGCAGTTTGTTATTTGGTGTGCGTTTTGGCGAATTTGGTGGCAGCCAGTTTGATAGTAAAATTATTGCAGCAACTTCTGCTTTGCAAAGTTGAAGCGGGTTTGGTTGCTGATGATATATGCCAAGTGTCAGATCAATCGGTTCACCAGTTCTCAAGAAGAAGATTTTGAAAGGTTTTTCCAAAAAATGCATCAGATGGCTATTTTGGTTGATGTAGGAGTGGAATTTTTTTGCATCTGAACTGTAATCTACACGGGATGATATCTACCAAGTTTCATGTTACACCGCGTGCGAACAGGAGCAGTTTGAAGTTGATAGAAGAAGAAGAAGAAGAAGAAGAAGAAGAAGAAGAAGAAGAAGAAGAAGAAGAAGAAGAAGAAGAAGAATCCTGGGAAGCCTATTATTAGGCTGGGAAGCCTAATAATAATAATAATAATAATAATAATAATAATAATAATAACGTAAGACCATAACTGTACCAATATGTTGCTGATACTAACCTTTTATTAAGTGTTCACTGCACAGACTGACTTTGGGTTACGGTGATCTGTTTTTGCTGCCTTGCTAATAGCTGAAATCAATAGGTTGCGGATGCAACCCCGGTTCCCTGAAAGAGAAAATAACCATCAAGGTATGGGATATTGCCATCAGGCAGTAGCGATTGGCTGAGCTTTTATAGCAAAGCTGCCGATAGGCCTCTGCGCGAGCTGCCACGTAAGCCCGCCCCCTTGGGAGCTTACTATACGCAGCGCGCAGAGACTCACTTCCTCTTTTGCTCTTCAGGCCGTGAAGGCTTCTGAAGCGACCACGCGGCTTGATGGTTATTTTCTCTTTCAGGGAACCGGGGTTGCATCCGCAACCTATCGTTCCCTTTCAAGTCGAAAATAACCATCAAGGTATGGGAACAGCGTCAGCGTCTATGCTCGTAATGACACCTGTCTTAAAGGTGGAACAGTCAACACCATGCTATCAACCACTCTATACGTCCGCATCCTGAGGCGTCATAGAGTGTAAAACAGATGCTCCAAAAAGTGGAGCAGAGGAATCCAGTACATTTAACCTGTAAAACCTCATGAAAGTATGCGGCGTAGCCCAACTGGCTGCCGCGCAAATATCAGACACCGGCACCCCTCGAAAGAGGGCCCAGGATGTCGCCATACCCCTGGTAGAATGCGCCTTCAACTGCCCTGGTGGTGGAAGGCCTGCAGATTCATACGCTAATTATTATTATTATTATTATTTATTTCTTAGCAGACGCCCTTATCCAGGGCGACTTACAATTGTTACAAGATATCACATTATTTTTTACATTTAATTACATTATTTTTTTACACATTATTTTTACATACAATTACCCATTTATACAGCTGGGTTTTTACTGGAGCAATCTGGGTAAAGTACCTTGCTCAAGGGTACAGCAGCAGTGTCCTCCACGGGGATTGAACCCATGACCCTCCAGTCAAGAGTCCAGAGCCCTAACCACTACTCCACACTGCTGCCCTATCTAATAGCATCCACTATCCAGTGGGAAAGGCGCTGTTTAGACAGCGGCTGACCCAAAGATCTAGAACCATGGCATATGAACAACTGTTCTGTCTGCCTCACAGTCTTTGTACGGTCAATATAACACCTCAATGCCCTCACGGGGCAGAGCATGTGTAACCGCTCTTCCTCTGGGGAAGAAAAAGGAGGAGGATGGAACGCCATCAACTCGACTGACTGGTTCATGTGGAACGGGGATATAACCTTTGGTAAAAAGGCCGGATTAGGGCGCATGGAGACCTTAGAACCGTCTCCTGCAAAACGAGTACAAGAAGGATGCACTGAAAGTGCATGTAACTCGCTCACGCGTTTTGCTGATACCACAGCCAGCAAAAATGCAGTCTTAATAGATATGAGCTTCATATCCACGCTGTGGAGAGGCTCAAACGGTGCCTTGGTAAGGGCTTCTAGCACCACATCAAGGCTCCACGACGGTAAACTGGTCGTTCTTGGCGGCCGCAAGCGTCTTGCGCCTTTCAGAAACTGAGATGCCAAAAAATGGCAACCAGGTGATAAACCGTCAATGCGTACATGACAAGCCAAAATGGCGGCTAAATACACTTTAAGTGTAGAAGGAGATTTCCCTTCATCCAGCAGTTTCTGCAGAAACTGCAATATTACTGCCATAGGACAGGAGACTGGGTCATGGCTCTCAGCCAGACACCAACTCTGAAACAACTGCCACTTATACGCATACTGCGACCTAGTAGAGGGCGCTCTCGCGCTCTGGATGGTCGATATAACTGCAGTCGAAAGCCCTAAGGCTGACAGGCGCTCCCGCTCAGGGGCCAAGCCCACAACTGCATGAGTTTGGGGTTCGGATGCCAAAGCTCTCCTTGAGCTTGGGACAACAAGTCCGCTCGCAGAGGGAGCTCCCTCGGGCGACCGTGCAGTAATTGCACTAGACTCGGGAATCATATTCTCCGAGGCCACCGAGGAGCGATCAGAATCACTGTCGCTCGCTCTACCCTGACCTTCTCCAAGAAGGCGGGGAGCATCGGAATCGGTGGAAAGGCATACAGGAGCCCTGGCGGCCATTCGTGAGCCAGTGCATCCACCCCCAGGGGGCTGTCGAGGTCCTTCACCGAGAACCATAGGGGACAGTGCGTGGTCTCTCGCGAAGCGAAGTCATCGACCTGCGCTGTGCCGAACCATTCCCAGATGCGCTCCACCACTTGAGGGTGGAGACACCATTCGCCCGCAAGAGGACCTCCTCTGGACAGGAGATCCGCTGCGTAATTGACTCTGCCCGGCAGATGAACTGCACGCAGAGAGGCTAAACGCGGTTGAGCCCAGAGCAACAGCCGCGTTACCATCTGGTGAAGACTGGGGGACCGCAATCCGCCCTGGCGATTGATATACGCCACTACTGTGGTGTTGTCCGACCGCACTAACACGTGCTTGTCTAGAAGCACTGGCAAGAAGTGCCGGAGGGCGAGGTCCACCGCTCTGAGCTCCAGAGCGTTGATGTGGGCTGACCTCCAGGGTCCTGACCACACTCCACGGGTCCCTGTCCCGTTCCAGACTGCTCCCCAACCGTGGTTGGAAGCGTCGGTCGTGATGACCTGCCTTCTGAAAATGGGACCCAAGCGTACGCCTTGGCGGAGGTTTGACGGAACTTTCCACCAGCGTAGCGCATCCCAGCAGGCTTGGGATACCCTTAGCCTGCGGTGTTTGTCTCTCCGCGGATGCAACGCGAAGGCATTGAACCAGGCCTGCAGAGGTCTCTGGTGTAGTAAGCCCAAAGGAAGGGCTTGTGAGGCGGCAGCCATCAACCCCAGCATGCGCTGACACAGCTCCATGCTGACTGTTTGTCTCAACCTGAATAGGGAAAGACACCGCTCTATTGAGGCAACTCTTTGTGTCGACAGGGTCGCTTCCATGGACACTGCAGTCCAGATGCAGACCCAAGAATTCGGTCTGTTGGCTCGGCACTAGGCGGCTCTTTTCTGAATTGATCTTCAGACCTAGCCGCCGAAGATGGTCTGTAACCATCACTGTGTGCTGTGCCACCTGCTCCTTCGACTGCGCGCAGACGAGCCAGTCGTCCAGATAATTCAGCAGTCGGACACCTTGAGCCCGCAAGGGAGCTAGAATGGCATCCATACATTTCGAAAAGGTTCGAGGAGCTAGTGACAGGCCGAATGGAAGGACACAAAACTCGTATACCCTGCTCTGGAATGCGAAACGCAGATACTTCCTGTGACCCGGGCAGATGGGAACGTGAAAGTACGCATCTGTCAGGTCCACGGTGGTGAACCAGTCGCCGTGTCGGACTGACTGGATGATGTGCCTGTGCGTAAGCATCCTGAACGATAACACCCGCAGGTATTTGTTCAGTACTCGCAGATCTAAAATAGGACGGAGCCCGCCGTCCTTCTTGGGCACCAGGAAGTATTTGGAATAGAACCCCTGGTCGATCAGAGCAGGGTCTACTTGTTGAATGGCACGCTTGCTGAGCAATGCCTGTATTTCCACATTCAGAGCTGAGGACTGAACCGAGTCCTTCACTGCAGTTACGACCACTCCCCGAAAGGGGGGAGGTTTTAACTGGAACTGAAGGGTGTACCCGGTGGATATAGTTTTGTGCACCCAGATGTCGTTGGTGCATTGTTGCCAGAACTGGAGCTGGGAGACAGTGTAGGGGAGGGTTAACAGCTGCCTGGTGTTCTCAGGGCTGTTTGGGCTGGGCTCGTTCGCGAGGGGCCTGGCCAGAGCCCCGAGGGCGTGGCTTGGCACCACCTCTAGGGCGCCACCCTCCGCGCTGCGGTCTTGAAAAAGGAGGTTGACCGCGCGCTGCTGTGCTTGAGGTAGAGGTCTTAGTACCCCCTGGCCGTGGCTGGTGCTGTGGTGGTGTCCTGCACCACTGATGTTCCTGAGGCCGCTTCGGCTGGAACGACGGTTTTGGCCACATTTTCGCCATTTGCTGCGACGCCTCCCGCGCCTTGGCGGAGCGTTGCAGCATCTCCTCCACCGCTGGACCAAATGTGTGTCCCGGTGTAATTGGGGCATCCAGCAACGGGGCCTTATCAGGTTCCTGCACTCTCGCCTGTGAGAGCCAGAGCTGCCTTCTGGCCACCACCAGAGACGCGATGCTCCTGCCCTGAGCCCGCGCGTTGAGCTGGGCCAGCTTCACCAGCAGTTGACTGATGGTCCCCAACTCGCTTCTGAGGGCCGCCGAAGGGCACTCAGGCAGGTCTTTGATCAGTGCCGCTTGGTAGACCGTCAGCAAGCTGGCCACATTAGAGAGCTTGACCGCCTCTGTGGCCGCAGCGTACCCCTTCTTGAGGTGTACCTCAGTGGTCCTGCACTGCTTATTGGGGCATGCAGGATCTTTCGTCAGCCCCGATAATGTTGGCGTCTTCACCAACGCGGCGAACGCAGCGTCCACAGGTGGAAAGGACGCCAACCCAGCCTCACTTGCCCCTTGCATGTTAAAGGCCGAGGCCTTGCGAGAAGTCGCAGGGGCAGAGGCCGGAGCCCCCCAGGTGGACTGTACCTCCTTAATAAAGTCTGGGAATGCCGGAAGCATCCTGGACTGACTGGACTGGGCTGAAGGCGACTCAAACAAGGAGCGCCGAGGTGGTTCCGCCATCGGCCACTCGACGCCCAAGTGGCGGGTTGCCCTGTCCACCACAGACCACGTAGGGTCATTGGTGTCTAGCACGTGGAGCTCATCCTCAGAGTGCTGGGAGGCTACCTCAGCCTCTGTACTGTCCCCCTCTAGGATGTCAGATGCGTCTCTAGACAGCGCATCGATATCCCAGTCCCCTTGAGACTGCACTGGAAGAGCGACGACCGGTGCAGGTTGTGGAGGGGCCACTGGCTGACTAGCAATGGGCCCAGTCGGTTGTCCTGGGACTGGAGGCACCACATTTGCTAGGGACATGAGGATGGACTGCTGCCCCATCATAACCTCCATGAATTGAGACATTTTGGAGGTTAGCTCTGCCACCCCCGACCTGTCTCTGTATCGCCTGTCCCGACGAGGGGAACGAGAGCGTGCTCTCCGTCGAGGCGATCTGGAGTGCGACCTAGACTCCCGACGGGGGCGTACCCTACGAGGGGAGGGGCTGTGCTCCCGAGCGCGTCTGGTGGGGGACCTCTGACCAGCCGTTAGCTGGGAGGATGGGCTCCTGGAGAGCTGCAGCCGCCCTGGCGGTGTCGCCGTAGATGACGGCGGGGCAGAAATGGTGTGGGACGATCCCGAGGAAGGAGAGCGCCCACCCACTGCTTTCTTCGCCCTTTGGCGGAGGGTGCGTGTCTGGAAACCAGCACAAAGCTGGCAAAAAGCCCTATCCGCCAACACGGATGCGGCGTGCTCTGGCCCCAGACACGCCACACAGTCCTCATGGGGATCGCTCGCTGGCAATTTTGCCTGGCAGGTGACGCAACGGTGGAACCCGGACATGGTTGCCGAAGCGTGGACGTGCACTGTCGTAAAGGCGTCGATGCGCCGAGCGTCGAGCGCCGAAGCGTCAAGCGTCGAGGTGCGTGCACCGAGCGTCAAGGCGTCGAAGCGCCGACCGTCGAGGTGCGTGCACCGAGCGAGCGCCGAAGTGCGTGCACCGAGCGTCGAGGTGCGTGCACCGAGCGTCAAGGCGTCGAAGCGCCGAGCGTTGAGGTGCGTGCACCGAGCGTCGAGCGTCGAGGTGCGTGCACCGAGCGTCGACGCGTCGAAGCGCCGAGCGTCGAGGTGCGTGCACCGAGCGTCAAGGCGTCGATGCGCCGAGCGTCGAGCGCCGAAGCGTCGAGCGTCGAGATGCGTGCACCGAGCGTCGAGGCGCCGACGCGCCGAGCGCCGAAGCGTCGAGCGTCGAGGTGCGTGCACCGAGCGTCGAGCGCCGAAGCGTCGAGCGTCGAGGTGTCGACGCGCCGAGCGTCGAGCGCCGAAGCGTCGAGCGTCGAGGTGCGTGCACCGAGCGTCGATGCGCCGAAGTCCCCAAGCGCTGACGCGCTAGCACCAAGCGCTGATGCGCTGCACAAAGCGCCGAAGCGCTGCACCAAGTGGCAAGTGCCGACACCAAGCGCCTAAGCGCAGCACGCCGGAGCATGAGTACCGAGCGTAGAACGCTAGCACAGACGCCTAAGCGTCAGCTGACCCGCAGAGCGGAGACGCTAAGTGCTGGTACAGTGTCTGATGCTGTGCACTACTTACCTGTTGGTGCTGGGGATTGAGGCTTAGTGGTCGTCTTCCTCTGTGTAGTGAATGGGATTTTTTTTTTTTTTTTTTTTTTTTTGCTGCAGCAGTACTGCTGGTGGTGATTATGTGACTGGGACACAGTATATGTGGGCACAGTACAACTACCACGCGTTTTTTTTTTGTTTTGTTTTGTTTTTGTTTTGTTTTGTTTTTGTTTTGTTTTTTTTCACCGCAGGCAGTACGTGGGAGACAGCAGAGCAGGCTCCACACACACGAGGTCTAGCCAAGGCAAGACCGGGGCTGCAGACACGCGCGCGGCCAAGGCCAACGCAACGTGCGTCACAAATATATACAAATACACACAGAAAAATATATATTTTAATACAACCCAAAACACAACACAATAATCAAAATTAATTAATAAAGGAAAGACGGGAGACCAAGAGACAACGCGATGCAAGCAAAGCGTGAAGGAAATATATAAAATATATAAAAATATACACAATATATAAAATCCTTAAATAATAATAATAACGACTCCGAAGAGTGTAACTGAAATCAACTCCGAGAAGGGGCAATAACCAGCTTCTCAAGCTTTAAGCTTATTGAGTACAGTCAGCTACGGGCTCTAATACCTACCGCTACCAATGCTGAAGACAAAAGAGGAAGTGAGTCTCTGCGCGCTGTGTATAGTAAGCTCCCAAGGGGGCGGGCTTACGTGGCAGCTCGCGCAGAGGCCTATCGGCAGCTTTGCTATAAAAGCTCAGCCAATCGCTACTGCCTGACAGCAATATCCCATACCTTGATGGTTATTTTCGACTTGAAAGGGAACCACTTTGCCCTCCTGTCTTTTTCTGATAGTTGAGTTTTTCTGACTGCTCCTGGGTAGAGTGACTGTGGTCTTGAACTTTCTCCATCTGTCGACAGTGGATTGGTGGAGCCTCAAATCCTTAGAAATGGTTTTGTAACCCTTTCTAGACAGATGAGCATCAATAACTGTTTTTCTGAGTTCCTCAGAGATTTCTTTTGATCGTGGCATGATGTGTTTCCACACACCTGTATTTTAAAGACCAAACTCACAAAGTTTCTGATCTTTATATAGGGTGGGGCCTCCCAAACTCACCTCTGAAGATCTACCTAATTATTTAAACACTTGATTCTAATTATCCCCTTAATTGAGCTGATAAAACCAGGGGTTCACTTACTTTTTCACATAGCCTGAATCTCTTAATTACTCATTGGTTGTCTAATTCATATATCATTTTGTTTCAAAAGTCATGGAATTGGTTAATATAAACCCTATTGGATATTTAGAAAAGACTGGTTTTGATTCAAGAAGGCTATCATGGTAAAACTATGGAATTTCCATAATTATCATTGGGGTTCACAAACTTTTTCTTGGCACTGTAGCTGTTTTTATTTATTTAAGCAGTTATTAGAAAAGTATATTACGTATTAGTACTAAACTATTTATTGATATGATTGTCCTACACAGGAGTGTTTCTGGTGTACATAGAGTTTTGGTCCTGAAAGGGAGTGTTTTGAACGTGAATTCAAAGCGCAGCAGAGTGTTTTGACCGTACGCTTATTACACTCAGAGTGTTATCAACTTCAGTCACTCCCTTTATCCAGACTGGTTTTCTGTCCTCTCTCTCTCTCACTTCCCTCAGCGGAGGCGCCAGGGGGATCACAACGGTGGATAAAACACTTATGTAGCAGTTATAATGGTGGTCATCTCCTTCTCCCCCTCATAGCGAGCCTGTAGCCCTTATATACTGCCCCGCCCCTTCTTGCTTCTGAGAATCCGGTTGGCGGAGACCTCTCGGTAGCCTTCACCTCTCGCCCAATCAGCGCTCCCGCCACCTGTCCATCACAGAGGTTCTCCGAGGATCTTAAAGAGGCCGCCAGCCCTCTTGAGACTGTTACAATATAAACACACATTTTCTATTGAAATGTATCGTGATGTGTACTCTTAAATATATTTAGGTCGTTATCGGCCCCTTCCGAGTGTGGGCCCGGTGCCGTGGCGCTATTGGCGCTATTGGCGCCATTGTTACCCTGGCCCTGGTGGCAGCCTGAATACATAATGTTAGCAAAGCAAAAAAATAAATAACTGCCTTTCATCTCAAGACATCCTGTTTCCTATGTAAGTGATGTGAACCCCGACTGCGTCTCCCTCTATAGTAGGACGTATTGCTGGTTGGTTACACTTCCAAGGTGAAGCTCAGTGTTTTCAATTATACGGGTCAGCTGTGCCATCAAAGTTTAAAATCAGAAGCCACAGCACTGACTCAACAGTTTGCCCTTTACAGTACACTATGGGCATTATCCTATTATTATTATTGACATCCCTCTAGCTTTGTATATCCTTTGGAGGAGAATGTTAAGCCTTACAACAAAAGCACCCACAATCTTATCCTTCAAGGAGGACTTTTGCAGATATCTGTTCTTTAGAAAACCACATTTCAGAATTCGTTTATTTCTTAGCAGACGCCCTTATCCAGGGCAACTTACAATTGTTACAAGATTTCACATTATACAGATATCACATTATTTTTACATACAATTACCCATTTATACAGTTGGGTTTTTACTGGAGCAATCTAGGTAAAGTACCTTGCTCAAGGGTACAACAGCAGTGTCCCCCACTGGGGATTGAACCCACAACCCTCCGGTCAAGAGTCCAGAGCCCTAACCACTACTCCACACATATACTCTGGCGTAGCACACAGGCATTTTAATGTAAAATGTTAAGTATAATATCTTAAAGATGTTTTTAAATATGCTTTTAATAGAAATTGAATCTTGTAGACTTGAGACATAGCCTTACACAGACAACATCTTCATAGTATCTGCACTGTACCAACTCCAGCGCTCCTGACTCACACACATACAGTAAGTTTTCTTACAAGTTGTGTTGTTACAAATGTTAATACAGTCAGTAGTTTCACAAATAAAACAATATGCATTATTACAACCTGTGGATTTTGGTTAGTTTTCCTTTTCAAATGTTGCAGCACCGTCCGCGTATCACCCAGGAAACGTGCACCTTTCCCTGATGATCACGTCTTTCAGTGTCGGCAACCACTACTTTTAATTAATTTACATCACACATTGTTATCTCCAGAACTCAAGAACAAACTCACAGCCAAGGAGGTGATATTTTAATACGTCCAAGGCCCATTTAACGGCCAGACACTCCTTTTCGACCGTTGAGTATCTAGTCTTTCTTGGGAACAACCTCCTGCTAATATAAACGACTGGTCTCAGGTCATCTGTTTTTCCTTGTAGTAGCACAGCTCCCAACCCAATACCTGAAGCATTGACTTGCACAACAAAGGGTTGATCAAAGTCTGGGCTCTGGAGTACTGGCTCTTTACACAAGGCATCTTAAGGTCTTTGAAAGCTTTGTCACAAGCATCAGTCCATTTCACTATTTTGGACCCAGTCTTCTGGGTCAACTCAGTTAACTCTGTTGCTCTTGTAGAAAATCCCGGGATAAATCTCCGGTACCATCCAATTAACCCTAAAAAGGACCTAACTCGCTTCTTAGTGGTCAGTGGGGGACAGTGCAGCATAGCCTCTATCTTTTCCACCTGTGGTCTGATAGACCCAGCTCCAAGATGGTATCCAAGGTGTTTAGCCTCAGTTCTTTGTGAAGTACGTTTCACTCAAATCATTCACGTTACACGGACTACTATTATTATTATTATTATTATTATTATTATTATTATTATTATTATTATTATTATTATTATTATTATTATTTAGCTGACGCCTTTATCCAAAGCGACTTACAAGTGTATGAGAAGTGCAAGTTATAAATAAATACAACAAATAGAGCAATACAGTAAGAAGATATACCGGAAGTAGTGTTATTTTTTTATGTTAGTATTAGAAAAAATGATTTCGGTTTTCTATGTACATATACCCGTTTACACCTGTTTACAGACTAGTTTCTTTTGAAATGTTTATTTTATTATAGTTTTTTTTTTTTTTAGTTTTTTGTAGTCATGCTGTATGCGCTAATTTTGAAAATAAAGCCTTTTATCTTTAATTTTCTATTTAAATACGGTGTTTCTGCTATGCACATGTTATATATGATATTCATGAATAAAACCTTTGAGTTGTATCCGATAGTTTGTCTTTCATTTTCATATTGAAGCTGTTTAAAAATGTATTGGTTAAAATGACCGGTGCGGCGGTTCCAGGTAGTAAGAAAATCCGGCGGTTCTAGATTGACTTGATATGTCTGTTTAGTCTTTCGACTATCTAGCTGGCTATCTCATATGTCAGCAGCCCCATTTTCCTCACCACAGGGACCCTGCCATTTTACCAACAATTTGTTCTTCCTGGAAGGCAGTAAAAGCAACACTTGCTGTCCTGCTTGTAAACTCCTGGTCCTGGGTGACTTGTCATACCAGGTTTTCTGTGTCTTTGTGATTTCTCCGTGTTCTCTCAGGCCACCTCCGTCATCTTGTCTAACCGTCATCTTGCTCCCTCATCTGCAGAACATATGCCCCAACACTCTGGCTTCCCCTGGAATTTAACTCCCATGTTCCGCAAGGTACATTTCTGTTTATTCTGTTTAGCCCTATTTCTGTTGCTTGAGACACACCATGAGGAAACATGTATAAGTGAACACAAATGCGCTATTAGAAATAAGGACATACGATCACCTGTAGCTAGACTAGCTGCTGCTGTGAACCAAAGAGACGATGCAGAGATCACGAGTGAATTGCTAATCGTAATGCAAATAACCACTAAAACTACTGCTCTCCCCTTGTTAATGGAGGCGAACATCTTAAAATTATACAGGGTGATTAGAAAGTATGTTTACCACATCAATGCACCACATCATTGATGTGGTAAACTTACTTTCTAATTGCCCTGTACAATGAAGCTGTGAACAGCCTTGTCATCGCTATTTTAATTAGTTAATTAATTAATTAACAAATCCATGATGTCATGTATAATGTTACAATAAAGTTAACGTTAATGAATTACATCAAACTGACTCTGTATAGATAGATAATACAGACAAATGTAAATATAGGACGTTTAAAAATGTGTGTTGCACTGTAAGATTTGGAGAAGGAGTATCTCTGAAAGCTGCATGTGATGTCAGACTGCCACCAGCAGCCAGCACAGCAAGTTCTGGGATACTAGAACGCAACCACTGTCTCTCCGTAGATTTGCATGTGAACGTGCTGCATCACAAAACTGCTGGAAATATGGTAGTAGATTTATTTATCTAAATGCTTTCTCCTGTGTTGGATTAATAAATCAACAGCACTTGACCTGTTGTATATGGCTCTAAGCGACTTATTTTTGTAAAATGAAATCTTTAAGTGATTACTTTTTATTTTTTAAACATACTTTGCAATACAATATTTTAATATTTATACAGTTTAGTATTTTAATTGTTTTTTTGTTGCTGGATGCATTATTTTAATAACCTATTTTATGTTTATGCTTTTGTACCGTTGGTAAGTAATAAATGGTTGTATAAAACTGTGGTCATTAGGTATAGTTTGCTCTTTTGTGCTGTGTACTGTATAAAAGATATTCAAAACACACAGTTAGGAGACAACTGGGGTTTATGTATTCCCATTAAAATCAAGGATCAAGTAGGCTCCTCATTAAGTCAACACATTACTCGTACACAGCAGGGTTACCATAAATTTAAAGCAGTACAGTATTATGAACTGATGTAAACTGCTGGGGGAATTCTGTTTAGTTACAAAGCAGGACATTAGCGAAACGTAGTTATAATTTCAAGCAGACTAAACAAAAACTCAGGCACACAATAATGCCTGTTATAGCTGAGTGTGGTGCTTTTTCTAATGACACATGCTGTAATCAGATATAGAGAATTTATCTGAAGATGCAGCCTGCTCAGGAAAGAAAAACTGCAGAGCAAGCAAATTGCAGCAATTATAAAACCAAGCCATGCTGAAAATCTTTAGATAGTAATGTATTGCATTGGAATTTGCTAGCCTTTGAGTTAGAGCACCACTAAATTAAAATAGATTGAGAGGCCTTCTAGTAATAGGCTAGCTGACTCATTGTAAGGAGGCTTTTACAGGGCAATGTAATTAAGCAGAATGAAAAAGAATTGGGATTGTTGCCTTATCCTTCATCAAGAAAAAAACATTGTGTTTGAAGGAAAGAAAACAGACTCAGAAATGCAACCATTCATCTCATGGAAAAAAATTCTGGTTACAAACTATTTTCCTCATTGTTTACTCAAGAGACCATCAGAAGGGCATTCATATTAGTATGGGTTTATAGAGGCATTCTGTAGGATTGTGCAGTAAAATATCCATCTAACTCAATGATTACAGCTTTTGGGATACTACTCCATTTATGGCATTTGGGAATTGAGTTTGTTTTTTATGCAAAACCAGGTATGTTTGTTTCTTTCTGTAGACCTGTATTACTACTTATTTATTATTTAAACAGTTTAGCAACATGTATTTTACATGTATTTTATTATATTGGTATTATACTATTGCTTTTATAAATATATGTATATTCTTGTAGTCAAACTATTTTTCAAGCACTTCAATTTGGCAGTTTGCTAAGTTAGAATTTTTCCATCTGAGGGCGTATTGTTGGTTCCAATAGAATTATTGTATTAGTATGAATTTTATATATATATTTCCAGGGGTGCACCAGGCAGCACACATGATCGGGGATAGCAGGGGTCAGTTCAGTTCGGGTTCTCAGTAAATTAGGGGTAAAATTAGGAAATTAGGAAAGATAACTACATAATAGGCCTAATATTTATTTCATTATAAAACAAATGCTGAATAAGATGTCGGTGTTATAAATGCCAGTGCAGCTTTTCTTCAGTTCAGATACTATATCAAAAGGGAGAGACAGAAATGGAAGTTAGACTGAGAAGTTTTTTACAGTTTGAACAACACTGGTACTGTTTTTACTGTAGAAATATTGCATGAATCACTAGTATAGGGAATTGTGGGACATGCTGTAGGAGCGTTATATCCGAGGCGCGTTATAACCGAGAGCCTTATAGCGAGGGAGCACTGTATATTATTATTATTATTTATTTCTTAGCAGACGCCCTTATCCAGGACAACTTACGATATCACATCATTTTTATATACAATTACATTATTTTTTACACTTTATTTTTACATACAATTACCCATTTATACAGTCAGGTTTTTACTGGAGCAATCTAGGTAAAGTACCTTGCTCAAGGGTACAGCAGCAGTGTCCCCCCACCTGGGATTGAACCCACGACCCTCCAGTCAAGAGTCCAGAGCCCTAACCACTACTCCACACTGCTGATGTTAAATCTTGTTAAGAAATTATTTTTTACACATGGCACCTGTGGCGGAGTGTCCCGCCCCTATATATATATTTGTATTATTATTTGTATTTTTGTTTGCGGCGCAGGTCAAAGCGCCGCGTATTTGTTATTGTTTTGTATTTATATTTTAAAAACTTCATGAGGATGCGTGGCTGATCAGCTACTAATTATTTAACTAGTTGACAGTCACGCATCCTTACTAAACTCGTGCAGCTGTCCGTGCTCAGGGGAGAGTGTACAGAGGAGAGTACGGGGAGCGGAGAGAGCGAGGAGAGAGCGAGGAGAGAGAAACTTCATTGAAAAACAACTGCTAAGTATCATGCTGGTGCTAAAACCAGCACGCTTATTTGTTTGTTTATTTGTTTGGCCAACGTGTCCTTTTGTTTTGTGTTGTTTGTTTAAATCTTTTGTTTTGTTTTATTATTTAATAAATACGCTGAGCGCAGTAGCGTTCAGCTTCACCCGCCCATCCATTGTTTTGTTTCTGGTACTTCCTGGTCCGTGACGTCACCACACACACCACTCAACAGCTGCTCGACCACACACCCCATAAAGACAACTTCTGTGTCGATCTCCTGTCTTACAATGGGGGCCCACAATTCTGTTTGGTTCCAGGCCCACAAAAGGTTAATCCGGCCCTGGCTGCCACTACTTGATGTAGATAATATCATTACCTTACACCTTCTTATAGTATCTTCACCCTATAGATAGTTAGAGACATTACAACAATACAAAATCAATTGAAAAAAAAAACGAATAAAATCAGCGTCTGCTCTGACAAGCACATGAAACAGGGAAAAGAGCTTCAAGTCTAGAAAAGAAAGCACCCTCTGAGATAAAACCAGGGAGTTTAAGCCTTGATATGCCCAACAGCAGTAAAAACACGAGGGACAATTAAACTAATCACATTGCTGAATCGAAGGTTGGAATAGGAGACCGATATAGTCAACAATAAGCTTAAATAGAGGGGTGATTTCCCCGATTAGGGTTTTATAAATGAGTCTGTACCAATGACATAGCTGACGTGTTTGAAGTGAGGGCCAGCCAACCAAACTGTAGAGATCACAGTGATGAGAGCGATAGGGAGCACCAGTGACAAATCTTATTGCAGAGTGATATAAAGCATCAAGCTTCCTAAGGGCAGCATTAGAAGCAGCTTTATAAACGACATCTCCATAATCTAAAATGGGTAGTACAGACATCTGTATCAGTAAGTACTTAGCTGGCCAAGTGAAGAATGATTTATTTCGGTAAAGAAAGCAAAGTCTCGCTCGAACTTTTGATTGTAGTTTAACAATATGTGGTTTAAAAGTAAGTGCACTGTCTAGCCAAATACCCAGATATTTATAAACTTCTACTTGCTCAAGGTCAGCCTTATAAAAAGGTACCAATTTTGCAGCCTTGCTCAAGAACTGTAGGATTGGTAACATTTGCACGTCCCTATTAAATAACATACATTTAGTTTTATCAACATTAAGCAATAAACGTAGATCACAAAAAGATTTTTGAATCTGATTGAAACTTGTTTGCAAGTCTGATAGCACTGAAGATAGAGTAGGGCCAATTGAATATAAAATAGTGTCATCAGCATAGAGATGGATATATGAATGATCTATCCCCTTAGCAATATTATTAATATAAATGGAAAAAGAGAAGAGCACAATATCGAACCTTGTGGCACACCCTTAGTAACCAAGCGAGGCTGTGATATAAATCATTGTATACAAATGTCAATTGCTCTGGATAAAAGCATCAGCCAAATCAATTAATATGACATATTTTTCTGGCTTGCTATTTATTAATTTATTAATATATTTATAATATAAACTTTCATTTCTACATTTATTTATTTAAAAATATTTATTTCTAAATATATTTATTCCTCTATGCATTTTTTAAATCATTTATTTATTTCTACCTAATAAATTATTCCTTTATTTATTTTTAATTAAACAAGGAACTACAATTTATCAGAGAACAGAGATTTAGACAAGGAAGCTACATGCCCCTCTTGTGTACAATTCCATTCTATGGTATCTACCAAACAGGAAACTAGATATTTTCAAACAGGAAATAGAACATTTATAGAATCGAGCAGAACCTTCAGGTTTTCAGTGAAAGCTGGTCAGGCATGGATGTAAGCTTAAAAAATTAATTCATTTCAACAACTGCGCAGTGGCGCAGCGGGCTAAGGTCCTGTGCTCTTCAAGGACGTCATGTTGCAAGTTCAGCCCAAGGTATTTTTTTTTTCCTGCGATATGTGCTGTTTTAAAACATAAATAAATTGTTTAATATAAATGGTGTGGATATCAAACTGCTTGCATTCCCTGGTTTATTTTGTCGTTGACCAACATGTGGAATCACATGATTGGTAGATGTCCAGTTATTTAGCTTTTCTGTTTGAAAAGTCACTACACACTCTTATAAAAGTAAACGGAATATAAGTTTGACGACTTATATCTCATTGTGTATAAGAGGTATTTACGTTTTTTTGTCACATTTGATGTAAGAAAGTTTCAGACTTTTGGTACTGGTACAGATGGTAATTCTAAGTGATTTAGTTTTGCCGCTGCAACATGGTGAAAACAGCAAAACTCTTGGAGCTGTATAGAGACTCGGTAGTTTCAAACAGGTTTTTCTAACTTGTATGAGGAACTACCGTTCCTTTCAATCTCGGTAGTTTCAAACAAGTTTTTAAACATATAATACACTGTATACATGTTTAAAAACAAGTGGATTAATCTAAGAATTAACAATTCAGTCTCTTAAAGAAACAAGTTAAATGCATAAAGCAACGACTCCTTATGAGACAAACTCAAAATTGGAAGAGGTTAGGTTGGTTGTCAAGGCAATAGTGGGCAGAGCTTACTACCCACAAATCCCTACTTGAGGTGGTTAGCCTAGGTTGTCAATTCACAGTACTGTACTGTATATTCTTCGTCTTTCCTTCCCGACAAAAGTGCCTTCAAATAAACTGAATTGGGTTAAACTGCTGCCAAAGGCAAGTCAATTTAAACACAAAGGTTTTTTTCAACGTATCTAAATAATGTTTAAAAAATACAAAATGTGAACATTTAAAGTATTCCTTGTTGAGCTAGCTATTTTTTGTGGGTACACCCTTATAAAAGTTGACCATAGAAAAAGCACAGCAAAGTGTAATGAGGCACAGTGAAAGCATAGGTAACCATTGTAAAGAACTGGGAGGTACAGTAAAGCATTTTAATAAACATGGCACACCAGGGTAGATTATGGTAATTGCATAGTGTAACCATGGGAAATGCTTGGTAAAACTGCAAAAAATAATGTGGTCATTTTTTCTAATGGCATGCTAAAATAAAATGTTGTTGAGCATCTGATGTCCATAAGGAAGCAGTGTCTGCACCTTTGGGGGATAGACTGGAATGGTTTGCCCTTTATAGCTGCAGTGTCTCATATTTTAAGGCTATTGTGACCTTATATAACTGCAGCTTTGAATGTCGTTGAAAACCTCAAAGTGCTGGTTGTTGCAAATTGTTTTTTTTTATGTGGGTGAACTTGAAGCGGTAATGCTGTTTATTATATTGTATGGGTGGTTGCTATATTTCTATGCAGGTTTGTGACATAATTTGAGAACAGCTTGTTGGATTGATTTGAAACGTGTATACGCCTTCAAAATGGTGGGGAAATGAACATGCACCTTTGCAAAAAACAAAGTGTTCCCTAAAACACTCACCCACTGAATATGAATAGATCTAGGCACATAATCATAATTTGCTCTGCAAAACAACAATGAACAATTAAGCTGAACATAGTGCTTTTATTAGTTTAAAATACTTTTATTTTCAAGCTACAACATTTTCCTTCATGAATAGTATAAAATGGGTACATGAAAAACAGAGTGTTGGGCACTTCTGTTTGCTGGACAAAAAGTCTGATATGTAGACTGAAAAACAAAAAGGAATATTGCTATCATTCTGTTTATAATTGCAGTGGTCTCATGAAAAAAGGGCTTGCAAAACAAAAGAAAAAGCCATTATTTAAACCCATCTGTACAAAGCAGGGCTGCATTAACATCATCAGAATAAGCATTTGCATAGGGCCTGGACTCATGAGAGCCCAAAAAGGAAGCCATCCCTTTTTTTTTTTGTATTGTGTCTGTTTCTGTTGAAAAAAAGATAGTTCCTTTAAAACAACTTAAAAGCATACCAAAGTGTAATAAAGCATAGTTGAAGTATTTTAAAGCATTCTGTAGGTAAATCCAGAGGTTTGGTAAGGCATATTAAACATGGTAAACTGAAAGTTACTGTGCAAATTTACCCTGTTGAACTTGTGTCATTTTATGAAAGTATAATATAATACAATATCATATCATTTTCAGATGCATGATTTAATATTTTTTGGAAATTATAGGAAAACAAAATTCTGTTGTATGTAACTATAATATTAAATAAATACAATAATATATATATAACTTAAGTTATTTTGTCTGTTTAGGATAATTTCACATAAAGCAGGTAGGGTCCGGTAGTATATTTTTGCCTAGGGTCAGTTCATGTTATTACATAGTATACATTTTCCAGGCATGCATTTTTAATTTCAGGTAAAACTGAGTTTGTCAGATAAAGCAGTATTATTATTATTATTATTATTTATTTCTTAGCAGACGCCCTTATCCAGGGCGACTTACAATTGTTACAACATATCACATTATACATTATTTCACATTATACAGATATCACATTATTTTTTTTTACATACAATTACACATTTATACAGTTGGGTTTTTACTGGAGCAATCTAGGTAAAGTACCTTGCTCAAGGGTACAACAGCAGTGTCCCCCACTGGGGATTGAACCCACAACCCTCCGGTCAAGAGTCCAGAGCCCTAACCACTACTCCACACTGCTGTCAGTGTTGTATAACCCAACACAACTGATCAATAAGAGGACCTTTGGTGCCCCCTTGTGACCATATTAAAGATTTAAGAGAATTTCCAAAAACCCACTGTACTTTGAAATTGCATAACATGTTTACTTACTGGCTACTGGAAGAACTTTGTACTGTAATTCAAGTAAGTGATCTGCATTATAATTGATTTTCTATAAACATAACACTGGATTGGCCTTCGACACATACAGTTTTGAATCTAATTAGCCCCACAGATCAGATTTACCACAGAGCCATGAATCCTGCCCATTGGAGACACCAGACAATGAGTAACAAAAGCCAGGCTCTTTGCACAACAAAATATGCTCAGTTTGGGAACTATTCAGGTCAAGGAGAAATTCGATCCTTGGAATAACAGCCACATGGCAGAATACAGCACTTCCACAGGGATTCTCAAGCATTCCTGATGGATGGTGTCCTACAATTCATTTTGTCATTGAACCACAGGCATCATCATAAATAATATGTTTATAGCCACACAGTGCTTCACCTGCCCTGCAGATGTATGAATACAGAATAGGTGTACAGCTGCTTGTCAGAATTTACTTGTGAAATGTATTCTGAAAAAATGTATTTCTTGCTATGTAGTGCAAGTGTCACTGACACTGTCAAAAAGAATTTTCTGTTTTTGAGCCTAAAGTTTAGTTTTTGACCGTTATACAAGAATAGAAACAGTGCTGTGGTATTGCTTATGTTCCCTAGTTTTATCACGCAACCTTGCATGACGTCCACGTGCAAACGAACCTTGACCTTGGACACTTTTATTATTATTATTTGATGTGCAAGGCCAAACTTGGGTTGACCATAAGCAAAGCAAAATGTTGGCACTGTCCCACCGCTTTTTCCCCTTCACATTTCTCCTGTGTAAACTTGAAAAGCAACAACTTGTTAATTGCATATAGCCCTGTGGAAGGGTAGCCATTCGGTCAAGGCTGGCTAGCAGTGGGAATAGCAGAGGCAGGAGACATGAGATTGCAGTTTCAAAGCTCTTTCTGTGCACTTTTATTATTTCCAAATATATATATATATATATATATATATATATATATATATATATATATATATATATATATATATATATATATATATAATTTTAAATTAAACAAAGCACAAAAGAAATTAAGCACCCAAGCTAAACCACACCAACCCAGACACCCTGCCATCTGGTCCCATGTGCTGGTGTAGGGCACTCTGACAGTGGCTCTCTGGACTGCAGCTCCTCCCCCTCTGGCTCTTGGTATGGCAACTCCTCCTTCGCTGGCTCTTGAAAGGGGCAGCACACCACCGTGTGCTCGTACTCTCCGCAGGCGAAGCACCAGTCCTGTCTTCCAGGCAGCCAAAGAGCCCCTCCAGTTCAGCGTCCCATAGCACTTGGAATGCGGCGGGGTTCAGACAAACTCAGTCTGCTGATTCTGCTGCAATCTCCATTGTTTTGCTTACCCAGCATGACATAGAGCATTAGTCCAAGTAGCCAAGGGTCTTCCAAAGGAATTCAAGTTTGGTAGTGATGTAACTATATTAGGGCAGCAGTGTGGAGTAGTGGTTAGGGCTCTGGACTCTTGACCGGAGGGTCGTGGGTTCAATCCCAGGTGGGGGACACTACTGCTGTACCCTTGAGCAAAGTACTTTACCTAGATTGCTCCAGTAAAAACCCAACTGTATAAATGGGTAATTGTATGTAAAAATAATGTGTAAAAAAATAATGTAATTGTATGTAAAAATAATGTGATATCTTGTAACAATTGTAAGTCGCCCTGGATAAGGGTGTTTGCTAAGAAATAAATAATAATAATACACTGACACTTTATCAGTAAAAAAAGTATTGCAAGCCCATGTCTATAAATGAGCAGATCACCAAGAGGTCACGTCTTCAGGAATCTGTTGTAATTATCTCAAAAGTAAAAGTTAATGTACATATCTGCAATTATGATATACTGTGTTGTGAACCAGTATACTACCATGTGAGTCCTAGGAGTCAAATACAGTTTGTGCACTATACAAAAAAAAATAAAAAAAAATAATCCATATCCTTAGAACTATTGGTTAATACACAGTGTGTGTGTGTGTGTGTTAAAATCCTACCCCATGACCATTTAGCAACACAACAACCAGCTATGAGAGCCTGTTAGTGTCCTGTTAGTCAAAAGAAAGCTTTACATACAATGTGCTTTACAAAGCCTGTTTCATTGTCTTATAAACAGTACTAGTTTCAGTTTAACATTTTGTATAAAATCTTATAATCTGTTGGTGCAGTGCTGCCTTTAATACATTGTTTGGATTATTTAAACACTTCTCTGTTTTTCAATCAAATTCCAGTTTGTTAAGCCACAGTTTTGACTTGGAACGGTCCTGTTGGATTTTGTTGATTTCATATATCTGCATGCTAACAGCAGACTTACATTATGCAATACCATAGCATAGAGTATACATTTTAGGAGCAACTACCAGTATTTTATGTTGCCTAACATAAGTGAGTCTCGCTCCTAAGACACAGTGGGTTTTTGACCATGATAAAGAAGACTTGAGGGGAGTAAAATAATGTTACCATAATATATATTCAGAAAACCCTCAAAGACAAAGGACCTGGACATTAATGTTTGAAGTTCAAATGATCTGTCTTCTTGATGTACACATGATCTTCAGCAGGTGGATTTCTTCCACCTATAATAGTGTTTACATCAGTCTTATGCTAGGAAATAAGGGCACGTGCAGGGCAATCCGGAACCTTGTTTGATGCAACTTCTACAGTTCATTGAGATCTGGGTTATAAGATGTTGTTACCCTTAATTGTAATGAAAAAACCATTGGCATTCTTCATTGTAATGAATAAGCTGACAAGGTTCTTTTTTGTGGGTGACTGACAACCCTTGCCTTGGTGCACAATTACCATGTGATTCAATGGTCATAAAACAACAATACTTCACAACATTAGTTTCAAACGGAATTCATCAGATACAGCCCTGCAGCAGACCTGGGCAGCATTTTGGATAAGTGAACCACAAGTGTTTAAGTTCCAAACACAACCCCTTAAAAATATGTTGCCACACCTGGTTACTCATATAAGGCGTGGTACACAGGGAACACAGGGGTTCTCTAACCCAGTTGTCAATGTATTGGCTATGTGGTAGAAAAACTAAGACCAGCACAATGTAGCATTAAATCAATCAATGTATTCACTAATCAACTGAAAGAGTATTGGTTTGCATCACAAGAGCAGCTCTCGAGAAGAACAACTGTTTTAAAAAAAAAAAGATAACAGTTTAACGTAATGTATACTAAAAATATTTATTCTGTTTTTCAAAGTATTTTAACACATGTATATTTCATAAAAGATCATAAAAGATAAGCTTGCAACATTGCGCAGAGCTGAGCGCCTACGGAAACGCTACAAAAAGAAGGAGCGTGCGAGAGCTAACTTTTATAAAGACCCATTCAAATTTGTAAAGAAGTTATTCACCAGTGAGAAGAATGGCACACTAAAAGCATCTAAGGTTGAGCTGGAGAGATATTTGGAGGAAACACATACAGATTCAAAAAGGCAGGAGCCTATGTCAATTCCGTCAGACATCCCACCTATCAATCCACCAGAATACCAAATGGAGGACTGTGCACCTAAGTGGAAAGAAATAGAGCAAGCTGTGAAAAAAGCAAGGGCTTCATCATCTCCAGGGCCTAATGGAGTTCCGTACAGAGTGTACAAGAGTGCTTCAGGAGTTCTACGAATTCTGTGGAAATTGATGAAAGTGGCATGGGAAAAACAGGTTGTACCAAGAGCATGGCGCCGAGCAGGTGGAGTCTTTATACCTAAAGAAAAAGATTCTACAAGCATCAGTCAGTTTCGTCCCATTTCCCTATTAAACGTAGAAGGCAAGATTTTCTTCAGCATTATTGCTCAGAGATTGTCAGCTTACCTATTAAAGAACTGCTTCATTGACACTTCAATACAAAAAGCAGGCATTCCAGGTTTCCCAGGTTGCTTAGAACACATCAATGTGATCTGGCAACAAATTCAATCAGCTAAAAAGGAGAGGAAGGAGCTCCATGTGACATTCCTGGATTTGGCTAATGCATATGGTTCAGTGCCACATGAACTACTTTGGGCAGCATTTGATTTTTTCAGTGTACCGATGACAATAACAAATTTAGTGAAAGCCTATTTTGGAGATTTGCAATTCAGTTTTTCAACTTCAGAATTCAGCACTACATGGCAATGCCTAGAGGTTGGAATAATGGCAGGATGCACCATTTCTCCACTGGCTTTTACCATGGCAATGGAAGTAATCATTAGGGCATCAAAATGGGTAGTAGGAGGAGAGCGCTTGGCTTCTGGAATGCGACTACCACCAATTCGAGCATACATGGATGACATGACAACCATGACTACAACAGTAGCCTGCACTAATCGATTATTGGGCAAATTAACCAATAACATTGAATGGGCACGAATGCAATTCAAGCCCACTAAATCAAGGAGCATCTCTATAATTAAAGGCAAAGTAGTAGATAAAACATTCTTCATTAATGGTGAGGCAATACCAACAGTGTCTGAGAAGCCAGTGAAGAGTCTTGGGAGATGGTACGACGGGGATCTAAAGGACACAGTTCGTGTGGGAGAAGTCAGACAACAAGCAGTGGAAGGGTTGAAGAGCATAGACAGCTGCGCTCTACCAGGTAAACTAAAACTCTGGTGCTTTCAGTTTGGTCTACTGCCGAGGTTGCTGTGGCCACTGACTGTGTACGAGGTTTCTTTGACAACAGTAGAGAAGCTGGAAGCTTTAATCAGTTCATACATCAGGAAATGGTTGGGAGTTCCACGCTGCCTCAGCAGAGTGGGACTTTATGGTAAAGGAATACTGCAGCTACCAGTCTCTGCTCTAACCGAGGAGTTTAAGTGCGCCAAGGTCAGACTGGAAATGACATTAGTAGAGTCACGCGACAAACGCGTAAGGGAGGCAGCACCTGTGTTGAAAACTGGAAGAAAGTGGGCGGCAAAGAAAGCTGTGGAAGATGCAAAGGCTGCCCTTCGAATCGGTGATATCATGGGGCAAGTTCAGCATGGAAGAAGGGGTCTTGGTTTCAGTTCAACTCCTCCTACATGGCACAAGGCGGCCCCAGCTCAAAGAAGGAAGCTGGTAGTCAACGAGGTGCAAAAGCAGGAGGAGAGGATGAGGTGATAAAGGCCATTTCCCAGGCCAAACAGGGAGAATGGATGAGATGGGAGAGTGTGGAACAACGCAAGATTGGCTGGCAAGACCTATGGTCAATGGAACAGAGCAGGATCAGTTTCCTCATCAGGTCAACATATGATGTTCTCCCATCACCACAGAACCTAAACCTCTGGGTAGGAGAGGATCCCTCATGTCCTTTGTGTTCATCACCTGCAACATTAAGGCACATTTTGACAGGATGTAAGGTGGCTCTTAGCCAAGGACGGTTTACTTGGCGCCATGACCAGGTGCTGCGATGTTTGGCCTTAGCATTGGAAGACAAGCGTAACATGACCAATAAGTTGCCACCTGTTCCATCAAAACATTACACACAAAAGACAACATTCCTCCGCCCAGGAGAGCAACCACCAAGAAAAGGTGTTAAAACCAATCCTCGCCCAGGACAACTGGAAGCTGCTAGAGACTGGAATATGCTGGCAGATGTTGGTCAACGGCTTATTTTTCCACCTGAGATTGCCACCACTAACCTTCGACCAGATATTGTCTTGTGGTCTGGATCAGCACGCCTTGTTCACCTGGTAGAGTTAACAGTGCCATGGGAGGACGCTGTAGATGAGGCGTATGAGAGGAAGAAACTGCGGTATGCTCAACTAGCCACTGAAGCGGAACAGCGAGGATGGAGAGTTCGGGTTTACCCAGTGGAAGTGGGTTGTCGAGGATTTGTGGCACACTCTACAACCCGGTTTCTCAGAGACGTCGGATTCAGTGGCCAAGAGTTGCGTCGCACAGTGAAGAACTTATCTGAAGCAGCAGAGAGGAGCAGCAACTGGCTGTGGTTGAGACGGAAAGATTCTGGCTGGGGACAGGTAAGTAAGCTGGGCTGAGTTGAGTGGGGGACGGAGGGGGGTGATGCTGGGACGCCAGAATCACCGTCGAGCCTTCTTGAGGTGTCGTGGGCTAGTCGACGAAACACTGAGGATGGAAGGTGCCCACTTGAAAACCCCAGAGATGTACCCTACTTAGCTCAATCCAGACGGTTGTCATGCTGATGCGCTGGGGAGGCCGCACTTTGGTTGATCCCCGGAGCCAGCATCGCAGCCGTTGTGTGTGCTGATGCGCCAGGGAGGCAAAATAAGCTGATCCCTGGAGCCAGCATTACACTTCAGCCATTAACACCAGACAGAAGGATATCTACATCATCATATGGAAGGAAACGTAAATGGATGGAGACGCATATGGATCACATTAGTTTACTGTAAAGCTACGTCTTAGTTGGTGCTTATCTTGGCGAGAGCCGAGTTCAAATCAGCATGAAGTTTTAACATCTACTCTCGTGTAATGGAAATCATGAAGATCTGGATACGTCCAGTGACTGCTGTGAATAGTGCAGCTGGCAACAAGGGAAAGACCTTGTGACAGCCTGGAGAGACAGCTGACAGGAGGAAAGAGACCCCATTGGGGCTGGTAAGGGTTAGCTACCCTTGTCGGCAGTATCCAGCTCTGTGTTTACAGGATGCTGGAGACACCCGCCCAAGGCTTCTAAGAAATTAAAGAGAAAAATACCCCTAGAGTCTGCGAGAGCGGGGGCGGAAGATGACTCAACGTTGGACAACACGGTTAACGACTTAGGAACGGAAACGGATATGAGTATGGAGAGTACTTCACAAAAGACTAGTTCAAGATCTGCAGTTAACAAAGACATGGAACTCCAGGTTTGTGTCTGCGGCTGGAGCAAGGCGACAACGGTCAGGGGTTTGAAGATTCATCAAGGGAGAAAGAAATGCTTGAGGGAGAAGGGACAAGGGCCTCGCATTGATCAGTACTTCTTACGAAGTCAGTCAAGTCAGTCGAATGAAATCCAGCGACAGGAAGCAAACCACAGTTCGCAGGATATCAGCACCCCTGTCATAGATGTGAGGAGGACTTGCATGGACACAGATAGTGATGAACCTAATGATCCTTGTGAACCCGGTCAGACAAACCAGCATAAGAGAGAAAAGAACCTCAACTGGCACAAGCCTGGAGTTAAATGGCCAAGAGCTTGTGAGAAAACTGCATGGGACACAGTAAACACAGATCTCTGCGTTGCATTGGAAAGATTAGGTGGAACAGTTGAAAAGAAGCTGGATAAATTTGGGGACATCATCTACGCATATGGAAGTGAGAGGTTTGGAGTTGAAAAAAGGAAGGAAAAAGTACAAACTATTCCTGGAAAGTCTAGACGGCAGCAGGAGATTGAACGCTTAGTTAGAGAAAGGAGACAGCTGAGGAACCAATGGAGAAGAGCAGAACAAAGTCAGAAGGAGGGACTCAATCTCTTACAAAGGGTCATAAAAGATAAGCTTGCAACATTGCGCAGAGCTGAGCGCCTACGGAAACGCTACAAAAAGAAGGAGCGTGCGAGAGCTAACTTTTATAAAGACCCATTCAAATTTGTAAAGAAGTTATTCACCAGTGAGAAGAATGGCACACTAAAAGCATCTAAGGTTGAGCTGGAGAGATATTTGGAGGAAACACATACAGATTCAAAAAGGCAGGAGCCTATGTCAATTCCGTCAGACATCCCACCTATCAATCCACCAGAATACCAAATGGAGGACTGTGCACCTAAGTGGAAAGAAATAGAGCAAGCTGTGAAAAAAGCAAGGGCTTCATCATCTCCAGGGCCTAATGGAGTTCCGTACAGAGTGTACAAGAGTGCTTCAGGAGTTCTACGAATTCTGTGGAAATTGATGAAAGTGGCATGGGAAAAACAGGTTGTACCAAGAGCATGGCGCCGAGCAGGTGGAGTCTTTATACCTAAAGAAAAAGATTCTACAAGCATCAGTCAGTTTCGTCCCATTTCCCTATTAAACGTAGAAGGCAAGATTTTCTTCAGCATTATTGCTCAGAGATTGTCAGCTTACCTATTAAAGAACTGCTTCATTGACACTTCAATACAAAAAGCAGGCATTCCAGGTTTCCCAGGTTGCTTAGAACACATCAATGTGATCTGGCAACAAATTCAATCAGCTAAAAAGGAGAGGAAGGAGCTCCATGTGACATTCCTGGATTTGGCTAATGCATATGGTTCAGTGCCACATGAACTACTTTGGGCAGCATTTGATTTTTTCAGTGTACCGATGACAATAACAAATTTAGTGAAAGCCTATTTTGGAGATTTGCAATTCAGTTTTTCAACTTCAGAATTCAGCACTACATGGCAATGCCTAGAGGTTGGAATAATGGCAGGATGCACCATTTCTCCACTGGCTTTTACCATGGCAATGGAAGTAATCATTAGGGCATCAAAATGGGTAGTAGGAGGAGAGCGCTTGGCTTCTGGAATGCGACTACCACCAATTCGAGCATACATGGATGACATGACAACCATGACTACAACAGTAGCCTGCACTAATCGATTATTGGGCAAATTAACCAATAACATTGAATGGGCACTGTAACAGGGCGAGCAGCCCTGTACATTGTTTGTTTATTTTTAGATCGGGGTCTCCCCCTCCGCCCCTGTGCAGTGTGTTTTTCTTTTGTATTTAGTTTTATTGTATTATATTTATGACGGCGTAGCGCCGTGTTTTGTTTATTTTTAAAACATGTCCTGGCAGAGGCGAGATCGGTGCTCGTCCTCTGCCAGGTGTAATGAAAAAACTCGTGCAGAAGGTGGCCATCTCCCGAATTAATTAAGTGATTAATTTAGTTGCTAATCGGGAGATGGTCACCTGAATATAAAAAGCCTGCAACTCTCCAGTTCAGGGTGGGTGTCATAAGGAGAGTGTGCGAGAGGAGTGACGGAGAAACGAGAGAGAAAGTAAACATAGGAACAGTGAAGGCAATCTGCCCAGCCTGACCTGTGTTGCAGTTATTATTTTGTGTTCGTGATTTTGTTTTGTTTAACTATTTATTTTGCTCTGTGAGCGACTGTTTTCTGTTTAAATATTTTATTTATTTTTTTGAATTCATTAAATAAAACGGCGCCCGCGCCACTGCACAATACCTTTTTGTTTTTGTTGTCCCTTCTTCTGCCGTGACGTCAGACCACTCAGCCGTTCCTGCCACAGGCACGAATGCAATTCAAGCCCACTAAATCAAGGAGCATCTCTATAATTAAAGGCAAAGTAGTAGATAAAACATTCTTCATTAATGGTGAGGCAATACCAACAGTGTCTGAGAAGCCAGTGAAGAGTCTTGGGAGATGGTACGACGGGGATCTAAAGGACACAGTTCGTGTGGGAGAAGTCAGACAACAAGCAGTGGAAGGGTTGAAGAGCATAGACAGCTGCGCTCTACCAGGTAAACTAAAACTCTGGTGCTTTCAGTTTGGTCTACTGCCGAGGTTGCTGTGGCCACTGACTGTGTACGAGGTTTCTTTGACAACAGTAGAGAAGCTGGAAGCTTTAATCAGTTCATACATCAGGAAATGGTTGGGAGTTCCACGCTGCCTCAGCAGAGTGGGACTTTATGGTAAAGGAATACTGCAGCTACCAGTCTCTGCTCTAACCGAGGAGTTTAAGTGCGCCAAGGTCAGACTGGAAATGACATTAGTAGAGTCACGCGACAAACGCGTAAGGGAGGCAGCACCTGTGTTGAAAACTGGAAGAAAGTGGGCGGCAAAGAAAGCTGTGGAAGATGCAAAGGCTGCCCTTCGAATTGGTGATATCATGGGGCAAGTTCAGCATGGAAGAAGGGGTCTTGGTTTCAGTTCAACTCCTCCTACATGGCACAAGGCGGCCCCAGCTCAAAGAAGGAAGCTGGTAGTCAACGAGGTGCAAAAGCAGGAGGAGAGGATGAGGTGTATAAAGGCCATTTCCCAGGCCAAACAGGGAGAATGGATGAGATGGGAGAGTGTGGAACAACGCAAGATTGGCTGGCAAGACCTATGGTCAATGGAACAGAGCAGGATCAGTTTCCTCATCAGGTCAACATATGATGTTCTCCCATCACCACAGGACCTAAACCTCTGGGTAGGAGAGGATCCCTCATGTCCTTTGTGTTCATCACCTGCAACATTAAGGCACATTTTGACAGGATGTAAGGTGGCTCTTAGCCAAGGACGGTTTACTTGGCGCCATGACCAGGTGCTGCGATGTTTGGCCTTAGCATTGGAAGACAAGCGTAACATGACCAATAAGTTGCCACCTGTTCCATCAAAACATTACACACAAAAGACAACATTCCTCCGCCCAGGAGAGCAACCACCAAGAAAAGGTGTTAAAACCAATCCTCGCCCAGGACAACTGGAAGCTGCTAGAGACTGGAATATGCTGGCAGATGTTGGTCAACGGCTTATTTTTCCACCTGAGATTGCCACCACTAACCTTCGACCAGATATTGTCTTGTGGTCTGGATCAGCACGCCTTGTTCACCTGGTAGAGTTAACAGTGCCATGGGAGGACGCTGTAGATGAGGCGTATGAGAGGAAGAAACTGCGGTATGCTCAACTAGCCACTGAAGCGGAACAGCGAGGATGGAGAGTTCGGGTTTACCCAGTGGAAGTGGGTTGTCGAGGATTTGTGGCACACTCTACAACCCGGTTTCTCAGAGACGTCGGATTCAGTGGCCAAGAGTTGCGTCGCACAGTGAAGAACTTATCTGAAGCAGCAGAGAGGAGCAGCAACTGGCTGTGGTTGAGACGGAAAGATTCTGGCTGGGGACAGGTAAGTAAGCTGGGCTGAGTTGAGTGGGGGACGGAGGGGGGTGATGCTGGGACGCCAGAATCACCGTCGAGCCTTCTTGAGGTGTCGTGGGCTAGTCGACGAAACACTGAGGATGGAAGGTGCCCACTTGAAAACCCCAGAGATGTACCCTACTTAGCTCAATCCAGACGGTTGTCATGCTGATGCGCTGGGGAGGCCGCACTTTGGTTGATCCCCGGAGCCAGCATCGCAGCCGTTGTGTGTGCTGATGCGCCAGGGAGGCAAAATAAGCTGATCCCTGGAGCCAGCATTACACTTCAGCCATTAACACCAGACAGAAGGATATCTACATCATCATATGGAAGGAAACGTAAATGGATGGAGACGCATATGGATCACATTAGTTTACTGTAAAGCTACGTCTTAGTTGGTGCTTATCTTGGCGAGAGCCGAGTTCAAATCAGCATGAAGTTTTAACATCTACTCTCGTGTAATGGAAATCAATTATTTTTCACAGAGTTCTAGTAATAACTCAGCCAAGTATGGAGTGAATGAGTTGTCTGATTTCTCGCCAAATGAATTCAGGGGTGAGTGTAAAGCATGGTCTATACCTGCAGCTATTTGCTTGTTGCTCAGCATGAGTACAGACTTGCATGGCAACTGCTTGTGATTGGTGGCACTTGGAATAGCAGACAAGTTTGAAAAGAGACAGTCATGAACATGTTTTATAAAAGTTGCTTGAGTTGAATGCCTGAAAGTAGAACCTAATAGATATATTTAAAACATATAATGAATACATCTATACCTGACAGAGCTTTCCTTCTTCGTGTTAAATCATATGTTGAATAGCAAGGTTACCCTTGTGCTCATTTATTTGCAATATTTACCTTAAATCAGAACATTCAAACAGCTAAATAACATGAAGGTCATGTTCAAGTTAATGATTCCTGAATGCAAACAACATGTGCATTTTTCAGTAATTTACTGGCATCTATTAAATGTGATGGTCTGTTTTTGAATACAACTATTACAGTCATTAAGCCTATACATTTTATTGCTGTGTTTCTGTTTATAGGTAATGCTAAGTAATAAATCTTGAATTATAGCACTGGCTTTAAGAAAAATGTAATTGCACTAAAATATGTGTTGATAGTTCTTGGTTTATTCTGCAAAATAACAACAAATACGGTTTGAACTACTACTAGAGCACTGGGGCAAAATGTAACCACAGAGCCAGACCATACAGTTGATGATTATTATTATTATTATTATTATTATTATTATTATTATTATTATTATTATTATTATTATTATTATTATTTAAACTATTTGTATTCTCTCAAGTGTAGCTGAATAACAGGTAAATACAATTTAATTTAATTATATTTGCTTTTCTAAATCATGTTAAATTCCATATATTGCTTTCTAGAAATAGTGTTGAACCACCCCTGCTGGGATCCACTGGACTGGTAACCCTGAACATACATTAATCCACTTTTCCAATATGTGCAAATAATTTAGTTTAAACAAGCTTTCTCATAAGAGCCCCAAAATGTAAAATACATTTTCTAGAAATTACAAACAACTAGGGGGGCGGGATATTTACCGAACCACTTTATCCGTTTACTACAAATCCAGGGCAACTAGGTGGGATATTTTGTTCATTCTGTATTGGTGGATGTTATTTGTAACACCACTGCATTTGTGGGACGTCTAGCTCATTAAACTTTTGGCCACTTTTTGAAAAGGGATATCAAAATATTTACTTAGCAAGGGGTCTGAATGAGGTTAAATTTACAGTAAATGTCCTTCTCCCAAGCAACATAAACCAGTATGGGTGCTCCACCACAGGACACTGTGTAATGTTTCAAATAGGGCAGGAAGTTCCTTTTTGTGATGTATTGACCTGTATTATAGTTACGTAATAGTACCAAAGCTGTTACTGATTAGATCATTTTATTAGTTTTTAACCAAATTCAGCACACCTTGTTCCAAAGTTAACAACATGACTTAAAGAGCTATGTGTATGGGTATACCATATAAAAGTTAACTCAACTAATGCATTCTTCTTTTTCAGATTCACCTTGTATTTCACATTCTGTTTCAGTCATCACATCCTGGTGAATTAAAAGACCCTTGTTTTAAAACCCTTTCTAGACCACCAAACTAATTTGTGTATAAGTACATGTAAAAAGTAAAGAATGTATATAATGTACCTAACTTAATGAGATTCCTGGGCTTAAATCTTCACTACTATGCTATGTTATGCATTGAAAGTTGCTGATGGCAAAGTTCCTGTTTTTTTTTATTTGTTTTTTTTTTGCATTCTGAAAGTGATTTGCACTGTTGGATGTTTGATTTTCATAGCCTCAGGCCATATATTAATTATTTAAACAGTGGTTGTATTTAGATCTGTCACCATTTAGATTGGTGGTTCCCAACCTTTTTCAATGTAAGGTCCACCTTGGTGTTTGGATTTTTCCCAGGACCACTTGCCACACATTTTTTCACAACAGCACTTTGAAACTAATTTGTATATATATATATATATATATATATATATATATATATATATATATATATATATATATATATATATATATATATATATATATGTATAAGTACATGTATAAAGTAAAGTATTTATATAACATTCCTATAAACTTAATGAGATTCCTTGGCTTGAATCTTTGGTACTAGTTGTCATTTTGCACATTGTGAAAGTTGCTGATGGCAAAGGTCCTGTTTCTTTTGTTTACATTTTTCTTTTCTCATTCTGAATGCTTTGTAGATAAATGGTATCTCAATTTTGAATGTTTAAGAGTTTTGTTTGACAAAACCTCCTGACAAATAATGCACTGGGGCTTGGGTCGTCCTTGGATCCAGTAAATGTAAATACCAGTGCTGGTCCCCGCAATCGTTACCTCATGTAGCAAATTAATCCATTTCTAACACAACTTACTGCACTCGCTGATATGGAAATAATAGGGATATTTCTATATCCCTGGCAACACTGTAGCACATGTTTTATATTGTTGAAAAAGTACTAAAACTGTGGTTTAAATGGCTCTTTTTTTGTTTGTTTGTTTTAATTTAGTCATTCCAATCGCGTTAGCAATATTCAATGCAATGTGCTACTTTTATGCGGAGCGAAAAGGAAAGGACAGCCAGATTAGACTTGTTTTTTTTTTTCCTGGACAGTAAACACAAGCAGTAGAATGAGCACGGGGTAGATTTTTATTTTAAATAAGGCTGGCTAAAAAAAAGAAGTCTGTAATTTTGACAAGACGAATTTGCCTTCATGTGTAACAGTTATTTAGTTAGTATTTGTTTCACATATTAAGAAAGCTGTTTCAGTTAATGGCGGCTTTGAAGGCGATGCTTTGTATTGCATTAGAGGGAGCTGTAATATTAATTTATAAGCACACCCGTAATTCACTGGACATGATTAAGGGCTGCGTGTTGGAAGAGAAATGGGAAGATGATAAAATGATAAATACATTTGGCTGGGGGTATCCCTTGACTCATGAAGAACCTTCCTCACAGAGGACTAAGCCAGGAGCGGCTGGGCTTCTAAGTTTGGCAAGTGAGCTTCACTTACCCACAAGATGGAGACTGTTGCAGAGGTAGAGTAGCCGAATAGAAGAGGAAAGCCTAGTGGTGAAGGAGGGGAGGATGGTGGAAATCAAAAAATGCAAGATAGAGAGCAAACTCAAGGCTTGGGGTTTAAATAGGGGATTAACAGATGTTATTGGTAGAAAGGAAGTAGGGGGAGGGGCCCTTATTCATGCCCCCCAAATAACACACAAGTTTACTTACTAATTCATTGGACATCATCGAGGGCTCCGTGGAGGAAGAGACGTTGGGAATTGATAAGAGAATAGATGTGCTTATAACTTAGGCCCTGTCCACACTACATAACCAATCTCGAGAACCGTACTCGAAACCGTTCTAATTAATCCAGCTCAAAGCGTCCACACTGAAGTACCGTTTCATGTTTAGTCAGGTTTAATGCGTCCACACACCATTAGAATAGTTCAGTTACAATTCCCAGCAGCACAATGAACCGTGGAAATGAATACGATAGTATCCCACCATGTACTGTATTTTATTTTAAAATAATGTGTTATGCCCCATATTAACAGAGGTCCATATTGCATAAATGAAATATAACAAGTATTGTGGAAAATGTAAATCCGAACACACACACAAGCAGGGCTTGAAGTTTTCAGGTTTTATTTTTAATCAGGTGAAGTCCCTTTAAAGAAATTGAGCTGATTCTGTTTTATAATTAAACTCAGAAAAAGCTGTTAATTACAAAACAATCTTTGTTTTTACCTTCATAACTTGCCTGAGCCTAATTCTGGTCTTCTTAATTTTATTTCAAACAGAGCTGACAAATTATGTAATTTCTTCATTCCCGATCCTACTTTTAACTCGCATTTCATTTTTGCAATCGCCTAATTTAACGTTGTGTTTTTGTTATTTACCCCACTAGTTTAACAGAGATGTCCTGACAGATTTATTTGAAGCATAAAAATGAATACCTAGTGCGGAGTGTACACTGATAGCAAGTCCTTCAGGCGTGTTTTCGCCAAACATACCACAAAGCATTTTGGGATATTGGAGGATACACAAAAAAATGTAGTTTGGTATTACAGCGTCCACACTTCTGATAAACCGCACTACCTGATGCGATCTAATTAGAACCGGACTCGAGTCCGGTTCTCGAGTACGGTATTAAATGCTGCGTACTGTGGATGCAAACCGTATTTAGCACTTTTAAGCCGGCTTAAATGCAACTAATACAGTTTAAAGGCATAGTGTTGACAGGGCCTTAGAGAAGAGTAAGGAGATTCCCCTTGGCTCGTGGAGAGCCACCCTCGCAGAGGTGCCACCAAACCGTTCGGTCTCCAAGGCTGGGAGGCTGGGAAGCAACCGATACTTCCCAAAGGGGGATCTAGGGGAGAGAAATGGGAAGATGACAGTGATAGATAAATTTGTCCGGGGGTTCCCCTTGACTCGCAGAGGACGAAGCCAGTGGCGGCTGGGCTTCTAAGGTTGGGAAGTGAGTTTCACGTACCCCCAAAAGAGACCCCAAGCACCCAGCTACTGCTCCACCAATGCAAAACACTATATATATATATATATATATATATATATGAAGATCGGCAGGTGAACTTCAGGGGCGGGATCTGTTGGAGAGGCGTGCATGGCTGTCATGGTGGATGCTTGGAGGAGGGGACTGCTGATTCCAGTCGAGAAATCCTTGTTTGTAGCGTATTCATCCGGTCAGAGAAGAAACAGCGGAGTTGAGGTTGAATGAGATTCTTCATGTTGTTGGCTATTTGTAGACGCAGATCGAGAGGAGCCGCTGGTTCTGGAAGAACAGCAGGCAGTGAGAGGGGGGCTTGAGCTGGCTCTGGAATGCATCAGATTTAGGGGTAGATGTACTAAAGTGTTGCGTCTGTCGCAATCGTTGCAAACCACATGCAATCCAGTCGGAAGTGTAGTGTGTAAATGTACTAAACAAACGCAACACTGTTAGCATCATTTTAACAAATGCTTTGCAGCCGCAGTTCTTATTTGCGCTTTACCCTTAAATGAATATGTAATTCTGGGCGTTCCTGCAGAAATTCGCCAAAACAAATAATGTGTAGCGTACCCAAAATACATTAGCGTTATTTCAGCGCAATCATTTATATTTAAAATACATCGAGAACTGTAAATGTATGTGTGTGCGATTTTATTGTATTGTTTTACACCCAACACATCCTTATGTCAGACAAACATATGTCCTGTTTAGCGAGGGGCTACTGTATGCTTATGAAAAGCTTTTTGGGGGTGAAGGTTGGGGCCCCACTATAGAATTTCATGGGATTAAACTGCCTTTCAATTTTTTTTATATATATATCCTTATGTCAGACAAACATGTGTCCTGTTTAGCGAGGGGCTACTGTATGCTTATGAAAAGCTTTTTGGGGGTGAAGGTTGGGGCCCCACTATAGAATTTCATGGGATTATATATAACAGTATTAAAAATAGGTTGAATGAAGATGGAACAGGATGCTTTGTACAGATGATGTTTACATTTAACAAAACAATGTTATTTTGATTCTTGCACCTTGCATGTTTAGACGTTACCCTTCAGGCACTCTCTGCTGCAGCAAACCACAACTGAACTGCCGCTATTTTATTTGAAAAAATGTCGCATAACTCTCTCTCGCTAGAGATCTCGCTAAGATGACGCAAATAATATTTATATTAGTATATTGCAGCTCTCTTCATTAACGCTGTTTGCGCTACGACTGGACCAGCTTTATACATCTACCCCTTAGTGTTTTCCTGTCACAAAGACGGCCGGAGTGGGTGGCGTCAGACCAGATGCAGGAAATAAATAAACAGAGAGATGGGGTTTGGGTAAAGCTGAGCGCGTGATTGCGCTCAGCATTTAATAACGGAACAGAAAATAAAAGGTTTGCAACAACAAAAACACAGGACACGGCACTTCACGCCAAAATAAAGAGACAAACAAAACGTACTAAACACTTAACAAACGGTGCACGGAGAGACAAACAAACACGGTGAGTATAAACACTTATATTTACGATCTTATTTTGCTATTTAGTTTCTCCTTCTCTCTCTCCCGTTCTCCACTCTCGAACACCCAACCCCGAGTGACAGAAACGTGCATCTATATATACTGTTGTGCTGGGATTCAATTACTAATTAATTACTCACTTGAATCCCAGCACGTGAATTCATTACGTGAAACCCCGTGTTCACATATTATATTTTAAATGCACGTGCGTGATGTGCAATCCCGTGCCTAAATACAAATATACAATTTAAACACACGTGAAACACAGACCCGTTTATATCCCGTGTACCAATCTATACACCAACATTAACATACGCACCATACATACAACACAGAACACACAAATGCACTCAGGGGCGGGGCACTTTGCCACATTTCCCTTTTTGTCTTAACTGTAAACTGTAAACTGTTTCGGATTCGGCCAGAATACCTACTTTTTGAGTTGGGTTCGGATTCGGTAAACGGAATCCGAATCTGAATCCTACATCCCTCCAATGTGTGCGGTTCTTCTTTAAATAAAAGACACAAATCTGGTATTGAAAGTAACATTTGTATTTAATAAAAAGAACATGTTTGATGAACTCTGTCGCAGCTCTCAACTCCCTAAATTACTGGTGGCGCACGCACTAAACATGTCATGCAGCTGCTGAATGCAAACATACCCCCGTATGCAACAGCACATTCACATCACACTTTTCATGGAGTAAAGTAATGCAATAAACCTGTAATATATAGTAATGGCAAACTGTTGTAGACTTTTGTGCTTTGTTGCTTTGTCTGAGACGTGTTCTAGAGATCATACTGAGAGAAAAGAAAAAAAATGGTGCACAGAAATAGATATATTTTGTAACTGTTGTTCAACAACTGTCAGATGTGCAAGACGTTGATGAACAATATGCTTTAGTAAATAACATTTCAGTTACTGTAATGTGCCTATTGTGTTTTATTATAATAATGTTTAAACTATTTCATAGCCTATTTGATATGTGTTACACACACGGTGCATTTAAATCAGCGTGGGTTTTATTTCGCAGGGAGATTCAGGTCACTCATCATATTAATTTTTTCCTCATAGGTCTCAGAGAGGGTTGTCAACAGGCTCCATAATCTCATGACACTTTATGGCAGGTCAGGTTTTTTTTTAACTCACCCTCTAAACTGCAGTGTATTCAACATGTAAAGTGAGTGTGAATTGCTTGAGCAGTTTAGTCAATGTATTTAACTGTTTAATTGCTGTGACGATTCTATCCGAAGAGCCTCGTAACAACGATTAATCATATTGCTTGAATTTTTTTATACAGTAAACAATAGCTATCAAAATAGTGCAACACCATTATTCTAGATAACTTTTCACTCACCTGCACTCTTTCATTTAACCTTGTGGCAGCAGGTAAAGTTTCTATTTGTTTAATATTTCTTGCTTCACACAGTCCCGCCCAGTCAGAGTCTCAGAAAGCCAATCAGCTGCTGTATAGGTCTGATTGATGGAAACAATCCTCGCAGGCATGTGTGTGCTTTTGGTAAGAACTAAGTAAAACAATTCAATTAATTTAGTGACAGTTCACACAATTCACACGCACTTTACTGAATACATTGCAGTTTAGAGAGGTTACAAAACCTGACCTGCCTTAAATTGTCCCGAGATTCTGGAGCCTGTTGGCAACCCTACTCTCAGATCAGGTGACACAGGTTGAAAATAGTGGGTTATGGCAAAGATGCAGCTTTCCTTTCTTGTAACGGTAAAGTAAACAGTTCTGTATTTTGACATTTCTATTGTGGAGGAGGGGGCTAGCTGTAAATTGTGTACGTTTCAAACTGAAATCTTATTCAATGATATATTTCCATTCAGTAATAAAAATACTATGAACTAAAAGGCCCAAAACAATTGATTGTGTGCGTCCCTTGTCAGTAGCTGCCAGTCTGTTTTTCATTCAACAGTTTCCTTCAGTTTTCTTGACAGTTTTTGTAGATTCTGTATTCGGTTCGGTATTCGGCCGAATCTTTTGAGATGGATTTGGTATTCAGATGAATCTCAAAAACTTGGATTTGGTGCATCTCTACTTAGAACTGCTTAACCGAATTTTAAGAGTTGCTTGCGGACCACCTGGATATCACAAGTGGTCCGCAGACCACAGGTTGGGAACCACTGGTCCAACATAGACTACGCGGCGATCTGATTCAAACATTCAAAATCCTAAAAGGTATAGACAATGTCAACCCGGGGGACTTCTTTGACTTGAAAAAAGAAACAAGGACCAGGGGTCACAAATGGAGATTAGATAAAGGGGCATTCAGAACAGAAAATAGGAGGCACTTTTTTACACAGAGAATTGTGAGGGTCTGGAACCAACTCCCCAGTAATGTTGTTGAAGCTGACACCCTGGGATCCTTCAAGAAGCTGCTTGATGAGATTCTGGGATCAATAAGCTACTAACAACCAAACGAGCAAGATGGGCTGAATGGCCTCCTCTCGTTTGTAAACTTTCTTATGTTCTTCTTATGTTCTTATGTCTGACACGTATGAAATACCCTACGTGCCCCAAGACAAGTTAGCTTTATAAAATATACGAAAAATGGGTTGGACATGCCTGGAGGCGTTTTCCTGTATCTTCTTCACTGATGATAAGGTTACACGCTGAAGATCATGTGATTTTTGGGATAATCAATTATTTTGCAGGGGGGAGTTCTCCTCAGTAACAGGGTTGGCAGTGGATTTAGGGGCAGTATTAAATATCTTAATTTATGTTAATAAATATATATATATATATATATATATATATATATATATATATATATATATATATATATATATATATATATTCGGGGCTTTGTACTGTTTTTGCTGTTAAACCTCACTAAATTCTCAACTATACATTTACACTATATATATATATTGTGTAAATGTATAGTTGAGAATTTAGTGAGTTTTTTTTTTTTCTTAAGAATTTAGTTAAAAGACGATTAGGAACATTGCTAAATGCTGCATTTTGCTTAAAAATAAACATGTTTTTCACTTTAAACGCTTTATGGTGCATTTTTTCTAGAGCATGTGAATATGAATTACATATTACTTTGTGATGCATCAATTAGTTTGAGTAAATCAGTGGTTTTATCCAAAATATTGGCTCAGGATGCAAAATGTACTCTTATGGTAGAATAACCCTGATGTAAATAATATTACTTTGATGGATTATCTGTCATGAGGATTATCCTGAAAAAGTGACAGTTTTTAATATACAGTGCCTTGCGAAAGTATTCGGCCCCCTTGAACTTTGCGACCTTTTGCCACATTTCAGGCTTCAAACATAAAGATATGAAACTGTAATTTTTTGTGAAGAATCAACAACAAGTGGGACACAATCATGAAGTGGAACGAAATTTATTGGATATTTCAAACTTTTTTAACAAATAAAAAACTGAAAAATTGGGCGTGCAAAATTATTCAGCCCCTTTACTTTCAGTGCAGCAAACTCTCTCCAGAAGTTCAGTGAGGATCTCTGAATGATCCAATGTTGACCTAAATGACCAATGATGATAAATAGAATCCACCTGTGTGTAATCAAGTCTCCGTATAAATGCACCTGCACTGTGATAGTCTCAGAGGTCCGTTTAAAGCGCAGAGAGCATCATGAAGAACAAGGAACACACCAGACAGGTCCGAGATACTGTTGTGGAGAAGTTTAAAGCCGGATTTGGATACAAAAAGATTTCCCAAGCTTTAAACATCCCAAGGAGCACTGTGCAAGCGATAATATTGAAATGGAAGGAGTATCAGACCACTGCAAATCTACCAAGACCTGGCCGTCCCTCTAAACTTTCAGCTCATACAAGGAGAAGACTGATCAGAGATGCAGCCAAGAGGCCCATGATCACTCTGGATGAACTGCAGAGATCTACAGCTGAGGTGGGAGACTCTGTCCATAGGACAACAATCAGTCGTATACTGCACAAATCTGGCCTTTATGGAAGAGTGGCAAGAAGAAAGCCATTTCTTAAAGATATCAATAAAAAGTGTCATTTACAGTTTGCCACAAGCCACCTGGGAGACACACCAAACATGTGGAAGAAGGTGCTCTGGTCAGATGAAACCAAAATCAAACTTTTTGGCAACAATGCAAAACGTTATGTTTGGCGTAAAAGCAACACAGCTCATCACCCTGAACACACCATCCCCACTGTCAAACATGGTGGTGGCAGCATCATGGTTTGGGCCTGCTTTTCTTCAGCAGGGACAGGGAAGATGGTTAAAATTGATGGGAAGATGGATGGAGCCAAATACAGGACCATTCTGGAAGAAAACCTGATGGAGTCTGCAAAAGACCTGAGACTGGGACAGAGATTTGTCTTCCAACAAGACAATGATCCAAAACATAAAGCAAAATCTACAATGGAATGGTTCACAAATAAACATATCCAGGTGTTAGAATGGCCAAGTCAAAGTCCAGACCTGAATCCAATCGAGAATCTGTGGAAAGAACTGAAAACTGCTGTTCACAAATGCTCTCCATCCAACCTCACTGAGCTCGAGCTGTTTTGCAAGGAGGAATGGGCAAAAATTTCAGTCTCTCGATGTGCAAAACTGATAGAGACATACCCCAAGCGACTTACAGCTGTAATCGCAGCAAAAGGTGGCGCTACAAAGTATTAACTTAAGGGGGCTGAATAATTTTGCATGCCCAATTTTTCAGTTTTTTATTTGTTAAAAAAGTTTGAAGTATCCAATAAATTTCGTTCCACTTCATGATTGTGTCCCACTTCTTGTTGATTCTTCACAAAAAATTACAGTTTCATATCTTTATGTTTGAAGCCTGAAATGTGGCAAAAGGTCGCAAAGTTCAAGGGGGCCGAATACTTTCGCAAGGCACTGTATAGACACAAATATAAATGTAGGTAAAAAGTCTCAACCAGAGTAAATGTTATTATGTATGGTGCTGAACCTTTTTTTCATCCTGTCTTAGGCATTGCTGGTACTGTGTCTGCTTGTGTGAGTGGACTTCCCTTCAAAACCGTTTTACGATTTCAATGTTCCTGTAAATAAATCTCAGTCCAGATAAATCAATAATTCTGGATTAAATTAAATACTGACTTTCAAGTGCATCTGCATCTGCAAGTTGTGGCACCTGTTTTGCAGATCTTGATGGTGTATTTTAATACAGGTGTTTTGTTTTCTTGGGTCAATAAAGTGTATTTCCAAGGTGGTCCTGAGTTTAGGGGTGAACGGTATCAGTAAATTGTTTTAATCCATCAAATCAAGCAATATACAGCATGTCAAGCAGATTTCTTTCAGAACACTTTAAAAAGAAATCTCTCTCCCTTGTTTAATTTACAGTAGAACCTGTCATATCCAATCCTGTCAGATATGATCCCCTCTATTAACCGATGGACCTCTGTCATGTGTTATTTACACATCCTGCTACTAACTGAACGATGCTGATGGAAACTGATCAATACACATTTTATAATGGGTCTAAAACAGTAAATTCAAGACATAATGGATTGAATTGGAAATTTGGTTTCACTGTAAGATGCTGTCACTTCACATAACGGGGTTCCATTACGTGAAGTTTTGAATAGTTTAAATAGTTCTAAGTAAAAAGTCATCAGGATGTTAACAATGAAAAGAAGAATTACAGGTGCGTTATTTAAACAATTGTAACAACATGTGGGGATGTGTAACACTATATTTTTTGGAACCCGCTTACTCTTTAAACCCCAGTGCATGTAACCATAGTCCAACATGTTTTTATCCACTTTAAATTGTTTAAGATTATGTTGGTTTTCAGTCCATGCTTTAATCGGTTTTATTACGGGTTTATTTTAGACCCATTTTAAACCAATCCCACTGTATACAAAGACAAATCTCTAATGGACACATTGCCCTCCGAGTTTGCATTTGTATGACATGTAAGTCATTCAATTTAACTTTCTTTTAGTATTTCTAAATTCAGCACTATTGAGTGTTAATAGTTATGGATGCTTTTCTTTGTTATATTTAAGCGAGTTTGCTGGTGCACCTACTACTGATAAGTTGTCATAAACCATTTAAATCAGCATCTTCACATTTTCAGTGTTTTATAAACTTCTTGGGCAAAATCTAATGGTACCCTTCACTTTTGACCTGTAACTTTTAGTTTTTCTGTTGATAAAGACCTAACACTTTTACACATTGTCTTCATAGACAACACTTAGCTGTTTTCTGTGAGTCTCATGTCAAGTTCAACCATCAAATAGTATTAAGAAAAATTAACCCTTTCATGGTATTTTAAAAATCAATATTTATTAAGTACTATATTAAGGATGTAATCTCAAAGATCCGCTCCTGCTTCCTTATGACGATAGACCTGGACCCCAGTCTCAAACCAACTCTCAAAAACAAAACCCCACTATTAAGCAGACGGTTTTGTGTTGTATTAAAATAGAAATACTGTCTATCAGTTAGGCACATACCCCTATTTCAAGGGACACACAACATGAAGCTTAATATAATTTATGAGGAAAGGTGAATTTCAACAAACATGTTAAAGACTCATCATCGAAACATTTGTCTTCATTTATTTTAATGTAAATGAACAGTACAATTTATCTGAAATGGTGAAATTCAGCATGAATCGCATAGTAAAATTCTTAAAATTGAAATGTCTTTAAAGAATCAATAAACGAAAAGTTTGCATTTCTAAAGCTTTTTATTTAATCATTTTGCATAAGATAACAGTACAATATATATTCCAATTTACATTTTGGTTAAAGAAATACTGTACTAGCTAAGATACAAGAAGTACACATCATAGAACACACAATTAGTGTTTTTTATACATATACATGAGAACTGAAAACATTCAAAATTATGTGTATGTCACCTTATATATATATACATATATATAGATAGATAGATAGATATAGATACACACACACACACACACACCCATCATAGGAGGTATTTTTATTGGAATAGTAAATTCAAATGTACAATTCAGATAGATAAAAAACATATAAAAAATACACCTTAAATATATATATATATACTGTATATATATATATATGCATAAATAGTTTTTGGATGCATTGTATTGGCTGTACAAAGATGCAACAATGAAAAAGCATGAATGCTCGAGCTACTGTGTACAGAAGATCACTTTAGAAGAGTAGTGTGCTCTAATCCGAGTCTTCACTGCTGAAATAGGAACTGTCGCAACATTCTGCAGTGTAGAGGAACTTGTGGACACTGGGGTTCAGTTTGGGTACCCAGTGCCGAGGTATCAAGAATGTTGCAAGGTTGAATAAATCCACAAAAACTTTGTAACGGTCACTGAAAAATAAATAAATATACTATATATATATTGTGTTTGCTCAAAAGATCACACTTCCCCCATATATGTATTAAAAATATTCCGTTGTTACATAAAAGTAGAGTTTGGTGTATTCTTTACAAATAAACACTCAACTATATGTATATGTATGTATATAGGTGTGTTCAAACATACATATATATGTCTACATTAAACACTCTTGTGAAGTTAAGAACAATATAATGTTTTGTAACCAACTGTATTTACCTCACAGTGGAACGAAGATACTGGTAGCCTGATGAACCTCCTGTGCCAGCCTTACTGCCTATCATTCTGTGCACCATGCAAACATGGTTATCTGGATACAAAAAGTCAGATGAGGATTTATCAATAAGGGGATATAGAAGTTGTCACTTTGCATGGAAATGAGATAAGACACTTACATCTCCACTTTGTCATGAGAGTGTCAATGTCCATGAGAGAGGTCAGGAGTTGGAAAGGGACCTGGAAACGTGGCTCCTCTCTTAAAAGATGAAAAAGTGCAATTTAGAAAATCAATTAATATACGGGGGAAAAAATCAACAGTGCAAATCATGAGGTAGACTGCACCTGTAGAAGTAGATCATCAGAGCTCCTTGTAGGGCCTTGTACGATAATCTTCTATCCCCTGTTAGGAGGAAATCATAAACATCATTAAACATTTTTCAACGGTTGTTAGTTTACATTGTCCTAACCTTTATGGACTTGCACAGAAGCTATAAAGTTGTCTTTATTATGTTAATACTTGCTGGAAAAGATTTGATCACATTGCAAAGCCTCTTATTTTCATAATCATTTTCATGAATACTAAAAGGTTCTTCACAAGAAATAAATCCTTACCTTTGCCCAGCAGATGCTCATGACGCTTTTCGTCAAATAATGATGTGAAAACCTCCTTCTGCTTTATGAGTTCAGCCATCGAGTCCTCCTTCATCTCAGAGTCTGGTTTGTCCTGTGACATTTAAAAATAAAGGTTTATGGACATGACATAGTCTACTTACAGTATAAATATGTTACAAATATGTTTTGCTTTAATTACATACCTGAGTTTTTTCAATTTCCTGCTTTAGTCCCTCTTCGATATTTAGTTGCAGTTTTCCCCAAAAGTTAAACCCTTCTTCTTCAAGTCCAGGAGTTCTTTCAAGCCATTTCTGAGAAAAGACAACCAAATTCAATTAGATGGGCACAACATCTCACGTATCAACTACCTAAACTATGGGAAATGTTATTATTATTATTATTATTATTATTATTTACTATTTGTTTAATATATACAATATATATATACTCATGTCTTTTTCCAAGATACAGTAACTGTGGTTCAACAGTAATGCATAGTTTCAGATTGAATGCTTTGGCACTGTGAAGGGAGGTGAGGGTTAGGGTAAGGGTTAGGGTTAGGGTTAGGTTTGCACCTTGGTGGCACTTGATCTGTTGAACTGGATAACAATAGGACTCTTCTATAGTTGAGATGAGCACTTCAGTGAGACAGTAAGACATTCTAAAAGCATACCTCAACCAGCTGAAGCAGTGTTGGTTCCTGTTCTGACTTTAGCAGAACTTCACTCTCCTTTCCTTTAAAATTGTCCCTGTAGTGACTTCTGTTATATGGAACTCTCAAACTGTCCGGAACTCCAATCTTATTCTCCAACATACGAAATTGAAGACTCTGGAACCCAGATGCTGGAGTCAAATAATCCCTAAAAATAAAACAAGATGTGGGGAATTCGTTTATGTGACAAATGATTGCAATCAATACAAGTGTAATGATAAGACATACAGCAACATCTTATAAATCATTTGTTAAAAAAAAAAAGGCCCCCATCCAGCACGCACCCAGCATTGCACGATGTATTGGATATATATGTATTTAAGAAATGTAGTTTTAGAATCTTACCTAAAGTCATAGAAGTCTAAGGATGTCATTGTCTCCAGAACAGTAAACTGGTCCACTAGTAGTTTCAGAATAATTGCAATTCTGTTAATTCGGGTCACAACCTTAAGCATATTCCGTTCATCTCGAACCTGTTAAAAATAACCCAACTTTAGCAAACAAATTGCACTTATTGCAACCCTTCGCTGCATCTTGTTATCAATTAGTCATTCAGCAGACCATTTTTTATGCTATAGGTGTTTAACATAATACCCATTATATATTTTGTACAGTACTTACATGGTCATTTATGAATATGTCTCTTACAGAATCCAGCTCCCAAAGGATCTGCTTAAACCAAAGTTCATAAGCTGAAACAAAAAGAAAAAGCATACTTTGGTTAATTCTCAAAAATACAGCTATCAGGCAATACAAAAAACAGAGTTTATGTATTAATGTTCATCTTTTTGTACCTATTTTTAAAGTACAGTACTGTGATCTGTTTGGCTATAGTCATATATGAAGTATGTCATTTAAACTATTTTACAGTGGTTGCTAGTCTAAGTTGTTATTATTTTTATTGTTGATATTTATACAAAGCAATTATATGTATAAATTACCTTGATGGGTTACAATGAAAAGGTGCTCATCGTGTATCTTGTTCCCCTTCAGCTCACTCTGAAGTTCTTGGGCATTTACAATCTTGTCCAGCTAAAACCATTGCAACATATAATTAATATTTCAAAAGCAAATACGTTTGCCTGTTATTTACAACCAACGTTACTTTACATATAACAAACCAAATGTGGGCCATAATGCAAATTGTTTCTGTATTGGTATTTAAAACAAAGTTCTTACTTGTAGATAATCCCCATAGAGTATACCACCCTTGCTGGCTTTATTAATCCCTTCCTGGGATTTGTCTTTTTCTTCATTGGAATTCAAAGATTCATCCAGAGACAATCTGGAGAAAGGAATAAAATAGTACATCAAAATGTTGCACATCAAGTAGGTAACAAATACACACACACACGGAATTATGTCATTTTATCGTTGACTATCCAAGCCTGCTATACTTTAAACAAGAAAGATACGTACAGATATTTCTTTCCAAAATAAGGACATCCACCACTCATGATTGTTAGGAAACCTGGCAGCAAGATGACACTTTCCTTTCCACTCACAGTGTTGCAATGTGATCATGTTACAAGTGTCCTCAGGGCACAGGTATTTAAGGGTTATGGACTTTCACTGCATCCAATCAGAGGATCATTTGACAGCTGCCCACCTTTGTTTATGTAGACGTAGCTGGAAAACTTTCTAACGCCAGATTACCAGAGAACAAAGTAAATGATTAAGTGATGATAATACTTCCTTTAGGGGTTTCAATGAGTGACCTTAGTGTCAGCATTAAGTAAATGAATACATACATTTTAAATAAATAAATAAATGTGACATCCCTGAAATAGTATAAGGTTTCGCAGAAACCATTTCTATAAAACAGCATTTTTTTTTTGTTAATTTGCGCCAGCTGTTTTATAATAATAATAATAATAATAATAATAATAATAATAATAATAATAATAATAATAATAATAATAAAACAACACACAACATGACTTTAATTATTAATTCGTACAAAAACAGAGATAGAGAAACTTTTGTAAAACCCTTGGAAGTCTCAGTAAACTCATCACCTTTGTAAAGCACCATTGTAAATATTTTTTGTTTTTGCTATAACAAAGATGAACTAGGTTGCAAAATAGATTTTAAACACCCATACAGTATACTTAATTTGACTTAATGATTTGTGTGTTAAAAAATTATACATTTTTATAAGGGAGTTGCCATACAAATGCAAGATTTAAAAACACAAGAAAGATGTAGATTTACAGATCCCAACCCAGCTAGAAGCTGAGAATTGGATGAAATATTTCCTAGACTCTTACTGGACATCCGACAGGTGCAAACAAACAATTTACTTTATAACTACAGTGTTTTTAATGGGCCTTTTCTGCTCCATTTCTCTCTTGGATCAGCTTAATAACATCCTGGACCAGCGGCAAGTATCCTCAACCAGCACGGCCAACTAAAAACCAGCAAAGCACCAGTTCAGCCATCGTATTGTTATTTAAAATTATTGTGAATCAATAGTTAATGTTTGTGGGCAAAGGGAACATGTTTGTTTCTTGTAATTTAACGGAATGTACTTTTAATACAAGTGCCCACTAGGTGGCATTGGAGAATTAGGGTTAGTTTGAAGTAGAAATTAAATTAAATTAATTATCTCCCTACTCGTAATAGTTTTAAACCTCTGAGCAAATGTTGTACGTTTCTATTTATTCCAAAATATGAATTAAATATTTACAGTTTGCATTCCTCCTCTCAGCACAAGGCGTCTTTAATCTCAATTTACACTTTAAGTTTATCTTGTAGAGTCAGAGACATATCAAAGTGCTTTACAATAAAATAAGTACTCGGCAAGCAGCTAGTTAATTGGCATAAAATGACTAAAAATAAATGTAGTTAGTTATAGTAGGCCTCAAAATTGGAACAGTGTTTTAAATCTCTTGGTATAAAATTTGCAATGAAGTAAATGCACCCAAGAAAATATGCTTAGCTACTGGGAGAATTAGGAGTCAGAGTTTCTGATGTGACAGAGAGTCTGAAAATGTATGGATTACATTTTAATTATGGAATTGCTATCTTTGTAGCAGTTGGTAGCAGACAACAACTGTAATAAATCTAGTAATTGGTTTTGGAATCATGGATTTCTAGAAGGATGTACTGTAGTGTCTTGAGATGTAATTGAAAGCAACAGCTAGCAAAATCACATGTTTCTGTCAGAGCACGTTGATGATTTGACATGGAATGACCCTGTTCAGTCATTGTAATCGTGGACCTTTCTGCATTTCATTGGCTGTCCAGGAGGCTTGACTTGTAAATAAAACGTTATTTAAATAGGTGCCCAAAATCTCAGTGGGTTGTAAGTTACCATTGTTTAAATATTTGAATAGTTGTGTCATCAGTAACAATATAATTGGCTATACAGTCATTACAAACATGTCAAATAACTTAAGTGAACTTCACAGTTTCCCTGTGAATTTCCAGAAATGTACAAAGAAATACAGAAAAATAACATCAATGTAGAAATGGCTTGGAAAAATCCAACAACCTGATTGGATAACAATATTCTGTTTACCCATGCTGTACATAGCTGCCACGTGTCACTATTCACACTGGAATTCACTTTGGGCTTTAACAATTAAATCGCTGCTGTGAAACAAAACCATGTAAATTGTACTGTTTTCTAGCAGCAAGAAGCTCTGGACTGCTCTGTTCAGTAATTAAAGTGTATATAGCTAACAAAATGATTTCATAAATCTTACCTGTCATGTGTTTCTATTCTCTATTTAGTACAGTTTAACTGTATTTTCATTAAAACAACATTACATCTGATGTTACACCAGATTGAACAAAAACAATCATTTTACTGCTTTTACTGTCATTTTACCTCAGACATCTTAGTGCATGAATGTGTGTGATGGTGAAAATGTATGAAATTATTTTGTTAGCTATAATTGCTTTGAGGACATAGATGGAACGAGATCCTAGCTGAGAAGAGATTGACAGAGCAGCCACTGATTTAAATAGTATTCTGAGCGGGGTGATGGGTATAGAAACATGTCAGACTAAGCTCATCCGTCTAATGGTATCCATAGAATTGTTATATATGGGGGATGTACAAAAAAAAAAAAAACATATTTAGCAAGAATAACACCCAATTAAGGAATCCTACCTTAAAAGGCCATTTCAAATTAGTGCTATGTTTTAACTTGTTGCTCCTGTGAACTGTCTATTAAACAAAGATCAACAGCAGCTAGGTCTACATTGTAGGCTCAAATGACCTGTCTAGCCGATCATCATTATGTCTTTCCATTGTATACAGTACCAATTTTAAATATCTACTGGGATACAGTGGAGATGGTCATATGTATTGTATGTTTTCACACATTTTTCCATATATCTGAAGCTTTTCCAATGGATTAAACTTGATACAGTATTACTAATATAATACTATTTAGCATAGGTTAATGTGTGTGTAATGTCTGGTACCTGTTTTGTATTAATTGTCCTGTTAATTTGAACCAGTTAAGTAAAATGCCTGCTGGTTAGGAGACGAAATAAAAACAAGGGGAAAATGGGAGCTAGAGTGTGGTGTGGCAGGAATAAGAGCGCTGTGCTGAGCGCACCATTAAAGCAGAGAAAAGGAAACGTTAGGTGCTGCTATGACTGTCTCACACATCCCTGTTCTGTCCTCTCACCCTCGTCCTCTGCCCTCTCTCCGCCGCTGCTCCTCCAACCCCTCTAACCTCATCCCTCTGCCTCTCCCCTCCCCCCCCCCCCGCACTCTCTCTGGTGCACTCTGGAACTGTCACTTTTCTGCTAACAAAGCTGATTTCATCTCTGCCTTTGCCTCCCACCTCTCTCGATTTCCTTGTTCTCACTGAAACCTGGCTGTCCCCTGATAACACTGTAACTTCTGCTGCCCTGTCCTCTCTCTACGTCCTGTCCCATACCCCGCGTCTCACTGGACGGGGAGGTGGGACTGGTCTTCTCCTCTCTCCCTCCTTACTCTTTTCTGTCCCCTCCAATCTCTCCTCACTCTCTGTTAATACCTTTGAATTTCATGCAGTCCAACTAACCTCTCCCTGTCAACTCCTGCTAATTGTACTGTACCGTCCCCCTGGGCCTCTCGCTCATTTTCTAGATGAACTCGACTATCTACTCTCCTCCCTCCCCTCTCTGTCTACCCCGACTGTCCTGTTAGGTGACTTCAATATCCATCTCCAACCCCAGCCACTCTGCTGGATTCCTCCCTCTCCTTCACTCCTTCGATGTCTGTCTCTCTCCATCCCTTCCTACCCACAAAGCTGGCCGTCAACTGGACCTCACCTTCTCCAGGGCCTGCTGTCCCTCCACCCTCTCTGTCACCCCCCTGGACCACTCTGATCACTATTTCATCTCTTTTTCTCTGTCTCCCCTCTCTCCCTGCTCCTCCTACCCCCACTGTCACCTCTCACCGTAACCTCCACTCTCTCTCCCCCTCTGTCCTTGCCTCCACTGCTCTCTCTCACCTCCGTCCTATCGACTCCTTTTCACAACTCTCTGTAGACTCTGCTACCTCCACCATCTTCTCCTCCCTCACCTCCTCCCTTGACTCCCTCTGTCCCCTCAACTCCCGACCTGCTCGCCCCTCCCCTCCCCAACCCTGGCTCTCCTCTGTGCTCCGCTCAGCAAGAATCACACTGCGATCTGCTGAAAAGAAATGGAAGAAAACCAAACTCCCTGCTGCCCTAGACCTTTACCACACTCTCCTCTCCTCCTTCTCCTCTACTCTCTCCTCTGCTAAATGTACTTATTTCCAATCTGTAATCCAAGCCTCCACTAACAACCCATGTAAACTACTGTTCTACCTTCTCCTCCCTCCTAAACCCTCCTCCTCCTCCTCCCTCCTCTATCTCCCCTGATGACTTTGCCTCCTTCTTCTCTTCTAAAATCTCAGATATCCGCAAACTCTTTAACACCTCTCCCTCCCCCGCACCCCCTCCTGCTCCAACCCCTACACCCACTACATCCCCTTCTAACTCACCCTCCTTCTCCACCTTCTTGCCCCTCTCAGACTCTGACCTCTCCTCCCTGCTCCAGGGTCACAAACCCCCTCCCCACTCACCTCCTTCAAGCTGCTGCTCCTGCTCTACTTCCCTTCATCTCCTCCCTTCTCAACACCTCTCTCCTTTCTGGTCTCTTTCCCTCTGCCTTCTTACCCCACCTCCCTCCAGAGCTACCATCCTGTCTCCCTCCTACCCTTCCTCTCCAAAACACTAGAGCGGACTGTACACCGCCAGCTCTCTGCTTTCCTGTCCAACCACTCTCTGCTCGACCCTCTCCAATCTGGCTTCCGCTCTGCTCACTCCACTGAAACCGCCCTCCTATCTGTCACCAACTCACTAAAGTCTGCCCGAGTTGCCTCTCTCTCCTCTGTCCTAATTCTCCTCGACCTCTCTGCTGCCTTTGACACTGTTGATCACTCTATTCTACTATCATCTCTTGCTGACCTGGGGATCTCTGGCACTGCTCTGGCCTGGTTCTCCTCCTACCTCTCCAACCGCACTTACCAGGTAACCTGGCGTGGAGCAACCTCCACACCTCACCCTCTCTTAACTGGAGTCCCCCAAGGGTCAGTCTTGGGTCCTCTCCTGTTCTCTCTCTACACCCGCTCCCTGGGCCCCCTCATCGCATCCTATGGTTTCTCATACCATTTCTATGCTGATGATGCTCAGATTTTCCTCTCTTTCCCCACCTCTGACTCCACCATCTCCTCCCGTATCTCCACCTGTCTGCCTGCTATTTCCTCCTGGATGCACTCGCATCACCTCAAACTCAACCTCTCTAAATCTGACCTCCTTTTCTTTCCCTCCTCCTCCTCCTCCCCCTCCTCTGATCCCTCTATCTCTGTTCCTCTGGAATCTACCACACTCTCTCCCTCTTCCTCCGCTAAGAACCTCGGAGTCACCTTGGACCCCTGCCTCTCTTATTCCCAGCACATCTCCACTCTGGCACGCACTTGCCAATTCTTCCTGAGCAACATCCGAAGAATCCGACCCTTCCTCACCAACTACGCCACCCAGCTCCTGGTCCAGGCCTTGGTACTCTCCCGCCCAGACTACTGCAACTCCCTCCTGGCTGGCCTCCCTGCATCCGCCACCCATCTGCTCCAGCTCACCCAGAACTCCGCTGCCCGCCTAGTGTTCTCCCTGCCTCGCTTCTCCCACGCAACTCCACTACTCCGCTCACTCCACTGGCTCCCAATCACCGCTCGCATCCAGTTCAAGACTCTTGTACTAGCCTGCAGATGCCTTGACCAGACTGCACCCAGCTACCTCCAGACCCTCATCTCTCCCTACACCACCACTCGACCTCTCCGCTCCGCCTGCACTAGAAGACGGTCTCTACCTCCTCTACGCTCCCCTGCCTCCAGAACCCGCTCCTTCTCCACCCTCGCCCCGCAGTGGTGGAATGACCTTCCTACAGATGTCAGGACTGCCCAGTCCCTGACCACATTCCGGGGCCTCCTCAAGACTCACCTCTTCAGAAAGCACCTGTAGAACTCTGTTTTTCCCCTGGGACACTTATCACCCTTCCTTAAATGCACTTTACTTGCTCTTATCTGACCCTATTTTACTGCATTTAATCCTGTACTTCAGAGTACTGTAATCTGCCAAGTGTTAAATCTGTAGTATTTTGTATTTAATCATATCCTGATGTAACTATCACTGACACTGTTATCTGCTGTATTATTGAATCGTATTTTGTCACACTTGTACTTGCTTGATCCAAAGTCATTGTATTTATCTTGCTCTTAATTGTATTATTACTTGTACTGTGATACTTGAAATGTATTTGCTTACGATTGTAAGTCGCCCTGGATAAGGGCGTCTGCTAAGAAATAAATAATAATAATAATAATACTTACCATAAACCTGGTTCCCTGAAAGAGAAGACGACCACCAATGAACATTATGTATGGGATATGCCTGCCCACTGGGTAGGTATCGCTGAGCTCTCTATACCAGAGCAGCCCCTTCCTGGGATGATGCATTTGGTCCCACCCACCGACGGATTAAAACTGTCATCCTCAGGAAGCCATTTCTTGAACCCGTGAGGGCAACCGATGCGAATTCGCGGTTGGTGGGCGTCTTCTCTTTCAGGGAACCAGGGTTACGGTAAGTAACCTAATGTTCCCTTTCAATTTGAAGACGACCACCAACGAACATTATGTATGGGATAATGTATACCAGAGCCATCACGAGGGAGAAGGAACAGCAGCATATGAGGGACGCATCAGAACAGCATAACCCAAGGGTTAGTGTTGTGATCTTACACCCTCAAGGACCCTCATGCCTAATGAAGGCAGGACAGGGTCTACCACATTAAGGCGGTAGAACCTGGAGAAAGTATGCGGCGTAGCCCAGTTAGCCGCAGTACAAATATCAGACATCAAGGCCCCTCTGAAGAGGGCCCAAGATGTAGCCAACCCTCTAGTGGAGTGTGCGGCTACCCTGCCAGGTGGGGGCAAGCCAGCACCATCATACGCAGTCGATGTGACAGACACTGCTTTGAGAGGGGCTGTCCTAGGGTCCGTGTCCTGTGACAGACAAAGACCTGGTCAGACTGACACAGCTCTTGTCTTATCCACGTAGCATCTCAATGCCCGCACTGGGTAGAGGAAATTCAATCTCTCATCCTCCGTTGAAGAAAACAGTGGTGGATGGAAGGACTCTAGTTCCACAGACTGATCAATGTGGAAGGCTGTGATCACCTTGGGGAAGAAAGCAGGGTTGGTGCGCAGAGACACCCTGCTGCCATCCTCCCAAATATGCATGCAGGAGCTGTGCACAGACAGCGCCTGCAGCTCACTGACCTGCTTAGCGGGGGTGATAGCCACGAGGAAGGCTGTCTTCATAGACAGGTACTTCAACTCTATGGAGCGTATGGGCTCAAACGGGGCCCTCGCGAGAGCCTCCAGTACAATATTAAGGCTCCATTCGGGGAGAACTGTCCTCCTGGGATGGCGTAATCACCAAGTGCCTTTAAGAAATCGGATAGCCAAGAAATGCGCACCCGGAGACACTGAATTTACGGGGCATGGCATGCAGTATAGGCGGGAAAGCATACAAAAACGCTTTGGGCCATTCATGCGCTAGGGTGTCTACCCAAGTGGGCCACTTAAGCAGTGGAGGGAGTACCACAGGGGGCAATGCATTGTCTCTGCTGAGGAGAAGAGATTGACCTGCGCCTCCCAAACCGTTCCCAAATGTGCTCCACTATCTGAGGGTGAAGCCGCCACTCTGACAGATGCGGACCCTTCCTGGAGAGGAGGTCTGCTGCCCAGTTCACCATTCTGGGAATGTGCATTGCCTGTAGGGACAGCAAGTTCCTCTGAGCCCATGTTAATAGCCTGAAGGCCATGCGATGCAACTCCGGGGACTGTAGGCCACCCTGGTGGTTGACATAGGCCACCACTGTCGTGTTGTCCATCCAGATCTACACATGTGTACCCCTCAGCACCAGGAGGAAGTCCAGCGGGAGCCCCACGTACATCGTGCACTGCACGGGTGTAAGCCGACTCTTTGCATCGTTGATGGTGAGGCCCGGCCTCGTCAGATGTCATCGTGTGGGCCACTGTTCCCTCTCATGACTGGGAACAGATCAACCAGTCATCAAGATAGTTTATTACTCTGATTCCCTGCAGCCGCAGGGGTGCCAGGATAGTGTCCACACACTTTGAAAACGTACAAAGAGCTAGGGAGAGGCCAAATGGCAGCACACCAAACTTGTAAACGCTTCCCTGAAAAGAGAAGCGGAGATACTTCCTGTGCTCTGTACGAATGGGAACGTGAATGTACATGTCTCGTAAGTCCACATTGGTGAACCAGTCACCCGGATGGATGGACTGGAGAATGTGATGGTGAGTCAGCATCTGGAACCTCCTTTCTTTTAATAACCTGTTGAGGAGGTCTAGGATGGGGCGAAAGCCGCCATCTTTTTTGGGTACCAGAAAATACCTTAAGTAGTACCCCTCTTCATGGGAGATGGGGTCTATGAGACGAATGGCGCACTTGCACAGCAAGGCGGTCACTTCTTTCTGAAGTACTGAAGCCTGGAGAGGGTCTGTCACGGAAGTATTCATGATACCTCGAAAGGGAGGAGGTCCCAATTGGAACCGAAGCGCGTAACCATTTTGCACAGTGGCGAGCATCCAGGTGTCCGAGGTGCAAGCACGCCAGTACTGCAGCTGTTGTGCTGAAAAGGGGGTCTGAGCCCGCCAGCCTTCAGGAGCCCTGCTTGGGCTGCTGAGGCTGCAGCGAGGCAGTTTTGGATGGCAGTCTAGGGCGCTGGCCCTGGAAACGCCTCCTGGGACGCTGGTGTGTGGGCTGGCCACGTCCTGCGCTCCCTTTGCCTGCCGGATGGGCCCAGTTGTTTGCTGCTGGTGTGCCCTGTAGGCAATGCCTTAGGTCAACCAGCGAAGCCATGGGGACTGGAACTGTCCTGGTGACAGTCCGCGTCTGAGGAGCTCGCCAGCAGTTCGACCTGCCCCACACGGAAGCGCTGTCTACGAGCCACAATCAAGCTAGCCAGGCTCCGGCCAAGAGCTTGCCCTTGGAGACCGGAGATCTGCAGCTGTGTGCTGGACAGGAGATGTAGCTCCATGGCCACCGGCTCAGGGAGCGGGGCCTCGAGCAATACACCATCCATATAGGCCATGAGCACACTCACCGTGTTTGACAGGCAAGTTGCCTGTGCCTCTGCTGCATATGCCCGCTTGAGATGCATTTTCGTCAACTTGCATTGAGGGTTCGGGCACGACGGGTCTCTAGTCAACCCACCCACTGACGGGGCCTTAACCAGGGCCGCGATGGTGGAGTCAATTGGGGGGCACTGTGCGCACCGCGTACCGTGCAGCACCATATGCCCATGCACTAGTGTAGCAGTGGCACCAAGCACCATGTGCACCGTGCGTACTGAGCACTGTGCACACCAAGTACCGTAGCACAACGTGCAACAAGTACCGTGCAGCACCATGCGCTCTTGCGCTAGCTCCGTAGCAGTGGCCAAGCACCGTATACACCGAGCACTGTGTGCACCGAGTACCGTGCACTGTGTGCACCGTGTACCGTGCAGCACCGTGCGTTAGTATACTAGCGCTGTTGCAGTGGGCACCAAGCACTGTGTGCACCGAGTTCCAAGAGCACTATGTGCACCATGTACCATGCAGCGCTGTGTCTGTGCACTGACGCTGTAGCGCTGGGCACCGTATGCAATACCGAAGTACCAAGGGCTATGCATGCATGCGCGGTACCGAAGCACCGGGGGGGCAGATACGCAATTGTGCCTACCTTAACTATGCAGTCACACACACCTGGTCAGCGCGTAGCATGCACCAGGGGGACACAAGGGCCGAAGCCGCGGTGGGCGAGTTGAAGAAGACAGCAAAAAAATGCTGTAGAAATAGATAGATATTGGAGGGCACACAGTTTGTTTACAAGGCCCGACAATCACCGAGTTGGGTGGGCCTATGCAGCCGGCATGGTCTACTCGACAGCGGGGATGCGGCAAGGCCTAGCCCCGTGGAGGAGAGCACGTCTGGAAGAGTCACTCAACAGCGGGGATACGGCAAGGCCTAGCCCCGTGGAGGAACTGTGTACTCTCAATAAAGAAATAGACAACCACTCGCAGGTGACTGCACAGGCAGTCGTTCACACAAGCTCACACACGACAGACAGATAACAAAGAGCGGCCTACCACGCAAGCAAGGAGGCTGCTGAAAGACAGAAAGGCGAAAGGCTCAGTCTTTTCGAAGTCGTTGATTCCGGGAAAGTGGCGAGCCAGCTTTCAGCACGAATGCAAGGGAAATACAATCGACTCGATTTGACTCGAGAAGCTCTTTTCTATCAACACGCTCTGCTCAACACAACCGTACCGTCAATCATAGGGGTGAAGAGAGGAGTAGAAAAGGACAAGCGCGACATTCAAACAGGGCTCCCGACACAAAACCCAAGGCTCCTGACACACAGAACAAGGCTCTGAACTTTGACAATCTGAAGACCCAGCCTGAGACCAGCTTGAACAGAGATACCATTTTCAGAAACTGATACGAGATAAATATTCTAGTGTTTGCCTTGGTGTGGGAGTGTGCAGCGTATGCTCAGCTCACCGCTACCACCCCTGCGCTGACTCGTGAGGGCAAAGACGAACACACACTGTCCTCCGAAGCGTGTGCCGTCAGTCAACCGCTTTTTTTCACACTGCGGACTCACCATGCAGCCACCCAAGAGCTACAGCGTCGGAGGACAACGCAGCTCTCGGGCAGCTTACAGGCAAGCCCGCAGGCGTCTGGCTAGACTACAGGGGTCGCTGGTGCGCGGTGATCTGAGGACACCCTGGCCGACCTAACCCTCCCTCCCCCTGGGCGACGCTCGGCCAATTGAGCGCCGCCCCCTGGGAGCTCCCGTCCTCGGTCGGCAAAGGAATAGCCTGGACTCAAATTCGCGACATCCAGACTATAGAGGATTTGCTGTTTCAGTGGAATACTTAAATAGTTAATGACTTTTTTTTTTCAAATACATTTCTTTAGTCCCCTGGTAAGGAGACACAAAAGCAAAGAAGACAGACCCCGGAACCTGGACTTTCTCAGCCAACAGGAAAGCCTTTGAGCGCCTGTTTTGTTGAAGACACGAATCAGCTGGAGGAGGCAGCAAAGAGCCCGTTAAGTATTCAACACGTAGTGTTTTATCCTCTTATGAAAGCAGACCTTAAAGTAAAATGAACGCTTTGTTTTAGGTAGAATGTAAGAAAAGTGTTATTGCTTTCAAATCATGCTTTGAGTTAATGAACACTATAGAATTGTTTGTTGTATGTGATTTATACAAATTGATGTCGGTTTTACAAGGCAACTATCATTCTGTGTTTAAAGCTAGAATCCAAATTTAGCTGTCTTGATAATAGATAAGTCTCGTTAGGTTGTCTGGACGTTAAGAGCATCTTTATCTCGCAAGAGTGAGAATTGCCTTCTGAACCAAAACATATATATGAGACTGATTTAACAATGCTTTGATTATCAAACATTAACAAAAGTAAAGATTTGTGTTACCAACGATACCCGTTAAGACTAACCTCCGTCTTAAATAACTGTCAGGAATGCGTTGTAGCCTTTAAGGGAATCTCCCATAGATTGCTTTGGATCACTAATCAACTATCTGGAGTGGGGTTTCGTTGTTTAAACTTTCTTTTCTGTACTGCTTAGTTTAGTTAATTTTTCCTTTCTGTATTACATTAGTTTAGTTGTTGCACCTTTTATTATTTTTCTCTTATTTGGTTTTATTTCTAAAAAAAAGTGTTCCTTTATATTCACTAGAAGCGTTGTCCAGTCTGATTATTTCAATATTGGTGGGTCCTACATGATTTGAATTCAAATAAGGTATTATATGATTACAACTTAAACAGCACACTACAGTACTAACACCTAATTTATTTCCCTATTGCCATCTATGTATTAAGTCCCTCTTGAATTTTCATCAAACTATTCATTGCCATGTCTTATTCTACACTAATGTGTACATACGTGATATACATCATGATTATCAACTTTTTGTCATACTGATTGCTCTAATTTTCAATTTAAAGCACTGGTAACATGCTACTGACATACTGTTTAGATTGGATGTAGTAATTCTCTCTGCCACTAGATGGCGCAAGAACTACACATTTTAAATATATATTGTATATTCACCTTTGTACACTTACTATTCACTCATTTTCCTCAATAATGTGTTATTGTCAAATGTTTTTGTATAACTAGTGGTACAAATTTGAGTTTGGCCCAAATAAAAATCTGCCTTTTAAAATAGTAGACCCAGGCCATTACACCCTCCTCCTACAGCATCTGTAAAAAGGGAAGGATAACAAGTCACTCAAACATCTAAGCACAAATGTATCAACCGGCTGACAATCCCTTATCATGGTGATAAAAAAACAAAAAGGTGTTATTCTAGGATAGATATGAATACTCTGTTATAGTGTCAAAGAATTATTAACATGATCAGGCCCGACACCAGGAATTACTTGGGAGGGGGGCACATGTACATACCATGTATAATATACAAACTAACACATTGTACCGGTATTTAAATATAAGAGTGACACAAATAATAATAATACCCAAGTGCTTTACAGTGCTACTCACTATATGCACCTATTATCAAATAACAGCTAACTAAGCAAATAACTGATCATATAACAACTGAATAAGCAAATCAACAGATCGATGGAAAATCTACAATGGCAAAGCATATCCATTAAATGTAAAACATAACTTACCAATGTCAAGAAGAAGCCCTCAGTAAAGCTGGAATCTTCGCTTCCCTTTTGCATACCTGTCAACTTTTGAAAATACAACATCCGGAGGGGTGGGGGGTGCAATATGTGATACCTTTTTTACTGTTTTCCCTGTAGAGGGTGGGGGGGGGTGGGGGTGCAGGTGCGCGGCTATGTGAACTTGCCTTGCACACTGAATGCATGCCTGCCCTGGGTCCTAAACCCTGTTATGTACAGACGAGGACTGCAGTAATCACACACCGGCCATGAATTCTGTAGACATTAAAGGTTGGCTGACATAAGGGGATTTAACAGTAGAATACGGGAGAAAATCAGTCCTGGGAGAAGGGTCCAAAATACGGGAGACTCCCGGTGAATATGGGAGAGCTGACAGGCCTGCTTTTACATTGAACTTTCATTACTACTTCTTTCCACTCGCCACAGAACTTGAGGGTCAAATCCTTCTTAAAGGCCAAATGAATGAGGTGCGCTTTGCGATTGTGAAGCATGCTCCTTCTGTCAATATGTTGGAAAGGGTAGAAAATGAGTTTTCGCACATACAGTAGCAGTAGAAGCCCCAAAAGTCAAAGCAAGTTGTAGCTCTTAACACTTGGCATAACTTCAAATAAACCCAGGAAAAGTCCACTAGATCTATCCGCAATGTCAACAGATTTGTCACTGCCCCTGAACGGCAGTTCATGTACTGCAAGGAATTCAATCATGTCAATAATTGCAGCCATATAGTACTGATTCCTCTCAAGCTGACCGGTATTCACAAGGGTGGATACAGCCTTTCCCAGAGTGCCTCGTACTTTTCTTTCAATAAAAGCAACCATACAGTGTAGCTGTCCCTTACTTAATGCATGTTTATTTAACCTTTATTGGATTCAATTGCGTGCTTCCAATCACAGTATCCACTAACAGTAAAGGCAAGGTTGGCATTTCCTGTTAAAGATCCACATTTTCTGCATGGAAAACAAAAAACTGAATCTGACTTAATGGAGTTCTCTAACCATTCCCTATTGTTATACCAAGCCTGGTTAAATTATCTTTTTTTTGTCTCCAAAACTGTGCGATGGAAACTTCTTAAGGTCTGGTCAAGCTGGGTTTTCCATACCTAAATCATCCAGGGCTGTTGTGGCTGCCAGGGCTGGCTGAAGGATTTTCATCAGGGCTGTTAACTTCCTCACTGCTTGTCTCTGATACAGATTTATGACCAGCATCAGACTTGTTTTTATTTATCCACTTTTTAATATTATTATTATTATTATTTATTTATTAGCAGACGCCCTTATCCGGGGTGACTTACAAGATATCACATTATTTTACATACAATTACCCATATATACAGTTGGGTTTTTACTGGAGCAATCTAGGTACCTTGCTCCATAACTCTAGATGGTAGAGGTTACATTTCGCAAAATATTTACTTCATTTTCTGTGAAACGTTCACTTCGCGCCACATAAGACCCGCCCCCTGCTCTACTTTTTCAGTGGGCGTGTTGTATGGCGATTACGTAAATACATAGGGATTCGGAAGGGGGTAACTCGTGGGCGGACACTCTGGGCTTTGTTGTAGATAACATACAATAAATACAAACTTGACTAAAAAACACTAAATGTTCTACAAATGATAATAGTATATTAATTGTTTATCAAGGCTGAGCAGAGTCAAACCCCCCGTGCCCCTCCGTGGCACCGGCCCTGAACACGATGGAATATATTCCCGAGTGATGATAGCCAGTTAGCAATGCATGAAAGAAACCCCATTTTGCCTGCCTGTGAGTCATTCTGTTATAAGGGTTTCTGACAGTGACACAAAGCAGCCTACAGTGCTGGATTCTGAGTGCTAGTTACTCCTGTGTAGAAATACATTTAAGTGTTGTACTTCAAGTCCAAGTCAATTGCCCTGGATATTCAAGTCCAGATTTATAAGCAGAATGGACTATATATTTTTTTTACAACAACAAAAGACCAAGTAGCTTCAAATGTTATTTTCATTGATTTTTTTCCCCTTGCTATCGCTCTGAGCTGGGCTTGAAATCCTAAGTACTTTCTCATTCCATTGACATCATATGACAATATGACCTTTCAACTCTGCCAGCTCCACCTACTCTACATGTATATAAAGAGAGAGTAGGCAAAAATCATGACGGAAAATAAAAGCTTGCTCTGTAGAGATGTACCCAGCTTAACGCAGTTAAAGGCAATAGACCTCACCAACAGGTTGAGGAACCTAAATGGACAACAATGGGCAGATGCAGAGTGACAATTCTGGGTTTTGTAATGGGGCTTTGACTCGACTGAGGATAACTTCATGTACTTGTACTTGTGTAACATTAGAAAGAGTGGCTGTAGGTGGCAGCATATACATATAGTTTTTCACCACTGTGCTATGCAAACATCTGATTGGCTAAACATACTATCAAAATCCAATACATAGTTTATTTTACCATAAACGCAACTTGCAGAGAAGACAAAATGCATCCCCTTTGTAATGAGGGTGTTTTCTTTTCTTGATTTAACTGACTTCTTGATATCATGTAGCTGTTTTTTCTAAGGAGTGGTTGTTTAAAGACTATATAGCTAGCAGTGTACAGGCATTGGTTTCTCATTGAAATGTACTAGAGTCACAGTGGCAGGGTGATGTAAATAGGGGGTGGGTGTATTTTGTATTTAAGTTTGGCAGGGATGGAGTTAATTCCATCCCTGTCAAATACACATGTGCAATGTGGCTGGGTGTTGATTAAATAATGTATCATCAATCAAGTCCCAGCCACATGGTATAAAAAGGGAGCTGAATCCTTAGTTCTAGGAGAAGAGTTCGGTGAAGGTAATTATTTTGGCCTTTGTGCCTTTGTGGTTTTTGTTAATAAAAGTGTGCATTGCACTTAAAACTGCAGTGTCCTGACTCTGGGTTTGCTTTCCTGCTGCTGACCGGACTTGATCGCAACGCTACCCTGCTACAGTCACCCAGCAAACTTATACAGTAAGAACCATAAGGTTCCACAAAAATTCTTCAAATTAAGAAACTCTAGCATGACAGATACATGTCATATTCATTGTAGATTTCTTGGCATTTCTGTCTGGTGTGGAACTGGAAATCTATAATTAATTGCCCTGGCAGTATGAATGACATACATGCGCTCCACCAAAATGAAAAACACTGTTTCATTGAAGTAGTCTGGGACATTTCACTTGCCTATTTGCCCCAGACTGTGAGGTACGAAGAAACTAATCAAAACACAACCCTTTGAATATTCTGGCATAGTGAATTTTAGCTGCCTAATCTTAACTTTCCCACAGCTTCTTAATAATTAGCTCAGTCAGATGTCTGCTTATGTCAATACATTACATAATGTATGTTCAGCCCTTCATTTCATAACGCTAACAATCTCCTGTGGCTACCCTTAATTCAAAGTATTTCTCTTTTTGAGCTCAATGCTCGCCTTCTACATTTCTTAAAGATAAATTCCAACAAATTTATAAATTAACATTTTCCCATTGTCAACACTTACGAAGCAGTTAAATTCTGTAACTTCTGCAAAATGTTGTTTTACAATACATATTTGCAAATTAATTTCAGGTAGTTTTTGCTCTTTTTGCAAAACAATTATTTCAAGTAGTTTTGCCTTTTTGTTGAAACTCATGTAAACCCTACGATGCACAACCCAAGTCCAAACTCGCTATTATACGATCAGTCAGTGGACAAACAAAATGTGGCCTTCATAAGGTTACTGTATAGTAGTCAACAGCTACACCTTAAGGTACATAGTCAAAGCAAATGAAAATGATTTTTATTAATTATATTTATTTAGCTTTTCTTCTTTGCAAACTGCTCTGATTTACTGTTTTGGTTTCTAATACTTCTTTTTTTAAAAAATCAAACGACCAAATATGTTACATTCTGTAGTATCCAGGTTTTCAGAGGGTTTGGTGGTTAACAGCATGTTGGTCTGTTGGAGAGGTAATTTATCTGCGGTTTTATACGTTTTGGTATGTTGATGGTGGCTAATACTGAATACAAGGGTGGTCTTACTGTTACCAAACAGCAACTTAATTTATTTGAAATATAAATAAATTATGAAAATGGTTTAAATTTTGCAAGCAGGGTTAGAAACTAACAATATTGTCAAATGAGCCAAAATTCCTCAAAACCGATGTGACAGACTGACCAACAGTTACAGGAAACGCTTAGTTGAAGTCATTGCTGCTGAAGGGGGTGCCACCAGTTACTGAATCTAAAGGTTCACATACTTTTTCACACATGGATATTGAATGTTGAATCATTTGTGGATAAATAAATGTTGGAAAAGTATCATGTTTTTGTGTCATTTGTTTAATAAAGCTATCTTTATCTATTATTAGGATTTAAGAGATTAGATTAAGATCTAATAACATTTTAGGTTTGAAATATGTGAAATATGTGAAAATTCTAAGGGGTTCACAAATTTTTTCTCGGCACTGTAAACACCACCAAGCTACAGTGAGTCCCAAACTTTAAACGTGTTACTGTTGTTTATAGGTAAGAACTCAACTTTATTATGAATATATTGTGTTATATTGTTAACAACATATTACGATAATGTTCATTGTGGTAATGGTTTATTTATTAATTTTAAAATGTTTAGTACAGTGCAGCAGCGTGATTTATTTTGTGTTACCGGTAGCCTACAGGCTAAAGCAAAAAGAAAGTGCGCTAGGTGTTCATTTGATTTTACTACTGTACTGTATACTGTAGGTGTACTGTACAGATTTATATTTGTGTTTATAGTGTAATGTGTAGCCTACCCAAAACACATTAGTGTTATTTCAGCGCAACGATTTATACATTTAAAATACATTGAGCACTATAAATGTATGTATGTGCAATTTGTATTGCATTTCTTTTAAACCCGACACCTCCTAACAAAAACAATGTTGTTTTGATTCTTGGAGCTTTGCATGTATAGACATTATCCTTGGGGCACCCTCTGCTGCAACAAACCCAATTTCAACTCCCTTTATTTTTTAACAATGTGTGATGGGGTGCAGCCTATTTTGTGATGGTTTTGTGTTTTTTTGTATTGTATAGAGTGGATATGAGTGAGTTTGTGTGAGGAATGTATGGAATGTCCTGGGCTAATGAGCCTGTCACAGGTGGACTGGGATAAGGAGACTCAGAGTCAGGATGTGCAGGGAAAATAAAAGACTTTTAATTAAACAAAATACACAAAACAAAAGGCACGATGGCCAACCAAAAAGACAAACACAAAAACAGGCTTTAAACACGAACTATACAAAAAGACCCACTCACTCACTCTCTCACACAGGTCTTCTCACTCTCTCACACAGGTTTTCTCACTCTCACAAACTAACATACCAACCACTTCCTCTTATACAGGTGCCTGGGCTAACTGGGCAATTCGCACCTCATTAGCCCAGGCACATTCCACACATTCCTCACACAAACTCACTCACTGAACCACACCCCAAACTCACTCATATCCACTCTAAACAACACAAAAAACACAAAACCACCACAAAATAGGATGCACCCCATCACACAATGTCACAGGAATAGAGATCTTGCTAAAAAGACAAAAGAAATATTTAAATTAGAATTGCAGCTCTTTTCATTAACATATTTTAGGAGTGTCTCTTATTTATGATAAAGAGATATCGTTATGCCTATGTCATTGTTAAATAATCATGCGTGATTTCAGAAATGATGTTGATTTACGAAATAATGTTAATATCTTAACAAGCAGTGCTTCTTGCAACTTTTTATTTTGTTTGTGTGGGAATTTAAAAGCAAATCCGTGTTGTCATAATTTATCAGGAGTTAATTTGCACTAATTAACGAAAGACTAACTCACCTTGAAACAGAAATTTAACATACTGGCTGTGGCTGTGACGCCGATGATACAGAGACTACCTATAGATAATTCAATATTTATTATATACTTGTGGTTATAAATGAGTTTTGTTAACTTGTTTTAACAATTTGTAACCTTAAGCCCAGAACACACTGCCCGTGACATCGCAGGAAGGGATGCATGGATGCATAAAGACAAGTACAGTGGCAATGGGGCGAATCAACAGGCTAAAAGATAAGGCTGTGACACTATACATATCTACAATTTGGCTAGAACTTAAGGCGACGTGATCGTGAAAACCACATATGACTGGAGACATGCATGCATTCTCTCTCTCTAACACACACACACGCACATGCACACACAGTATTGAATTGGTTTGTATACAATGTCTGTGCCGATATTTTTTGAAAACAAGACAGCCACATATTGTAACTATTAGGTGAAATATTTACAGAATACAAAAAAAAAACTGCTGCTATAATCATGATTCATTTAATATTAATAGCGTTATCATTAAATTATACCAAATCACATTTTTTATTTACAATGAAGGTAACCTGTACTATTTTGACCTGAAAAAAAGAAACAAGGACCAGGGGTCACAAATGGAGGTTAGATAAAGGGGCATTCAGAACAGAAAATAGGAGGCACTTTTTTACACAGAGAATTGTGAGGGTATGGAACCAACTCCCCAGTAATGTTGTTGAAGCTGACACCCTGGGATCCTTCAAGAAGCTGCTTGATGAGATTCTGGGATCAATAAGCTACTAACAACCAAACAAGCAAGATGGGCTGAATGGCCTCCTCTCATTTGTAAACTTTCTTATGTTCTTATGTCACCCAAATGCTTATAAAGTCAGCAAAAACATGTTTTCCTTTCATTGTAAATAAAAACGTGATTTGGTATAGTTTATTATTATTATTATTATTATTATTATTATTATTATTATTATTATTTATTTCTTAGCAGACGCCCTTATCTAGGGTAGGGTTACCATGTGGCTCCAGATTAACCGGACGCTGTGAGACAGAATGGGATTTCAAACTTGCCCCTAAATTGAAATAAATGAAGGTGTAAATGAACCATCCTTAGCTACAATTAAGAATGGTGCTTAAATACCCGCATGCGCGTCAAATAATTGTATTAAACTAAGAATGAATTGCAGCCAGTCGCTATTTTTTTCTGTTTGTTAAAATTCAATCTGCCATATTATTCTGCAAATACAATTGCATCATCATCTCGTTGCTCTATCGATAAATTAGCTATTCGTTCATTAAGATCTGATCAGAAGCAGCTGATCAGTGTGAATTGTTTGCTGCGCCCAAGCAATTCCACCACAGCAGGATTAATCTCAGCAAAGGTGGAGCTCATTTATACGTGAATTACTTTCAATTTAGGGGGAATTTTGAAATTCCGGTCTGTCTCAAAGCGTCCGGTTAATCTGGAGCCATATTGTAACCCTAATCTAGGTTCGATTTACAGTCGTAAACAAAAATACATTTCAAGAATCACAGTACAAGTAATAATACAATTATAATACTATGAACAATAAACAAATCATGCAGCACGGTCCTAATGGCAGCAGTTAAGTATTCTGTAAATGTGACAGACAGAGAATTGTCTGATGTCTAAAAACTATTGGAGTTTTGTTTATCACACGCTTCACTGCTATCAAAACTGCTAGCCTGTTATCCCACTACTGTCCAGTAGGTGGCAGTGCAGTAAGCCACTAAGGTATAAGATATCAGGAACTCAAACTTTCTTTTCATTAGTAAAGAATCCGGATAAGGAAGAGAAAGCATAGCTGTCTTGGTTTCTTTATTTCACAGGTTAGTTTTGGGTTATATAAATCAAATCGTAGCTAAAATAGTAATAATGGAATAATGGTAAATTGCACTTGACATTACAGTGACTATTGTTATTATTGTTGGTTTGGTTATTCATAAAAAGAAAGTAAAGAAAGTATTTGATGAATAGTACATTTTACCAAGTGTGTCACAAAGAACGAGGTTCTAATGTAAAAAGTGAAAGTATCAAACGGATATTATTGGTAAAATGCCTTAATCTTATAGATATATTTGTTGAAATCTTACATACAGACGATACAAATTCATTTTATGTGAAATTAAGTTATTTGGTTTGTATTAAAATAGAGACGCGAATTGCTATGAAACAAGACAAGATGGCAGCAGCATATTGTTTTCTGAGGAGCAAAATAAATGTAACTAGTATGAAAATATAATGGTTATTTTCTGTAAAAGAAATGGAATCTGATGGTATTAAGAAATGTATTTTTGCAAATATGCTATTTTGTGATTAGTAAAGAATCCGGCTAAGGAAGAAAAGGCATAACAGTCTCCTTATTTCACAGTAATCTAACGAGTCAGGCCATCCGCAGACCCGTAACTTAAACATTTAGTCAAACAGTTAAAAAGTGCAATATGGGGCTTGCTTTCAAAAAATATCGCCACGGACATCAATGGAATAGCTAATGTGATCGAGGTCATTGACATGGATTTTGCCTAACGTATTTGTAATTTTGTCCCCCCTTCACATGTCTGTATGCACATATTATAACATCTTATAATACTGTAAGTGTTCGGTGGCTACTTCTATTCATGTTGAGTTTATTTATCGCTGAGGCGAGCAAACAGTACCAGAGAAAATGCATGATTAGAAGATACACCGAACAATTAATTATAAACAACTATACCAGCACACTAATTGTAATTGTAAATCAGTATTGTGTATGTGAAGTTATCTAAATAAATGTACATTCTGCATGACAAAATGCACAATTTTAAATGAAGTTTACAAAATAGATATTCCCATTTTTTTTTAAAATTTAATTTCCATTTGGCTGCTGCTCGCTGGTGGGAGTGCCATCTCGCTGGATGCTAGTAGTTTCCATAACAGCGAATTATGCTCGTTAACATGCATTTTGATTAACAAGTTCCCCTTATTTAGTCATTGAGACAGGAAGTGATGTACGTGACCTGCGACAATTAATCTTTTTAACGAGAAATGCAGACATTAACAATCCCATCGACTCAATTTGAAAGCATAACGGATTAACATATTTAGTTTGAAAATCACTTGCTACTAAAGCTATCGTTATAATACCACAAGTTCGATACAATAACACTGTTTTTTGAAAATCCTACCCAACATCTCATGTAAGAGGACCCTAAAGCAAGGTTGAGTTACTCAAACTGTGCAAAATAATTCTGGTTATCGTAAGAGACACCCTACACATGGTGTAACATATTATTAATCACAAACTGAACTACTATTAAACCTAAGTCTAGAAATACATGTTCTATGCACAGGATTTCTACACAAGATGTACTGGAATTTTGACAAACCATTAGTTGATTTGTAATGAAACTAAACAACGTATATATACTGTATTCCTTCAAATTTAAGACGCAGCTCAACATTTCCTACCCTCAATTTGAGGAATAAATAAAACATCAAATAAAGATGCATTTACAAAGATACAACCTTGAATACACATATAAGAAAATGACGTATGGAGGCAGTTTGCGGCCATCTGTTGCCACACAGAGCATTACAGTTAAATGTTGCTTCTCATTTCCAGTCGTAATTACTCACGCCTGTTTTTCTCCCTTTTGGTGAACTGTGGTATTACTGGACGTGTAAAAAAATACCAGGGTCTGATCAGTATTTCCGATCTGTACAAGCTGGAAGTTTGTTAAACGGGGCCGAATAACAAAACGCTGAAATTGTAAAAGCTTCTCTTCGAATTCCTCAGGAAGATAGAGGTATGACACAGGCCCGGTTTTTGGGATGGAACCGCATAACAGTCTCGCGTTTTGATTGGTCCATGTCTGTCACATGAATACGTCGTCACACGAGTGGAAAAGCGTGCAGGCATTTTTAACATTGTGATCAGATAGAGAGAGTGATCTGCTTTACACAACCTTACCATTAAAATATAATGTGGTATTACACTGTACTGATATTACAAACTATGAGGAATTACTTTATATAAATTATCATGTTATGCACGAATGTAAGAATTGGCTTTCTGTGGTGGTGTACTTTTTTCTTTCAAGTAGCATATATCTATAATCGTGTTTGCGATATATTTTAATATAAAACATATACGCTATTGCAGTTTTGTTACAGGATACATTAGTTTATCTCTAATGTAATCACAGTTTTACATTAGACTGCCCCTGTTTTCATTTACGTCGCAAATTCTGGGCCGCTTTACTTTTCAGATAATGTCCCAAATTCTGGGCCGATTTGGTTTGCAGATAACGTCCCAAATTCTGGGCCGCTTTGGTTTTTAGATAACGTCCCAAATTCTGGGCCGCTTTGGTTTTTAGATAACGTCCCAAATTCTGGGCCGCTTTGGTTTTTAGATAACGTCCCAAATTCTGGGCCGCTTTGGTTTTTAGATAACGTCCCAAATTCTGGGCCGCTTTGATAACATCCCAATTTCTGGGCTGCTCCGGTTTTCAGATAACGTTCCGAATTCTGCATTTTCGAATTCAGGCCAGTTTTCGAGATATTCTGCTTAGCTGACAGCCGAGTTTCTAAGTCATGCATGCACAGTTTACCATAAACTGGACCGTTAATTCATTTAAGAGTACATGAATCAAAGTTAATGTATTTTTTACTCTCCTCAGAAAACATTTAGGAACATAGTATACCAAAAAAAAAAAAAAAAGGTCATCTCATTTGCTTATGTAATGTCCATCAATATATAGTGAGGCATAGGAGTTTATCAGAACTTCTGGGTTTAAGAGACCAGTGCCCTTCAACAACTTCAAATAAATCCTATTGTATTGTATTAGTCAGCATTTCCCTTATCTATTCCTGATCATTTATACTGTAGGTCAGGGGTTTTCAACCTTTTTTTGAAACTGTAGCCCTTCTATCTGGAGGTTTCAGCTCGAGTACCCCTTCAGTTACAATAAAATGGAGAATAATCTGATAACCCCCCCCCCCCGTTTATTTAATAAATCTGGGTGACAAACTGCTGGTTTAGGACAGAACAACAAACAGTAAGCTTAATTCTTAAAACTTTTAACTACAAGTATTTGGATGCACAGAATTAAAAAGACAAGTATTGGGTTAAGAGCACACCTATTTTTTTGTAACTTTGACGGCCTTTTGTAAAAGTTTGAAGGCCTTTTGATACCCAGCATACACTGCAATACCCAGCAAAGTTATACACTGATATTCTGATAGCACAGCAATTCAAATGAAGTTTGTAATTGGTTGTGTTCCTCAAATACACAATAAAAAGTGATATTTATAGGGTATACAGTTATACAGCGATACAGTGGTTTCGGACATCTAAGAACAGGTACTGCGAGCATCTGGATTCATACTCAGAGGTACTCTGTAGCCTCCTGGGACATTCACAGCTTGTTTGACACCCTCTTGTAGTTGCCCGTTTCTGCATATAAAGCAAAATGCTGTTTGTCAATCTCTCTTTTTTCTTATAAATCAGTCTTTGCAAGAATCATTCCAAAAACACTTGAATCAGTTAGGCACTACCAGTCTGACACTACAGGCCTTTAAATTGCAGTACCAATTTGCAAGTTGCTAAGTGGTTGCGTTCCTCAAATTTGCAGTGCAAAGTGATATCTTAAAGAATAGGGTATATAGTGCTTTTTTTCGCCTCCCCTCGCTTTTGGTGCAAAACTGTGCTCCAATACACTCAGGCTGATACTGTGATCACAAAACACTTGGAATGGACTTAAATTGGTGCTTCTGTACTCTTTTTAGATGCACAACAATCTTAGCTAAAGAAAATGGGTTCCTTCGAGTTCGTAAGACCCACGACCGCCATTAGCTGAGCCTTACCCCGATGGTGTTTTTATAATGGGATTTGCCATAGGGAAGGGGGTGGTCTCTTATCGTACCCGTATCTCCACGACCCCTGGGCCAACAAACTCAGAAGGACATTCTTTGCGTGCACAAGAGTCTTAGCTAAAGAAAGACATCGGCCACGGGTTCAAACGCCACCCCACCGCCAGATGGTGGGCGTTGCCCCAAAGGGGTTTTATAATGGGATTTCCCATAGACATTTTTCAGGGTGCTGTATCTCGGGTTCCGGGGGTCCCCAAGACTTGAAAATCGGTATGGAGGTCCACCTCGGGGCCCCTGTCGATCCCTCCAAGTGACGTGTCCCCAGCTAGAAAGGACACCAGTTTAGACTTTTTTTGCCAACCTGGAGCTCAAAAGCTATTGGAAATGCAACCTTGACATGCCATCATGCTGAAAATGTGAAAATTTGTTGAAAATGTAGCGTTTGAAAACGGGTTGCTCCCTGTGAAACAGGGCCCCCAGACATGACCCTAGGAAGTTCAACCCGGGTTCTAGGCCCTGGGGTCATGGAGATATGACCCCGAAAAGGGTAGTTTTTGGACATTTTTGACAGGGCGTATCTCGGGTTCTGTGGGGGTTAGGAACTTGATTTGTTTTTGTGTTGGGGCCCCATGGGGCCCCGCACAAGGAGTCACCATTTTCATGGTTCAAATGCCAGGACGGCTTGGCAAAGTGAATTTTTTCGTCATGACATGAGTTTTTGGGTGAACCACCACACCTTTTTAGGGGGTGGTTTGGGGTGCTCCCCTGAGTCTATATCACTTTGAATGGTGGTTCTGCGTGCTCGGGTTCGAGAGATATGCCTGAAAATGTGTTTTATAACACTGCCATAGACATGAATGGGGCTGAATACCCGAAAATATATTTTGCAAAGAATTGCTAAGGTGGGTATATGCGTGCAGGGGTTGCATGGTGGTGTGTGCGTGCAGGGGTTGCATGGTGGTGTGTGCGTGCAGGGGTTGCATGGTGGGTGTATGCGTGCAGGGGTTGCATGGTGGGTGTATGCGTGCAGGGGTTGCATGGTGGTGTGTGCGTGCCAGGATTGCATGGTGGTACACGTGTGTGGAGGGGAATTGGAGTTCAGGTTTTGCGCACAAGAGGGGCGGGGAAAAGACTGGGAAGGGTAGGGTAAAAGAAAAATTACTACAATCATTTATTTTCACTTTCAATTCCCAGTCTCCTTTCCCTCACTTTATGATTTTATTTTGTGATTATTTAATTATTGTCAAAATAAACGGCCTTCATCTACTCACAGTTGCAGTCTCATTTCTGTCCAAAAAGAACCTGAAACACTACAATATATTGATGGACGTTACATAAGAAAACGAGATGTCCTTTTTTCGGAATACCATGTTCCTTTCCAAAAATGTGTTTTAATATTAGCCTTTAATAAAGGAAAACGACTGCTTAAATTCATTTTCATGTATCTATTTCAGTGCAATAGTTTCTTCATGTAATAAGAAATACATTTTTTAACATTTACATTTTTGTTTTTTTCATTAAAAAAAAATATATATATATTTCTGGGGAGAGTAAAAAATACATGAACTTTGATTAATGTACTAAGGGTTACTCTCAAATGAATTCACGATCCAGTTTATGGTAAACTGTGCATGCATGACTTAGAAACTCGGCTGTCAGCTGATTCCCCAAAACTGGGCTGAATTCGGAAATGCAAAGCGGCCCAGAATTTCGGATGTTATCTAAAAACCAAGGCTGCCCAGAATTTGGGACGTTATCTAAAAACCAAAGCGGCCCAGAATTTGGGACGTTATCTAAAAACCAAAGCGGCCCAGAATTTGGGACGTTATCTAAAAACCAAAGCGGCCCAGAATTTGGGACATTATCTGAAAAGCAAAGCGGCCCAGAATTTGGGACGTAAATGAAAACAGGGGCAGTCTAATGTAAAACTGTGATTACATTAGAGATAAACTAATGTATCCTGTAACAAAACTGCAATAGCGTATATGTTTTATATTAAAATATATCGCAAAAACGATTATAGATATATGCTACTTGAAAGAAAAAAGTACACCACCACAGAAAGCCAATTCTTACATTCGTGCATAACATGATAATTTATATAAAGTAATTCCTCATAGTTTGTAATATTAGTACAGTGTAATACCACATTATATTTTAATGGTAAGGTTGTGGAAAGCAGATCACGCTCTCTATCTGATCACAATGTTAAAAATGCCTGCACGCTTTTCCACTCGTGTGACGACATATTCATGTGACAGACATGGACCAATCAAAACGCGAGACTGTTATGCGGTTCCATCCCAAAAACCGGGCCTGTTTCATACCTCGGAAGATAAAGACACTTCTTTAAAAATGGCTGCCTGTATGTCATGGATGATTCAAGATCATGCAGTGACGTTTTTGTTCGTCTTTTCTCGGCAGTCAGTCACGTTGCCATTTGTGTACTCGGGCAGTCACGTCTCTTGTTGGTGATTTGAAGGCATCACTATACTCGAATTTAAGATGTAGGCTAATTTTGAGAAGAAAAATGTGTTTTAAAAAGTGTGTCTTAAAATCGAAGGAATACAATATATGTATTTTAATTAATGTGTACATATTTGTGTAATAGATGTTTGAATGATGTAATGCTGATACTGTATATTATTAACCAATCATTGTACTTCATAATATTCAGTTACTTTAAACTTATCACTTGAATATCATAATCAAAAACAAAATACATTCAAAAATAATGGGGCTGTCTGTCTATTGGAAAAGTTTCATAGGAGAAATGGGTCATATGCTTGTTCAAATAACCACTTCATGATGGTTTTTAGGAGTAATTATGGACACATGTCCATGTTGAATTTTAACAAGTAGATTGATTGAGATGTGGAGCTCAGCTGCAATAAATACTGCAATATCATGCCTTCTTTTTTCTTTCAATTTATTTCTGTGTGGTAATTTAGATTCTCTGTTAAATATACAAACAACTGCAAGTAAAGTTAACAATTATAAATAAAGTAATTTTACAGATTCATTTTGGCAACAGACGTTTGTGTTAAATTTACATAAGGTTACACCATTACACAGCTCAAACGCACAAAGCGTCTCGCGGCATCACAGAATTCAGACAATAAAAGTACCAGTTAAAAACAAGAGTTTCAAACATAATTAAATGGCATCAGAAATCTACTTCACATTACATACTGTAAAGTACTTGGCACATACAGCATGAATGTTGTGGTTTATTTTTATGATCTAAACAACAGTGGTACAGAATATCTCTCTTGGCGGCAAAAGCCGACATTGCAAAATGAGGCCTGAAGTAAAAGAGCAACAGCAAAACTTAGAATGGCTATGTACTGCCATAAATTTGAATAAATCCAGGCCTAAGTATTTATGTAAAATGTGTTTTTTTTTTAAATATATGGACTACATCCTTCAAAAATTCATAACAAATATACATTTTTACAGGAGAACCCTTTCAAAACATCATGCTATTTGATGACAGCAGGCATAATCAAAACTGTTGCAATTTAGATTATTAAAATAGGCCCCTTCATCATGTTGACTAAAATAAATGTGTAAAAGATACAAAGTAAAAGCTGGTGTGCAGTGTTTACATATTTCTGATTACTTTGCATCCTTTGATGTTTTCTCAGCATACACAAAACATAAACAGTAAATACAACTCTACATAAAGTTATGACAGTGATTATCAAAAGTGCAGCTATACTAATGGAACATTTGTTTTGGCAAAATGAAATAAATAGGTTAGTTGTACCTCATTGTAACTAGTAACTGTAACAAGAAAAATAATAAATCTATTGTAAAATCTTAAACATGGCACATGTTCATAGTTTTCATGTATTATCAGGAAATTTAATTATGTTTTAGAACAACACAGAACAAGTGTGCTAGTGGCATATGCAGAAAAGGTTATTGGCAATGTTCCCTTAGTCCTCAATTCAGCATGTCCTTTAATTTACCCAATTTCCTTCATATGAACATAATAGGATTTGAACTAAACTTTCCTACTTTACCTCACCTGACCCTACACATACTCTTCCTCGTATATTCTGTACGTTTCATTAAATAGATTTACAAATAATTTGGCTGTGGAATTTTCTAAACTGTAATTTACTTGCTTTTACGGCCCTGCTTAAAGTGACACGTAGTGCTCACTGAGTCACACTTCTGTTTCTGGGCGCTTTCTGGATAAAAACCAGACTTTCATTGGTTCCTTTTTGCCCTTCATTGCCACTGGCCCTTTGTATTCCAGATGGAACTGGGGGTCTGTATTCTCTGCTGACAACAAACACCTGGAACAGAGCACGTCAGTATTACTACAAGACAGAGAAAAGGAGCAATCAATTCATAACCTGAAGAGAACTACTATCAAACTCAAGTTTGATGTTCAAGGGACAATCTAAAAATGTAGAACTGTCTCTGGGTTCGTAATGGATGTACAGTAAACTTGAAAATGACCTACATTGGTTCCGTGTCAGTGTAACACATGAAGATCAAACTGTATTTGTGAGTTTAAAAAAAATGTGTTTAAACATTGTACAGCTATGGCCAAAACATTTGCATCATGTAGAATTGTAGGTTGGAGACATAATTAATAAAATGAAAAATAAAAAAACTATGTGAACATAATTTAGATTTTTTTTATTTAACATCATGTAATCAAAGAAACTCCAAAATGATACTGCAAAAGTCTACCGGAAGCCATACTAGTAGTACAGTATTTCATGTTAGATTTTGAAATGTCACATTTTTCAGTTTTTGTCAGTTTTTCGTTAAGTATATGGAAAACTACAAAGCGGTATGCAATTCAGTATATTAACGTAACATTACTCAGCAGGTTTCATTCGAATTAATTCTATAGGGTGATGCAAAATGTTTGGCCATAGCTGGAGGTGCAGACGCTGCTCCAATTCAACCTCAGCTAGCAATTCATTGGGATGCATGCATACAACTGCTTTCTGATATTCTGAATATGCAGCAGAAACTTAAAGCTAATATGGCTGCCAAATGTCAATTGTTTTTAGTTGAGATGCATAGAATACAGCTGTGAACTAAAAAGAAAAACATTCTCAAACTGTTTGGCCTTTATCCTCTACAAACCAATAAGTCACACTATCTAGAATAGGTTAGAGATCAACATCATGGTCAACAGTAAGATTTTTCCGGTATTTTAAATGTGTATATTTCAGCAGGCTTGCTTATCACACAACTTAACACTTAATGCATATAAACATAATGATAAATAAATAAATTCTACTCTCTCACCTGTAAGTATATTCTGAAACATTGATCTTCCCTTTTTCTCCCGTGGTTTCTGTTCTGCTTGTGAGGTTGACAGTATTTCCAAACAGACAGTAACGAGGCATCCTTTGCCCAATCACACCAGTAACCACTTCTCCAGTGTGTATACCGATAGTGATCTAAAAAAGAAAATATATAGCCTGTATTAATAATATTAAACTTAAAGAAGAATTATTGCATAAACACACATAAGTCAAGACAAGTTTCTTGCCTGTTTGTCTAAGCTGTACTGTCAGTTTATTAGCCACTGCGCACATAGCATATAGTCCTTAGTAGTTTTTTTTTTAATGTAGCTAAAGCCTGTATAATTTTTGTTGGCTGGTAGTTGTCACGGTATTAGATTTAAATTTCAAAAGACATCAGACATTTAGTCCTACTGTATAAGGGTTAATAGCCTTATTAAAAGCGCTTGCTGAATAAAAAGAAGACGGCAGTTAGCTAACTGGTCACAGTCCATTGCAGTAGGGCTAAACAGCTTCTTTCAAAGTAAAAGATGTCTGAGACCAAGTACAAAATCTATGCTGAGGACAAAATGATTTCTATTCTCTTTGCGACACAGACTAATGAGCCAATAATTTGAATGTACTGTAATTAAAGCTATTTTGTTTTAATTCTAAAGAAACGGTTAATTAGTCCTTCTTACCCAATATTCATCATGTGTACTGCAATCAAGGCCTACTTTTGTTCAACGTTTTCATAAACTTAAAATTGATTTCCAAAACTCTCAGGGTGGCTAATGTACATGAATTTCCAAGAGGTTTCTTGTACAGTACTCTGCAGGAAGTAAGCAAGGGTCCTTTTGATTCAGTAATCTCCGGCATTCCCAGGAGATTCAGGCTGTCTGCTTTTGTTAAAGTCAAAGGTTTGCCTGTACCTTAAGGGAATCGAATAATCAATCAATCAATCAATCCACCACATGTTGTGCTTAGTAAAATATTTTTTTAGAAATCAAGCTAGCTATTTGGAAAATACAGTCTTGCAAAAGACTTGACTCAGTTACTTAAGAATGGAATTAACCATGTGTGCAGTAGTTCAGGACAAACCCCACAACACATTTGAGTTTAAGAGAATGTTTTATTGATAATAATGCAATGTATGGAAGAAACAATTTGGCATCACACCTGCTTGGTTTGAAGGTCCACCACCTGGCCGCATGGACAAGGCAGGAGACCCCTAGTAGATCCAAGCGGGTCCCCATGTCGCAAAGTAGAATTTAATTACTGAGCAGAGCAAAAGCATTTTAAGGTCATTGGTGTTAGTTCTGATATGTGACTGGTACACTTTGGATGACCAGTGACCAAGTCGTTTGATGAGGTGGACAGAGTGTCCAAAGAAAAGACTGACCTGAATATGTTTCTGCTGGAAACCCAGACTTGAACAGAATCTGGCGGAGGCGATTGATAAACCAATGACGGGTGGCAATTGTTCGGTTTTCATTTAGAAACAGGCAATCTGAACTGGGAGCTCCCTGCGATAGCTGAGGTTGTTGAAAAGAAGGAGGAGATTCATCATATGAATTTAATCTGAAGTAATACAATCAAGGAGCCTTTACTTTCTTGGTCAGTTTTGCTCTTCAAATGGAAAGTATCATTTAAGAGAAGAGAGGTCATAAATTAAGGAGAGGGTTGAAATGGCAAGAGGAAGCAGTAAATTCCGAACCCAAGTCCAACAGAAATGAAGCTTCCAGAGTCTTGTCTAAAACGCTAGACTGGTAACCTATTGTGATGGGCAAACATGGGCTGAGGTGTGAATACTTACCAAGAACAGGGCTTGACGAACTGTAAATCAATTTGTGAAAAAACTGAATGCCTGATATGACCACTTTAATGGAAGAGGCATTATTGTAATTGTTATTTTTTTTAAGGCAGGTTAAGAAAGAGGACGCCACTGTAACAGTAAAAGGAAATATTGAAGTTGAATAAAAGGTTTTTAAAACAATTCCAAGCTGACCAGTATGTTTGAAGGGTCCGAGGCAAGATCCTAAGAAGGGTTATTTCCTGTGCTTGTAGAATAAGAGGATAGAGATTATAGTTTACAGGAATGTCAGGTCTGATAAAGAAGGAACCGGCAATGGATGCAGATCCACTTCTGGAGCAAAGAGTCTGAATTTCTGAAATTGAAAACGAGAAAGAGCATCAGCAATCTACGTAATATAAATTGGTGGCAAAGTGATCCTTCTGAAAATGTTCATAATATGAGGAAGAACAACCTTTGTTTATGATTTCGACTGTTAATAAATTATCTGAATGGATGAGAACATTTCGTTATTATCATAACACTGGTTCCCCGAAATAGAAATGTAACCATTACTGTATGGGTATTTACCCCCCAAAGGCCCCGAAACCTGAATAAGATATATCAAAGCTGCTCGCACAGCCTGTGAGCCCCCCCCCCCCCCCCCCCGAGGGCATAAAAGTACTGCGCTCACAGACCTCCACGTCATTTTTCCTTCAAGCCTGCTGCAATCATGGACGAAACTGCAGTTCACCAGTGCCTCCTTGGCATGTTCTGGCCCCAGGCAGGAAGTGCATCTGAAGTGCTTGTCCTCAACAGGCAGAATTGCTGTGCATGTCTCGCAGGGATAAAACCCAGGCATGATGCAAGAAGTAAGCAAGAAGGAAGGGTCGGTTCTGTACCGGTTTGGTGACTTTAGCACCAGGTCAGTACGGTCAGGAATGGAGCGGGTTGGTGACCTCGGTACTGTTCCGGTAGTTCACAGTCACCGCGGGCAGCAGTGTACAGGGATGCCCACCACTGTCAGTACACATACGAAACTGAGGGAAGCCTGCTTTATAATGCTAAAAGCAGTCACCAAGCCGGCATCAAGATGCTGTGGATGAGATTGCAAGCAATCAACACCCGAAACACGTATCTTGGTCCTACGCAGCCTAGCAGCTGCTCTCAATGTACATGTGCAAAGCACCACGTTGCAGATCGTTAGATGCGGTAATGGTTATATTTCATACTTGAAAGGGAATTTACTTTTTAGCCCAGGAAGACCTCCAAAGGAATATGGCTACAGCAACTGGATACATTTCGTACAACGTGGAGGGCCGTTCTTAAATAAATATATTTATTTAAGAAGCTGCTAACCATTTTCCCTTGAACTGCCCTCCGAAGCCATAAGAAGAAAAATCATTGGTAAAAGCTGTAAATCTTCAGGTAGAAGACGACTGTCATCATAAAAAATGTAATTCCATTCCATTGTCCTAAAAGGAGTTTCAGAGAAACAGCAAAGCTGAGAGTAAAACCAGAACACCAGTGGAAGGCTGAACTGTGGAGACATGCTGGACACCCGCAGGTGGATAATGACCACAAGGATTTCAAGAACCAGAAAAGGCTGTTCAGCCCACCTATTCTCGCTCAATTTGGTGCCAGCATAGTCCATTAGCACTCAGGAGAGGAAAAACAAAAAAAAACATAAACAGGTAAGTAAGGGAAATTAAACCTCTGGGAATCCATGGCTGCAGGGACCACCCTTCCTCCAGATGGCTAGCTAAAGGTCTTATTGTGGACATTTGGATAGTGTGTAACTGAACGCCTGAATTACTTGGAGGTAGGACACCTGGTAGATGAGAGGCCGACTGTGACTGGCTGGGAGTGGAGGCCCGGGGATGAGATCTGCAGGGGCCTGCTGAACACCTTTTCTGGGCGCCAGCAGGATGCCCGCAGAGGATGGATGAGTTTGCTGGACGCCTGAGACACAAGTAGGGAAGATAGGATGCCTGGCTGAACAGGGGTCGATGATTTTGGTAAAACCATCTCAGTTACATATGTGAGCAGGAGGATGATGGGAAATGTAGTTCTGAGAGGTCCATGCGGGTTCATGGGAAGCCATCTTGAGACGGAATGCAATTTAAAAGTTTTAAAAAAATTTAATTTTTTTTTTAAAAAAACAATACACAGACCTTACGTAAACAGTTAGTGTTTACGTAACATAGTAACACATGGGAACATGTAACACAATGCAATAAAAAAAGGTCCTTATGTACCCTTTAAACACTAAAATTGCTCAGTTCATTAATGGAATTCACAAAATAGGGGATTAATTTTGTAATATTTAGTAGCAGTAGTATTTGCAGTGGTGGTGGTGGTATTTAAATGACTCAAGTGTCCTGTTACGGCTGGAGGATTCCGAATGGGGGATTGCGTACTACAAGATGGCTGGGTCCACGCCGACGAACAGCTGGGGAGGCTGTATGGCGTCTAGTTGCCTGAGTACGCGATTTGAGGTGACGTCGTTGCGGGAGCGACTCCAACTTGGATGCTTTTGCCGCGACTGCAGAGAGAAAACTGAATACTGATCCAAAAACAAAGCTGCAGCAGCAGAGAGAGAAGCGCTGAGAACGATGGAGTTAGGACCATGGCAGAGTGCAGCTGAGGGCGAGAGAAAGCCAGAGAGTGGCAGAGAATGAAGTGGAGAAAGACAGTGCCGCTCCGGTGACAGAGCACACACACCACCACCCGAAGAGCAGTCAAGGATGCCTTCCATGAGGAAGAGCGAATGCGAATTTAATCAAATGCAAGAGAGGGGTGTTACATTGGTATTTAAATGATTTTGATAGGTTACATTGAGATGATGAAATGTGTAGGGGCCATCCTTCCTCCCTAACTTTAGTTTATAAACTTGATCACATGGAAGAAGATTCACAGATTTCTTTCTTTATAGATTGGCTTGTAAACCTTCCTGCTATCAGAACAGCGTTCACAGTAATTGCAAACACGTCTCATATTTTCTGTCCAACCTTGTGTATGTAATTTCATATGAATTTGCAAGCAGGTATATATATATATATATATATATATATATATATATATATATATATATATATATATATATAAACTCTTTTATAATCAGCTATTTACATTGTATTGTTTGGATTATTATTATTATTATTTTTTTTATTATTATTATTATTATTATTATTATTTGGCAAACACCTTTATCCAAGGTGACTTACGGGTGTTACAGGGCAGTACAGGGTTACAATGCAAGATTAATATTTAAATACTGTAAAGTTTACAGTAAATGCAAATAATACTAATAAAATACAATATGAACTAGGGTGCAACAAGTAAGGATTACAACACGTTATATCTACAATGACATATTAGTAGCGCAGTAGTGCAAAGAAGTGCATTAGCTGAGGATCCAGTAACGTAGTGCGTAGGTCAGGCAAGTCCAGTACATAGTAGGAGGGGCAGATCAAGAGATCCACAAGTGCATTCTAAACTGGTGGGTCTATATAAAATGACAGGCAGAGATGCTGCTCTCTGGTTGGTCAATAACACGTTCCCTCCCATTGAGAATGTTTAGAACATCACCACGGCTGGAGCCTCACCACAAAATACTGATAATGACATATTGATCTACTTACAGATAAACAAAAACAAAATGAGATGGGAAAATTGAAAAACAGGGACCCATGCACCCCTCCCATTACAATAAAGCATGTACTACACCTGGCAAGTTTTTAATAAAAAATAGACAAGTCAGGAAACAGATATGCAACACTAACATTCAATGAAAATAATAAAAAAATCATAACTTTCACACTGAAACAACCAAATAAATTGTAGAATGAAATATGAGGACTTTAATAATCCACTCTGTCCTGTACTTCCACTGCAGAAATACATATAGGAATGCCTGACAACTCCCCTGTTTCTTATTTACATCCTTGGCACCTCCCACATCACCTACTCATTGAAACCAATAAGTACAAATTAATTTAGATCAATGACGTCAAAGCTGAGACAAGTGGTGGGGCCATCAAATAGATATACAAAACATTCAATAAGAATTGAAGTTACTGCTGTTCATATACTTGCCAAAGCTAGGCTTGAAACACAGTAACTAATGTCCATAACAGGTCACAAAAAAATAAGGCATTAATCTGAAGCTACTGGCAAGCGAGCCATGAAGAAACAAATACATGCTCCCATATCCTTACTGGCAGTGGCAGTCAACCATTCAAATTAAAATGGTCCTTCGTTCACACCGGAAATGACCTGGAGCAAAGAATCAATGCTGCACATGGTTCTCTAAATTAAATCATAATAAACAGAATGCTATGTGGCTACAGTTAATTCATACCATTAAAACAGACCCATGGATGACCCATCGAGTACGGTGGTACATTAATGCCTATGTCGGTAACAATTTCAAGTTGTTTATAGGAATACAGGTAAACATCAGCACTACCTTTTAAAATATTAAACAGTGTGTGTGTGTGTGTGTGTGTGTGTGTGTGTGTGTGTGTCTGTGAAACTATTTACAAAACCTTAATGCCAGCCTAACACACCACAAACTATTTATTTAGCCTTATGTTTATTTTGACAGATAAAGTTAGATTGGCTGTTTTTTATGTAGGTTTTATCATACATAAACTCCCAAGTGGGTCACATGTCATTTGTGCAGGGCAGCCTCACCAAGTTACCGATCTTGGCTGGGAAAGCACAGAAATCTTTGCATAGGCCTTTGCTCTCCCATGTAATTAGAGAGGAAGGTCAGCTTGTCAAGCTTCAGCAGTGTGGAGTAGTGGTTAGGGCTCTGGACTCTTGACCAGAGGGTTGTGGGTTCAATCCCCAGTGGAGGACACTGCTGTTGTACCCTTGAGCAAGGTACTTTACCTAGATTGCTCCAGTAAAAACCCAACTGTATAAATGGGTAATTGTATGTAAAAATAATGTAATATCTGTATAATGTGAAATAATGTATAATGTGATATCTTGTAACAATTGTAAGTCGCCCTGGATAAGGGGGTCTGCTAAGAAATAAATAATAATAATAATAATAATAATAATACTAGACAGATGCCCAGCAAGTCAGATGAAGACCATGAATGAAGGTCACCCCCTGATCTTCACACTGGTGGGTGGGTTTGAGTTTGAGTTGTTTAATGTCCTTTTCAAAAATCACTTTTCATCCATGGCTTTTCCATACCTGTACTGGCTCACGGTCAACCTTAACCTGCCCCGCTATCTCCATCATGTCCAGGGCCAGGTGGCAGATGGATTGAGCGTGATGGGTGCATGGCTCTGGTAGACCACTCACAGTCATGTACTTGTCCCCCACAGTCTCCACCTGTCAAAGTGATTCATTAGTTGAGGGTAGCCTTCTTACTGACATACAGTAACTGCATAGGTTTAATGAAAAATTAACTGCATGTCTAGCACTGGATTCTGAACTAATTATAGGGGGCAGGAGGGGGGTGGGGTGGGGTGAGGGGTGGACTTAGAGTACTGGACACCAATATAGGGCAGCAGTGTGGAGTAGTGGTTAGGGCTCTGGACTCTTGACCGGAGGGTCGTGGGTTCAATCCCAAGTGGGGGACACTGCTGCTGTACCCTTGAGCAAGGTGCTTTACCTAGATTGCTCCAGTAAAAACCCAAATGTATAAATGGGTAATTGTATGTAAAAATAATGTGTAAAAAATAATGTAATTGTATGTAAAAATAATGTGATATCTTGTAACAATTGTAAGTCGCCCTGGATAGGGGCGTCTGCTAAGAAATAAATAACAATAATAATATAATAAATTATTGATATAGGTTATATATGAGCTTATTTGGTACACATTGTAAAATAGGAGATTTTGAGGAGGGAAAAATTATAAAAAAAAATATAGAATAGGATTTAAAATAAAAGAAATCACGCTGGTATAGTACAGTATACAATAAAAAGTGATATTAGGTCAAATGGGGGTTCCATTTTGATCTTGTTGGGAAATTCTAATCTAGTCACCACGAATCATTATCACATTATTTATAAATATTATTCACGAAGCCACTAAATAATAAAATCCATTATCTGTTCATTTCTAATACACCAATGTTTTCTGCTGCAACTGTAACACCTGTCCTTTTTTTATAAACTGTCTTTGATATTTGAAACTGAGACTCGTTATGGTGATGTCCGTCTCTTACCTTGTAAACATAGGGATTCTTTCGTGAATCTGTCAGAATGTCAAACCTTGTGTAAAGGTCATTTAAGAGGTTGACAATTGTAATGGCTCCCTCTGCTGAGGCATGCTTGCTGCAGAAGGCGTTGAATCCCACAATGCCACTGAAGAGGATTGTCACATTGTCATATCGCTTTGCTGGAACAGGACGTTTGTGTCTCAGCTCATTGGCCACAGAAGGTGGAAGAACTGAATACAGCAGCCTAGAAAACAGAAAAGCCTATCAGTCTTTGTTCAGAATATTCATGACCTGCACACACAAAAAAGTACATTTAATGTCAAGGGACTTTTTTTAAAGAGATAATTAAGGTACTGCCAGTATATCTACATTCTACACAAAAAAAAATAATAATGATCCTCCATTGCTTTTTCATTACATTGAAATTACTGAGGCATTTCAGCTCATTTAATGCTCAGGTTTAAAAGCTCAATGCAATGATAGTCTGAACAAATTCACTAAGGCATTCAAAACCTCAACCTCAATGATGAGTGGTTATGGCAGGTGACTCGTGGACGTTTGTATTATGAACAGTAGCATTGCTAGAATGTGGGTTTGGGTAGCAGAAAACTCTTGCTTCCAGTAATGATATGCTCTACTTGTAAAAATAATTAAAACCATGGTGAATTAACAAATTGTACCAATCCGGATATGCACAAAAAAATTCTTGAGGGTTAATTTAGGCACTAATGTTTTTGATAAATTACTAAACTGATGTTCAATAGTTTAGTAACATCTCTCTTTTATGTTCCTATGCATGGTTACAAGCAGCATCATGACTCATTTCTCAGTCCTGTGAAGCAGATGAAACTTAATCAGAGTTCAACTAAAGTCAGCTAAAAAGTGGGTATTAGGTATTCATAAACATCAAATATAACCCCAGTAAGCATTTTGAAACAGTACCTCATATATTTAGACTGCAAGCCAAGTTATTTATATTTTAATACATTATTACATATAACTACAATAACTATATTCAAAACATATCTGTTTGTAATCATGCATGCTTGTCTTTACTTGTTATATTCTGAGTGTTGTGCAGCTGAGCTCTCACATTTCTAGAAAAAATGACACTGCAGTGCAATGTAAACATGAAAGGCTCAATGTTTCTTTATTTCCAAAATCCTCTGTTGATGCTTACCAGCTAACTAGCTAGTTTAATGTAATTCCCTTCTCATGAATTCTGCCAGGATCAGGCCCTTATTCATTTTAGCTGCAACTATGTGGAGATCCATTGCTCTCAATGGGCCCTTTTACCCAATGGAGTGAGCCGCTATTAAATTATCTATTTTATCTGTCAACCCATAATTAAGGTTTCGACTAGTGGCATATATACTGGGGTACCAGAGTCACTCAAGACACAGGGAATACCTTCAACAGTTTATGTCCCACCACTGCTCACTCATGATTGGACATCTGCATAACAAAGGCAGATCTTTGACTCTCCCATTGGTTAAACTCACTCAAGACCTTCAACCGACACAGGGAATACCTTCAACGGTTTATGTCCCGCCTCTGCTCACTCATGATTGGACTGCCGTGGAGAAAAAGCAGATCTTCTATTGGTTGATCACACCACAGGGCCTTCACAAAAACCAGAGAATACCTTGGAGTACATTTCGAAGCATCAGCAAGCAACTGTCAATTGACTGCAGTCGACAGTTTAGCTGCCGCTGTTTGGTCAGCAGAGAATAATTGAAGGCCCCGACGGTACACCCCTGGTTTCTTTTACTTCTGTGTATACAGGTGTTAATTCATATGAGTGAGTCACAGTTACTTAGCAACAAAAGGTTAATTTCAAGCTGAACAAGACTTTAAGTTTGTATTTCTAATATAAAAGGAGCAACTAAATGGTCTTGGTTTTGTTTCTGTTTAGCCACATTTCACAGAGAGTTGTATTTCAATTAGTGATTTAAAGGTTAAAATAAAGTCAAGCCGCATGACACAGCTTTTCCAATTCAGGCACAAAGACAAGGCAAACAAAATGTATTCTCTGGTCGCTTCATTCTAAATGTGTCAGAATTACCATTCAAATGGCAGGTTTTAGACCTTTGAATATTAAGTGGATCATTTTATATAGCCTGTATATAGCATGTATATTAGCAATATCTAGCATAGCAATATAAAAAAATGACAAACCTGTACCTGTATCTCTAGGTCCTATTCACAAAGCTTAAGCAACTGTTTTAATGAGTGTTTTGTTGAGGTCATTAGTCTATTTAAATAATTACGTTTACAGTTACCATTACCTTTTTTTTAAACTATTGAGCTATTTATGGAAAGGTTCTCAGTTTTTACAATTCAAAGAGAATGTTTCTAAACACACATGGAAAAACAATCCTTAAAAATCATTATTTAAAACAGTTTGTAAAAAAAAAAAGTGTCCTATTGTTTTCACAATCTAACATCTGCCTTGTACAGTAAAGTCTCATTATTAAGAACTCAGATTACACAAATGTATTCATAACAAATTTATTTAGGTCCCAGTCTCCATCTGAATAATAATATGTTAATATATAATACCCCTTATAAACACAAATTCACGATTGTACACAGCACACACATTTTCTTTTACTTTGCTGCAGTGTATTCTTTCGTCTTGAAGAAAGTGTGTCGTACCTGTTATGATACTTCTTCATTATAATTCAGTTTTGAATCGCTCTACCCTGAATTCCAAATCTTGGAACTCTTATACGATATCTGAGTTTTCAATTTTGCCTGGAAGTCTGTGTTAAACTTACAGCACAGACGTCTCCAGTCATGTTTCAGAATTCACTGCCTGCTCTCTGCCACATCAGAATGCAAGTAGTTGAGGTGTTTTTTTTTCATTTAAAATATACAACAAAATAATTACACAGAGACTCAAAATGCAAGCTTAGCATTCAATTTCTAATGAGTCAAAATGTGGCATTATTGGTGACATTTTGTGAATAAAAACCTCTATATGAGATACTGCACAATTTAAGACTACATTCACTGGACAGTGGTGTGTGTGTGTGTGTGTGTGAAATAGGATTGTGCTTGAGTGGGTTTGTACTTGAGTGGTTTGTATTGGTTTGGCTGCATGTTCAAGCGAATGAAAGCAGTTTTTTTGCTTGGTGTTGTAATTTAAAGGCCCCGTACAATGCACAGATTTTAGTACCACAGAAATGTCAAAATCTCTAATAATTATCACAAGGTATCACCATTTGTTCACAAATAAATCTGTAACTGATGCCCCGGGGGTAATTTAAATAGATATATTATTTGTGGTTTTAATCTGGTGTCATTTTTGATGTTGTTTAAAATGTTGTGGATGTCCGTTTTGGTCAACTCATTTAAATACCTGTCTGTCTTCTTCTTTTCATCCTCCAGTGCTCTGAGAGTGTGCTGCAGTCTATCAGTCAGGATTTCGAGCTCCTGGGTCAGCTTGTACTCTTCCCTGAACTGCTCCCCTAAGAGGACGAGATCGCGTGTGGCATCGTGTAACGGGATGTCACTCAGATACAGTCCTCGTCTAGTCAGGTCATCAAGATTCATCACACTATAATAAAAAAGCACCTTCATTTTAGCAGTACTACCATTTCTGTTTTAGCAGTGCCACCATTTTTTTTAAACCAGTGTTTTACACAAATCCGGTCCTCAAGGTTAAATTGGTTTAAAAGTAATTTAGGGTATAAGTGGAACAAAGACTAGGAGGAGTCTGGACCTTTAGGACTGGAATTGTGCATCCCTGCTTCTGCACATGCAATATGCATGCAGAAAGGAAAAAGGGAGCTGGAGCGAACATGTTCTTCTGGAATTCGAACAGCCTTGAACAAGAATTTTCCAGCTTATGGCACTGTTTGTTAAAAAAGGCTTGTATGGAGCGTGCATCTAAAACCTGATCAATAGATTTTAGTCAACTTATTTGTATTTAAATAGCCTTAAATAACTTGAATTAACCTGTTTGACTGAGCAATGTAATGAGGAAGACACAGTTTGTGATTATGACGACAAGTGATATTGGTCGATTGTATGTTGTAAAAAAAGGAATCAATTAATTAAATGATCCAACCCTATACAGTGCCTTGCATAAGTATTCACCCCCTTGGACTTTTCCACATTTTGTAGTGTTACAACCTGGAATTAAAATGGATTTAATTAAGATTTTTTGTTACTGATCTACACAAAATAGTCCATAATGTCGAAGTGGGGAAAAAAATCTACATATTTTTCAAAATGATTTACAAATAAAAAACTGAAAAGTCTTGATTGCATAAGTATTCACCCCCTTTGCTGTGACACCCCTAAATAAGCTCTGGTGCAACCAATTGCCTTCAGAAGTCACATAATTAGTTGAATGGAGTCCAATCTGAGTGTCACATGATCTCAGATTAAATACACCTGTTTCTGGAAGGCCCCAGAGTTTGTTAGAAAGCATATCTAAACAAACAGCATCATGAAGACCAAGGAGCTATCAAAACAAGTCCGGGATAAAGTTCTGGAGAAGCACCAATCAGGGTTGGGTTATAAAAAAATATCCCAAACTTTGAACATCCCCCGGAGCACCGTTAAATCCATTATTAAAAAATGGAAAGAATATGGCACAACCGCGACTCTGCCTAGAGAAGACCCTCCACCAAAACTCAGTGACCAGGTAAGGAGGGCATTAGTCAGAGAAGCAACCAAGGGGCCAATGGTAACTCTGAAGGAGCTGGAGAGATCCACAGCTGAGATGGGAGAAACCGTCCATGGGACAACTATAACCCGGACGCTCCACAAAGCTGGGCTTTATGGAAGAGTGGCGAGAAGAAAGCCATTGCTGAAAAAAACCCATATCAAATCCAGTTTGGATTTTGCCAAAAGGCATGTGGGAGATACAGCAAACATGTGGAAAAAGGTTCTCTGGTCTGATGAGACCAAAATTGAACTTTTTGGCCTTAGCGCAAAACGCTATGTGTGGCGCAAAGCCAACACTGCTCATCACCCTGAGATCACCATCCCCACGGTGAAGCATGGTGGTGGCAGCATCATGTTATGGGGATGCTTTTCATCGTCAGGGACTGGGAAACTGGTCAGGATTGAGGACAAGATGGATGGAGCCAAATACAGGGAAATTCTAGAGGAAACCTGTTTCAGTATGCAAGAGACCTGGGACTGGGGCGGAGGTTCACCTTCCAGCAGGACAATGACCCTAAACACACAGCCAAAGCTACACTGGAGTGGTTTAAAAACAAGAACCTGAATGTCTTAGAATGGCCCAGTCAAATCCCAGACCTCAATCTGATTGAGAATCTGTGGCAAGACTTGAAAATTGCTGTTCACCAACAGTCCCCATCCAAATTGACAGAGCTTGAGCAATTTTGCCAAGAAGAATGGGCAAAAATTGCAGGATCCAGATGTGCAAAGCTGGTAGAGACTTACCCAAAAAGACTCACAGCTGTAATTGCCGCCAAAGGTGCTTCTACCAAGTATTGACTCAGGGGGGTGAATACTTATGCAACCAACACATGTTTATTTATTTTTTTTGTTTAATTAACTTTCGTGTCACAATAAAAAATATTTTGCACCTTCAAAGTGTTAAGTATGTTGTGTAAATCAAATGGTAAAAATCCCAATTAAATTCATTTTAATTCCAGGTTGTAACACTACAAAATGTGGAAAAGTCCAAGGGGGGTGAATACTTATGCAAGGCACTGTATAGTGTAAAACATTGCAGTGGGCTTTAGGTGTTTTTTGTCTTTTTTAACTCTGGTTTGAATCCACATAGACTACCATTGAGCTCAAAAGGATATTGTTTATGAAAGGTATAAAGCTTTTTGAGGTTAAGACTGGAATCTGTTCAAAAGTCAAACACTAAAAAGCCTATTTAAAATGAACAAAAAAAACTTGCTTGTGAAGCACACCACAGGGTCTGGAATGAACAAGTTTTCTAGCAGTTCTCCAGGAGGAGTGAGGAACAACATCACCTGCACTAAAAACCCACTGAAATTCATAAAGCTGTTCTCAGAGCTGGAAATCACACTGTGTCCATTCTCTAAACAGCAGGGGTAAAATTAATAACCAGCTTTTTGTATTTCTCATATCAGACCATCTTTAGACTGGTATGAATGCAAGTTATATACAGACACACAAACACACTCACAGGTCTTCAAGAGCAGCGTACCTGGGGGAACAAAGTAAGAGGATGTTGTCAGCTTCAGGCAGGTAGATCATCTGGCCCTTGAGCCGCAAGCAGCTGATTTCAGCACCAGTCAACTCATCTTCACACTCTGACTTTTCTACATTCAGCAAACCCTCCTTGGAAGAAACATATTCTGTGATGAATTAGTAATAACACTTACTCATACGTTTAGTCAGACCGACAAAGCACCCATATAAAGTACATTTTTATGTAAAATGGATCTCTTCAGACAAGAAACAATTAATTTATGCAACAAATTTGTATACAGTACCAAATGAAAGGGACGATATGACTTGATTAATTTTAAGTTGATAAATCTAGCACAGTCAACAAACTTATTAATTTTCTTTTTATGTAAACCTGTTCTTTCATACTGAAACAGCTGTAAGTTTTATTTAAAAGAGTTATTGTCCAAAAGATAACACAATAGTGAAACTTCTATACAGAAACTAGTCTGTGGTATTTCTAGTTGGGAAGCAAAATGTAGATAACCAAGGCTGTAATATCAACTTTCATATTTTCAATAACATAACTCCATGCAGTAGAACTCTACATGACTCACACCCTGTGCTTTGGAATTTGAGAAACTGAGACACATACATTAGGCAGCAACTTGTACATGCACCCACCTACAGCATATTAGTGCTTGTGTCACTGAACAACACATTCAAACTGTATACATGGATGGCAAAGATACAAATACATTCTTTTATTATACATTTTCAAAAACATTTCAAATTTATCAGAGGGACAAGACGTTATGGCAATTCTCCCAACATTCTACGGGAAGGGACTATTTTATAGTTTACTACATGCCTTGAGATCCAGCATTTCTGATTACCCAGCGCCAAGACTGCTGAATTCTATCAGCTGGTATGCCAGTAGAGACTTTTAGACTGAGCTAGTAGAGTATAACAACATTATCACTGGTACTCTTTTTTGTGCAGAAAATCTATTTGTACATTCCTTGTTGTTTTACTTGAATTCAGCTTTTTTTAATATACCACAACAGAACAAAGTTTATATTCCTTTAGGTTACCTAATACCTTCCTGTACATATTTAACAAAAACCTACATATCCTGTAAAATGCCATGTCTTTATGTCCTACCACAAATCAAGAGGTTACCTTGCTTCTCAGAACGAACACAGTGTTGATGTGTGATAGGATTCCATGGAAACTGAAGTCGATGTGTGGGCGGACCAGTGAGAAAACTGAAACCAGGTTGCAGTCTCCAGGCTGGAGCTGAAAAAAAAGAGAAATATGTATTTAGACCAAATAAATGGTTTCTGATGATGGCATCTCTTGCTATAAAGTAAAATCGTAATCACTACTGCTAAAAGGATCTAGCAATTTGAATGTTAGATTTGAAGATTACTGACAGGAACATGTTTACATTTTCCACAAAATCCACTGTATATGTGTATAAGTGTCACATAGAGATGACAAATGTACAGACTGACACACACACCAATATATAATCTGATACCCTCAATAACTTATGATAAACAATTTTAATGCCCAGCTTGGATAAGCAGTTATGGAAAAATGAAAAGTGTGACATGTTAGACCGCCTTCACAATATACCTGTCAGGGATAATAAGTCAAATAATAGCTATACAGTATGTATGGATCTTACAATTTCTGCTGTCATTCCAATACAACAAATCATACTGTACATTACATGTCTGATTATGAAAATATATGATGTATGATGGTTAAAATGAAAACCTGGAGTGCTTAGCACTCCAAGGCCTACAGACGGCTTTACTTTCCAAAATACTTCACAGAAACTACAAGACTTCAACTGAGGGACACCAATGTGAACCAAAGAAAAATCTAGATCTCAGAGATATTTGGAAATTCAATTACAGCTTTTTCATTTTACCAATAGTGTTACATTTCAAATATGCCAGAACCCCTACCTGTGGAAGCACACGGAAGATAGCATTGCCACACTGAGTCAGTTCAAGGTTTCTGTCAAACATGATGTGGAAGGGAAACGCCTTGCAGAAAGTATACGGACTGATTCTGGTTTCCTGTGTACCATTCTCCTCAAACCCATCCAGGTCTTCATAAAACGCCTCCTCTTCTGAGTCTTTCTCCTCAATAAGGAATTTAATATGATCACACTCCTCACTCTTCTGTTGTATAACCTTAAACAGAAAAATAAATAATACTCAATCCACCAGGATTAGGTATTAAACATGATCCTTCTATTGAGTCATTCAATTCTAAATCAAAGAACCAGCTTTACTCATGCTAAAGCCACAGTGTTCTTTCCCATCAAGCAGAGATGGGAAACTCAGGCCCTTCAGGGTCTGAATAAAATCAACATTATTATAAAGGATACCTATGGCACTGCCATAAACTTTAGTTCAGGACCAGGTATTTGTTCCAACTATGTTCTTAAGTGTTCTTAAGTGCAGGTAATTATTTTATTATATCTCTTGAACCAGTCAATGCAATGGAGATAAGGTAAACTTTCAAATGTAAATCGATTCACATTCACTACAGAAAAGGAAGGAGGTGATTTTGCTCATTTACAATTTAGGTTATTCTTTTTCATTACAAATTGTTAACAAGGCAATAAAGAAAAACATAATCTGTTTATGTTGTGGTCAGCAGATCTGAAATTGACTAGCTCTGTTCTTTAGCATTGGAGAAGAATACTATCACACAGGCACACAATTTTCAGGAGTTTGTCAATAAACAGTAACATTTTCTGGCAAGGATACAAACATCCTATTACAGGTATCAGTACCATTCTATAACAAATATCCATACATGGTTTCGTATAAATAACCTTGACCAACCTCTCAGTTTAACCTCACCCTGTTGTGCAAACAAACTAACCTCTGTTTGTGGGTACCGTGAAAAAAAATCTGCATTAATATGCTCTTTGCCCTTTCTGTACTTGAGCTCAAAACAGTACGGTTGCAAAGACAAGAACCAACGGGTCACCCTTGCATTCCCGTCTTTGTTGCGGTAAAGCCATTTTAGGGGTGCATGGTCTGTTACTAAGGTAAATTTTCTACCCCATAAGTAATAGCGTAGAGCCTCTACTGCCCACTTAATAGCCATACACTCCTTCTCTACGGTGGCGTATTTGATTTCACTTGGTAACAACTTCCTGCTTAAAAACAAGACTGGGTGTTCCTCTCCATTCCTTTCTTGTGACAATACAGCCCCTAAACCTACAACGGAAGCATCAGTCTGCAAAATGAAGGGTTTATTGAAATCTGGGCTGATCAACACTGGCTCCTGACAAATGGCTGTTTTTAAATCTTTAAAAGCCCTTTCCGCTTCCGAGTTCCAGACAATTTTGTTTGACTTTGTTCCTTTCGTCAGCTCTGTCAGGGGAACTGCTCGAGTAGCCAAAATCTTTTATGAATCGCCTGTAATAACCTACTAACCCCAGGAATGCCCTCAGCTGTTTTTTATTTGCTGGTTGCTTACAAGCTTGAATTGCATGTATCTTCCTATGTTGGGGTTTTATTTCTCCATTCCCTAGTATAAACCCCAAATACTTAGTTTCCTGTAAGGTGAACACACACTTCTTTTTATTTGCGGTCAGTTTACCGTCCCGCAACGCCTGTAATACTGCGTTCACCTGGTGTAAATGGGATTTCCAATCCTTACTAAAAATGACCACATCATCTATATATGCAGCAGCGTACTGCTGATGTGGACGAAGAACTTTGTTCATCAACCGCTGAAAAGTGGCTGGCGCGCCATGAAGGCCAAATGGAAGCACTGTAAACTTAAAAAGACCCTCCGGCATAGCAAACGTTGTTTTTTCTTTTGAGCTTTCTTCTAAAGGAACCTGCCAATATCCTTTAGTCAGATCTAACGTGGTAATATATTTAGCCCTGCCCAGTTTCTCAATCATTTCATCTATTCTGGGCATGGGATATGCATCAAACTTTGATATCTCATTAACCTTTCTAAAGTCAATGCAAAACCTTACTGTACCATCGGGTTTCGGGACCATTACCACTGGACTTGACCAGTCACTGTCCGATTCCTCGATTATTCCCATTTTTAACATACTCTGTATTTCTGCTTTCATACCCTCTCGCTTAGCTTGTGGGATTCTGTATGGCCTTTTCCTGATCACTACCCCTGGGGGTGTAATAATCTTGTGTTCCACAAGATTAGTCCTTCCTGGGACCTCTGAAAAAAACATCTAGATTTGTTTGTATTGAATGATTTATTTCTTTCTTCTGTATCTCAGACAACTGTTCACCAATCTGTACATCTGCCACATTCACGTTCAACATTCACTGTCAGATCCCCCTCATTCCATGGCTTCAGCAAATTAATGTGAAACAGCTGATATGGGTTTCTCTTACCTGGCCTAAACAACCGATAGTTGACATCAGAGATTTTTTCTACTACCTGGTATGGCCCTTGCCATTTAGCTATAAACTTGTGTACATGTGAAGGTAATAAAACCAAAACTTTATCTCCTACTGCAAACTCCCTTAATCTAGCACCTGCATTGTAATGTCTCTGTTGTTTCTCTTGTGCACTTTCCATGTTCTGTTTGACAATTTCAGCAACTTTTCCCATTTTTGCACTTGACAGACATACTCAACTACATTTTGGCCCGAACTTGATTTCTCCTCCCAAGCTTCTTTAACTATGTCCAAAATCCCACGGGGCTGTCTGCCATACAGCAACTCAAATGGCGAAAACCCAGTGGAACTTTGGGGTACTTCCCTAAAAGCAAAAAGCACAAAGGGCAACAGCTGGTCCCAGTCCTTACCATCAGGGCGCATTACTTTCTTTAACATTTGCTTTAGTGTTTTATTAAACCTCTCCACCAAACCGTCTGATTGTGGGTGGTAAGCCGAGGTCACTATCTTTTTAATATTACATAGCGTGCACAGTTCCTTCAGTATTGAAGACACAAAGGGAGTTCCCTGGTCGGTAATGATATTGTTTGGAAAACCCATTCAACTAAAAACTTGCAACAAGGCTCGAGCTATGTTCTTGGCGCTGGCAACTCTTAATGGAATCGCTTCCGGATACCTAGTTGCGTAATCTACTATAACCAAAATGTGTTTGTACCCCGAACTCGTTTTTTCTAACGGCCCCACCAAATCCATGCCAATTCGGGAAAACGTAACTTCAATTATGGGCAAAGGAATCAAAGGAGCGGGTGCAGGCTTTCTTTCTGAAATCAATTGACATTCTTTGCATTGATTACAACGATTAAGAATTTCTTGATAAATCCCAGGCCAGAAGAATCTACTTAAAATCCTTTCCCTAGTTTTTTGAGCCCCTAAGTGGCCACTCAACACATGACTATGTGACAGATGGAAAATCAGTTCTTTAAATTTACCAGGAACCAATAACTGTTCTAACCAATCACCTTGATCAGTTTTGGTTACTCGATACAATAAGTCATGTCTGGTGATAAAATGTGGAAGAGGTAGGCTGTCTCGGATATTTTCATAGTCGTCATCAATTTCAACGACTTGGCTAAAAGCAGCACGTAAATTTGGGTCTGCTGCCTGCTCTTTCCTGAAATCCAATTGCGATACCGGCAACTCATTCCACATTTTCACGGACATACTTTCTTGTGAAATCAACGTTTCGGCTTTTCTAAACCTTTCTTGTTTTGAAGTTTCCCTTTTCTTTGTATGTTTTCCTGATGGTAATCTTTGTGGTTTAGGCTGACCGCTGCTCTCAGGTATAATATCCCCACCTCTCCCAGACTCATTATCAGTGTTTACCATAACGTTACAGAGTTGCCTCTTTTCTCGTTCCCTTTTCCCTATAACCCCGTCTTGTTTTTTTAATTTCCTGGACTTTCTTGTCTACCCGGTTCTGCAAATATCCCATCTGAAAAATCAAACAACGTATGTCCCTCAGACACACCTTCATTACATTTTTCAGCAACTGACATTGAGGACAATTTCTTTTGGTTCTTGATCAGCATGTTAAAACTAGGACAATCTCTCCCTACAACTACCGGGTAGGGAAGACGGGGAAATACTCCAAATTTATAGCGTTCTGGTTCTCCACCAATCTCTATCTCCACTAACTTGGCCGGATAGGTTTTAATGTCACCATGAATGCAATTAATCCTAACTTCGTTACACTCTGGTGAATTTAAATGTTCAATTAGTGATGCAGTGATCAAACTTTTCCCACAGCCTGAATCCAAAAGCGCTACCGTCTCCCTACCAGCTACTTTAACAGTAGACAAATAATCCCCCTCCAACATTCGTGAGGTAAACAAGTTATTAACAGTGGTGACGTAATTGCAGGTATAGTCACAGGCCCCATATGCATCACCCCAATCACACTCCATATTTTCTACCCCTTGGGTTTTTCCACATTGTCTAGCAATGTGCCCCTTCTGATGACAATTAAAACATATAATGTCAGGGTTGTCCCGTCCCATATATTTTTCACCCCAAGGTCCCTTCACAGCCCGTGGCTGCTCTTCGCCACCCCGTTTCCTAAGCACAGTCTTACCCACGTCAGTGTGTTCCTGCCTCTTCAGGAATGGGTTGCGCGGGTTGAAGCGGCGTTGTCCCTCCGGGGAACAACAAGCCAAACCTGTCGGCGGCTGTATGACTCTCGACCAGAGATATCAGTTCATCGGCGTTGGCTGGATTGGCCTGTCCAACCGTTTTCCTCAAAAAAAACGGCAACGCTCTCAAATACCGGTCCATAACAAGTAATTCCACGACCCGTGCTGAGGAGTTGAGCTCCGGTTGTAACCATTTTCGGGTTAGATGTATCAGGTCAAACATTTGAGACCGCGGCACTTTATCCTTTAGGAACTGCCAGTCATGGAACCGCTGAGCTCGTACAGCTGTAGTAACTCCCGCCCGGGCCAATATCTCCTTCTTCAACTGACTGTAGTCAGCAGCCGAGTCCGGCTCCAAGTCAGAATATGCTTTTTGGGCGTCCCCTATCAGGAGTGGTGCTAAGATCCCTGCCCAACGAACCTGCGGCCATTTCTCCCGTTCCGCTGTCCGCTCAAAGGTTAGCAGAAAAGACTCCACATCCTCCTGGTCAGTCATCTTTTGTAAGAGAGGAGTTGTTGGTCCAGCCCGTTCTTCAAACAGTTTAGTAACTTGTTCTTGCATTACAGTCAATTGTTGCTGTATCGTCCGATTGGCCTCGTGCTGCATAGCACTAGCCTGCAACAGTGCCTGTACTGCCGCCTCCATGATCCACTTTTATCACAGTACAAAGCCAGAGTCTGAATTTATTGTCAGACAAAACAAGCCCCACTTCTGGTACCACAATGTGACGATCTGCGTTCCTATCGCAGATTTTGCTTCAATCAGACACTCGACAACCAGATGCAAAGAAACGCCGTAGCGTGTGTTTATTGTTTACACACTGAAAATAAAATAAAGAAAACAAAACCTAACCCAGTCCCGGGTCCTAACTAAACAAATCGTTCCCTAACTAATGATGGGGCAGCCTAAGCCTGTTACCTCGTCTCCAAAACCCAAATCGTAATCCAAAATACCTTTCCAAAATGTCGTTAACCAGTTCACAATACGAATACTCTTTTCCTTGTTTTCCGTTTTTTACTCTCCCACTCTCCAACTCAGCTCCTACCATCACCCTCGCTCAAACACTCACCAAACAGACATTTTAAATGGTAACCAATTATATCATTAAACAATTGACATGTCATTAAATTGGATAATTAATTTGAACTGGAGCCAGCCTTGACTCCAGTAGCTTCCACCTGGTCCTAGTGTCCCCCAGGTATTGTCTCTGAACAATAATAAATATTTGTTTTAAACCATACTTTTTCTTCATTTGTACTTTCCCTTATTTAACACACAGTTATTATTTACAAAGTGTATTCTTTAACCCATTAATTTTTGATCCCAAACACTTTTTATTAATTTTCTTTGTTTACCAACCAGTTGGTTTACGTTGTCTTTCACCTTTTTTGTTCGTTTCCTTTAACCAATCCCTCACACTATATATATATATATATATATATATATATATATATATATATATTGTATATGTCATGGGAAGGCAGTGTTTAAGATAAGAACCTAGTCAGCGTACCCGCAAACAGCCAAGTGAGATCAATTATGCCCGTGCCCAAATTACTTTGAGGACCACTGATCTAGATAAATGACTCATCATATTTAGAATGGATGTCAAACCAATTCTTCCCGTCAGTCACAGGATAATTAGATTGTAATATACAGTCAGAATTTAACTTAATAGCCTTTGGCATAAACAGTCAAAAGTATTTGATCCAATATTTAAAAGTATTTATGAGCGTAATCATATATAATACTTATCATTTGCCTTTTGAGATGGTGTAAAAAAATGAGCACCCAATTAAATCAATGTATATATATATATATATATATATATATATATATATATATATATATGTATGTATATATGTGGCAAAGTGCCCGCCCCTGTGTGTATTTTGCGTGTTATGTGTTGTATGTATGGTGCATATGTTAATGTTGGTGTATAGATTGGTACACGGGATATAAACGGGTCTGTGTTTCACGTGTATTTAAAGTGTAGATTTGTATTTAGGCACGAGGAGAGCACAAATCACTTCACGTGCTGGTTAAATGTAATATGTGAGCACGGGGTTGCACAGAATTAATTCACGTGCTGGGATTCAAGTGAATAATTAATTAGTAATTGAATCCCAGCACAACAGTATAAATAGGCACATTTTTAGTCACTCGGGGTTAGGTGTTCGGAAGAGGAGAACGGGAGAGAGAGAGAGAGGAGAGTTAAAGATCGTAAAAGTAAAGATAAGTGTGTGTACTCACCGTGTTTGTTTGTCTCCGTGCACCGTTTGTGTTTAGTGCGTTTTGTTTGTCTTTTTACTTTGGCGTATAGTGCCGTGTCCTGTTTTGTGTACCGTTTAAAACCTTTTATTTGTTAATAAACGCTGAGTGCAGCCATTGCACTCAGCTCATCACAACCACTGTCTGTGTTTGAATTCCTTTCTGGTCTGACGCAACCCACTCTGGCCGTATTTGTGACAATATATTAATTAAAAAAAAAACTGTAAGAAAAACAAAACGAATGCTTTTTAAAAGTAAACATAGTTTGGGCATGCCTCTTAGATGTAAGTGGGGGTTGCTTTTTCTAGAGACACAGGCTAAGCTCATCACATATCTGACAATTGGGCAGGCCAAAGCCATTTGCTGTCTTGAGGGTCACAACAGAGATACTACACACCCCCACTATCCCGCCCAATCACCATAACTTTTGAGTTTTAATGCAATATGTTATTGTTATATAGTATTGTGAACAGGGTGGCTGTAGGGGTAACGTCAGACCAGAAAGGAGTACACAGACAGACAGTAATGGGGTTGAAACGGAGACGCAATGGCTGCGCTCAGTGCGTTTAATAAACAAACAAAAATAAAAGGTTGAACAAAACACAGGACACGGCACTCGAGGCCAAAATAAATAGACAAACAAAACGGATTAACACTAAACAAAAAGTGGACGAACAGACAAACAAACAAACTTATATTTACTTTTTCCTTAGTTTTAGTTTTTTTAATTCTCTCCTCTCACACACCCGTTCTCCACTCACCGAACACACAACCCTGAGTGAGTGCTTTGTGCATCTATATATACTGTTGTGCCAGGATTCAATTACTAATTAATTATTCACTTGAATCCCAGCACGTTAACTAATTCTGTGCAACCCCGTGCTCACATATTATTTATTACATACTTTAAATGCACGTGAAGTGAAGTGCAATCCCCGTGCCTAAATACAGTTATACAATTTAAACACTCATGCTCATTAACCACATTATATCCCGTGTACCAACTACAATACACCAACATATAACACACAAATGCACACAGGGGCGGGGCACATTGCCACAAGTATATAAAGAGGTTAGACTCAATATTTAATTACTGTGGGAACCAAAACAATTTTCTATTTTAAGCCTTGGCTCATGTCTTCGGGAGAGAAAACCCCAACCTTTTTGTTTGTTTTTTTTGCAGGCAATATGAATGCAATTCTATCTGGGGCCATGCCAGACAAACAAAAGTTTTTTTGTTTTTGTTTTTGTTTTTGTTTTTTTGTATTTAGGAAGTAAAGTTCAAATCCATTGGCCTTAACCACCACAGCCAAAAACAATCTTCTTTTGCAGATCCCCTTCATGGATGTGCTCTTAAATTTGATAATAGCTTTGCTGAGTGAATGTACTACAAAGTTATAGTTTAATAAAGAGAAAACGAGGATTGTTGTGAACATTGGTATTTAAACAGCAAAAACGTAAGCAAGTAAGATACCTTCATTTCTATTTCAGTTCCATGGATCTGCTGGGCCACTGTTTTGATGATCCCGATAACTATATCTTGCAGTCCTTCTCGTTCAGAGTAATAGTGCAAAATGAGGTTATTTCCTTTTTCTGCATCTGTGCATCGAAAGGATGGTGCCCGCATTCCAGGATAGATGGTACCCAAGTGGTCATGTAGAGCATCAAGGTTCTAAAAAGATGAGGACAGATTACCTTCTTTTTTTGTTTTTTGCATTGCTAGAATTGCTCTATACAGTAACATTTATGATTTTACTGTACCTCTGGTATTAAAGGTGCGGAACCCTGTAAAGTTTTGTTTTTTTAATTACATACAGTACACCCTTGCTTTAAAACCACCTCAGTAAAAGTGCCACCTCACAGTTTAGACTACTTTTATTCTCCTGTTGATTTCAATATAAGGCCACCTTCAATATTACGTTTACCCCTGTAATCAATATTAAGGCCACCATCAGCAGTTCCAAATGTACCAAGCCACTGTTTAAAAAAACTCTCTAATAAGACCAACATGCAGTAAACATAAATGCAACATGATGTAACTCATTTACACATTTGATAAAGTAGCACACGTTACACAGAAGAAAACTGTTGTAAAAGAAAAAAAAAACACCATAGTAAAGTTCCCTGACAAATGTAACTTCAGCCTTAAGACCAACCCACTACTAAGGCCTCGTTTTGTTGTTCCTGTGACTGGCAATAGCAGCAAGGTTTCACTGGGTTTATGAGGGTTGCTTCCCTGATATAAAAGTTGTGCTGCATGTACTGTAGTAGCATTAAGGAGGGATGAAGCGTGCAGCTGAAAAAACCTTAGGTAATGTAAACAAACCAAGTCGACGATGTCTATTTTCTGATGAAGCAAAGTGCACAGAAGGCTAAACCATGGAAGAGTCTACTCATATTATAGTGTAAAACTTCTCATGATTGTGGGGGACTGCAGCAGGAAGATATACATAAAATGGAATGCTGCATTACACACAGATAAAAGAAACCCATTTCTCAATATCAGAATCTTTATTTCAGAAATTAAAAACAATGTCACAGTGTACTCAACAACAGAACTCTGAATGGAAAATGCTTGCAGTGTTTACACAGATGTATTGACTTTGTTTTGATAGCTCTTAGTAAAAAATGCAACATGCGGCTTCTCAGATATCCCCCTACAACTCATCTCATTTCCCACAGGCCTCTTCAAAACCCTAAATTAGATTTCAATGGAATATAATCTAGAGTGAAAGGTTACAGTCCAATTTGTTTCAATATGTACCCAGTCTGTTTAGATACAAATTAATAAAATCATCCAAACATATCTAATTTATCAAAGGAATTGCTCAATAACCTTAGCAATATGTTAACAATAAAGTCAGAATGTACATATTTTGCAGAATTCAAAAACATTTTATATTTGTAAAACAGTCCAATATAGATTTGGCTTATTTAACAACAGTCTAGAACAGTTCAGTGAATACAACATCAAATGCTATTTAATCCAGCAAAACAACTTGTGCTTTGTAAATAATATACTTGAAGTGAAATAATTCTATCAACATTATTGTATTGTTAAAATGCTGTTGCAAACTTCATTTTTAACCAGAAACCATTTTGGGGGAATTCTTTTTTTTTTTTTTTTTTTTTTTTTTTTACAATGTGTTAGATTGCATTACTAAACCATTGTTTGTGTCAAAATCTGTGAAGCCAGCAGCTCGATATAAACATGAAATGAACACAATTCCATTATTTTGTTAATTATACTTCAAAGCTTACCTGCAAGAATTCCCGAACATTTGATCCTAAAACACGCAGGATTGTATCATAACCAGACTCCTGGCAAAACTCAAAAAACATTTTCCCAAACATTTGTAGAATCTCACCGGCATTTATCTCTATTGAAAAAAAAAATGAAATGAAAGGTATTTTTGAACATAGATTCAATGGACAGGCAGTGCTTTAGTGTTCATATTATACTACTTTATTATTTTTATTAATTACTGTTCAAATTTATTTCTTTAAACAACAGCACAAATCATATGGCACATCATCAGCCTGCACTTCTCATGTTCCTCTTACATAACAGTGTATCACGTTTGTGTTGCTTTATCACATGCAAAATAGATTTCTGTTTCATGCTGCAATATTATTCCAATGCAACAGTTTCTGTTATACCATCACATGCTACTGAGATGTTAATTAATAACTCAAGTAATAAAAGTAAAAGCATGCACATGAACAATGCAAGCACTTACTGAGGATTTTACTTGCTGCAGCAACTAGGTCATATGTTTTGGTGTCATCGTAAATTATTCTGACCAGAAACTGTCCTTCCACATCCAGCTGTGCTTCCTTTCTGGCAACAAATTCAGATTCATTTGTTTCATACCAAGAGAGCAAATTCTACTTGTCTAATAATAAGCTAAATGTATATAAGCAGGAATTCAACTGTGGGAAATGCCTGCAGTGGTGTCTTTTTTACTACAATATTCAGAATGGTGTGGTCCCATAGTTCCAGAATATTGAAACAACTGGGTTAAAATTAAGATAACTAAGCCATTGTTGAGAATATCATTTTTATAGTGATTTTATCCACAGTGAATATTGTGAAGGTAATTTCTTTTACAAATGTGCAGTTGTATTTTTGCCTTGGATTGGTTTGGGATTTTTTGGGAGCCCATATTTATACCTAATCTGTGTTTTCATTGCTACTACAGTACCTCCATCTTCCCCTCTTCCACCTCTGCAATGATATCTCCCTCTAGGGGCTGGTATATAATGTGTTTACATATTTTCAGAATGTAGCAACTTTTATTTTAGTGTTTTTCACCTACATATGTGGTTTTTCATGATGTTCTTTTGCACTGCACACTGTAGCTTTAAAGTTTAATGTTTGTTTTGTGCAAATATTTGAAATGACAAAACAGTGGACATACTGCAGCAGCTCTGAATTGTATTTCATCAGTCATTAAATATGTTAACTGCACTTCTTGATTCTTTAGCGTGACTGTGTGCTGCGCTCTACATTTGAATTTTAAGAATGCCTAATTGTAAATGTAATCTATCTACCTAATGTTAATAATGCCTGTAATTATGCCCCTGCCTGAGTCAGATGCCAGAACACTGCATGTGCGTTACAATATTTCATGCTGCAAAACTGGCATTAAAAATCTAGCTTGACATTCATGAAACGCATGATTAATAACAGTTTTTTTATGGTTAGTGTTTGCATTATGGTTAAGGGTTGGTGTTTGGTTTAAAATAACTGGGCTTCTGTTAGTATTAATTTTATTTGGAGTTAGTAATTACAAAGTGAACAATAAATCTGGGGCTGAGGAATGTGCATGGACTCAGTATCCATTTTAGGACAGCAACTAGAGTCACCATAAGAGATCAAACTAAGAAAAAGATTGCATGAGACTGATTTGAGATCAAGGCCAGCTACAGCTTCTCAATTGACCCCACAACACAGAAGAGATCGCTGATGACTGACTAGAGCACCAGAACTGGCAGCTTCTTCATTGGGCACCTGTTTTGTTCACTGATGAATCAAGGAATCAAGATTTCATCTGCCAGTGTGATCAATGCATTCAAGAGCCCAATGAGAACAATTTACTCAATTTAAAACTGTTGAATATATGTTTTGGAGGGGGCTAATTTATGTTGTGGGGAGGGAGGTATCTGCATTAGAGGTTACACAGATCTTATTGTGCTTCCCAGGGGCGGATTTACAGCTCTGCGGTACACAGACACATCCATCAACAGTCCAAAGCACCTTTGACCAATGTTCCATAGTCCAATTTCTGTGTTCTTGTGTATATTTTAGCCTTTTAGTCTTGTTCCCCTTTCTTAACAGAGGTATTCTTACTGCAACACATCCTTTAAGTCCTGATTTCAAGAGTGACCTTCGTACTGTTGATGTGATGGACAACAACACCTGAGCCTTCTGCCAGTTCTGTTGTCAATTCAACATTTGTCTTCTTTCTATTCCTTAAGAATATTATCTTCAAGTATTGCTCATCCTTGTTAGACAGCTTTTTGGGTCTTCCAGTCCTGGGTTTGTCAATTACGGATAATGTTCTTCTGTACTTGTTGATTATGCTTCGGATACCACAAATCGAGTGATGTGAGCTATTTCACTCAATGCTTTTCCTTCTTTATGCAAGTCAAGGTTGTTATAATGGTAGAAAACACTAGTGGAGACTTTGAGAAAATTGTTGATGCTCATAATGCATCAGAGTTGAAAAATGCAACATGTCTAAGACTTTTGCACAGCAATTTTGAGTGTATATTGCTAACCTGCTAGAAGAAAACTCAGCAGGATACATTTTGGCTTTGTTAGGCTTGGATAAGGCTGACCTGATTACTGGCTGGTTCAAACAACCCTATCTTCCCATCAATTCAGAGGCATTATTGATTTGATGGGGCTGTAACTAGCAGCTACATTTGTCCTGACTGTCATCTCGGTGAGTTGATTGGGCAAGCATGCAGCCTTTTTAAGGTTATTGTGCTAATTGTTTGTACTGGGATTTAAGGATTCTAATAATGATGGTTAGTTTGTGTTAATGATAGTCTTGTCATTACTGCATTTACAATTAATTTAAATCTAATGATGCAGTAAGAAGAATTTCAGTTTACAGAAGAACAGCTGAAATAATATGAACAGAATAAGATAAAGTAAGTGGTGGGTTGTGGATAATAAAGTGTTTACTGAAAGTGTGAGTCACCAAGGTGCCTATTTATTAGTATTTTCATGCACTTTCATGTTATAACACAAGTAAAGGAACTAAATTAACTGATCCAATCTGCAATTAATTTGTTTCTTGATAGCTTTTGAATATTATATTATTGTTTATTTTCTGTCAGGATTTGCTTCAAAATAGGGCCCTAATGTTAAATACATGGTGTAAAACATGTAGTAAACTTTCATTTAAGGAAAATGCTTAGATTAATGCACCAGTAATTATGGGCTTGTGTTACTTTGCTTGGAAAAACGTTTTTTTTCTGAGAAGCCAGCCTTTACCAGCTGCCCGATTTTGTAACCAAGGCCATGTTTTTTAAAAACATTTTCATGATTTGTATATTTTATTAGTGAATCGGTCAACCAGAATTTTTTTTTTTTTTTTGGTGAAATGTTGTTATTGTAGGTATTAAACTTCCTGCTTGGGCCAAGTAAGATTTCTACAATATAAATGCATTTGATGTCAGCATACACGCACGCACGCGCACACACACACACACACACACACACACACACACACACACACACACACACACACACACACACACACACACATATATATATATATAAAGCTGCAGAAGAAACAACACAGTAGTTTAAAAACACAATCATGAAATCTGCTTGCAGTTTTACCAAAACTGAGTACACCCTTTGCAGGATTTTATTTATTTATTTTTTGTTTCACTTCAAAGCAAGTTATTTAGGTACTCACTTGATATCTTCCCATACTTCAGCGCCGTAATTTCTTAATATCAAAAGTTCCAAGGCATGATTCACAAAACCATACTGTAATTTTAATAAAGACAAAAACAACATTTGGTATTGCCATTCATAATTTAATTATGTATTTAGAAGTATAAATCAAAAATCTATAAAGCAGGGTTCTGTAACAGGTAACATAACATTCAACGTCTAAACAGCAGTCACATAATTGCTTTTGCTGATACTATAGTAAATATCTGTTTCATAAATATAACTGAAGATATAGGAAGTCGTTTTTAAATAGATGATAGTATATCCCATGTATTGTGTTTACTGCTCGTGCAATTTCAGTTCAATGTTAATAAATCGAATAATCTACAATGCCTGGTAAACACATACACACACACACACACACACACACACACACATATATATATATATATATATATATATATATATATATATATATATATATATATATAAATTCTTAGAATCGCAAAATGCTTAGTATTCCTTTACACAATACACATGCGGCGTTCCTTACTTTATAAACGATTAATGTACATACCATTTTATAAAACAATGTTATTTCTTGTCCCCTTGTGCCCTGCAGATGCCTCTAAATGTTATCACAATTATAGCGTCTATCTACTACGTGAAGTAACATTCCCTTCTCCGAATGCACCTTATGCGATTGGCATCTCATACCATCCAATTATCACTCACGGACACTTCAGTGCAGTCGTCTGGCAACCAGTGAGAAGAATGGGGAGGGAGTTAAACGACATTCTGATTTAATTATGTTACCTAAGAAATGCAATTTCTTCAGACATCGGCGCACTGCACATCACAGTATGAGGTAGTGTCAGGACTGTTACATGTGTATCTCCTTATTTTGTTTGGATGTATTGGCAACAGTTTATTGTAGATAAGGAACTGAGAGTGAAACAAAACAACATAAAAACGTTATCCGTTTTACACCGTCTAAACTTTGCTCTACAAGTTATTGGGCGTATATTTAATGCAATTAATAGCAATATAATGTGCCATTTTAACCCCTCACTGCGCTGGGTATGTTCCCATAGCTCTGTTATGCCTATTTTCTAGATGTCATATATATTGAATACTCGGCAGCAAAGGGTTAACAAGCTATACCACATAAACACACTGAATTACTGTATGGTGTAGTTGGTACTCCTATTAGAAAGAAATACGGCAGTTTACCTTAATTGCACAAATACATGCGTATCACACAAGTGCTTTTTTTCCCCTGTATTGTAAACTAACTTTGGATCACTGATACGTGTTAAATTCAATAAATACTGTAACCTTTATGCTTGTTTATTTATTTATGTATTTAATATGGCTAGCCATAGCCTAATGACCATTTATTGTGGACAGAAAATTAAATTGTGTATTTTGTAAAACGTGTAACAAATAACTTTGACATTCTTTAAAACGTCATTATTTAAATTAACCTCTGCTATTTTATTTATTTAACAAAATGGATTTAAAATGTTTTTGGCTCCATGTTCCCACATTTCTTTGGATGTGGACTCAGACAATTGAGGAGTTGCTGTAGCCATTTGGAGCACTGAAATACAGTACATCCTACTGTAATTGTACTAAAGGTCAAAATACCAGAAATGTAATTACATGATTCTCTTTCAATTGAATGTGAATGTAATGTGATACAAGTGAAAAGGTCACTTGGCTTTTGGAAAGGTTGAAAGGAAATTTGATTCCTTTCTTTTGTTTACATTATGTCATTTTGTATAGGGACAACCAGCTGTCAAATTATCATTCTTGTATGACTTGAAACCTCTATTCAGGATACGAGCTGACGATGGCTTGGAGGCAGCACTGTGTATTACAATATGTCTAAGTTTTAACTACCATCTGATGTTACTGTGAAACCCCCAATGGGACTGAAATATGAGAACTAACCACTTTCCAAATATTGATATGCCACATAGAAAGCCTTGGTGAAAACAGTGACATCCCAATTTCTCAGTACATTTTATTACATACAGTAGATATTGCAGATATAAGTTATTTTGAATAACTCAGCTGTACCACTCCTGGGAGAAAAGGCCCCATCCCATCTCTTATACCAAGGTCCCATTGACATGTACAAGAAAATTAAATAAAATATATAGTCAACTGAAATGCTATGTCTATGTTGATACCTAGTAGTAGTTTTTTTTTTTTCCTGATCACTATAAATTATTTTGTAATACACAAAAAACACATCATCACCTACATAAGCACCCAGATTGTCTCTTCATTGGAATTCTACAAACACTTGAATTTCAACTGTGTCATAACAGCTTATAATAAATTAAATATTTTTTCAATAGTATACAGACTTCCTGTATACAACGGGCGCTTAAATATGCCCAAGTGATCGGTTTCAGGGTGCTACATTTGCATCAGGTCTAAATAATAATGAAAGAGGTCCTAAAAAAACAGCTTAATAAACCTGTGTTTGCATCTCAACAATGGTACACAGCTTACATGTTTGTTAATTGATTTGTGTTACATCATGTTACGAAATATGTTAGTAACATGCATCTCCCACCATGTCTGTAATTCAAAATTCAATTTGATATGTGGTTCCCCAGATACAGTATATGCAACAATGTAAGGGTGACATACAGATGAACAGAGACAGACAGACACAGACACAGCCTTATATCCCTTGAATTTCATATTCATAATAACTTAATCTAAATAATGTTAATACCAAGTTTTTGTGACAACTAGATAAGCAGTTATCCATATATATATATATATATATATATATATATATATATATATATATATATATATATATATATATATATATATATATATATACCTACATACATAAGAACATAAGAAAGTTTACAAACGAGAGGAGGCCATTCAGCCCATCTTGCTCGTTTGGTTTTTAGCAGCTTATTGATCCCAGAATCTCATCAAGCAGCTTCTTGAAGGATCCCAGGGTGTCAGCTTCAACAACATTACTGGGGAGTTGGTTCCAGACCCGCACAATTCTCTGTGTAAAAAAAGTGCCTCCTATTTTCTGTTCTGAATGCCCCTTTATCTAATCTCCATTTGTGACCCCTGGTCCTTGTTTCTTTTTTCAGGTCGAAAAAGAAATGTTTGAATCAGATCGCCGTGTAGTCTTCTTTGTTCAAGACTGAATAGATTCAATTATTTTAGCCTGTCTGCGTACGACATGCCTTTTAAACTCTGGTCTATGCCTAACAATAGTTTTTTATAAAGCTCTACCATATTTAGAAGTATTAGTTATACACCATGCTTGCCTGTGCTCTACCAAGCTTAAAGAAACTATCTGTGAATTAGTTGAGAATTATATATACATTGTGGTTTATTTCATAGTAAATATGCTACTTTATCTGTGTGGAAAAAATATAATCAGCAGATGACAGATGTTCTATGAAGATTAAATAAAGAGTGAATACATTCAATTATTATTGAAAATTAGATATCTATTTTTCACTACAAATTGATTACACGGGGATCTACTAGAGTTAGGATTAGGAAAGGGTTGCTTCTGAGCAAAATAATAAATATATAAAGTGGAACATAATTGGAAATATAGGATTATACACAGAATTATACCCTTATATACATTTCTGAATGTGGTTAAAAAGTTGAGCTTTATTGACTAACTCTGTCACACACACACACACACACACACACACACACACACACACACACACACACAAAACTGCCCTAAACTGGCTTACTTAAATGTTTGATTGTGGCTTTCAACAAACAAATAACACTCATAAAGCTGTTTGGCTGGAAATGTACCATTGACAAACATTTTTAATACTGTTAACATTGGATTGTCAAAAACAATGATATGAACCAAATCATTCTGGAAAACATTTCTTTCCATTGGCCTACTTCTATAGTGAAGATATAAATTGAGTAAAATATGTTGTGCAATATAAAATAAAACTAAACAAAATATGTCTTTACACTGGGGAAAATACAATAAAACAATACAAAATATTCCATAGTTTCTATTTTATAACACGGGTGAATGGAATATTAAAGTGGTCAAATATGCCTCTGCTACGTTACAAATTTAGATTTTTTTATGCTTTATTAGAATCAATAATTTAAAACCCAGTTATTGTTGGGTACATTCAGTCCTTAGAGCTGGTTTCAGCTGTTCTCATAAAGTTTGTATCGCTGAATCTGTGGTGTCCGCTTTCAGATCCAGAGTTGGCTCTAGAAGATTGGTCAAATGCCTCTAAGAAGTAACAGATACCAGGAATGTCACTGGGGAAATTTGATGGGAGGTCCTGTCTTGTTCTTGGTGTAAAAAGGAACCCTTGGTGGTCTTTTAAAAGCCTGAAAATCAAATTGAGGCATGTTACTTGTGGGCAACGATACCATGGTATAGTTGCACAGTTTTTTTTTTCAATTCTTATTTTAAGCATTACTCTCTATTAATCATGTTGTAAATAGTCTGTGATGGTTTATTTAAACATTGCAGTTGTGAATATTCAGTTTCTTATTTATCATAATCAAACAGATAATTTGATATTTCAATTTATCAGTGCAACATTAGCTATTATGATTCAGGATACTTCTTATGACAAATGGAGTGTTTATTGTTTATTGGGAGCATTTACACTGTGATAAATCTGTGACAGTTATCAGGTGTATCATTTAAATAAAGTAAACATAACGTCATACTAGATACTTTTCTGCATTGAGCACTGATTCTATCTATGAAACACTTTCCATTTTGATTAATTCCATTGCATAAATCTGGGTGAACTCAATACTAAATTAAAGTACATACAATGTGTTGTTAATATCATTCTTTATGATGTATCCTCATTCACATAGTACCCTCTATTTACAGGACTGTTCCGTACCTCCAGCCTAGTACTATAGTTCTTGGAACTTTATAAGCTCTCTGGTTAATTCCTGGATACATAATGAAGATTCAGTACAGTTCAGCACCACTATTTATCATGATACATTAAATTTATGTTTATCCAGGGGGAAACAAGCATATTACTGTCACAAAAACAGCTCAAAGGTAAATTATTAAGCTGGAATGGTTTAGCTTGGCTTTTAACTTTGGGAAGTTGCCTGCATGGATATATGAATTGACTGTATAAATAACAAGAAGGTTTACTGTAGGACCATATGTAACTTATGGAATTAATCTATTCTGCTGCTGCTCAAATTCTTTGCTGCAAAATTGCAGATTTCCAACAGTGTACGCTTTGCTATACTTTTACCATGATACATAAGAACATAAGAAAGTTTACAAACGAGAGGAGGCCATTCGGCCCATCTTGCTCGTTTGATTGTTAGTAGCTTATTGATCCCAGAATCTCATCAAGCAGCTTCTTGATGGATCCCAGGGTGTCAGCTTCAACAACATTGGTTCCAGACCCTCACTATTGTGTAAAAAAGTGCCTCCTATTTTCTGTTCTGAATGCCCCTTTATCTATCTCCATTCGTGACCCCTAGTCCTTGTTTTTTTTTTCAGGTCGAAAAAGTCCCATGGGTCGACATTGTCAATGCCTTTGTAATTATCCATTGTCGATGTTGCATCCTCAAAAAAATCAAGCAGGTTAGTTAGACACGATCTCCCTTTCCTAAAACCTGACTGTCTCCCAGGATACTGTTACCATATAGGTAATTTTCCATTTTGGATCTTATTATAGTTTCCATAAGTTTGCATATAATAGTAGAAGTCAGGCTTATTGGTCTAATAGATACATTATAATAGTGCTTTTTTTTATACCACACTGACTATAGAGTGGTAATGTAAACTTATTCAGTTCCATGTGGCCTGATAACCATCTACATTCTTCTACACCACTTCATAGCAACCAAAACAATAACTTTGCTCTTCAAAACTTCCTGCAAAAACATTTTCTGATGGATGTTAGCTGTTAGGCATCTAATATATTGAGTCTTGTTCTAGATGTTTTCCTCCAAAATACCTTGGTTTTGTTACAGGTTTATTACAGTTTAAATGTTAAAATATTTTACCTTTTCCAAGAACCCAAAGTGTGATTACATTATGTACTGTACAGTACCTGTAGGTTGTTGGACTAACATTGATTTTTCTTGGAACACTGCAAGACTCAAATTTATTGGCCAGTGTTACATTGTTTCCAAAGAGACAGTAGCGAGGCATTTTAACCCCGACAACTCCAGCAAGAACGGAGCCAGAATGAAGACCTATTCGCATCTGAAAACAAAGCACATTACTTCATTACCAAATTCTTAGCATATAATATGGATGACACTAATCTCTGACTAGCCATGTAACATTCTTTGGGGGTTTATACTTAATACCCTTCAGAAATCAAGTGATATTGTGAACTTTCAACAAAACTGATGGAGTCAACAGTGTTGCAATATTGTGATAAATATAATTGCAATCATGTTATACTCATTCAACAACAAAAATTAGCAACAACTTCAATTATCATTATCATTTTTTATTTGTTTTACTATTTGGTACACCTTTAAAAACGGCTATGAGGATAGTAGCTCCATAATTACATTAAATCTTACACTTTGTTAAAATATATATATATATATATAACACAAGCTAAAGTAACACTATCAAATCACATTGTAAAAAGCTTTATGGTATTTGAACAATGACGTATTACAGTCTTTGTCAACTGCAATGCTTTTGATATTTTATTTTCAATTGCGTACCGTATTTATCTGTTTGCACAGCTACTCTTGACTTTTTAACCTACCTCTACAGTACATTTATTTCTTCAGAAAAATATATTTTGTTGGCAGCAGTGTACTGCTGGCATGATTATTGTTTAATGGTGCTTTGTACTGACCTTGATAGGCTCTCCTTCAGGGGTCATTACTTCATCTGATAGCTCCATCACTTTCAAAGCCATCAACGCTATCTGAACAGCATGAGTCTGGCTCTCCTTGTGTAAGCCACCAGCCACACAATATGCATCCCCAATTGTCTCCACCTGAAATAAATATTGTTTTAGCTTTAAATGGCATGGCTGATTAGCAACACATCTGCATTCCTGGTTTATAATATGTTCTATTCTGTGATATAAATGTTGTCTTCCTCCCTGGAAAAAAATAAAATAAATTATTTAGCTGTGCCTCATGTAATATTATGTGTTTACTGTTGACAGTTTCTGTAACACTTACTTTTTTTCGAGTGGACTACTGTTTTCACTAGGAGAGTTTGTTTTGTAACAGTTCTCTGGAGTGTCATCCCCAAATATATTAAATAAAATGGTTGGAATATCACTCATTTAGTGGCAGTGGTTTTATAGCTAATAAATAAAATGGCAGTTTGTCGTGGAATTTTGTCATGGAATTTTTATAATGTTGTGCGTATTAATTTATACAGTATGAAGCAGCTCATTAACATGCAAGCTGTGCATATACACTATATATATGCACGGTCATGTGATGCTGTTTAGGGGCTGTTATTTTTCCAGGCCATTTTATATATATACAGACGTGCTCAAATTTCTTGGTACCCTTACAGCTCATTGAAATAATGCTTCATTCCTCCTGAAAAGTGATGAAATTAAAAGCTATTTTATCATGTATACTTGCATGCCTTTGGTATGTCATAGAATAAAGCAAAGAAGCTGTGAAAAGAGATGAATTATTGCTTATTCTACAAAGATATTCTAAAATGGCCTGGACACATTTGTTGGTACCCCTTAGAAAAGATAATAAATAATTGGATTATAGTGATATTTCAAACTAATTAGTTTCTTTAATTAGTATCACACATGTCTCCAATCTTGTAAGCAGTCATTCAGCCTATTTAAATGGAGAAAAGTAGTCACTGTGCTGTTTGGTATCATTGTGTGCACCACACTGAACATGGACCAGAGAAAGCAAAGGAGAGAGTTGTCTGAGGAGATCAGAAAGAAAATAATAGACAAGCATGGTAAAGGTAAAGGCTACAAGACCATCTCCAAGTAGCTTGATGTTCCTGTGACAACAGTTGCAAATATTATTAAGAAGTTTAAGGTCCATGGAACTGTAGCCAACCTCCCTGGGCGCAGCCGCAAGAGGAAAATCGACCCCAGAGTGAACAGAAAGATAGTGCGAATGGTAGAAAAAGAACCAAGGATAACTGCCAAAGAGATACAAGCTGAACTCCAAGGGGAAGGTACGTCAGTTTCTGATCGCACCATCCGTCGCTTTTTGAGCGAAAGTGGGCTCCATGGAAGAAGACCCAGGAGGACTCCACTTTTGAAAGAAAAACATAAAAAAGCCAGACTGGAATTTGCTAAAATGCATATTGACAAGCCACAATCCTTCTGGGAGAATGTCCTTTGGACAGATGAGTCAAAACTGGAGCTTTTTGGCAAGTCACATCAGCTCTATGTTCACAGATGAAAAAATGAAGCTTTCAAAGAAAAGAACACCATACCTACAGTGAAACATGGAGGAGGCTCGGTTATGTTTTGGGGCTGCTTTGCTGCGCCTGGCACAGGGTGCCTTGAATCTGTGCAGGGCACAATGAAATCTCAAGACTATCAAGGCATTCTGGATCGAAACGTACTGCCCAGTGTCTGAAAGCTCTGTCTCAGTCGCAGGCCATGGGTCCTCCAACAGGATAATGACCAAAAACACACAGCTAAAAGCACCCAAGAATGGATAAGAACAAAACATTGGACTATTCTGAAGTGGCCTTCTGTGAGTCCTGATCTGAATCCTATCGAACATCTATGGAAAGAGCTGAAACTTGCAGTCTGGAGAAGGCACCCATCAAACCTGAGACAGCTGGAGCAGTTTGCTTAGGAAGAGTGGGCCAAACTACCTGTTAACAGGTGCAGAAGTCTCATTGAGAGCTACAGAAAACGTTTGATTGCAGTGATTGCCACTAAAGGTTGTGCAACAAAATATTAGGTTAGCGGTCCCATCATTTTTGTCCATGCTATTTTCATTTGTTTTCTTATTTACAATATTATGTTGAATAAAAAATCAAAAGCAAAGTCTGATTTCTATTAAATATGGAATAAACAATGGTGGATGCCAATTACTTTTGTCAGTTTCAAGTTATTTCAGGGAAAATTGTGCATTCTTCGTTTTTTGTGGAGGGGTACCAACAAATTTGAGCACGTCTGTATATAATAAAACAAACTTGCTTTTTTGATTGTTAAAGTTATTAATTGACTCAAATGTTATTCTTATAGGAAATCATGGGAAACCAGCATTATTTAATTTGTTGCAACGCGAACCAAAATGATTGTCATACTTCATCTTATAAGTTGATCGTACAGTATGCCAGTTCAGCCTACAGCTACAAATACTGTTGCTCCATCACATAGATAAGTGACATGCAGGAGCAGAGAATTTAGATCTGAATATTGCAGAAAATCTTGGATGATAAAGCACTTTTTCATATTTAATTTATTTTGGGATCATTAAGATGACAATAGGAAGATTTTGAAGCAAGTGCAAAAGACAAAGGCAAAGGGAATTAATAAAACAATAGACATACTATCAAAGTAGCAGGAAGGAGCAGTTTCTGGTTTACATAATTAAAATTATTTTATCCCTCTCTGAGAATTTGCTTTTGAACTTGTTGTTTAATGTTCCAATGTCATTTCAACAAGATATAGGTTACATCTGGAGAAATAAGATGAAAATACATCTTCTTAATCTACAACAAGTCACTTTTTTCTTGTCCCATATGGAAAATACTTTGTGTAGTCATTTATTAATATTATAATGATAATATAGGATAATTTACTAATGCTAAAACTAACATATACATTTTTACTTTCTTTCTCTACATTAATGCATTAGTGGCCACCCCTTGACTTTCATTGCATTCTCACTACCTACTGCACTACATATTGTTGCACATTTGGATTGTTCTGACATTTTTTATACCAGGTTATTGTTTATAATTTTTTAGTAGTTTATTTAGCAGATGCCTTTATCCAAGGTGACTTATAGAGACTAGGGTGTGTGAGCTATGCATGAGCTGCTGTCACTTACAACAACGTCTCACTCGAAAGACGGAGCACAAGGAGGTTAAGTGAATCTGTGGCTCGGGATTTTAACCAGGGACGTCCTGGTTACAAGCCCTTTTCTTTAACCACTGGACCATTCAGCCTCCTCATCAGCTAAAAGAATGTTACCAAAGTAATTTTACTCCCCATCACTTCCGAGACTGTCTCCATGCACAACATGTATTTGTAACAATACATAATATTAAATATAAATACATTCATTAAATTCACCCCCACATTTGAAAAAGCAAACCTTCCTGACTAAACTGAGAAGGATATGTGGTAAAATCAACGTTATCACACCTTGTAGATATCCAGCTCTCCACAATAGTAGTCAAAGCGAGTGTAGAGCTCGTTCAGCATGGTGACCACCTGCATGGGTGTACACTTGGCACAGACGGCAGTGAAGCCTACGATGTCCGAGAAAAGCATTGTGACATTGTCAAACTTCTTGGCTTGAACATGTTCCCCCTGCCATAGCTGCTGGGCAACCACGCCTGGGAATATCGTGAATAAAAGATCGACTGTCTTTTTCTTCTCCTCTTCCAGAGCCTGGTGGGCCTGTTCCAGAGCTGCCTTAGCTTTTCCCAACCTTTTCTTCAGCCCGTCCTGTGCCTTGGCTTGTTCACCCACCAAAACCACATCCCGAAGTGCATTGTGAATTGGTATGTCTGAGAGGTACAATCCTCGACCAGTCAGGTCTTCTAGTTTGTCGACACGAGGGGATCCCAGGAACAAAATGGTGTTGGACTCAGAAACGTAGATCATCTGACCCTTCAGATCCATGAGCTTGAGAAGAAGAAGGGAAAAAAAAGAGCATGTATAATTAACAATGAATAATGTTTTTATTTAATATAGTGCATAGTTCAGAAGATGGTATAAGTATACACAACTCAATTTCATTTAGCAGTCAACATTAGTAAACAGGCAAATTATACAAATTATGAAAAATTACCAAATACATTTTTGCATGTTATGTCCTATTTTGCAATTCATGTCAGGTTTACAATATAACATAATCATTCAAAATAATGAGTTGTAGTTTTTGTAGTGTCCACGTTTCCAAGTTTCTTTTGTATACCTTTTTATTGAACAAATATAAAAATAGAAACCTAACAGGTCTAACCCACAAATGTTTTTGGTATAAATTTTATAATTTCAAAAGGTCTTATCCAACATCAAATGTATGACGTAAAGCAGCTGTGGCAATTTTCACATCATTCATTGCACATCTAAATACCTGAGGAGTACTGTCAGTGTTATTGTTTCCTTGCTTTATCCTTAAAATGAAATGTGTATTTAACATGGTCAGGATCTCTTGGAAGGTACTTCTGATTCCTGGGGACACAATGACAAAATATTCCTCAAACGTAGGCCTTCTTTGAACATCTTTTCGATTCAAGCGCCTTCTCAGACCGTCTCCAATCTGAAGTAAAGTCATTTCCTGATCAAACAAGACATGAAACGGAAAAGTCTGGCAAAACAGAGACATGGGGATTTCAACTGAAGAGTGTGTCTTTAATGGACTAGGAGCAAAGCTCCTGGTGCTCTTAATCAAAACAGAATACAGCAAATAGGGCTGCTGGTAAAACTCATGGAGGCGCTCTTTGAAGCTTGTTTGATCCAAAGAAACTTCAACATCAGTCTGGTACAGTATACAGGCTGCTGCCTTAAGGATACCTGAGAAGAATAACCCTGTTGTTTTATTAGGATGGAAGTAGTACACAGTTAGAAGTCCTGGGTCTTTCTCCAAACAAAGTATTGAAGCTTCTTTTTCATTACAGTCTGCATTTTGTGAAGTACCTGTACTTTGTTTAAGCAGGACATTGAAACTGTTTAAGAAGTCGTTAAGAGTTCCCCCGACCACATCTAAAATGTGTTGATCTTCCTCGTAGCATATTTTAAACAGTTCTTCACCAAGTAAAAGTTTGATAGCATCCATTGGTATTCCTGAAATTGATTTGAAGGAAGAAATTGCATGTTTAAAAACAGAATTAAAGATCATGATGCAGTTTAAAAAATCTGAAGATTAAGATGCAGTACTTTACCTGATTTTTCAGAGTAAGTATTTATTATTTCTATGAATGTCTCTGTATTCCCAAGGTTCCTGCAAGCATCCTGACAAACATCTACATAAACAGTATCAGGACTGCAGAAAAAAATGTTATAAAATGTGTATTATTCTATAGCAGTATTAACATTTTTAAATAGCTTATTTAATATATAATCTGAATTTCAACACTGTTTTGTCGCGTTTTAGTTAAATATAACTGAAAAATAAACACATGTATTCTTACTATGATTTGAGACACATTGAGTCATGATAAACGATAACTGATCTGCCAAACAACCACTGATCTTGCCAGGTACTAAAACTATGAGAACAGTGTCTGTACAGGTGCACAGGTGCACAGGTTAAAAGTTACTGCAACCTGTTTTTTAATACAATTCACACAGTATATATATATATATATATATATATATATATATATATATATATATATATATAAACATAAAGATACACATTCTGCTTGAAGTGAATAATATTAGAATAGTATTTTGCCATGATAATGTTAAACATTTATTTTCCTAAATTACAGTTAATGAAAACAAACAAAGATAGAATTTCAGTAGGTGAGAATTTAATAAGGGCATACATTAATCAAACTTACCATGTTGCTTCAGTTTTATGCTGTCTAAGTACTCTTTGAAAGGCAATATGCAACCTCTGAAACTGAAAAAACAATGATTGTTAAATATTAAAGGCTTTTATATGTCTCTCTGTCTACTTACATATCTATCTTGCCCGTCTCTCTATACAAGTCATATCGATCGTTTTCAATTATTACATTTTGTATCGATTTTGTTCCATTTCCAATTGAGGAACATACCAATACCAATACATCAGTTAGACATCATCAATTCTGCTTTGACGTGACTGCTTACAAATGCAAATGCACTTGTTTAATCCCTAAATATTGTTACTTGAAATACGATAAGTAGTTGAGTTGTGAAGCACATATATGAAATAAACTATTTTGCTAATAGGATTTCTTTTTTTTAAAGAGTGTATAAACACACAGTTAATAGTGAAGCTAAATGTTACATAATGCTATGGAAAAATAACAAGGCAGAGCCAGAGGAATAGATTTACTATATGATGATGTTTTTGGACAGAAATACAACGAGAACATTACTCATCATAATTACAAGACAGCATTATGGTACTGTGATTGTATTTACCTCGGGACACACTAATTTGCGAATGCTTTCTCCAAGTGTATGCAGATTAACTTTGCTCTGGCTTGTTTTGCGCTGTGGTCGTATCCCAGGCACCGCTCCGCACACCTCTTTTGAAATTGGTAAATTGACATCTTGTTGATTTATACCATTACATTCCTCAAAATCACCAGGGTCCTTATTTTCCACAAGCATGGAGAATGGACATTCTCCGGTAATTTTGAGTTCTTTGAGTTTAGCACAAAACATGCTGATCACAACCTGTGTCCTATTCCCTCGTGTGTATATACTGAATATATATTTTTTTTAAAAACGTAAATGTCCTTTTTTTCAGACGCAATCCATTGTCCCATGTGTGGTAAATACAGTTCCCAAACGAAGGCATTTCCTATCAAGTAAAGCCAAAATGTTGCATTACTCTCTTGTGTTGTCTTCTCTCTACTTCCAGTGAGCAAACATCACTTGAACATCCAAATACACATATTCATAGTAAGTTGTCAGAGTGAGGACTATAAAGCGATCGCTGAAGACACTGCCCAATGAAAGACGACACAGGACCCAATCGGACGAATCAAGAGTGCTCTAGGTGGGGCTTCTCACGTAAGAAACCAAGAAGAGCCTGATAGAAAATATGAAGTGCGGTGAACTGTGAAGTCTTTCTGCAGATGAGTAACACAGGTTTAAATTACGCAAGCAACAACTGAAGACCCTTTTATAGCAAAATAGGACCACTGGTTTGCTTCGTTTTCATGTATTGTATGAGATTAGGTAAAGCCATGAGTGCAGGTAACATTTACATTGTAACTCAATATTGTAATGTCATGCTAAAACAATAAATTGTAACTCAATTTCTTAACTTCCCGCAAAGGAAAATTAAGCCTAAACATGTTACTAAAAAGGCTGGTGGTAATACCAGATAAAGCTATAAACTAGCTTTGGATTAAGCCTTCAGTGCAAGGAAGGCTAAACGTTTAGTTCGAAAACAGACATAAATGAGTTGCAGCAATGTTGAAAAATGAACATGGTTTGGGGTCAGTGCAGCTTAAACGACATGTTAGGCTTTAATGTACAGTAACAGCTTTCAGTTCCAGATTCTGTTAATTAAAATAATTTTAAAAAATGCATACAATTCTATTAATGCTCAATATTATGTAATTTTGAAACTGCTTGTAATATTGCTGTTTGTGTAAACATTTCTTTTGAGCATTAATAAAAGAAAGTAACACATTTTCATCAATTACATATACCAGACAGTTTGACTGTTTCTCTTGCTTATTAAAAGATTCCTTACTGAAACATAAATCCAAAATACATCATACATGTTCACTAAAAATCTATATTTTTAACAATCTTAAGAACATTGAAAAAAAAAAAAAATGTAGTTTACAAAATCCCGACAGTTTCTGACACTACAACAATGTGCATAGAGGGAAGGTTCAGAAAGTATTGTTGAATTGTTTGCTTTGCCTGCAGCAGACTGCAACAGTTCAGCATGTTGGTTTGTTAATTCAACAAACCTGTCTAGACAGATATATTGCTCTCTAGTGCGACAAGAACATTCACTGGGGCATGGCCAAATGTGATCCTATGTTTTCTTCGAGAGAACAGTATTGGTGTATCATTGTATTTGCAAGTTGTGATTAACTTATTTTGTAATCAGCAAAGTTTTTTAGAATAGTACAGTATTTTCTTATTAACATATTGTAGAGGCGGGTGCAGACAGACCGGGTTTGTATGTGGCTGTATTGCATTGCGGAACTGTTAACTTGTGGGCTTTGATTGCTGGCACCATGCAGTAGGGTGCTGGGACTTATAGCTGGATCGGAGTCTACACGAGGGTCACCAGGTGCTGTTCATGTGAACCCCATGCGGCTATACAGGACTCTGATTGGTATATGTGATAAGGTATTACATTGTTGTCAAAGGTCAGTGGGCGCTGATTGGTCGAGCATCACATATTTGTAACTTTGTGTTTTCTGTGTCTGGGTCTGAGGGGGGATAAAAGAGGTGCATCAGGTGTGAGAGTGTGTGTCAGAGAGTGGAGAATCGTGTGATGTGAGCTGTGTTACCTGCTGTGAACCTGTTGCTGGAAATAAAGAGCCTGCCGACAATTGAACCGTGCTCTGTTGTCAAGACTGCCTTCTTTTTCCGAAAGCAATTTCATCCAGTGCTACATTATATTATACTAATGCAATTTATAACCCATTAAGCTGATTTTTGGTACATTGATTTGTACACAGTATTACAATAAATAAATGTAATTATCTCATTATGAGATATGTTCTTTTTAGGGCTCTGGAAGAGACAAATACAAGTGACTCGTGAGAATAAGGGACGTCAACATACAAGAAATACAGTAGTTTATGGATTTCTGTAGTGCGTATAGATAGCGTGCCAAACTGATTTCACTATTCCTGTGAAATTGACCAATTGCCCTGTAATATTTAGCTCCCTGTGATAATTCCAATTACTGAAAAAATAGTGTAAATATACATGTTTGCTATCTCTTCAAACCTTTGCCTTACTGACTCACTACCTGTTACACTGCATTGAGTAACCTGGCAGATGGTTTAGTTTGCTGCCAGTACTGTAAATGCCTGAACAAAATGCACAGAGCTGCAGGATTTCTTTACAATGTCTTCAGCTGAAAAAGACACCAGCTGCATCAAATATCGGTAATATTTCTGCTAAAGATCGCTCTGTCCAGTACATTTCATGTGTCTGTTATTATTTTTACATGTATTTGTGTTTTTATTTTGTTTGATAATAAACTGGTGGTGAATATAGAATTTAAAAGGTGGACATAAAAAACAAAATATTCTATAATTTAGCATTTGCTGTATTTCAGGTAAGCATTTAAATATTTAGAGACATTTGTTGTATCATGACCAAAGAAAAGTATTAATTTTGAATGTGACAACACAATGTTTAATTGGGAAATGTCTTTAAATAACTATTTTTAGACTGAAATGCTGTGAATTAAGCAATTTGTAGCATGAATACAACCCTATTCACAATATATAAAAAAAGCCAATATAGAGAAATGTAATAAAATATTTATAAAAATGGTAGTTTCAACCCCTCTAATGTCTCAATTTGTAAAGCTTTCTTTCACAATATTCAGTTTCAGGGTGATGTAACTACAGTAAAAAAAAAAAAAAAAAGTAACTCAAAGTATAATATTTTTTAAGGTTCAGAGGTAGAGCCAGTATGGAGACCAAGCTACTCTAATCTTTCCAGCCTTCTCATTAAGAATGGCCATGTATAGTCCTTCAGTAAGTGCTGTCCTGTCACTACACCCTTATGAACACAACCTTACACCCTTTTGGCAAAGGTTATATACCCTACTGACAGTCATGGCAGTCTTTTGTCCAGCCCTTGCACTCATTCAGACCAGCTTTGAATTCTCTTCTTTATGTTACCGATAAAGAGTATAGTATGTTACTATAATGTCAGCATTGCCCTGTTTGAAGCAAGTTGTGGATGTATTCTGTATTAAAATCACCATGGGATATTGATCAGGTGGATAATTAAGCCCTTGAGCTTTTAGTGTATTACTTTTTTTATGAAGTTACCTGAGAGATAATGCATCAGTAGTGCCTAATACTCTCAGAGTTCTTACCCAATATCCTTCTGATATTGCTCACACTTGTGATTTTGTACACTATGCCAAATTCTCTGTGGAACCAAGTCTCTCAGTGTGGCATGACAGCACTTGAGAAGAGAAATGTATGAAAACCTTTCAGAAAAGGAACAGAAGTGGGTTGGTTTGGCAAGAGAACAAGAAGACAATTTAGTATGTGTGTAGCCAGCTCACACACACAGCAGAAGTGTTTTTTTTTTCTGAAAAGCGCCAAAAGTTTACAAAACTGAATCATCGAGTTAACTTTGCATATTTTAAATGAAAACTTGATTTACTGCTTAAAAGTACAGAACTTTAATGTGCTGCTTTACATACCGTAGCGGCAGCGTGTAGGGTTCTCAGCGGTGGAGTAATGAAGACGCTGCAACAGGGTCTTTGGTCAATGGCAATGATAATTGCCATTTAATGCTCTTTATCAATGGATCTCTAGATCTTAGTCAGGAACTTGGGAAATACACACGCACACTAACCCGCTCACACACATTATATAGCTCTCACTCACTCCTGATTGGACCACTCTACAGTTCTGCGCAGGGGCATCGCTCATTCGCGCACACTCAACCAATGGTATCACGGGCCGCACAGCTTCTCAGAGCGGGCATACCAAGGAATAGAAAGAGAGAGAGAGAGACTTTTGACTTTTACGTGTACTTTATTGACACATTTTTAAAATACAGATACAAAAATAGATTCAAGCAATTACATTTTTTTTTCTTCAGAAAGTGCAACAAAAGATAGACACACTTACTCAGGATCCAAAGATATCAGCAGCAAACCTACAAATTAAAACACAGCTCTGCGTCTTCTAAGTCACACATTGCTCCATTAATACACCAGATCATTTCAAACAAATTGAGATTATGTATTAGTTTGTAAAAATTATGGTCAATTCTCACACGGCATTTGACTAACATCTTAAATGTAATAAGAACATCTTGGCTCAAAAGACCTTCAACCAGGTTTTTCTGCTCTTGTATATTGCCATTTTAGCCTGCCCTAAAATCAAATTTGCTAGTTGATCAATAGACTTATTTCTTTTTGTAAAATGAACACCAAAAATAAATACAGTGTCATTAAAATGTAGGTTAAGATCCTTAAAAAGTGCATCTAAAAATGTAAAACGTGCTTGTAAACGAGTGCAGGACGCAAAACAATGAAAAACAGTTTCTCTTTGGGTACAGAACAGACAGGACTCAGAAACTGAAGGGTTAATAACACTAATAAAATAATTAACAGCAATGATGGTATGTAACCCCCTCCACTGCAGATCTCCTGCCCTTTTTGTTTTTACAGATTGCTCCAAGCCGGCTCTATGTCATCCCCTACCCCCAGTCTGTCCCTCCAGTGTGTGTCGGGGAGCGGCCTGGGCTGTGTTTGGTGCTGGACCTTCACACACGCTCTATACAAGGTCTTACCCTTGACAATGTCCAGAGGGAGCTCTTTTAGTCCATTTATGCTCAGCAGGGGTCCCAGGGGCTGACGTCTTGGGTCGGTGCAAGGGACACAAACAGTCTTGGAACTGGGGGCTGTGGATGTGGGATCTGATGTTCCTCAAAAACAACCTTCAGGAGCAACAGCCCCTCCGAAGGTAAAGCAGCACAGATCTGATGCAGGAAACTGTCTACACAGCGCAGCCCCAGCACCGCGGCCAGGTTCTCCGTATTCCACCAGCAGCACTGTTGCAGGTCCAGCAGGTGGCGCAGCTGCGTGACTCCGGCTCTTACAAGCAGCTGAGTGTAAGCAGGGAGGCTGGAGACCTCAGAATCCAGGTTTGAATTGTAACGATGGGCATCCCCAGAAACCAGTGCAGGGTGAGGGAATCCTCCTCTGGCAGCACCCTCAGCAGGCTCCAGGCCCCCAGCATGCTCTGGAAGAAACTGAGCAACTTTGATGAATTCAGCCTGGTGGTGTCCAGCAGAAACAAGCTTATATCCAGCTGGAGCACCCCCAGCTCTCTCAGCAGGGCACAGGCCAGCGGTCTCCAGGGCTGGGTATCTGGACCATACAGCAGCTTTTGCACTGACTGCACCATCAGCCGCTGACCCCCCTCCTCCTTGGGCAGGTACAACATGCCCCACCTCAGCCAATGCAGTCCATCCCAGAAAAAGTCATAAATCACCCTCTGCACCTCTGCCAGTAGTCCTTTCGTCGGCTCCAGACATGCCAGCCTGTGCCACAGTGTGGAGGCCACCAGGTTTTTACTAATGAGAGCCCTTCCTCTGTATGACAGCTTTGGGAGCAGCCAGCGCCACCTGCCCAACCGCCCCTGCACCTCCTCCAGCACCTCCTCCCAGTTCTTTTGCACACTGGCCTCATCCCCCAGGTACACACCCAGGTATTGAGGCCTCCCCTACTCCATTTTGTAATCCTGCTGGGAGAGTTGGGGGTCCGCACTCTGTCCATTCGCCGAAAATTAAAGCACCCGCTTTGCTCAGTTTATTTTGGCAGATGACTAAGCCCCATACTCTCTTAAATCAGTGCTCAGACCCCTGACATCCTCCTCGCCTGCCAATCTGACCTGGAATCCAAAATTACAGCCAGATCAATTAATGTTTAACATTTACTGAACTGAGCAAAAAATATTCAAAGCAGGGTTGCAAATACTGTTGTCATGTACGAATACTTTAAATTAAATAAGTTTGTTTTTTTATAAATATTATTTGTTAAATTACTAGAAATTGTGTATTTAGCTTTTTGTTTTATTAACAAGTGGTTAAAGTTTACTCAGTGCTTGTCCTTAAAGAGTAGGCAGTGAGGTACCAAAAGATATAGCGTTACAAGTCCCCACGTGTTGCTACAACTGTTTAAATAATGTACCTGTAATTTTTCTTTTCATTGTTAAAATCCTGACAATGTTTTACACTTACAGCTTTAAAGTCTTTTAAAGCTCTTTTCAAAATGTCCGCTCTAGTGCACTGATAGTGTCAAGGATTATTGCCCACATTGTCAAACAGGTAACAAAAACCATGACGTGGTACAGAAAAGAAAAGCCAGAGCACTTGTTGTTGGTTTTTTTAAAAAATATTTATCATTCTTCCTGTAGTGATTTAGAGGACAGATCTCAAACCCCAGTCCAGCGGCCACTTTGAAAAGAGCTTTTGAAACAGACTTTAAAGTTATAAGTGTAAAAACGACACATATTAATATGAGGTACTGATACGGCACACAATTAAATGGCATGACAATTAAAATAACAATAATTGGAAATGTCTGTTTGAAAAACTATTAACCGATGTGACTAATGTATTAAATATATAACACTATTTTCAGGTTGTTACCCTAGCAAATTAATTTCCATGCAACACAATCTGCCAGTGGGACTATATATAGGATAAGAAATACTGCATTGGCCAAACATTTACATAATGCAGTCTATAGTGCATCACAAGCCTCAAATAGAGGCGTGTGACTGGGTACACACCACCCCTGTGCATATTATGTTTTGTATTATTTTGTATTTGTATTATTATTTAAAATTCAGGCCAGACAAAAAGCTGTCTGCCATTACTGTTATTGTTTGTATTTTATATTTGAGTACTCTTGTGAGCAGGGCCGGCCTCAGGGCAAGGCGGGCAAGGCCCCACACCTAAGGGGGTCCCTCACGCGTCACAAATTGTATGACATCTTCAGAGTCGAAACAGTCTCACAAGTATTATGTCGGCCCCCTCGCAAGTACAAGTCGGGCCATTGTAAAAGGAAAATAAAAAATATAAAGAAATTCAAGTCAAGCAGCAAATAAAACTCTTCACAATAATCATCTCCAAAAATATTGATTTCTGCTTACCAATGTAACGTTACCACATTTGCACTTTTTCACTGACAAAGTGGATGTCCTCATGTGAGTGTACTCGATCATAAGAAATGTAGGTAACGCTTTATATTGCCTGGCATGAATTAATATTAAAGAGATATGCAGTTGCATATTACATTTACGTTAAATTAATATTAAATAGATATGCAATTGCATATTACATTAATGTTAAATTAATATTTAATAGATATGCAATTGCATATTAAGTTTATGTTAAATTATTCCTTGTTACTTTCTATTAGCATTTAAGTCAAATTAACTGTATTTGCAATACTGGGAAATTATTAAATATTTTCAAGGGTAACAAAACGTAATATAAATGGACGTGATATGCAATTACATTTTCAATCGACATTTAGTTAACATTTAGCAAGAAACCAGCTTTATTAAATATTAATTTAACATTAATTTAATATGCAATTGCATATGCCACGCAATATGAAGCGTTACCGAAATGTATTTTAAAAAATGCAACATCTAAGGATTCGCTGTCTGATAGGCTAATAAATAGCCTGTCCCTCTTTACATTCCACCAAAGAAAATGCCATCAGTGGGACCCGTTAGTCCACCAGCTACCTCACCCGGAGCAATCGGACTAAGGCTACAGAGGCCAAAGCGGAGACCCAGGCGTTTCCTGGATTAAAAGAGCCTCTCGGGACGATGAGGACTTGGGGGGCTGTGTAATGGCGGGTCCCAAGGCGGGCTGGTGAGTTGGGCAGGGCCAGCATGCTGACTGCTTGTTAACAACTCGGAAGAGCGCACCCTGTGGTTTGGGGGCGTGGTCAGCGCACTGGAGTGAACGGGAGAACTCAGCCTGTACTTTTCCATTCAGTGAGGTTACCCACGGTCAGGTTGGGGCCCCACCCCCTTTTATCTAGAGTGTTCCGATCCCAGACTGAGGCACCTTGTGCTGGGGGATTTCCATACAGCTATCATTCTGGAACCTTCCAGCAGGGTGAGGTGTCCGTTCTGGATTGGCTGGAACGGGCACCGCCTCCCTCCAGCTCTCCTATAAAAGGAGCTGAGAGCTGAATCCCGGGGTTGGACTGAGAGAAGGACAACAGAGCGAAGAGAGAAAGAGCTGTAGAGAGAAAGAGCTGAAGAGAGAAAGAGCTAGAGAGAGAAAGGGCTAAAGAGAAGAGAAAGCCAACTTGTAGAAGCATGAGCTGTGGCTGACAGCAGCTTTGTAAAAGCGATTATTAAGACTAAAACAAATAAAAAGTTTAGCCTTGAAACCTTGTCTTGCGTCCTTCTTGACACCGCTACAGTATGTAATACTATAGTTACTTTGTCATATACTGAAAAATACCATAGATACAGAATCAGATATACTGGATTTATATACTGTAATGAATACTAGTTGTTAAACACCTAAATAATTAACATTCCTATATAATATAACATTCCTTAATAATTAGCTCTCTATCCCCCTTACAGGCACTCATTTTGCCTAGAGCACAGTTTCCAAATAACAAAATTACTGAAGTGACTATAGATACTGTGCCTAAGGCACTGGAATTTATTAGGATACTGGTGATAATTAAACCCAAAGCAATCCATCACTTATCTACTTATTAGAAATAAAAGTGAGATGATACAGTCATGGGAAAGGTAAGATCCAATGAATACTGGAGAGTGCTACATCTTTAAAAAACATCACATTCACATAAAAAGACCATCATAACCACTCAATAATTTCACAATACCTAAATGTTAAAAAATGTTTGTATAAAATTGAGAGTGTATCAGTTTATATTCAAATTAACTCTAAAAAGGTTATTGGAGGCTATGATAAAAGTTTGGTTGTGACTGGTGCAAAATTAAGCCGGTTATGTTCAAAAAGTGTGAAGTGTATAAAGATTCTATGCTTTAGTCATCAATATTTGCATGTATTATTTACTTTCAGATATATTCTGTATGAAAACATTTCTATGGCATCACCATTAATCTTCATTTTCCAATTCAACTAAAGCTGTGGGTTCATTAAAGAAAACTGTAGATTCATTACATGACAAATCCACTGTTTCCAGAGGACTGAATTTCTGGATTGTTCTGGTAAATCTGAAACAGAGCTGTTAGGTGAAGTTCTCGTGGAGCCTGTCAGAACTGTGCCCTACTGTAGTCTGTGCCATTGCCCCTCACCTTCCATAAGCCCTAAATGAAAAGACAACCAGTGCATTCAGATACAGAGGGTTCTCATAATCACATAGTAATCACCTAGTCCCTGAGAGGTTACTTGTGTGAAATCGAGAGATTAACAGACTGTATCCAAATGTAATCTAAAACATCTGAAAAAGTTAGGAGTTACCTGGTTCATCATGTACAGAAAGACAGACATACAGACAGACAAATGGACAGACTGGAGGATGAATGGACAGACACGGTCAGTCCATAAGGGTCCCTATTTTTCTGGATGAAGGAGATATAGTGGAGGTGGTCATACGCAAGTATATACACACGTCACACTTTCCTGTTTGTGAAGAACTGCCAATCCAATTGTCATGTAATTTGGTATTAACATTATTTATCTTCAATTACTGAGCATATATGATTCTGGATATATTGAGATGTCTGTCTGTCTGTTAAAATACTAGATTTAACACTTTGTTTGCATATATGGAGAATCGTTTATCAAATTGTGATTAAACATTTCATTGCTAATTCTTGTTCTTTAATTCTTTACTATTGATACTGTGTATGTCATGCTAATCAACTTTTTCATAATACTCTAATGTTGAATTTATCGCTGCAGCGTGTGACGTCCTTGTTATGATAGAATGATATTCTGTTTACTATATTTTTGTATCCAGTACTATAAGACATGTTCAGTATATGCATAATATACTGAACATGCATCTCTCATCTCTTGTACAGTATCAAAACATATCACATCATGTTTTTTGCATATAATGATTTATAATGATGATGTAATACCATAACATCTGTGATTTGTGTTTGTTATTAACTGTCTATTGGTAATTATTAGACGGCTAAGCAAACCGGGAGCTGTTGCTGTTAAGACAGCATCCAACCTGGATTACAAACACTGCACCAATCACACTTAACTGTGTATTCACCACCAGCACGGGAGCACCATGAAAGGACGTTTGGCTGTATTGTTTGGATGTGTAATTACACATTGCTGTGTAGTTGCCAGCATTATTATTTAACGGTGCCAAACCGTGAAAACAAATTAAAGAAACTGTTTGGACTGTGAACACGTACAGAACTTTAGAATACTACTGTGGTAAAAAGGAGGATATATAAGTACGCTACAAAATGGTGTGACCACACGATGGAATGCATATTTATGTAGTTAATCAGTTAGTAACCATATGCTGCTACTGCCTGGAATCACTTGTGTCCCAACCACATGACACCGAATGGCCTATCTTGTCATTACCTCATTCTCCCTTACGCTCTTTATCTTCACCCAATCCAACTCATTCATTGCATGTGTTTAGTCCATGCAATCTGGGCAGACACAATATTAAAAAATGTAACGGCACGAGTAAACATCACTTAAAATAACTGGTCTCAAGGGGTTACCATTACTTGCAATAATTCAAAGAACTAGTTCTATGTCACACGGTAGCATGAGGTATAGTAATATATATAACCTTTCCTTTTCTAGGGCTCAATGTTGGGGGATTGTTACTATGGCAACTGTGCATTCCTTGATGTCAAAAGTGTTCCCAGCTTTCAATGACCAGACTATCCAACTACCTCATGATTTGTATTTTCACTTGGAGGTGACCTGAGTTTTAACACCCCCTGAGGCCACATATGCTATTAAGTGTCTTTAGTATGATGTGAATGTCAAAGCTCTATGCTTCAAGATTACAATTCTTCCAACAATTTTAAGGCGCAGGGAGAAAGAAACTGGACTAAAATTAGGTCTCAAGATTGTGACAGTTATGAAATGTATAAACTGTTTCTGAAGCAAGCTTTCCTGTATATTCTGTTCTGTAGTGTTTCAGCTAAGTATAAAAGCAGCTTCCTCATGTGTGGTTTGCAAGTTCCATATGTCTTTGGTAGATTTGTTTGGTAGACTTATGTGATTCCTGGAAACTTGTATGCTTTGCAGCCTTATGACACAACATTCACTGAGCTTTACATGTACAGTTGTGGTGGGTTGCCCCACCCCTGTACATATTTTTGTGTTTTATGTTTCATGTGGTGTGTTATTGTTGGTGTGTATGTATTAGTGCACGGGGTATAATATGGGCTGTGTATCACGAGTGATTTAAAATGTATTTAGGCATAGGGATTACACAATCACAATCATGTGCAGATAAAATGTGTATTAGTATTTGAGCACAGGGAGTGCACAAAGTAATTCATGTGCAGACTGTGCTGAGATTCAACTGAATGATTGATTAGCAATCAAGTCTCGGTACAGCTGCATAAAAGAATCAGTGTTTCACGCACACAAGGTTGGGTGTTCGCAGTGGAGAATGGGGGAGAGAGAGAGAGAGAGAGAGAGAGAGAGAGAGAGAGAGAGAGAGAGAAAAATAATTAAAAGCTAAAAAGAACAATTGCCACTCGTGTGGGAGGATCCGCACGATACTTGTTTGGGTTCATCCACTGTTTGTTTGTTTGTCTGTCTGTTTGTTTTGGCCACTGTGCCATTTATTTTGAGTGTTCTGTTTTGTTTAAATCTTTTATTTATAATGAACTGGCGCAACAGCGCATTCACTGCACAATTATGTGTCCATTACTGCCTGGCCTGATGTCACCACACGAGCCATCGTGGATGTATGTAGCTGGTAAGTTTCCTTTTTTAAAGAAGATACTTTTAGGACCCTGTAGCAGCAAATAATCCTCAGAATACTACTCTTTGGAAACTCACTAGAGAAGCACTTTTTTGTCATATTTTTTATAATGTTTTTGTTATTCACCTGATGCAACAAATACAGAGATTGTTTCATAGTCACAAGAGGACACCACTGTTGTTGCGGTTTTGTAAACCTTTGAATTTAAATGTCTTTCTTATAAAAACATCTTCTCTGGTGTCCCTAAAAGAGTTTGGTGTTCATTTAGAAAATTAATTATATTGGACAAACAGGCCTCTAGATATGTAAATATGTAGGCCTAGGTGTGACACACTGTGGCGGAGTGTCCCGCCCCTATATATTTATTTATTATTATTTGTATTTTTGTTTGCGGCGCAGTTCAAAGCGTCGTGTATTTGATGTTGTTTTTATATTTTAAGAACCTCGTGAGGATGCGTGGCTGATCAGCTACTGATTATTTAACTAGCCGACAGTCACACATCCTTACTAAATGCGTGCAGACTGTGGCCGAGGAGTAATAAGATAATTAACAGCTAGTTAACCCCTAAGCCAGAGTATAAGAACCTGCAGCTGTCCGTGCTGCGGGGTTGAGTGTACAGAGGAGAGTACGGGGAGCGAAGAGAGCGAATAAGAGAAACAACTGCTAAGTATCGTGCTGGGTTAAAACCAGCACGCTCATTTGTTTATTTCTATTTGTTTGGCCAACGTACCCTTTTGTTTTGTTTTGTGTTGTTTGTTTAAATCTTTTGTTTTGTTTATTTATTTAATAAAAACGCTGAGTGCCGTAGCATTCAGCTTCACCCGCCCATCCACTGTTTTGGTTCAGTTACTTCCTGGTCCGTGACGTCACCACACCTCACCACTGCAAGCCATCCTGTCACACACACATATACTGTAAATAACTTTGAAGAATGACTTTGACAAATGTCATCACAAATGGTGATACAGTTCTCTAGATAAATGTGAAACTTGCTACTGACCTACAGTTATAAAGAAAATAAAATCTCCTATAAAATAAGAGACATCTCTTTCACAACATATTAATTTACATTTGTATGTTCACCTTGTATGACACTAAATAGTGGTTAGGGCTCTGGACTCTTGACCGGAGGGTCGTGGGTTCAATCCCTGGTGGGGGACACTGCTGCTGTACCCTTGAGCAAGGAACTTTACCTAGATTGCTCCAGTAAAAACCCAACTGTATAAATGGGGAATTGTATGTAAAAATTGTAAGTCGCCCTGGATAAGGACGTCTGCTAAGAAATTAATAATAATAATAATAATAATAATAATAATAATAATAATAATAATAATAATAATAATAATAATAACTAAATAAACATATCTCTGTGGCAGACCTCACAAAACTTGTAGGATCAATATTATAAAAGTGTAAAGTTATGATTTCATTAACCATTTCATGCTTTACTTATTTAAGCACGCTATACAATAACAGCAATTTGCCTTAGAAATACGATTATAAAGTAGGAAAGGAAAAATGAACTATTGATAAATTGCCACCAAAACCGCCCAGTGTGGTTAAGGGAAACTTAAAAAGCATTTGTGATTCTTACCCTTAAAATACATGGTAAGCTGAATCAGGTAAAGATTCCGTCTTACTTAGTCTTTATCTGTGACGCTGTGATAAACGAGAGCACAGAAGTCTCCTCGCCCAATGCCTAGCCTTTATATAATAACGTACAATTATAAAATAGTGCACAGAGGTTGGACTAATTATTTTTAAAAAAACTGCCAATAAGGGAGTAGAGCCACGAAGGACAGCCAGGATAGCACTGATTCAACATTTCGAGAAGGAGAAAGGACCTTTCATTAGTGATTAGCACTTCAAATATATTTAAGGAAACTGGGTGTGGAAATCTGAAATTAAAACTCTCCAAAAGATCCCATAGTGTCCCATACAATTGGTTCAGTCTCTGTTACTGAGGCCCCTGCAAAAAAAAAAAAACAACATACACCTCTCTTTATTGATCACATAACTCGAGTGTCCAGATAATTTTCGGCACCTGATTGTGAGTGAATATGGGGGAGCAAGGAAAAAAAGAATGGTTATGTCTTGACAGCAAACATTTAAAAATGATGTACCTGTAACCTTTATAGATAAAGCATTATAGGCACAAATCTAACAACAGTAAAAAAAAACAAAAAAACAGGCAAGAATAGCTTGCACCCTAAATTAAAAGATTTAAATAATTCTGTCTAGAAACAGTATCAAAGTGTAAAGATAGTCAGTGGTGTAATTATAATACTGCTCCATCGTCTGTTGCTTGTGTACTGATAGATGTGATTTAAAGACTGTTGGGTGCTCCATTTTAAGATTAATTACATTTCGACAACTGGATATGTGTTATAGCCAATAACTTGATGACCAGGCAAATAACACTGCCTAGCCATTGTCCTGGTGTAGGGCATGTTCTCTTCGCATACCCTGTGTCCCTTGATTATTCTAGAGGTTTGAAAGGTAGCCATGTATTTATTACACAATAACAGCACCAATTCAACAATAACCATGTAAATAAACCCTCACCTAAGCACTTACACTGCTAAATGTGTAATTATAGCCTTGTACAGCTCTGGATAAAACTTGCATCACAATTTAATTTTATGCATTTATGTGCCTTGGTTAATTTAAAACACAGCACATCTCAGTTTTGTTACTAAAGTTACATTAAAGTTCATTCTATGCAGGATCGGCTACTGCTGAGCTCACAACAGCTGTCCTTTCCAAAACAGCACAGATAAAAGGAACCTTAAACTTTAATAAGGCATCGCTACAGTAAATGAAAAAATCAATTACCACCGTTTTGGAATGATGATCACCAGTTCACCACCTTTGGTGTTTACAAATGCATGTAAATATTGTTTCAGTAATAAGATGTTACTACTTGATTACTACTATATACTGTGTATATATATATATATATATATAGACGTGCTCAAATTTGTTGGTACCCCTCCACAAAAAACGAAGAATGCACAATTTACTCTGAAATAACTTGAAACTGACAAAAGTAATTGGCATCCACCATTGTTTATTCCATATTTAATAGAAATCAGACTTTGCTTTTGATTTTTTATCCAACATAATATTGTAAATAATAAAACAAATGAAAATGGCATGGACAAAAATGATGGGGCCGCTAACCTAATATTTTGTTGCACAACCTTTAGAGGCAATCACTGCAATCAAACGTTTTCTGTAGCTCTCAATGAGACTTCTGCACCTGTTAACAGGTAGTTTGGCCCACTTTTCCTGAGCAAACTGCTGCAGCTGTCTCAGGTTTGATGGGTGCCTTCTCCAGACTGCAAGTTTCAGCTCTTTCCATAGATGTTCAATAGGATTCAGATCAGGACTCATAGAAGGCCACTTCAGAATAGTCCAATGTTTTGTTCTTATCCATTCTTGGGTGCTTTTAGCTGTGTGTTTTGGGTCATTATCCTGTTGGAGGACCCATGACCTGCGACTGAGACAGAGCTTTCTGACACTGGGCAGTACGTTTCGCTTCAGAATGCCTTGATAGTCTTGAGATTTCATTGTGCCCTGCACAGATTCAAGGCACCCTGTGCCAGGCGCAACAAAGCAGCCCCAAAACATAACCGAGCCTCCTCCATGTTTCACTGTAGGTATGGTGTTCTTTTCTTTGAAAGCTTCATTTTTTCATCTGTGAACATAGAGCTGATGTGACTTGCCAAAAAGCTCCAGTTTTGACTCATCTGTCCAAAGGACATTCTCCCAGAAGGATTGTGGCTTGTCAATATGTATTTTAGCAAATTCCAGTCTGGCTTTTTTATGTTTTTCTGTCAAAAGTGGAGTCCTCCTGGGTCTTCTTCCATGGAGCCCACTTTTGCTCAAAAAGCGACGGATGGTGCGATCAGAAACTGACGTACCTTCACCTTGGAGTTCAGCTTGTATCTCTTTGGCAGTTATCCTTGGTTCTTTTTCTACCATTCGAACTATCCTTCTGTTCACTCTGTGGTCGATTTTCCTCTTGCGGCTGCGCCCAGGGAGGTTGGCTACAGTTCCATGGACCTTAAACTTCTTAATAATATTTGCAACTGTTGTCACAGGAACATCAAGCTGCTTGGAGATGGTCTTGTAGCCTTTACCTTTACCATGCTTGTCTATTATTTTCTTTCTGATCTCCTCAGACAACTCTCTCCTTTGCTTTCTCTGGTCCATGTTCAGTGTGGTGCACACAATGATTCCAAACAGCACAGTGACTACTTTTCTCCATTTAAATAGGCTGAATGACTGATTACAAGATTGGAAACATGTGTGATACTTATTAAAGAAACTAATTAGTTTGAAATATCACTATAATCCAATTATTTATTATCTTTTCTAAGGGGTACCAACAAATGTGTCCAGGCCATTTTAGAATATCTTTGTAGAATAAGCAATAATTCATCTCTTTTCACAGCTGCTTTGCTTTATTCTATGACATACCAAAGGCATGCAAGTATACATGATAAAATAGCTTTTAATTTCATCACTTTTCAGGAGGAATGAAGCATTATTTCAATGAGCTGTAAGGGTACCAACAAATTTGAGCACGTCTGTATATATACACAGGATACCTGGGGTTACAGTGTCATTTGTTTGGATTAGAGGTGATAAATAGTCAAACGAGACACTGGCTACCATTTTGCTACTAGCACTATGCTATTTGGTTTGTCAGAGTCATTAAAACATGTTTATTGTGTGGACTTGTAAATGCAATTTGTAACCCTCACCTAGTTTTAACTTTCAATGTTAAGTGTTCATAGTTTTCAGGCTTTGGTCAGTAGTAGCAAGTGATCAGTAGTCAAGGCAGGAGCTTGAGAGCACACACTCTCCCTCATTTTATCAGCTTTTTGCAGCGTTGATTTTTGAGAACGTATCTTGCCAAGAGGATGTGTGAAGAATAAGAATAGCTTTATTTTGGCTTTCCACTGTGAGCTGTTTCAAAGTAGGCCATTTGTCACTGAATTTATAGCTTTGAATGTGAGCTGTTGGACTCTGCACAGGGTGAAGCCTGATTAAACACAACGCACATTGATTCACAGACTAGAAAACTGTTGTAACAGACAAAGGCACTAGATAACAAAATTAACCTTCTTACAGTATCATTCTTGTCATGGCCCTCTGTAACCAGTCTAAAGGAGTTATGGAGCTGTGTCAAGTAAATGTGTATTATATTACTGAAATACGAGCCGTTTACTCCAATCTCGAACTCATATTTTTTGACAGATGAAAATTTAACAGAAATGTACTGATAGACCAACAATGTTAGAGTGCTTAGTTGTATTACTTAAATGAGTTAATTAAAGACTGGAGTAAACCTATTGAAAAATATGGTCATTATGATGGTAATATTTCTGTAATATCTGTAATCTATAAAAATAAATGCATCAGCTCACTCATCAAAACCTGTAATAACAGGCATTACAAACCACACAAATGAAGTAGTTATTATCCTATATTTGAAAATTGTGTGTATGTTTAGTATATCTTTGTATTTAAACTTAAAATGGCAGAGAGGGACTGTGGCAGGGCAGGGCCCTTCCTGTAAATAGTGTGGTTGGCTGGGATGGGGTTAATTCCTATCCCTGCCAAATACATGCGAGAATGTGGCTGGAGCCTTAATTGAATGATTAATGGTTAATGAGGCTCCAGCCACATGGTATTAAGGAGGGGAAAATCCTGTTTGAAAACTTGGTGTTTGGGTGTGTGTAACCTGTGGGTTAAAATTGTGTCGGTGGTAGTCAGTGAAGGTGAATGCCCAGCCTGACAGCACTGTTAGTATTTATTATTGTTTTGTTTAAACCTTTTAATTTGGCCCTTGTGCCTGTTACTTTGTTCCTGTGTTTTTGTTGATGGTGTTCATGACTTGTTTTGTTTGACCTTTTTATTTTGCTCTGTGAGCAGTGTTTTGGTTTGTTTTTGTGTAATAGATGCACGCCCCAGTGCTTTCACCTGGAAGTACCTGTCTGTGTCTCTGTCAGCTTCCTGGTCTTGGGACGTCACGACTCAACTATCCTGTCACAGGGACTGTAACAGGGCAAGGAGTCCTGTACATGTATTTGTTTATTTTAGAACGGAGTACACCTCCGCCCCTGTGCAATTTATTATTTTGTATTTGTTTTGTTGTATTATTGTTATTGTTATTGTTATTGTTTTTATTGTTATTGTTATGATTTATTTAGAAATATGATGGCATAGCCATGCATTTGTTTTGTTATTTTATATTTTAAATGTGTTCTGTGAGAGGACGAGCGGTTGACAGCTCGTCCTCTGCCAGTAGTAGTAAATTAATAAACTTGTGCAGATTGTGGCCGAGGGGTAATATAATAATTACTAGCTAGTTCAACCCCTCTGCCACGGTACATAAACCTGCAGTGCTCTCAGTTCAGGGTGGGGTGTTCGGAGGAGCGAGCGAGAGCGAGAGTGAGAGAGGCGTGTAAAATAAAATAAAAAAGTACGATCAGTGAAGGCTACTGCCCAGCCTGATCACAGTATTTTGTGTTTGTTATTTTGTTTTATTTAAAACCTTTATTTTGCTCTGTGAGTGTTTTTGTTTGAATATTTTATTTATTTTTGTTGTTATAAGCGCCATTGCACCGTACCTGCAGTGTTTCTTTGTTTTTTTCCTGAGTCACCGCATCGGCTACCCTGCCACAGGGACCTATTCAATTATTTAAATAGAGGCAGGATTAGATTTTCTGTTGCTTAGATCAATTGATTGTCTCCAAAATATTGTACTTGTTGTACTCTTGTTGCACTGAGGTGAGGCATAGAGGGCTAAGCTTTATATTATATTGCCCTAAACCAACTAGGCTTGTTTAATTAAACCTAATAGGGTCAACTAAATAATAAAGGACCTGGTTTGAACGAGGTACTGCTGGTCACAAATGCAGTATAAGTAATATAATTGACATCCCCCTTTTAAATTTAGCAGGCTAATTCTAAAGTGTGGATCCCTACCACTAGCACTAATCCTCTCTTTTCAGGTACATAAATAAAATTATATACAGTATTTTGCTTCCTGTTTGTAAAAATATGGAGAAACCTAATGTACATTTCCTACCAGATGGTTTACTAGATATTTCATTTTTAGTCTCCTATAGATTCAGTAAACAGATTCCCCCCGTGGCATACTCACGTTTTCTTAACGTTATCATTCCAAAAGCTTGTCTTTATTCCGTGGCTTAATGAATTCAGACAAGGACAGCAGTGTGGAGTAGTGGTTAGGGCTCTGGACTCTTGACCGGAGGGTTGTGGGTTCAATCCCTGGTGGTGGATGACACTGCTGCTGTACCTTTGAGCAAGGTACTTTACCTAGATTGCTCCAGTAAAAACCCAACTGTATAAATGGGTAATTGTATGTAAAAATAATGTGATATCTTGTAACAATTGTAAGTCGCCCCGGATAAGGGCGTTTGCTAAGAAATAAATAATAATAATAATAAAACAAGAGTAGTCACTAGCTCACTAAAGAAAATCCAAGTAGAGAGAGAGGATTTTGTTTTCAGCATTGCTCACTTCTCTGCTAGATTTCTCATTTATTTTTTATTCAAATTTTACCCTGAATTCTTCTCATTTAATGACCTCAATGTCTGACATTGACGAATATGTTATGGACATTATGCTTTGTAGTTATAGTAAAATAAACGTATAAAATGCTTTAGCAAACACTAGAAGGGTCCCCAGATTGCTCACCTGGTAAAGGACAGCAGTGTGAAAGGTTAGTCATATGGTCAGGGAAGTGCAGGTTTGTGTCCTGTCTGTGCAAAGTTAGTAGCCTACTGGGATTTCATAGATGGTTTTGTGTGCTCAAGCGGTTACCTGCAGGATGGTCTTTGTCCTCCAGAGGCTGGTAACTTGCTGACATTTGCTCTCGAGTTCATGGGTGTAAAGAGGCAATTGACTTGGTTGTGGCCATTGACTTTCATTTCTTCTGAGCTGTTGTTGAAATTGCAGTGGTGAGGGAGCATAACTGGAAATTCTAAATTGTAGTGAAAATCATGGGGAAAATAATAAACGTTTGATTAAAATTCTTTCTTAATGTCTTTGTTTTAAAAGTATTTTGTCGTTTGTTCCTTTATATACAGCTAACATGTAGCAATAAACATGATAGAAGTTACATGGCTCCAGATTCATATTTCATAACATTGGCTTGTTGGACAAATTAAGGGAAAGCCATACCATTAGCCTGAGCAATAGGAGTGTCAGTTTTTATTACATATCTCTCCAGTGATAAATCTGTCTTGTCTGAGTGTTTATTTTGAGTGAGTATGACATTAGGCATTTCAAATAAACTTACTAAACTGAGACACTGATATTTATAGAGACATTGTGAAGAGCTAACAATATTCAAATGTACTTACATTTTCCACCTAATCAAAATAAACGCAACGTAAGGTATATTTTTGAGTACTGGAGTATTTGAAATACTGTATATTCATATTGTTATTGTTATAAAACTAAACACAGCAGATTTTCTTCACTGAAATGTTTTGGTCAAATTGTGTATCTCAACCAAATCTTTGCATTGGTTATTGTTTTAACATGTACATGCAGAAAGCAGACTGAATTGGTTAAAAGTCTGAATTGGTTGAATTGATTAAAAGCTGTATTTAAAATAGTAAAGAGTTATTGAACCCATCGACTAAAACAATTAACACTATTCAAATGGATAATAATGTTTGGAAAACATAATTGTGAATTAAGTTAATGGCAATTATGTGGTTTCAACTTGGGCTGCCAACAGGGCCAGTGCCAAGCGGGGGCCTTAGGGGGCCGTGCCCCCCCAGTTTAGATCTAGTGCTCTCAGTTCATATCCCACATCCCAAATCATTAATAAAAGTAAAGTTAAACAGAAAAAATCAAACTATAGTATGTGTGGTTTCTGGAAAATTAGTACAGTAATACCCCCCATTAGCAACCAGCTTTGTAGGGTCCCCTTTTCTCACAGTATGTGACGTTTTCTAATCTCCACATTTCGAGGGTGGAGTCATATTGCACAGCAAATTATTTAGTATAATTTTCCCTACAGGTCTGTTTATTTATTTATTTATTTATTGCAAGTAAATGCAACTGGTAATTTGCAGCTGGTTTAGTAATTACTGGAAAAAAAAAACATTCTGCCTAAGGAAACCGACTTATTTACGGGAGCTTATAGATTTATATATGCAAGACTGTCCAGTCAGTTGATGTGTGTCGATATTTGTTTATTGCACTCCCTTTGGGCCTGCACACTGTATTCATTGTAGCTTGTAGCTCTTAAGTAAGGGTTATAAGAACATGCCTTGAATTAATAACTATTTTTGATATAAAGGTATATCTGGACTAATCTCTTGAATTAATTTTTGAGCAACAGGAAGGAGTGCTGAACTTTTGACTGAAGCAATTTCCGTGAACACAGCACAAAGGAGAGAGTAGTGAGCTCATTTCTAGTGGACTTTAACTGAACCCAGCACAAAAGGCCCCCATAGTACTGCAAATAGATCGAAGCAATCCAACCAGGAGATGTGGAGAAAAGGAAAGCTGGAGACAGCAGAAATAAGGATAATTAGACAATGTATTCATCCCAGGCAGGATGAGGCAATCCATTGTACAACACAGTGGAAGATAGTTATAGGGTAAAGGAGAGGGCTTTCTTTGAAACTGGTAACTGCAATCAGAAATTGAATTGGTTTGAGCCTACATAGCTCCATAAGAGTTAGCTTGAAGCTTTATACTTCTGGACTGCAAGAAGATTCTGTACCCTGCAATAAACGAACGTCAAAGAAAGCTCTGTGTTATGAGTCCTGCTGATAGGAAAAAGAGATGTCTGCAAGTCAGTTTACCTACGCGTCAAAAGAAGAATCATTCCCGGCTTTGAAACAAGCTTCTGTTTCCAGTCATAAAACCATAGCATTCAAAGAAAGAAGAAACACACAGACAGTGTGCTAAACCCCCACTTGGGTTTGAAGATTTGTTGCAGCAAAGTGAATAACTGAACCGTTGAGTATATTTTCAGTACCTTTCCCTTGTGGAATTAATTGTAGCTGCAAACACATGAAGTTGATAATATAGTTATGGTAATTTGCGCTTTTAATGCGTGTATGAAAAACCTCAGAGTTTGAACCTTGTTAAAAGTAACTATAAGCTGCTTAAAGGGTACATGCCTTTGCGTATGTCTTAAAGGGCACATAAGGACCTTTTTATTTTACTGCGTTACATGTTCCCATGTCTTGCTACAACTGTTTAAATAAGGTGTGTGTATTGTTTTAATATTTTTTTTTTTACATCTTTAAATTGCATTCCCTGGCTTCAAATGTACCTGCATGGACCTCTCAGAACTACATTTCCTATCATCCTCCTGCTCACTGGTAAATCCATCTCAGTTACATATGTGAGCAGGAGGATGATTGGAAATGTAGTTCTGAGAGGTCCATGCGGATTCATGTGAAGTCATCTTGAGGCAGGGAATGCAATTTAAAATTTTAAAAAAGTGGTCAAAATGTAAAAAAAAAAATTAAAACGATACACACATGTTACGTAAACAGTTGTAGCAACACATGGGAACATGTAACTGTGGCAAAGTGGTTGCTGATTATGTACAGGTGCAGAGGTGATGCAGTGCAGGAATAAACAGATAGAGATTTGTAATCCAGTATGGAAAATAGACGTTTTATTTTCATTATAATCCATGTCTGGTGACCAAATAATAAACTCTGGTTATACACAGCGATGCGTAAAACACAGAGAACAGTGACAGGGATTGCAGCCCTAAACAATAAACACAGTATCTCTCCCACAATATACAACCACAGTCACCAGTCCTGGGTGCATGCTGTAGTGCTCGTGGTGGGCGATACAGTTTAAAGAGTGACAAATAGTGCAGTGCTGTTCCGGGTTCAGTGCTGGCTCTTAGCAACAGCTCCGGAACGTGTTAGCCATCTATAAACACACAAGTAACAATTATAGACAAACAAAACAAACACTCACAATACTTTTAATACACAGTGCACGGGTCCTTCCGGGTCTATTTCAAAACCAAAAGCGAAGGAAAAGATTTACAATTCTCCGGCCCCTTTATTCGATTATGTATGACCCCTTGGTAAACGATTGCAGCTGACTCTATTGCCTGCAGCTGCTACCTCGTTTACCTTCCAGGTCAATACGTTCCTGCAGCGGAGTCTTGTCTTTTTCCAGGTTGACTGACCTCCCGACCCAGGGAAGCTGTCAGGTCAACCCAGGGAGCTGTCAGGCCAACCTGTCCAAAGCCTTTCCCTTTCGCTACTTAGTGCCCTCACAGGTAGAGAGGGAGATTTACAACCAGAACTCATTATATTTCTGTCACAGTAACACAATAAAATAAAAAGGTCCTTATATACCCTTTAACTCATATTATTATATGAAGTGCTTGTTTGAAAGCATACTTGTGTAATTGTTATTGTACAATTACAGTCCAGCATTATCTGTGACCTATTACTAAGAAATTGTATTTGAACAAGGGTTATTTTGCATGTAAGCGATAGATGCAGAGGAACTGTCTGTGTAGCTAAACTAGGGAACTGTCAGCAGAATTACATCATCACATGCTGAAAATCCTGCGCAGCCCAGAATGAGATTTATACAGAAGTTAATGTACTGTGTTGGAATGAAATGTTGAACCTATACTTAATGCTAGTAAAATAATAGTATTTCACTTGTACTGTATTTAAATGCATTTTTGGGGAACTATATATATATATATCCAATGAATTAGTATTCACTCTTGCTGTATTGGCGTGTATGTTGAACAGCTACCTCATGATGCTTTTCTAAGTTTTTCCTTTCTGTATCATTAGTATCATTATATACTAAACTGCTACTATGTTTTAAATCGACCTTGTTGTGGTTGAGGGTGTTCTGTGTGTTCATTGTAATTCCTCGATCTTATACACGTCATTAAATACAAATTATTATCATGAGGTCTTGTCACAAAGACGGCCGGAGTGGGTGGCGTCAGACCAGAAAGGAATACACAGACAGACGGTGGTGATGAGAACTGATGAGATCTAATATGGTAATGGTCACGTAGTATTCATCCAGGTTACTTAATGCACTGAAATACTTGTTTTACTACCAGTGCAGGATACATCCAAAATGATAGATATTGATTTAGGACAGCTTATATTGTTGTTTTGAAATTGTTTGGTACATACAAGGCAGTATAGAACAGTTTCCCCTATTCAATAAAGCATTGATAGAAATGGAAAGGCACACATTCATACTATACTGAATGATATAAAAACCTTAAACTAATAATTGGCCATGTAACAGGCATTTATGGTATGCAAAATGTTCCACTTTTAATTGAAAGTTTTGTGCAAATCATCAAAATAGCTGAAGCAATTATTTAAAGTGCCTAATAATTACAGCTCTGAAATTAATGTAGCTGCAGAATTTGACATTGAAATACAGACTTTAGTCCATTATATGTATAAAGGGAGCTCTACTGTCTAATCCACTAAGCTGTATGGACGGTCTAATGTCAATTCAATTTAATTCTAAATCTACACACAGGTATGTAATTATAAAAAAATAAATAAAATAAATAAATGAATTTGAGAGAGAGAGAGAGAGAGAGAGAGAGAGAGAGAGAGAGAGAGAGAGAGAGAGAGAGAGAGAGAGAGAGAGAGAGAGAGAGATATGCATTGCTGGAGGCTGTCATCACTATGCACAACTAACAAAGCCAGACTTTTTGTTTGTTGTGTTTACAACAACTTTGTAAGATTTTTTAATTGTATTACAGACACATTCCAGTTATTTTACTTACCTAATCATGGCCATCTGGGTTTACAGCGGAATCGCTACACTGTAACACGTCCGGTGAAAGATGTAAAATTCATATCTTCAAATCAACAGCTTTCAAAGAAAGACTATAACTACTATAATTATTATAAGAGAGACATTTTGTATAAAAATGTCAATGCTATGATCTTAAGAACTGTAAGCTGATGGTCTATTGCTTGAACTAAACAGAGAGTTCATTGCTGAGATTGTAATGATTTATCAGTCTGGATGTATGCATAACAACTTGTATATTATAATTAGTATAAAAATAAGTATAAAAATGTACAGTATAAACAGATTAACCAGTTTTGACATTGTTCCTGAAAATGTACAAATGCTAATCGTGGGAAGCACTGATATATATAGCTCTGTACCCTGCACCTGGTTGACATTTTTTTTAAATACAGTTTCATTGGCCCTTGTGTTATTTGTTTTGATGTACAGCGATAAGCATTTGTTAACACCAGATTTAAAACAGGATTATAGGAGATAAGGAAGTGTATTTCCAAAATTTAGAAAACTATATCACAATGATGGTTGATGATATCAAAATTCTATAAAAAAAATGTTCCATTCTGGGTACCTGCTACAGATCTGAGAAAATGCACATTCCTGAAGCTTTGTCTTTAAAACTGGCTTGGTCACAGTTTTCTTTCCCACAGTGTATTCATGCCTATAATAACTCACCTGAGCAGAATTTAAGAGAACCGAGACCTCTCTATCTATAATTTAAACTAGTCTATACCAGTGAGACCGTGGTGATCCATTATACATTTGCACTTTGCAAAACTAGTTTGATTGTCTTGAAATTTAATTTGAATTGTCAAATGTTCTACTTTCCAAAACGATTTTAAGGAGTGCAGCTCTGACCTAAAAACTTGAAAGATAATATTTGGGTGATGATGAGTCACCATCTTAATCAGGCTGAATGAAAACATGCTGTGAGGGTTTTCAGTAATAGAAAATGAAATTGCCTGCTCACAGCACAGTACAGTTGTGGACTATATTATTCGTCAGAAACAAATGTATACTTTAGCAGCACACATGTTTTTTCAGAAAAATGTATTATCGGCCACACTCTCACCATATCATTTAAAAGATGGACATGACCACTGTTATTTCCAAAAAGAGTCTACTCATTGTATTAGTATCAAACTTTTTAAAAGAACAATCAAACAAAACAACGCCTTTCAGCACATCCGTGCCTTCATCAGGTTTCACCTGAACTACCTACAATTGCATATAAAAAGGCAGTTCAGGCTATCAATCAGTTAACAAGTCCTTACTTAATTAAATTCATATTACATCATCAATTATTCATTAAATCATTCAAACAAGTAAAGGACATGATATGATATACATTCTTACAAATACAGAAAAAAGATTTCAAAACACAAAATATTTATTTGTTTGCATCATTAATATTTAACACAGCAGTAAATCCAACACAACTTAAAAGAAAGGAGAGCATCTCTGACGGCACGAGCCTCCTCAAATTGAAAAATAATTTGGTCAAGAGCAGTAAAACACATTATTAACCAAGCAGGCACAGGGTATTTTGCTTTATTACAGCAGCTTAGATTCACTCGTGTACCAGTTCTCTGCGCATGGAAACCACATTTTCACAAAATGTCACTAGTAATCTTCAAAAACAGCACGAGTACTTTACGCATAGTTAATTTACATATCAACCCCCACCTTTCACATTCATTTGCATGACGTCGGGTAAAAAGCCCGGTTTACTCGAGTGAAATAAACTGAGCGAATGGAAACCCCATGTATGTCAGGGCTTTTCAAATTTGGTCCTGGAGACCCCCTCTGTCTGCTGGTTTTCATTCCAACTGAGTACCCTTAATTGAAATGATAATTTGCTTAATTAGACCTTTTTACTTGCTTTTCAAGTTAGCTATAACATTTTATGTAACTTGAACTCTGCAACTGTTTAAGAGCTGAAAAATTTAAAAGGTCTAATTAAGCAAATTATTAGTTCAATTAAGGGTTTAGTTAAGTGATTGCGAGCTCAGTTGGAATTAAAACCAGCAGACACAGGGGGTCCGCAGGACCAGATTTGAGGACCCCCGGTCTATATGATTGCATTGTTTACAGGCTCAGCCAAAACTGCAGATCCCAGTGGACTGATGTCATTTACACACAGTTTTGCAGACCCAATCAGCAAACGGCTTGCGTACCAAGCACATGCCTTCAGGGGCGGGATGCCTTACTGAGAGGATTTCAAACAGTCCTGGATGCTAAGTGGTTATCTTTTTATTATTAATAACTCAGGAACCGTTTGATATTTTTTCAACAAACCTTTGAAAAGCCCTACCTCAGCACAGTCCACCTTACTCGGTTTGGTGCAGATATTCAGTACTGTGTAACCTGTACATGAAAGCAAAAAAACAAACAAACAAAAAAAACATGTTACGTATAAGGGGAAAAAAGGGCCCCTTTACTAAAAAACAGGTATCCAGATCTCAGAAACCGCACAAGGTGTCTTCATGAAACTCTCCACGCTTTCACAACATTGCAAGTCAATGGAATATGCAAATCAGTGGGCAATTCCGAAAAATCACGCCAAAGTTATTAAAGTGCAAAGTTAGGGGTTTAACATTGAGCACCCAACTCAACCCTAACTATGATTATATATATATATATATATATATATATATATATATATATATATATACACACACACACTACCAGTCAAAAGTTTTAGAACACCCCCATTTTTCCAGTTTTTATTGAAATTTAAGCAGTTCAAGTCCAGTGAATAACCTAAAATGGTAAAATGGTATGGTATGCTAAGGTAAGCGGTAAACTGCCAGAGGTTAAAAAAAAAAGTTTAGGTTACCAAAAACTGAAAAATAATGTACATTTCAGAGTTATACAAAAAGGCCTTTTTCAGGGAACAAGTAATGGGTTAACAACTTACAGCTGTTCTGCAGCAATGGAAGTAAATTAAGCCTTGAAAGTTGATTCTAACAATTCCTACAGGTGTCCCAACTTTTGTTGATTACTTACAAACCCTCTGTCTGTATAAAAGCAGTGTTGGAACAGACTGTGTTACTACACCCTCTTAAGCATTATTTGGACAGTATTGTACTGCAGGAAGTAGTATATTGCTCTCATAATGGCGAGAAAAAGGCAATTAACAAAGGAAGACAGACAGACCATTCTAACCCTTAAAAGTGTAGGTCTTTCCTTTAGAGAAATTGCAAGAAAGCCAAGGTGTCAGTGAGTAGAGTTTCCTACTGAAAGGAAGAGGTCTGGCAGATCCAAAGCCACAACAGAATCAGAAGACAAGTTTCTGAGAGTCAACAGCTTGTGTGATAGGCGGCTCACAGGACAACAGCTTCAAGCACAGCTTAACACTGGTCGAAGTAAGCAAGTCTCAGTTTCAACTGTGAAGAGAAGACTTCGAGCTGCAGGTTTGACAGGTCGAGTGGCAGTAAGAAAGCCATTGCTAAGATGGCAAAATAAGAAAAAGAGGCTTGCCTGGGCCATAAAGCACCGCCAGTGGACTACTGAAGACTGGAAGAAGGTCTTATGGACCGATGATTCAAAATTTTAAATCTTCGGTTCATCACGCAGGGTTTTTGTACGCCGTCAAGTAGGTGAAAGGATGGTTCCTCGGTGTGTGACACCAACTGTCAAACATGGAGGAGGAAGCGTGATGGTCTGGGGCTCTTTTGCTGGATCCAGAGTCGGCGACTTGCACAGAGTGAGTGGCACCCTGAACCAAAACTGCTACCACAGCATTTTGCAGCGCCATGCAATACCCTCTGGTATACGCCTAGTTGGTCATGGGTTCATCCTACAGCAAGATAATGACCCAAAACATACCTCCAGGCTATGTCAGAACTACCTTAGAAGAAAAGAACAAGACGGTAGGCTTCAAATCATGGAATGGCCAGCACAGTCTCCAGACTTAAACCCCATCGAGCTGGTTTGGGATGAACTGGACAGAAGGGTGAAAGCAAAGCAACCTATTTGTGGGAACTTCTGCAACAGTGTTGGGAAGAACTTTCTGAACAATATTTGATTTCCATTGTAGAAAGAATGCCACGAGTGTGTTCGGCTGTTATAGCTGCAAAAGGTGGCTACTTTGATGAGTCAAAAATTTAGATTAAATTTTGTTAAACAAAACGATTCCATGATTTCTTTTTTATCTCCAATTGTTTATTTGTTCTATGCTTTAATTTCCGAGTACATTGAGACATTAAACTGTGTAAATTTCAATAAAAACTGGAAAAATGGAGGTGTTCTAAAACTTTTGACTGGTAGTGTATATATCAGTGATTGGAAATCCTGGCCTGTGATTGATTAAAACCTCATCATCGAAAAAATAAATTGAATAGAACTATTGACCTGACATCCTTACACCACCGGGCAATAGTCTCTGTCTGTCATGTGATTGGTTCACCTCAGTGTCGGTCTGTCTGTGTGAAAGTGTTTATACTTGAGACTATTGTGTCCGCATCCCTCTAAAATAGCTTTTCTCTTGCAGATAGCCAGGTACTTGGCATTTTTTAAAAAATTGTAAAAAAAAAAAATAATAAAATAAATTAAGAGCCGCAGTCATCGATGTTAATCCTTTTGGATTTAGGGATGCATGCACATGATGGATAGCAAAGCTCTCACTGTCACTCTCTTTTTCTTCTCAGTCAGACTCATAACCCAGGGACTGCTATTGATTTTGCCATTACAACTAGGTACAACTTGGTATTGCAAATGCTGTACTAAGGCTAGTAGTCACGATCAAACACTTAAAAGTACCAAGTTTATTAAAGATCCAGTATCATAGGTTAACCTTCATAGTGTTTAGAGAGACCCATCTCCTGCTGGGTTACCTGAGTGATTCATCTGTGCATTTTCAATTTAGGTCCAGGAAATAAAATTCCAGGCATCAAAGTGCTACTTGTAATTACATCGACTTGTTTTCAGAAGACTGCAGGAATCAAGATTTACCTGCTTACCACAATAGAAGTAACCTGTCATTCAAATTCTGTGTCAGTGGAAGAAAACAACACTCGGGTTAGCTTTTTTAGGAATGTTTAATCAACAACAGTATTTTATTAAGTACACAAATATTAAACAGAAATCAGAAAATTCAGAAAGTAAATCTCTTAGTCTCTAAGCACAAAACACAATTCAAAAGCTCTCACTGCACTCATGCTGGCTAGTAGGCAATTGAAATATGACACCGCCTGTCTCCACACACACAAACAGCAGCTCATGCAAGCTGTGACGTAGCTAGTAGCTTGCTCACATACACACACGCCCACATACAAGCACAGCCTCAACTGAGATGATGCAGACAATCTTAGAATATATCACATTAAGCTTATTAATGGTATATAGATTAAGGATATGGCAAGTTCATTTTTAAAGAAATTCGTCATACAGCAATATGAGGTAGACTGCAAAGTAGCGAGGCAGGCTGTAAAAAAAGGCACAGAAAGCACAAGAATAGCTAAAATGGAGCCGCCGATTCCAGGAAAGCGGCAAGCCAGCTTTCAGCACGAATGCAGGGGAACTGCAGTCGACTCGGAAAAGCTCTTTCAAAATACGCTCAGTTGTAAACACAGATGTCTTACATTACCATCTTGAGAGGCAAAAAGAGGAATGGCTTCCGTGGGTTGACTGTTTTGATCCCTCGTTAGGTGGGACCGAGGACGTCACCCCAGGAAAGGGCCTATCGGCAGCTCTGATATAAAGAGCTCAGTAATACCTACCAATAGGCAGGCATTTCCCATTAGCACGTAGTTGGTCGTCTTCGAATTGAAAGGAAACATTAGTCATTCATAGTCTCCTACTTACATTAAATTCTATCTGCATTTGACCTGTATATGTTTGTATAATAAACTTTGTCACTATCGGACTAATTTAGCTACAGTATAGTGAAGCATGAAATTACAACCAGTTTGAAGCTCTCAAACCAAGAGCACCTGAGGCAAGACACTGGAGGACAAGGTTAAATCTGAGACCAAAGGAAATGTCCTCAAGCAGCCTCAAGTCTAAGGATCGATCTCAGGGATGCCAAGACTGACTTCAATGGCTTCTTTTCAACACCATATTTGACACAATCCAACAGTTCTCAATGGATTCAGAACTGGAGCTTGACAAAGAGCATTTGTGTTAAACCCCAGTGTTCCAACATTTAATTTAAATCATGTAACTCAGCTTTGAAAAAAATCACAAATAGATTTATTAATTTTTTTAAGCTTTTTTTCCAAACCTCTTGACATACAGCAGTTTGGTTGCATGAAATGAAGATTTTTTTATACAATGCATATTGTATGTAAATTAAATTAGTCTCAGATTTGTCTTGTCATGTTCCATGTACAGTATTAATATGCTAATATTTCCGATATTCAGTGTTGTACAGCTCAGAGATAAGTACTTTCTGTGATTAAAATGGTTCTGGGTGGAACACCATAGCAACACTGTTTAAAACAGCCATAGCCCCGGGGAAAAGGCATTTACATTTTCACTTTCCAGCAGACAGGCACTGTAGAGCAGTCTGCGTCATTTCATCCACATTGCTGCTATTTACACAATAGTGAGAATGTAGATAAATGTTGTTTGACTTGTCGGTAGCTGCTGTTCTCTATGTATTTTTCGTATACATCCAAAATGCAGGCTTTGTTTTCCTAAAGAATCCAAATATCAGCAATGTCTACTAAAATCTTGTAACTCGCCAGAAGAAAGGTTAACAGAAATGATGCCAATAACACGCTTTCATGTAGCACATTATAAAAAATAAACAGGATCATTTACAGGGTTGTTCATCTCTTTAAATATTGGTTATGGAATGACCAAAAATAATGGGCAGTGTGAGATTAGTTTGATGTTTTGTTTTGTTTTTTCTTAATGGAAAATGTGTCTGCAGAAATAAATATTTTCTTTGACATTACTGATTAGTTTGTTAATTGACAATTTATATGTAGGAATAAATACATTCTTCGATGATATACCTGTATTTACCAATAAGTTTTTGTAAATCATAAGATTAACCGGTAAAGGTCGATAAAGCAATCTATTTTTTTGTAATTGCGGACATTTATCACCTTTTTTGGTCAATTTTGACGTTTAACGGTAAAAATTAAGGTTGAGCAAATTCAGACTTTTACCGTAACATATACAGTGAGTAAATAAATATACTTGGTTTACAAAACATGTAAAAATCGATTTGCCATTAAGATTATCACTAAAAGAGTTAAGAACATAAGAACATAAGAAAGTTTACAAACGAGAGGAGGCCATTCAGCCCATCTTGCTCGTTTGGTTGTTAGTAGCTTATTGATCCCAGAATCTCATCAAGCAGCTTCTTGAAGGATCCCAGGGTGTCAGCTTCAACAACATTACTGGGGAGTTGGTTCCAGACCCTCACAATTCTCTGTGTAAAAAAGTGCCTCCTAATTTCTGTTCTGAATGCCCCTTTATCTAATCTCCATTTGTGACCCCTGGTCCTTGTTTCTTTTTTCAGGTCAAAGAAGTCCCCTGGGTCGACATTGTCTATACCTTTTAGGACTTTGAATGTTTGAATCAGATCGCCGCGTAGTCTTCTTTATTCAAGACTGAATAGATTCAATTATTTTAGCTTGTCTGCATACGACATGCCTTTTAAACCCGGGATAATTCTGGTTGCTCTTCTTTGCACTCTTTCTAGAGCAGCAATATCCTTTTTGTAACGAGGAGACCAGAATTGAACACAATATTCTAGGTGAGGTCTTACTAATGCATTGTAAAGTTTTAACATTACTTCCCTTGATTTAAATTCAACACTTCTCACAATATATCCGAGCATCTTGTTGGCCTTTTCTATAGCTTCCCCACATTGTTTAGATGAAGACATTTCTGAGTCGACATAAACTCCTAGGTCTTTTTCATAGTTCCCTTCTTCAATTTCAGTATCTCCCATATGATATTTATAATGCACATTTTTATTGCCTGCATGCAATACTTTACACTTTTCTCTATTAAATGTAATTTGCCATGTGTCTGCCCAGTTCTGAATGCTGTCTAGATCATTTTGAATGACCTGAATCTATACCAGAATCTAAATCTTTAATGTAGATTAGGAATAGCAGAGGACCTAATACTGATCCCTGTGGTACACCACTGGTTACCTCGTTCCATTTTGAGGTTTCTCCTCTAATCAGTACTTTCTGTTTTCTACATGTTAACCACTCCCTAATCCATGTGCATGCATTTTCTTGAATCCCTACTGCGTTCAGTTTGAGAATTAATCTTTTATGCAGGACTTTGTCAAAAGCTTTCTGTAAATCTAAATAAACCATGTCGTATGCTTTGCAATTATCCATTGTCAATGTTGCATCATCAAAAAAGTCAAGCAGGTTAGTTAGACACAATCTCCCTTTCCTAAAACCATGCTGACTGTCTCCCAGGATATTGTTCCCATATAAGTAATTTTCCATTTTAGATCTTATTATAGTTTCCATAAGTTTACATATAATGGAAGTCAGGCTTATTGGTCTGTAGTTACCTGGTTCGGTTTTGTCTCCCTTTTTGTGGATCGGTATTACATTTGCAATTTTCCAGTCTGTCGGTACAACCCCTGTGTCAAGAGACTGTTGCAGGATCTTGGTTAGCCGTTTGTAAATAACTTCTTTCATTTCTTTGAGTACTATTGGGAGGATCTCATCCAGCCCGGGGGATTTGTTTATTTTAAGAGCTCCTAGTCCCTTTAACACTTCTGCCTCTGTTATGCTAAAGTTATTTAAAACTGGATAGGAACAGGTCGACATGTGGGGCATGTTGTCCGTGTCCTCCTTTGTAAAAACCTGTGAAAAGTGATCATTTAATATATTTGCTATTTTTTTTTCATTGTCTATGATTTTGCCATTTGTGTCTCTTAGACATTTAACCTCCTCTTTGAATGTTCTCTTGCTGTTATAATATTGGAAAAACATTTGGAATTGGTTTTAGCCCCCTTAGCAATATTGATTTCTATCTCTCTCTTGGCCTTTCTAACTTCCTTTTTGACTTGTGTTTGCAGTTCCAAGTACTCTTTCTGTGTACTGTGTTTTTGTTTGCTTACTTTTAAAGCAAAACATGTCCCCATGTTTAAAGCAGTTTGCGTGTTGTTCTTGTTCACTAACCTATTTGTGGATGTGTAAATGCTTTTTCTATAGATTTTTGCAAATCCGACTTTTTCACATATCCGCCTATACCCCAGTCCACAGGGGGTCAGATATGCGACGTTGTACTGTAGTTAAACTTGTAAAATGGCATGATATCAGTAACAATTGACTATTTCATGACATCTTAGGTACATAACTTAAATGTAGAATAAACTGTAAGTCAGCAAATTAGTTTAACTTCCAGCTGTTTTCATGGGACAGGAGCATGGGTTGTGAGGAATAAGCCCTGGGACTTGAAATAGGAATTATGTGCTTGTGACTTTAGGAAGATGACATGCTTTCCCTTGGCTCAGGGAGCGCTGCCCTCACGGAGGTGAGACTGAACCAATCTGCCTCCAAGGCTTGAAAGCAAGCATTACTTCACCCGAGCTGAAAATGAAGAGAAGGATAGCGGATACATTTATTTAGAAGTAGCCCTGACTAACAAAGAACGCCTACGCTTAGGAGGCTCAGCACGGCCAGACCTCCGAGACAGGGCCATGTGGGGCGACAGAAATTCTAAAAGAAAAAAGGAAATGAACATGCAAAGAACGGGCCAGAGAGGAACCCTGCCATAGATGAAAGCAAGTTGTTAGTAAAGAATACAGGGTTTCCCCCTGGCTCAGTGAGAGCCGCCCTCTCGGAGGTGAGACTGAAACGACTGGCCTCCAAGGCTGGGAGCATGTATGCTGCCCCCAGGGGAAATCTGGAATGATAGAGATATTGTTAAGATAGATTTGGCTGGGGGTCCCCTCTAGCTCTCAGACAACCTTCCTCTCGGAGGCAAGCTCAGCTGGGCCTAAGGTTGGGAAGTGTACTTCACTTGCCCCCAAAAGAGGACCCTCGGCTCCCCGCATCTGCGTTACCAATGCAAAAACAGAAAAAAAGAATGGTTAGTAAAGAAACATAGGTTAATTAGTGACAATCAATACTGGAAGCTTTATTTTATTTAATTTTATTAATTCTATAATTAAGGACTAATCTCACCGCTCAGCGGAGAGGGAAAAAAACCCTTGTGGGAGGAAACCTCTGGTGGCCCTGGAAGAGAGATGGCTCCCACTACTGGCATACTAGCAATATTCTGTTTGTCCGAATAGATATCAGAGAGTGACTAGTGAATGTAAGGTTCCACGGCGGTGGAAGACCAGCGCCCCATTTTTGAGTACTGGTTAACGTTTACTTTGGCTGCTGAGGTTGCTGCACCTATACAAAGGAATGTGGGGGGGGGGGGGTAGATTTGTGGTGCAGTGTGTCTTTTGCATGAATGAGGAATGATAGAATGACTTACTGGTTGAAGGGAGAAGGGGATACTTGGTTTTGCTTACAGAAGGTAGTGAAGGAGGACCAGACAGTTGCATAAGAGGAGTAGGTGGATGGAGTGAGGGTGGCAGCCATATAATCTTGTGCAAAATGAGGAGATTACAGATGGAAAGATGAGCTGAGGGAACCAGGTCTGATGCAGGAGATCTGCATCATCAGCATTAGTTATACCTGGAAGGTGACAGGCTTGCAAGATGAAATTATTTGTAACAGAAATCCACACAAGCTGGCGGAGGAGTTGCATAATGAGGGGAGAAGAAGCATGGCCTTTTAAAAAAAAAATCTAAATGAACATAGAATATGAAGTCATCGTAACAGAGAGCAGGGCAATGGTGAGAACATGTTTTAAGCCACACACTTCATACCTATTTTAAGGAATTGCACACTTAAATGGAAATTCTGTTTTTTTAAGAATTACTTAGCTATAATGTCTGTGAGAGTTGACCTTGCACCCCAGCAAATGATGCAGGTCAATCCACCTTGTGTTGTTACTGAAGGTGAAGAGGCAGCAAATATGTGATGTGATATCTAAAGGGTTAAGGACAACAGTGTGGTGTTCTGAGCACAGTGCGTTCTCGTGTTGTCTTCTGAGAACAGTACGTTCTAGTGAGAACTGCTTGAAATGCGTTTCTCAAGAGATAAAAGGGATATAGTTAGGACGCTGTTATGTCTATTTTGAGGCAAAACTGCTTAATTTACATATTTTCTTGGGTAGGTTAGACAATAATATTTCAGAGCACTATAAAAGACTAAAAATAGTGGTATGTGCTTCCTTACTAAAACGGAGTGCTGTCATTTGTTAAAGGCAAGCATGTGTAGCAGACATGATTCGGTAGCTGTTATGAGACCCTTCACCATGCTGTTTCACACACCACAGGACACCGAGTGTTGATTTAGTCTTTCTTTATTTTTGCCTGTTTTAGCAGAAAATAAAATGAAAAACAGCACATACATAGCTTCAGGACATTCTCTCCCCTCAGTATCAACAACAGTGCAACTCAGGGATCACGTTTTCCATTACAATCAGACACCTCTACCAATTCACAGTCAATAAAAATAAAGTTTTCTTTTTTAGATTGTATAGTGGTATTACATTTTTTTAACAGTTTATGAGTTTACAATGCACATTCATCCTCATTCCTAGGATTCTAATTGTTTTTTCTTATTTTTACTCTACACCCATAGACACAGGCAAAGACTTCAGTTTTACATTTTTTTAAACCACAAATTAAACAAATTGGGAAACATACCTGTTTTAGCAGAAAATAAAATGAAAACCAGCACATGCAGATAGCTTCAGATGTTCTCTCCCTATAACAATCATTTGTTACTAGTAATGTTAAACAAACCCTACTTAATACAAGCAATAATACTACACACTCAAAAGTTAGCGAAATAACAAACACTTATTATTAACACATTATGAATACATATTACAACATTTTTTCTCTGTGTAAAAAAGTATTTAATAAAAAATATTAAATTATTAAGAGAGTGTGTAAAACACGACTTACTCTCAGTATCAACAACAATGCAACTGAGGGATAACTCTGGGAAATTTTTACATGTGCTTTGTCTTAAAGTCGTATTCCCCAATTAATGACCTTCGATTACAATTAAAGGAAACAAACATTCAAAAATAAAAAAAATAACAAAATATATTTGTTACACATGCAACATCCCCCAGCAGTTGCTGCTGACATTCTCTGTCTTTCTATTATGAAGACTTGCCCATACATTAAGAATACAAGTTTTGCATCCACTGAATTGGTTGGAAGTGTAAGGCAAAGCTTTGCCAAGTTATACAGATGTGAAAATCGATTACAAATAGTCCCAGAGCTCAGTTACCCAAGGGCATCTGGCATTCTTTAATAAAGGCCATATATGCAGCAAAAGAACGAAAACGTGCCTTGCCTATTCGAGTCTAAAATTCTAACTGCATTTAAAAAGTAGGCAGCAGGTTGTTTGAAGTGAGGTGGCTGTGCTAGATCTTACCTGTCATACTGATTTAACTTGGTTACAACCAACAGGAATACTTTTTGTCTGCACTGACTTAATTTTGTTTTCTGAAAGCTGTTATTTGTTTTATGTTCTGTTTAGCAGCCTCTGTAGTAGCCTTTCGTTTATTGTGTGATTCTGACGCTAAGTAGCGATCAATCATATTTTCTCTAAAGTCACATTACAAGCTGTGCAAAAAAATTTACCTTCATCTGCATGTAAAGTTTATTTGGGACATTTCTTGACATTTCTGAGCCTAAATATACTTAGCTGATTTGCTTTGTCATCCATTTTTGGTATTTTACCTCCAATGCTGAAAACTAGATCTTAGCAACATAAATCAAAATAACAATGCAACACTGACTTGTCCCACCTCCTACTGTACAGTACAGGTCACAGAAAAGTCAGTACAGATGCACTGATGGACTGATTAAAACATCATTTTCGTGAACAAGAAAGTTAACCACTTTGGAGTATGTTTTTAAAATGTTATTTGTCTGAGGACTTTTTTTTTTGCCTAAGTGCAATGTACACAGGATGGCGAAGGAATAAAAAAAGGCCTTTCTACAGAATTAAGATACGTAGTTTGTGTCGCTTGTGGCTTGCAGTAGTTCATTTAAATTAGGTTTCTTCTTTTTTCTCTAGTCTGGGATGCAGAAGCTAAATTTAATACTGTAGTTAAATTAGTCAGGATTTGTGAGATTAATTAAAATGTTTCGCTTTGCTTTGGACATAAAATGTTAACAGTAATGAACAAACATAGTTCAGATAGAAATGACTTGTTAAAATAGTTGTTTTTATTATTATTACAATGTTAAAGGAACATCTGATGCAGATGCACACATATAGGGGCAGCAGTGTGGAGTAGTGGTTAGGGCTCTGGATTCTTGACCGGAGGGTCATGGGTTCAATCCCAGGTGGGGGACACTGCTGCTGTACCCTTGAGCAAGGTACTTTACCTAGATTGCTCCAGTAAATACAAATAAAAAAAAACTGCATAAATGGGTAATTGTATGTAAAAATAATCTGTAAAAGATAATTTAATTGTATGTAAAAATAATGTGACATCTTGGAAGTCACCCTGGATAAGGGCGTCTGCTAAGAAATAAATAATGTTCTTTTCTGTTGTTAAAAACTCAAGTCCTTTGTTTTTCTTTTTTTTTTATAATCGGAAGTGTTCTAATTTGAATGTAAGTTATGCCTTTTTGTTTAACTATTATGCACAATAGTATTTTCATTTATTGGATCTTCCATTAAAAAAAACTAACATTTGTTCTTTTATTTGAAAACTAAAATGTCAATGCATTGTTTATAATTGATAATTAATAATTATAATTAATAATTATCCTCATAATTATCCTTGATAAATGCCTATATGATAATCGAATAGGAAATTAGGTTGTCGATTGCACCAATAATGGCCTGTGATTGGTTAAAACCTCATCATAGGAGGAAAAAATAGATTTAACTATTGCTCTAAAATCCTTACACCACCAGGCAAATAGTCTCCATCTGTCACGTGATTGGTTCACATCACTGTCAGTCCGGCCCCTTTTCAAAGGAACACCCTCCACCTCCACTCCAACAACAAGATGAAATTGCAGAATGAAAAAACTGCTGAAGGGCAATTCTGTGACTTAACAGAAAATGAATTACAAAACATACTACAAAAGAAAGAAAAGAAACTTGCGGTGTGAACTTCAAAAACATTTGAAGTTATTTATTTATGTTATTTATTATTATTATTATTATTATTTATTTCTTAGCAGACGCCCTTATCCAGGGCGACTTACAATCGCAAGCAAATACAAATACATTCAAGTGTTACAATATAAGTCATACAATAAGAACAAGAAATACAATAATTCTCAAGTGTGACAAACCACAATTCAATAATACAGCAGATAATAGTGAAAGTTACATCAGGATATGATTAAGTAGTGATAGTTACATCAGGATATGATTAAGTACAAAATACTACAGATTAAACACTTGGGAGATTACAATATTCTGAGGTACAGGATTAAATGCAGTAAAATAGGGGGCAGATAAGAGCAAAATAAAGCATATTTAAATGAAGGGTGATAGTGTCCCAGGATACAACAGAGGAGTTCTACAGGTGCTGTTTGAAGAGGTGAGTCTTAAGGAGGCGCCGGAATGTGGTCAGGGACTGGGCAGTCCTGACATCTGTAGGAAGGTCGTTCCACCACTGCGGAGCAAGGGTGGAGAAGGAGCGGGCTCGGGAGGCAGGGGAGCGTAGCGGAGGTAGAGCCAGTCTTCTAGTGCAGGCGGAGCGGAGAGGTCGAGTGGGGGTGTAGGGAGAGATGAGGGTCTGGAGGTAGCTGGGTGCAGTCTGATCAAGGCATCTGTAGGCTAGTACAAGAGTCTTGAACTGGATGCGAGCGGTGATCGGGAGCCAGTGGAGCGAGCGGAGTAGTGGAGTAGCGTGGGCGAAGCGAGGTAGAGAGAACACCAGGCGAGCAGCAGAGTTCTGGATGAGCTGGAGCGGACGGGTGGCGGACGCAGGGAGGCCAGCCAGGAGGGAGTTGCAGTAGTCTAGGCGGGAGAGTACCAGGGCCTGGACCAGGAGCTGGGTAGCATAGTTGGTGAGGAAGGGTCGGATTCTTCGGATGTTGCTCAGGAAGAATCTGCAAGTGCGTGCCAGAGTGGAGATGTGCTGGGAATAAGAGAGGCAGGGGTCCAGGGTGACTCCAAGGTTTTTAGCTGAGGAAGAGGGAGAGAGTGTGGTAGATTCCAGAGGAACAGAGATAGAGAGATCAGAGGAGGGGGAGGAGGAGGGAAAGAAAAGGAGGTCAGATTTAGAGAGGTTGAGTTTGAGGTGATGCGAGTGCATCCAGGAGGAAATAGCAGACAGACAGGTAGAGATACGGGAGGAGATGGTGGAGTCAGAGGTGGGGAAGGAGAGGAAAATCTGAGCATCATCAGCATAGAAATGGTATGAGAAACCATAGGATGCGATGAGGGGGCCCAGGGAGCGGGTGTAGAGAGAGAACAGGAGAGGACCCAAGACTGACCCTTGGGGGACTCCAGTCAAGAGAGGGTGAGGTGTGGAGGTTGCTCCACGCCAGGTTACCTGGTAAGTGCGGTTGGAGAGGTAGGAGGAGAACCAGGCCAGAGCAGTGCCAGAGATCCCCAGGTCAGCAAGAGATGATAGTAGAATAGAGTGATCAACAGTGTCAAAGGCAGCAGAGAGGTCGAGGAGAATTAGGACAGAGGAGAGAGAGGCAGCTCGGGCACACTTAAGTGAGTTGGTGATAGAGAGAAGGGCGGTTTCAGTGGAGTGAGCAGAGCGGAAGCCAGATTGGAGAGGGTCAAGCAGAGAGTGGTTGGACAGGAAAGCAGAGAGCTGGCGGTGTACAGTCCGCTCAAGGGTTTTGGAGAGGAAGGGTAGGAGGGAGACAGGACGGTAGCTCTGGAGGGAGGTGGGGTCGAGGGTAGGTTTTTTGAGGAGGGGAGTGATAGAGGCTTTTTTGAAGGCAGAGGGGAAGATGCCAGAAAGTAGAGAGGTGTTGAGGAGGGAGGAGATGAAGGGGAGTAGAGCAGGAGCAGCAGCTTGAAAGAGGTGAGTGGGGAGGGGGTCCAAGGCACACGTGGTGGGTTTGTGACCCTGGAGCAGGGAGGAGAGGTCAGAGTCTGAGAGGGGCAAGAAGGTGGAGAGGGAGGGCGAGTTAGTAGGGGATGTAGTGGGTGTAGGGGTTGGAGCAGGAGGGGGTGCGGGGGAGGGAGAGGTGTTAAAGAGTTTGCGGATATCTGAGATTTTAGAAGAGAAGAAGGAGGCAAAGTCGTCAGGGGAGATAGAGGAGGGAGGAGGAGGGGGGGGAGGGTTTAGGAGGGAGGAGAAGGTAGAGAATAGTTTACGTGGGTTGTTAGTGGAGGCTTGGATTACAGATTGGAAATAAGCACATTTAGCAGAGGAGAGAGTAGAGGAGAAGGAGGAGAGAAGAGTGCGGTAAAGGTCTAGGGCAGCAGGGAGTTTGGTTCTCTTCCATTTCTTTTCAGCAGATCGCAGTGTGATTCTTGCCGAGCGGAGCACAGAGGAGAGCCAGGGATGGGGAGGGGAGGGGCGAGCGGGTCGGGAGGTGAGGGGACAGAGGGAGTCGAGGGAGGAGGTGAGTGAGGAGAAGAGGGTGGAGGTAGCAGATTCTACGGAGAGTTGTGAAAAGGAGTCGATAGGAGGGAGGTGAGAGAGAGCAGTGGAGGCAAGGACAGAGGGGGAGAGAGAGCGGAGGTTACGGCGAGAGGTGACAGTGGGGGTAGGAGGAGCAGGGAGAGGGGGGAGAGACAGAGAAAAAGAGATGAAATAGTGATCAGAGAGGTCCAGGGGGGTGACAGAGAGGTTGGAGGGGCAGCAGGCCCTGGAGAAGGTGAGGTCCAGTTGACGGCCAGCTTTGTGGGTAGGAGGGGACGGAGAGAGACAGAAGTCGAAGGAGTGAAGGAGAGGGAGGAATCCAGCAGAGTGGCTGGGGTTGGAGAGATGGATGTTGAAGTCACCCAACAGGACAGTCGGGGTAGACAGAGAGGGGAGGGAGGAGAGTAGATAGTCGAGTTCATCCAGAAAGTGAGTGAGAGGCCCAGGGGGGCGGTACAAAACAATGAGCAGGAGTTGACAGGGAGAGGTTAGTTGGACTGCATGAAATTCAAAGGTAGTGACAGAGAGGGAGGTGAGATCAGAGGGGACAGAAAAGAGTAAGGAGGGAGAGAGGAGAAGACCCGTCCCACCTCCCCGTCCGGTGAGACGCGGGGTATGGGACAGGACGTAGAGAGAGGACAGGGCAGCAGGAGTAACAGTGTTATCAGGGGACAGCCAGGTTTCAGTGAGAGCAAGGAAATCGAGCGAGAGGTGGGAGGCAAAGGCAGAGATGAAATCAGCTTTGTTAGCAGAAGAGTGACAGTTCCAGAGTGCACCAGAGAGTGTGCGGGAGGGGGGGAGAGGCAGAGAAATGAGGTTAGAGGGGTTGGAGGAGCAGTAGCGGAGGGAGGGCAGAGGACGAGGACGGGAGGACAGAACAGGGATGTGAGAGACAGTCATAGCAGGACAAGCAAGACAAAAGGCACAGTAGGAGCAGTGGGGTGGAGGATACAGAACTGACTAGTAGATGGCTTCTTCCAGAGCGCTGGTAGGTTCGGATCTAGTCGAACAGCGTCTCAGCGCAGGCTGTATCAGCTATATTTAAACAAAATACTATAAAGCAATAATTATTTGTGACCAAGTCATATATTACTGCACTGGTAGTAGTATATTACTTAATTATATGTACAGCACTAAGATATTTGTGCCAAAAATGTTTAATGTTCAAAATGACATTTTAAGTAATGGAAAGGAGTAAACAAGAACATATGTTATAATGAATTCTGATTTGTGTAGGACAAACTTTTTGTAATGTTTCCATACTTTCATGGTTTTACCACTGTTAGACTGCTGTAGCAGCAGCAGAAGGGGGTTTGTTTAAACAGAACTTAACTACAGAGCTTAGGAACTGTAACTACATAGCACCCAATAGCAATGGGAATGTTTGCCTGGAAAAGAAAGAAAAATGACTCTGTAGAAATGTACACATTTCTATATAAACTGCTTTATGTACACAGCTGTATTTCTGGCCAAAAAACCTGATGCAGACATGAAGTATTGTAAACTGAAATACTGTGCAAATGGCAATAAGAAAGCAAGTGGCATTAAGATGCCACTGAAGGACAACATCAACCAGGGACAACAGAAAAGATCTAATGTAAATACAGTAGCACCGATTTAAGGATGATTCAGTCGACCTTTGTCCATATTAAGTATAACAATGCAACGTTTTTTATTTTAAATAGTACATTGTTGTAGACATAATATTGAATAATCCAACACTAAGATTTTAGTGCCATATATCCTTCTTAAACCCTGATTACTTACACTCGCTTTAAAAGCAAGCCGTCTGACTAGTGTCTGGCCTGGTACATCAAAATGAAGAATTCTGTTCCAATACCTTAAGCTCTAGTTATTATTATTATTATTATTATTATTATTATTATTATTATTATTATTATTATTATTATTATTATTTATTTCTTAGCAGATGCCCTTATCCAGGGCGACTTACAATTGTTACAAGATATCACATTATTTTTACATACAATTATCTCTATGGTTACAAGTAAAGGATAATGGTTGCTGTAATGAAAAGTGCTGGCAGGTTCGATAGATACTACTACCTGTGTCTGCTCAGGGCAATGTCACCTTACAATAATTGATTTTGAGTTTCAGTGTTTTAAAATAAAATATCAAACAGAACGAAATTTCAATGTACCATTTGTATGTATATATATATATATATATATATATATTTCTTGAAAACAAATAATTATAGGAAAAATCTTTCGTAGCAAAAGTTTTGTGGCATAACTCCAAAAATGCCAATTCAAAAGTATTCATACCCTGTCAAGGAAAATTAAATGAATAGCTAGCTGAGGCAACTTTAGCAATAATAACCACTTTTAAACAATTAGGACATTTTTCAACAAGCTTTTGGCATGATTCTTTATGATTTTTGACCATTCTTCAATGCAAAATTGTTCCAGTTCATTCAAATTCCGAGGACTGCTCTTGTGCACAGCCTTCTTCAACTCATACCAAAGATTCTCAATCAGATTTAGATCAGGACTTTGACTAGACCATTCCAAAACCTTGATTTTGTTCTTTAACCATTCTGAAGTAGATTTTGATGTGTGCTTGTGGCAATGTGCCCCGCCCCTGTGTGCATTTGTGTGTTATATGTTGCGTGTGTTAATCTTGGTGTATAGAGATTGGTACACGGGATATAAACGGGACTGTGTTTCACGTGTATTTAAAAATGTAGATTTATATTTAGGCACGAGGAGGGCACAAATCACTTCACGTGCTGGTTAAATGTAATATGTGAGCACAGGGTTGCACAGAATTAATTCACGTGCTGGGATTCAAGTGAATAATTAATTAGTAATTGAATCCCAGCACAATAGTATATATAGACGCACATTTCTTGCAGTCGGGGTTGGGTGTTCGAGAGTGGAGAACGGGAGAGAGAGAAGGAGAAAGAAAAGCAAAATAAAACGTAAAGTGTTAGTTCTCACCGTGTTTGTTTGTCTCTGTGCACCGTTTGTTAAGTGTTAGTTCGTTTTGTTTGTCTGTTTATTTTGGCTACAAGTGCCGTGTCCTGTTTTGTGTTCTGTTCAAACCTTTTATTTTCTGTGCTGTTTAATTAAATGCTGAGCGAAACAATTCGCTCAGCTCCACCAAACTCCAAGTCTGTCTGTTTATTTCCTGCTTTTGGTCTGACGCCACCCACTCCGGCCGTCTTTGTGACAGTGCTTTGAATTGTTTTCATGTTGTAACGTCCAGTTGCGCTTCAAACCAAGTTTTGTAGCGAAGGGTTTCAGATGCTTGGCCAATATCTTTTGGTATGCTATGGAATCCATTTTAGCATGTATTGGAACTAAATTTCCTGTGCCATTAGAGGAAAAACAGCCCCATAGAAGGATATTACACCTCCATGCTTGACAGTAGGTATGGTGTTTTTTTTTTCTTTGAACGCATCAACACATTTTCTCCAAACATAACGACTATCAGTGTGACCAAATAGCTCGATTTTTGTTTCATCACTCCACAAAACCTTTGACCAGAACTCATATCCATCATTCAAATACTGATTTGCAAACTTTAAGCGATTGTCCTTGTGACTTTTTCCTGAGAGTGGCTTTTTCCTTGGCCTGCGACCATTGAGACCTTCACCATGCAATACTCGACCTATGGTTGAAATGGAAACCCCAGTCCCACTTGCAGCCAATTCACTTTGAATATCGTTGGCAGTCAATCTCACTGTTATTAACCTTCCTCACAATTCTTCTACTTGTTCTTGGTGAAAGAACCTTCTTTCTTCCATAATGAAGGAGCGTTGTGACAGTACCATGAGTCTTGTACTTCTTGATAATAGAAACAATAGTTGAAATTGGGATACTCAAATGCTTGGAAATCTTTTTGTATCCACCTCCTGCTTTATGACAATAAATAATTTTCAAATAGCACTTTACTTTTCCCATATTGACTTATTGGTAATGACAGTAATCATCCTATGCCTAACCCTTTTATACTCTCTATGAATGTTCACCTACAATCCAGCATTTTCTAGACTTTGCTAGAATTAGGTTCTGCATTATTATATTGACATGTCTAGACAATACCATCATAGTATCAAAGGGTATGAATACGTTTGAATTAGCATTTTTGCAGTTCCCTTTTAATTCGAAGATGACCAACAACAATACTTATACGTATTTTATGTTAGAGCTGGCAGAGCTGCCGATAGGCCCCTCCGGGGAGTGAATAGGGAATAAGTAGTCACTCCGCAGAGATCACATTCTCTTTTGCGTCTCACAATCAGGTAGGTAAGGTAGGTATAAACTAACCTCTCCAGTTGTGCGATTGAGTCTTTGTGAAAGAGCTCTCACTACAAATTTTCTGTTATTTTCCCCTGCAATTTATGGCTGGGAGTCGGCTTGCCTCTTCCCCGGAATCAGAAACTCGGCTTCTGAAGACTGAGCTATAAACGCTGTGCAACTGAGCTCCGTTTAAAAAAAAATATCTTTGTTTTCAACAGCCTACATCGCCTGCCGACTGTAGTCTGCTTTTCTTAACCCTACAGCTCGTTGGGTCTTTAAAAAGAAAAAAAGTCTCTTTCTTTCTTTTTTTTACTATACTGTCTGTAGGCTGTGTTCCATTTCGCTGTAAGCTATGCGCTGCTCCGGTTGTGTGACTGCACGCGGTCCTGATTAGACACCCGGCCCAGTACCCTCTGTGCTTATGCCCTTGGTGCCCTCTTGCCCTCGTGACTCGGTGCTTCGGTACCCCAGAGCCTTGGTTCTTCTGCGCCCTTGTGCTTAGATGCTCCCTGCATTGGTGTCTCGGTGCCTTAGAGCCTTGGTGCTTTGGCGCCCTCGGTGCTCCAGAGCCTCAGTGCTTTAGCGCCCTCAGTGCTTAGACACTCCCTACATCGGTGCCCTCTGTGCCCTTAGTGCATTGGTGCCCGAGCCTTGGCGCTTCGGCGCCCTCTGTGCTCAAAAGCTCCCCACATCGGTACCCTCGGTGCTTCGGTATCTCAGAGCCTCGATGCCTCAGTGCTTCGCCACCCTCGGTGCCCCAGAGCCTCTGTGCCTCGGTGCTTTGGTGCCCTCTGTGCTTAGACGCTCCCTGTATCTGTGCCCTCGGTGCCTCAGAGCCTCGGGGCCTCTGTGCTTCGCCGCCCACTGTACCCCAGAGTCTAAGTACCTCGGTTCTTCGGCACCCTCGGTGCTTGGATGCTCCATGCTTCAATGCCCTCAGTACCTCAGGGCCTTGGTCCTTAGGCACCTTTAGTGCTCAGATGCACCGTGCATTGATGCTTAGTCCCGGCATGTCAAAATTCCCACAGGACAAACATCTCCTCTGTGCCTGGGTATGCAGCACGCCTCCTCTGCCTTAGGGGACAAGACATTCTGCACAATCTGCACAATCTGTGCAGAGTCCCAGCCACAGACCCTGCGCAGGAGGCTCGCAGAATTCACTGGTGTGGCTTCCTCAGTCAGCTCAGCTGAGCCCTCTGCAGCATTGGGAGCCCCATTCTTCCCCCTCCTCCATCTGCCTTCAAGCCCTTTGCAGAGCATACCCTGCGTGCAGGCTCCAACCCATCGAGGTTGCAGCCGCTCAAAGCCTCTTTCAAGGAGCAGTAAGTGGGCGAGACACTCGAGGCAGGGAAAGGACATCTCAGGACTGAAGAGCCAGATGGCTCAAGTTCTGGAGTACCTGGTCAGGCAGCAGGCTCTTCCCCCTGCTCCGACCCCAGTGCCGCCTCCGCACCTGCCCCGGGACCGACCCCGCCCTCACTCCGGAGATCTGAGAGCCAGATGTGGTGATGAGCGAGGAGGAACAGGATGCGATTTCAATCGCAGCTTCCTGGGATGGTGACACCTTCCCACAGGAAGAGACAGAGGTCCAAGAACTGACCCAGGAGATGGGCCCCAGCTCTGAGGTTACCTCAGAGACTGGTACTACCCCTCCCTCGAGCTCAGTTTGGGCGCTTATGGAGCAAACCTTCAAGTTCCTCCAGGTTCCCTGGAAGGCAGCACATGAACAGCGCTGCTGTGCCCTCTCCGGTGTTTCCGGATTTTCTGGAGGAGGTACAGTCTTCTTGGCCCGAACGGCTTCGGCGCCGAGTGTCTCAAAACAAGCAGCCCCACTGGCTTCCTTGCAAGGCGCGGGGGCGCTGGGTCTAGCAGAATTCCCACTGGCGGATTCTACCATCGTGGCCCTGGTGCGAGCCCCTCTGGTAGGATCTTTGTCTAAGGACCCTGCATACCCTAACGGCCAGTACAGGATAAAAGAGGCCCACCTTAAGAAGGTGCATGCAGCTGAAGCGCAAGTAATGTGCCTGGCCAACACGGCAGGTCTCCTCACAGCCTACCTGGATGGCATTTTGCAATCGGTGCCCCTCCCTGAACAAGTAGCTTCAGAGCTGTGCTCGGTCTCAGGCACGTTGCTACAAATATTAGGCTTCCAAGGGCAATCCCAGTGGAGGAGATCCTGCAACGTTCCCACCGAGAGTGGGAGGCTTCTCGACAGGTGGCTGCGATGCTCCCTTCCCGTGCTCCGGTGTGGGAGAGAATGAGACGTTGTGGTCTACCTGTGACACAGACGGTGCCCCGTCAGTTCCGATCCCCACTGTGATGCGTGGCGACCTGAGGATGGGGAAAATGCCGGACATGGGGCCCCAGCGCAATAGCTCCCCGGGAGGCAGGTCCAACGACGCCCTATGCGTCCTCCAAGGCAGGCTCTACCCCAGCCCCAGCAGGGGCCCTGAAGGCTTGTGGCCTCAGACCCACCCCTTCTCACAACACCAGCTGCAATACTGCCGGACTTGCACGTCAGACTCTTGGGTGCTCACCACCATACACACCAGTTATGTGCTGCAGTTCTGCACAGGTCCTCCTCCCTTTCGAGGGATCATGGTTACATCCGCAAGTGACCCTCTCCAGGTCTTGGCCCTCAGGCAAGAATTAAAACCTACTCAAACAAGCCATTTGCCTCGTAGAGCACACCTCTCTGATGACATTGACGGAACTACATATATACTGCGTTCTTAAATAGTAAATTTAGTATTATTTATATTATTTGTTTTGCAAAACAGAAACGTTATATTTCACTTTCACTGCATTTGCACTTTTAAGTCTGAAATACAACGATGCAATTTTCGATTTTAGACTTTAGTGTCTAGTTGTACACTTGAATTTGCCAGGTGAATTTATTGATGTTGCTTGTAAACAGTGATGGTGTGTGCTGTGAAAGAGTGGAGATTAGAAGCAAAGCACAGAATAAACTCAAAATTATTAAGGTGACCAATGTTCTTAAATGACAAATAATTACTTGTTTACCATGCTGACATTATTTATTCTTTATAAAACTTGGTCTGCGATGGTTGCAGTTGGATTTGTGTGTGTGTTGGGGGTGGGGGGTGGGGGGCGGTGTTTACACTACAACCAGTTGTATTTGTGTGAGGGTGTGTTTATGCTACAACCTAACTCGCTTCCAATTTCTTATTCTTACTATGATTGGCTGCAAATACACCAGGGCTAACCAGTGATTGGGTAATGTTTTGTTGGGTAGGTTTTTATTGTGCATAGTTTCCCAGTAACTGTAATATTACTTTGTTATACTGCACTATTCATTTTGAGCAACATTAAGATTTGTGTATTTGGGTCCACAAAGATAACCTTATTGAAGCAAAGTTTCTTGTTCAGAAGTATATCATGTCTATAGATGTAACTATAAATAATTGGTGGATTGTATACATGCTCTTTCATTTAAAAAATGGTAGTATATTAATGAATAGATCTGAAACAATCAATATAGGGTGAGACACACATTTAAGTACATATTAGCTATTGAAGTAAAAATAAGTAGGTAGTTACTTAGAATAAGCTGCAAATAAAAAATAACATATAATGAATCATTTTGACCAGTGATCTCTATAAAACTTAACTCTGACGTAAAATGAAAAACTCCAATAATGAATTGAGCCTTATTGTCCTTAAACTGGAACTACATAAAGCGTCTGCTAAATGACTAAATAATAATAAAACTAAGAATAATGATAATGATATTATTAATAATAATAATAATAATAATAATAATAATAATAATAATAATAATAATAAATCACATAGACAACAGATGGTGTCAGTTATGTCATTTACATCCCTACCACCCTGAAAGAAACAGATTTCCATTACATGAGAGTAGGTGTTAAAACTTCATGCTGATATTGGACTCAGCTCCCGCCAAGATAAGCACCAAGACATAGCTTCTTTTACTGTAAATTAATGTGATCCATCTGCGTTTCCTTCCATCTGATAATGTAGATATCCTTCTGCCTGGTGTTGATGGCTGACGTGTAATGCTGGCTCCAGGGATCAGCCTATTTTGCCTCCCCGGCGCATCAGCACATACAACGACTACAATGCTGGATCAACCACAGTGGGATCAAGCACAGTGCGGCCTCCCTAGCACATCAGCATGACAACCGTCTGGACTGAGCTGAGTAGGGTACTTCTCTGGGGTCTTTAAGTGGGCACCTTCTATTCTTGGTGTTTTGTCGACTAGCCCACAACACCTTAAGAGGGCTCCACAGTGATTCTGGCATCCCAGCATCAAACCCCTCCGTCCCCCACTCAGCTAAGCCCAGCTTCCCAGCTTACTTACCTTCCTTTACATCGACATTGTCAGCAGGGAGGTAGAACCTGGTAGAATTCTGAGCGTGGATGTGACATACAACAACACTCCCCTCAGACTGGTCAATGTCTACGCACCCACTAACCAAAACGAAAGAGTTCAATTTTTTCCACAGCTGCGTCCACTCCTGCTGGGGAACGTACCCGTCATCGTGTCAGGTGACTTCAATTGTGCTCTGAGGGACGTAGACCGGAGCAGGCCACGCAACGACCGCTCTAGTAGAGTTTTGTCCTCCGTAATATCTGATTTCTCCCTGTGTGATGCAGGTAAGGACCTGGTGCCTCCCTTTACCTGGGTGAGCTCATCTGGGACCTCCTTCTCCCGTATAGATCTCGTCCTGCATACCAGCTCCCTTACGAAGACGGCAGTAGACACCCAGGCCGTCTTCTTCTCTGACCATAGGCTCCTGCAGGTAACATTGCAGGTCCCTCAGACCTCCCAGATGGGGTCAGGGGTCTGGAAATTAAACACCTCCTTACTCGATGACCCCTCCATAGCTGCAGCCTATAAGAGCAGGCTTGTTGAGTGGACCACTTTGCGTGACCTATTCAACTCCCCTATAGAGTGGTGGGAGATGGTCAAAATGAGAACTAAGGGTTATTTCATAGCAGCAGGCAAGAGGAAAGCAAAAGAAAGGAGGGCCAAATATAAATACCTGAATGCTGCCCTCCAGCGTCTGAGCCTGCTTCAGCTTCGGGGGTTCCCTGTAAGCGACGAGATAGCCCAGACCAAGCTAGATCTTTCAGTGCTTTGTAGGGAGGAACAACGAAAGGTCATGCACAATGCAAAAGTGCAAAAAATGGAGGAAGACGAAAAGTGTACTCGCTTCTTCTTCCAGAAAACGAGGGAGAAGCGGCACTTGATGTCCTCCATGCTCGACAGCAGGGGGAGGATAGTAGAGGATAGTGAGGGAGTGAAAAAAGTGGTAGAGAACTTCTATAGGGACCTGTATAACATCAAAGCTACAGATGACACCCTGATAGAGTGGTTCCTGAGCCAGTTGGAGCCTGACTCAGTGCGGGACGACGAGGAGGAGGAGAAGGACCCAGAACTCACGCTGGAGGAGCTCACCCAGGCGGTTAAGACCATGAACACCGGTAAGACGCCAGGTCCAGATGGCATCCCGGGTGAGTATTACCATCTTTTTTGGGACACGCTAAAAGTCCATTTAGCGGAGGTCTACAGAGCGGTCTACAGGGAGAAGCGGTTGGGCCCTTCTATGCGGGAGAGTGTAATTACTCTCCTTCATAAGAAAGGGGAAGTTAAAGATCTACGGAATTGGCGCCCAATCAGCCTCCTTTGCGTGGATTACAAGATACTAGCCAAAGCTCTGATGCTCCGGCTACAAGTACACCTCCCTTTGGTCATTGGCCCTGACCAGGCTTGTGGCGTCCCAGGGAGGTCCATCACGGATATTTTAATGTTAACAAGGGACATTCTGGCTTATTCTAGAGAACGGAACCATCCCCTCTGCCTGTTCAACCTTGACCAGGAGAAGGCGTTCGATAGGGTAAGCCATGAATATATGTACAAAGTGATGGACCAGATGAAATTCGCTCCTGGACTTAGGGAGTGGGTTAAAACCATATATACAAACATTAGTACCCGAGTCTTGGTGAACAGGCACCTGACTGGTAAAATATCTATCCAGTCAGGGGTCAGACAGGGTTGCCCACTATCCCCACTGCTATATGTCGTGTGCATTGAACCCCTCCTGCAGGCAATTCGTAGGGATACCAATATAACTGGTTTCCAGCTGCCTGGATCCAACGGGGTCCAGGTCAAAACAACAGCATATATGGACGATGTGTCACTCATTTGCACCAACACATCGTCGGTACCTCGGATTAGTAATATCCTTGAGAAGTACTGCACGGCGACCGGGGCAGTGATTAATAAGTCCAAGAGCGAAGTCTACGTGTCTAAAAATTGGCAGGTAGATAGGGAACTGTCGGACATGTACCCTGTCAAAAAGGACAAAATCAAGATTCTGGGCCTCATTTTCGAGAACAATAGCTCGGGGGCCCAGAGCTGGACGGCGGCCATTAACCAGGTCCGTAAAAAGATTGGCGGATGGAGCACAAGATCCTTAACAATGACGGGTAGAGTATTAATAACCAAGTCTATACTGTTCCCCATCCTCTCTTATGTAGGAAAAATCTTTCCCCCAGACAGGACCACCAAAAAAGTGGTGGACCGCATTATCCACCGCTTTATCTGGGGCAGCAAGATGGAGAGGGTAAAGCGAGCCACTCTGAGTAAAGCCGACAAGAAGGGAGGTAAGGGGGTCCCGGACGTTGTGCAGCTCACCCGAGTGCAGGGGCTCACGCAAACTATCAAGAACATCCAGGCCCTGGACAGGAAGGTATGTTACATGAATCGTTTCTATTTTGCCACCTGTCTCAGGGCCTTGGGCCTCTGCACTATTGATAACACCGTGCCGTACTCCTGGGACCCCCCATTGTATTATAGAACCTTAAGGGACACTATATATAAATTGGGCTTAGATAAAGCAAAATTGGCCTCCTGGGAATACAAGGCTGTAACTAAATATCTTGCCGGTTCCCAGGAAATTGAAAAAGTAGCTACTTTCTCCCTCACCCAAAGCCAAAAAATCTGGGAGAATGTGTCTCACAGCTGCCTCAGTAATGTCCAGAAGGATATAGCATGGAACACCGTCCACAGTGCACTCCCCACTCGAGCGTTCATGTTCAGGAGGGGACTAGCCCAAGTAGAAACATGCCCCTATGCAAAGTGCCGCAAGAGAGAAACACCAGCCCATATCTTCTGGGAGTGTGATGTGGCTGGCAGTGTCTGGCTCTCTGTCTCTGTCTTCCTAAACAGGTTTGCTGACACGGCCAAGATGACCGCTGAGACTGTGCTCTATGGGCCTGCGGGAGGAATCACTACCAGCACAGCTAAGTGCGTTTGGCGTGTCATCAATGTTGTCAAGCAGATCCTGTGGGAAGGCCGTAACGTCTGTGTCTATCACAAGCAGGAGCTAGACACTATCACCACGACCAGAAGGGCACAAACTCTTATCAAGGACTTTGTAATTCTGGACATCCGGACCCTCGGGAAGGACAAGGCCTGCGCGGAGTGGAGGATCGCCGGACTTCAGGACGTGAAGATGGAATAAAGGAAAAAACTGGAACCGCTAGCTCCTAGGAGCGGGACTACGGGGCACCGCTAAGCCTTTTATTTATTTTGTCATGCCAGCATTCCGCCCTTTTTAGCTGGCATGACCGTTTTTCAACGGTGCCCTGGTTTTATGTAGTCTTTTGTTTCAGTTTTATGGACTTTTATTTGATTTACGTTGAATGTTTTATTTGATTTTGTTTTGTTTTGTTTTATGTATCTTTAAGATTTTTAATGTAAACTATTAAAAGTTACATTTTAAGTGTTTTAAAATTTTAGAATTTTAACTCACTGTTTTATACACTGTCCCTTTTCCCCTGTCCCTGTTTTAGATCTAGTTTTATGTTCACTTTTGAACCTTTTAGAGAGCACTCCCCGGCCCTCACAAGCACTGGTTTTTTATAGATGGTTCTTTTTTTCCAGTCACTTTTAAAACAGCACAGGTTTTTTTCATGTTGATTTTAATCTGTGTCTGTTTTAACCATGTACAAAGCACAATTGTCTTGGTGTTTTTAAATGTATTTTAAATGCTTTTAAAACAAAATGTATGTCTGTATGCATGAATGTCATCTTTAAAAGAAATGTAAAATGAATGAAAAAACGAATGGGTGTAAATGTAAAAAAATGTAAAATCTCAATAAAAGAGTATTTTACATCGACATTGCTTTCTTTCTACTATGCTTGAGGTCCCCACCCAGAGTCTTTTCAACTCAACCAGAGCCAGTTGCTGCTCCTCTCTGCTGCTTCAGATAAGTTCTTCACTATGCGTCGAAACTCTTCACCATTGAATCTGATGTCTCTGAGAAACCAGGTTGTGGAGTGTGCCACAAATCCTCGACAACCCACCTCCACTGGGTAAACCTGGACTCTCCATCCTCGCTGTTCCGCTTCAGCAGCTAGTTCAGCATACCAAAGTTTCTCCCTTTCTACCAGGTGAACAAGACGTGTTGATCCAGACCACAAGACAATATCAGGTCGAAGGTTAGTGGTCGCAATCTCTGGTGGGAAAATACGCCGTTGTCCAACATTTGCCAGCATTTTCCAGTCTCTAGCAGCTTCCAGTTGTCCTAACCGAGTTTCGGTTTTAATACCTTATCTTGGCGGTTGCTCCTCTGGACGGAGGAAAGTTGTTCTTCGTGTGTCATATATTGCTGGAATTGGTGGCAACCTGTCGGTCGTGCTGCGCTTGTCTTCCAATGCTAAGGACAAGACCCAATGCTAAGACCCACCTTACATCCTGTCAAAATGTGTCTTAATGTAGCTGGCGATGAACACAAAGGACACAACGGATCCTCTCCTACCCATAGATTAAGGTTCTGTGGTGATGGGACAACATAATATGCTGACCTGATGAGGAAACTGATTCTACCTATGTCATTTCCAATCGAACCTTGGCACACTTAAACTCCTCGGTTAGAGATAAGACTGGCAGCTGCAGTATCCCTTTACCAATAAGTCCCACTCTGCTGAGGCAGCATGGAACTCCTAACCATTTCCTGATGTGTGAACTGATTAAAGCTTCCAACTTATTATTATTATTATTATTATTATTATTATTATTATTATTATTATTATTTATTTCTTAGCAGATGCCCTTATCCAGGGCGACTTACAATCGCAAGCAAATACAAATACATTCATGTTACAATACAAGTCATACAATAAGAGCAAGAAATACAATATTTATTTTTTTTTTTCAAGTGTGACAAACCACAATTCAATAATACAGCAGATAATAGTGAAAGTTACATCAGGATATGATTAAATAGTGATAGTTACATCAGGATATGATTAAGTACAAAATACTACAGGTTAAACACTTGGCAGATTACAATATTCTGAAGTACAGGATTAAATGCAGTAAAATAGGGGGCAGATAAGAGCAAAATAAAGCATATTTAAATGAAGGGTGATAGTGTCCCAGGATACAACAGAGGAGTTCTACAGGTGCTGTTTGAAGAGGTGAGTCTTAAGGAGACCACAAAAGTCTTGGCAGTAGACCAAAGTGAAAGCACCAGAGTTGAAGTTTGCCCGGTAAAGTGCTGCTGTCTGTGCTCTTCAACCCTTGCACTGCTTGTTGTCTCACCTCTCCCAGACACTGTTGGTTTTGCCTCATCGTTAATGTACCTCTTATCCACTACTTTACCTTTAATTATAGAGATGCTCCTTGACTTAGTGGGCTTGAATTGCATTCAATGTTATTGATTAGTTTGCCCAATAACCGATTAGTGCAGGCTACTGTTGTAGTCATGATTGTCATGTCATCCATGTATGCTCTAATTGGTGGCAGTCGCATTCCAGAAAGCCAAGCGTTAGAGTAGAGTAAGCACTATTGGTTCAGATTGTATCCTGGATAAACAAATTCATTATGTTAGTATTCAGATTCCAGATTTGTGCACAATACTATTTGAAGGGCTTGAATAATGTAGTTCAAGCTTGGTGGCTTCTGAGCTATCATGACTTTATGGATGACAGTAATGTGGCAATCAATTGAGGACATCAGGGAGCTGAAATTGTTAATACTGGTATTTGGGACATTAAGAGGAATATTAAAATTACTATTAACCTTCCTGATGACTGTCTCCATCTGCTCAGTTCTAGAAGGCAGATTGGTTGACTCATTTTCTCCATTCTGAGGGAATTACAATGCCTCATAATCCTTATGCGCACACACACAGTGTCTGGAGAGCTTTGCTTCAGCAATGTCTCAGCAATACCTATGGGACCTGGCTGCTCATCATTTGTTGACCTTGAGGTTACTCTGCTGTGAATGCCTCATTTTTCTCGTAGGCAGGTAGAGCTAGGCATTGAAGCTGTGGTTGCTCAATGCTCATCCTCCTCCACATTACCTATATTAAATATTGCACATTTAAAATCTGGTAACTAAATCAATGTAGTAATGGGGATAACATTGTTTTATTTACTTACTTATTTACTTGAGCAGATGGAATATCTATAACATCTCCTGTGAATATTTATTTTATGCCATAACATACTAGTTTCATAGACCCCAACTATTAAAATATTAGAAATAATTAGGATACATTAATTGTGCTGGTGTATAAGGGCCATTGGGGTTGAATATTGCTCAGTAGTATGAGGCAGTGAAGCATAGAAAAGACAAAAATAACTATAAAACCTTTGGCTTACTAACCACATTCTTTTCTTAATGTGAAATAATAAGTATTACGTTTCAAGTGTGTCCACTGAAGCTTAAAGGCAATGAACACCACCTGCATAGCTTGGTTTTGTTATTTGCAGTTGTGCTTATGAAAATATTTGAATGGAAAAAAAACATGAATCACTTTTAAAAATGATACATTTTGTTTAACTAAATAAGCAGCACTGCTCCACAGTAAGGGTCAGAGCTTTAACTATTTAAATGCAAGGCAGTGTATCATAGGGCAAAATACAAGGCCAGCAGAGTACAGGACCATAATAATAAAATTGACAGTCTTAGGGTGTCTTGATTTATTATATATATATATCGTTTTCTAGAAATGTAATAGCTATCACAATACCCTATGTTTCCAAGTTGAACATCTATATGCATATATTAAATACAGTCAGACAAACTTATTAATGTATTATATTTGTAGTTAACATGGTATTTTCAATTAAATAATTATTACATACGTTATGCAGGTAGGGTTATTGCATTAGCAGCTATTACATTTAAATGATACTAAGACCTATACTAGTTACATTTAAAAAGAGACAGAAACTCGCTGCTATAGGCATTTCGCAAAACCTCTTTTCTTTTTTTGATAATTAGGTTTCTTGAGTTTCAGAAAAGATATGACCTGCAGCTCATTCCTGCTGCTGATATAATACAATACTGCTTTGTCACAGTCATGTCTCTGACCCCAGCCTCAGCTAATCTGCTGTCCTAAAGGTATAGTTATCCTAAAAGGTACAGACAATGTCGACCCAGGGGACTTTTTTGACCTGAAAAAAGAAACAAGGACCAGGGGTCACAAATGGAGATTAGATAAAGGGGCATTCAGAACAGAAAATAGGAGGCACTTTTTTTACACAGAGAATTGTGAGGGTCTGGAACCAACTCCCCAGTAATGAAGTTGAAGCTGACACCCTGGGATCCTTCAAGAAGCTGCTTGATGAGATTCTGGAATCAGTAAGCTACTAACAACCAAAGAAGCAAGATGGGCTGAATGGCCTCCTCTCGTTTGTAAACTTTCTTATGTTCTTATGTTATCATTAAAACAACAGAAATTGGTATTTTTATCAATACAAAAAAGCTTCCCTCTAATATTGATTCTTTAATGCCTCCAGCTGTACTATCAGACAGATGAATCACCTTTCTTAACAAAATCCATTGGATTGGATCCGATCCTTTTGTCTGAGAAGCACTATTGTCATCAAACACCCGCTATTTGTGCACAAGTAAATAGATTATGCCATACTGAGCAAACCAGGGTTTATCAGTTTAAAAGGTAATAAAGACCAAACAAGTCTGTTCATTTCCTTTCCAAAATAGCCTACTGAGACGCTGCATGTCTGTTTACAGCTGCATCCTGTCAGCCTCAGGCTACAGGAGTGCTAAAACTAAATTATGAAATACATTATTGTGACAGAAATACAATGAGTTCTGGTGATAAATCTTCCTCCCGACCTGTGAGGGCGCTAAAGAACGGGAGGAGAAGTATCTGGAAGGGCTGGCCTGACAGTTCGTTTCCGGGACCGGAAAGTGGGTCAGCCTGGAAGGAAGCGAGACTCTGTTGTAAGACCGTATTGATTTGACAGGTAAACGAGGGGCAGCTGCAAGTAAAAGGCAGCTGCAACCGTTTACCTAGATATCATGCGGGATTACATATAGGGGCCGGGGTAACGCTGTTCTTTTCCTTCGTTTGGGTTAAACCAAGGACCGAGAAGGACCTAAAAATCTGTTCTGCTCTAAAAGAGCTGTGTGTGTGTGTTTGTGTGCTGGAGTGGCTGAAAACTAACTGTCTGTCTTGTTTCCGAATCACCAGACAGCTAGAACATATCCGGAGCTGTCGCACTGGGCGAACACAAGCCGGATCACCTCCTCACGTACTGTCACAACGTCCTGTGTATTCACTCACCACAATCACGACTGCACGCACCCGAGACGGGTGACCGTATTCTTGTTTCTTTTGTTCAGGACTGTATCCTGTGTTTTGTCAGCCCGAGCTTTACACATCGTTGTGTATTGCCGGGCTTATTATTTTGAGCACTAGACCAGTGCTGGCAAATAAAGCCTATTTTTCCACTGGACTACCGTTGTCTGCTCATTACTCCTGCACCGCATCACTGCTACACAGCTACCCCTCACCACCCACTTTGCCACAATTATGCATCTGTTAATTTATTTATTAATGTGTTTAGTTATTCATGTAATGTATTTCTTTTTATACCACAATAGTGTTTATATCTAGCGTGGGATATATTGTTGTTATCTCACTTATGGTGGGATAACATGAGTGGATAATTTGAGTAGGATAACATGCTTAAAATACCTTAAAATCAATGTGTAACAATTCTTTTTTTATTTTTAGGTTTTTTACTTCAGTACTTGAATTGGTGTCTGATTCATACTCGTTGAAAATTGCTTGATTCCCCAAAAGGCCAAAACATACATAAATCTGCACAGTCATGTTTATTGCGATAAATTTGAATATAGCTACTTTTTATTATTATTATTATTATTATTATTATTATTATTATTATTATTATTATTCTAGTGCCGTGATTTGCCCCTTTTTGAAAAGAAGAACCGACCCATGGTGATATACTGTAATAGCAACACCCCCAGTATTTAAAATACCCATTTTATAATTAGTCATACAGCATTGTCCACTTGAATGCACATCATAGAGAAGAACATTTGGTCATCTAACATACAAGTTATAGCCCAGTCTTAGGGTTATAATTAGGGCTTCTGATTTTTGAGGTTTTATCAGATTAAAAACAATAAAACACCCGATACAAAAAAAAAAAATTACATCAGTATATAGACAATAAACACCGGGAAAACACAGAACAACACTGAAATGCGTACACATTCATACTGACTTCACTCCTTTTTCATTAAAAAATACCTACTACAAAAAACTAAAACAAATTACCTTTCCCAGTACAGCTGGGCAATGTCTCTACTTCCTGACTTGTATCTATCACACCAAGCGCGTCACGTCAAAGCATCAGTGTCCAGCGTAATATTGTTTATTTAGAATAGTGTTCATCCAGGAGGCTTTCACACTGGCCACATAGTATAAAACAGATGGTGTCTAAAATAAACTGTGTTCCTATTTCTCATCAACAATACCAGTTGAGTAGTTGAATAAAAACAGACAAATAAATAAGCCAACAAATATCCCTCAACAGTTTTCCTCAAAATAAACAATGGCTAAATTCTACAGGATATTTTTGCCTTGGAGGCAGCGGTCCAGATAAGTTGCGTACCTGCCGTTTTTACGCATTAAAAAATCCGAAGTACGCACTAGATTTAAAAATACACATAGCAATTGTGCTGCACAGCTTGTCTGCCTCCCCTAAAACGTCCACTAACAACTTCATCTCCCAGAATACAGGAAATTACTAGGAAACTGTACACAAGAAAAACCAACCCAACAAACATTATCCAATATCTGGCTATCCATGTTGTCTTTGCAGTCAGTCACAGTAAGAGTAAGAAAAATTCTATACAGGTTGAAGCATAAACACCCTAGCCCAGCTACAAATCCAACTGGAACCATCGACAGAGGCAACCGCTAAAAAAGGTGCCTATAATATTAAACAAACTGTTTTATAACTTATTAATGCATTTCCTTATTTTATGTATTTGTATGGCTTTATATTGAAGTTGTAACATGTTCACTGAGTTTAAGAATTTATTGTTAAAATATAAGTAATGTAATTAATTTGCAGAGTCAGTGTGATACCTCGAAAAAAATGCACTGAACCGATAAAGAACCTTGTAGAACACACATGTGGTTGTACAGTAGTTCAAAGTAACATTGCAGTTAAAATGAAAGACTCTTTTTAAATGCCTTCCCCAATCACAGTATTTATCGGGATCGCTCATGACTTCAAGGTAGTGTTGCATTTTACCCCCAGAAAATACATTTTAGGGGGTAAGTTACTCCCAGACCCAAAACCTTATTTGGAGCGCTGCTTGGAGGATTCAGGTCACACAGAGAAAGCCTCAGTGTACTTTAAGTGGAAATCATTATTCCTGTCATCCTTTTGGTGTGGAAGTAAGCCAACACGGAAATGATGGCAATTTACCATTGATGCACGAAGAGAAGCATGTGGAAATTTGATTCCAGTACCTGGAGCAGAAAATGTGTTAGCTGTTGAGGAAGGGTAACTGTTGAATAGAATATGTGACCTCTGCAGATAAACAGTGAAACAGGTATCCAAACACTGATTGCATTACCATGGTTATTTAGATCATTTCCATGGTAGTTTGGATTATTGCCTTCACTCTGATCTGCAATTAAAAATGAATATAAATCACACTTGAGCTTTATAGCTAAACAGTCTGAAAATGTGTTTATCTTCCAAATATTAGCAATGTCTGTATCATGCAATGGCAGTGTTTATTTGTATGCAGTCTCCTGAAGGAACAAAGCCTGTGAATATGCTTGACTTTGACAATGCTCCCAGCTCTGTTTTTTGCTACATACTGTTAACTAGGTCATGCTTTATCACATGGCAATGCAAACAAATACTGGGTACCGAAGTGGTCATCCAGGGGTGCAAATCGTTGTGAAAACTGGTGCTAAAACTGTTTTGAAAGTTTAGCACCAGAGAGCCTACTAAATCCCCCCCCCCCCCCCCCCCCCCCACCAAATTGCAATATTAAGAAACCAAAGACGGCAAACCTAAATAGCCCAAACATTTGACATATTAACAAAACAATAGCTGACAAATTCAGCTACACTCGATAGTTAGAAAGAAAGCTGTGCACATTGTTGATGCATTTTATTGATGGATTAGATTTACAGTTAGCTGCAACAACTGATTTAGTTTTAACTTGAATCAGTGATTATATGTTTAACTTTGCAGTATAATGAAGAGGCTTGCGAACACAAAACATTATTTGACAATATTTGAAACCTGTAAAATGCATTCATTGTTACCTGTTAAATTTACTATTGCTCACATACATTTTTGACTTGCTGATGTAATTGATAATTGGGTAAAAGTGCGCTGCGAAGACATGTTTGCAACCAGTTTCTGCAGGTAAACTTCCCACACAACATAAACCTTCTCTCCTGTGTATGATGATGAGAATAGTCCAGACCCAATGAGAAACTGTCATCATCTATGGTTGCTAAGGAATTAAAAAAATATATACATACATGTCTGCCAGAATTTAATGCTGCTGGCACTATATGAGGTACCCTGGTGCTAGAATCTAGCGCCAAATTTGCAAGCCTGTCATCACAGCAACAGTGTAAACATTTCTGGATGTATAGCCATACTAAATTTTGGAAATTATTTGGTAATGTCAATAATTGTTATAAAAGGTGGTATATTATACAGCATAAAAGCAAGAGCTAGCTCTGGGTAAGGTATGCATGTGGGACACATGACAGTCATTTAGATGCTGCATGTTTATATTTTAATAAATGTAAAGATTTATACCAAGTAGCACTTCTTTGTATTGAATGCAGAAAAAGAAAAAAAGTCAGTCACCAACTCACTGGTTACTTGCGACAGACTAGTAACTGTGAATTGTCTCCATGTTAATAATACATTAACACCATTTATTGTTATGGAAATGAAGTCAACTGTATTTAATTTACTATCTTAGAATGGCTTTTTAGTTTTTCAAACAGGAAATCATGAACTACACACAAGTAAAGGTCTACCATTTCTACACACACTGACAGCAAAATTCTGAACTCCATTGACCGATTCAAAGTAGTGTATCCAATTGCAATGGAACTAGCAGCAGTTGTCTCTGCTTGTGGTGGTGCCGAATATCAGAAGCTCAAGTTCTTGAAAACCATATTAGATTGTTGGAAACTGAACAAGACAGTGGTGGTAGAGGAATTCAAGACAGTAAAAAAGACTACCTTTTTCCTCCAGTGATCAGCAATATACAAGATATTTCTGAAAAATCAAGCAGTGCTAAGTCACTTCAAAGATCTGTCAGTGAATGTCAAAATACAACATTGAAGATTCTTCTAAGTGATGAACTCTCAAGAAACCACTTCCAATCAAAGGCCAATTTCAGAAAAAACCCTTAGAGGTTACAAAGTGTGTCAGTACCACTGATGCCAAAAACAGAGATCGTGTTGACAACATCAGAAGTGCACTGAAGATCACGCCAGTTAAACGCAGGAGTGGAAGGCTGAAAACAGTGCATACTTTCAGTTACAAGAGGACTCGGGTTGAAATGATTGGAAGGTGAAATCAAAGGTGCTTTGTATGTTGCTTCCTAAACATGAAATGCTTTAACCACTTTTGTTACTTAAGGTGTGGTCTAAAATTAAATTAATACTTTAGTTTGTTGACAGTAAAATATCAGGTATATTTTAGTTGTCATTTTAAAAAAAAACAGCTATTTAACTTGCTAATGAGTTTGTCTGAAAAATAAATTTGCTAAATGTTCTTAAATTGAATTAAAAAAAAATGTCCTACTGAATTAACATAAAGATCCCCGGAGCCAGCATCGTAGTTGTTGTGTGTGCTGATGTGCTGAGGAGGCAAAATAAGCTGATCCCTGGAGCCAGCATTACACTTCAGCCATCAAAACCAGTCAGAAGGATATGGAGATGCAGAAGATGACTCGGATATGAGAATGGAGAGTACTTCACAAAAGACTAGTTCAAGATCTGCAGTTAGCAAAGACATGGACCTCCAGGTTTCTGTCTGCAGCTGGAGCAAGGTGACAACGGTCAGGGGGTTGAAGATTCATCAAGGAAAAATGAAATGCTTGAGGGAGAAGGGACAAGTGCCTCGTATTGATGAGTACTTTTTAGAAAGTCAGTCGAATGAAGTCCAGCGACAGGAAGCAAACCAGTTCGTAGGATATCAGCACTCCTGTCATAGACGTGAGGAGGACTTGCATGGATACAACTAGTGACGAACCTAATGATCCTTGCGAACCTGGTCAGACAGCGTAAGAGAGAAAAGAACCTTAACGGGCACAAGCCTGGAGTTAAATGGCCAAGAGCTTGTGAGAAAACTGCGTGGGACACAGTAAACACGGATCTCTCTTTTGCATTGGAAAGGTTAAGTGGAACAGTTGAAAAGAAGCTGGATAAATCTGGGGACATCATCTACGCATATGGAAGTGAGAGGTTTGGAGTTGAAAAAAGGAAGGAAAAAGTACAAACTATTCCTGGAAAGTCTAGACGGCAGCAGGAGATTGAACGCTTACTTAGAGAAAGGAGGCAGCTGAGGAAGCAATGGAGAAGAGCAGAACAGAGTCAGAAGGAGAGACTCAATCTGTTACAAAGGAGCATAAAAGATAAGCTTGCAACATTGCGCAGAGCTGAGCGCCTATGAAAACGCTACAAAAAGAAGGAGTGTGCGAGAACTAACTTTTATAAAGATCCATTCAAATTTGTAAGAGGTTATTTCACCGGTGAGAAAAATGGCACACTAAAATCATCTAAGTTTGAGCTGGAGAGATATTTGAAGGAAACACATACAGATTCAAAAAGGCTGGAGCCTATGTCAATTCCTTCAGACATCACACCTATCAATCCACCAGAATACCAAATGGAGGACTGTGCACCTAAGTGGAAAGAAGTAGAGCAAGCTGTGAAAAAAGCAAGGGCGTCATCATCTCCAGGGCCTAATGGATTTCCGTACAGAGTATACAAGAGTATGCTTCTGGAGTTCTACATATCCTGTGGAAACTGATGAAAGTGGCATGGGAAAAACAGGTTGTACCAAGAGCATGGTGCCGAGCAGGTGGAGTCTTTATACCAAAAGTAAAAGATTCTACAAGCATCAGTCAGTTGCGCCCTATTTCCCTATTAAACATAGAAGTCAAGATTTTCTTCAGCATTATTGCTCAGAGATTGTCAATTTACCTATTAAAGAACTGCTTCATTGACACTTCAGTACAAAAAGTGGGCATTTCAGGTTTTGCAGGATGCTTAGAACACATCAGCATGATCTGGCAACAAATTCAATCAGCTAGAAAGGAGAGGAAGGAGCTCCTGGATTTGGCTAATGCATATGGTTCAGTGCCACATGAACCTCTTTGGGCAGCATTTGATTTTTTCAGTGTACCGATGACAATAACAAATTTAGTGAAAGCCTACTTTGGAGATTTGCCATTTTGTTTTTCAACTTATGAATTCAGCCTTATCTGGCAATGCCTAGAAGTTGGATGCACCAGTTGGATGGCAGGATGCACCATTTCTCCTGGCTTTTATCATGGCAATGGAAGTAATTATTAGGGCATCAAAATGGGTAGTGGGAGGAGAATGCTTGGCTTCTGGAATACGACTACCACCAATTTGAGCATACATGGATGACATGACAACCATGACTACAACAGTAGCCTGCACTAAACGGTTATTGGGCAAATTAACCAATAACATCGAATGGGCACAAATGCAATTCAAGCCTATTAAATCAAGGAGCATCTCTATAATTAAAAGGTAAAGTAGTAGATACAAGGTTCTACATTAATGGTGAGGTAATACCAACAGTGTCTGAGAAGCCTGTGAAAAGTCTTGGGAGATGGTATGACAGGGATCTAAAGGACACAGTTTGTGTGGGAGAAGTTAGACAACAAGCAGCGGAAGGGTTGAAGAGAACAGACAGCAGCACTTTACTGGGAAAACTGAAACTCTGGTGCTTTCAGTTTGGTATACTGCCAAGGCTTATGTGGCCACTGACTGTGTATGAGATTTCTTTGACAACAGCTGAGAAGCTGGAATCTTTAATCAGTTCATACATCAGGAAATGGTTGGGAGTTCCACACTGCCTCAGCAGAGTGGGACTTTATGGTAAAGGAAAACTGCAGCTACCAGTCTCTGCTCTAACCGAGGAGTTTAAGTGCGCCAAGGTCCGACTGGAAATGATATTAGTAGATTCATGCGACAAATAAAGGAGGCAGCACCTGTGCTGAAAACTGGAAGAAAGTGGGCGGCAAAAAAGCCGTGGAAGATGCAAAGGCTGCCCTTCGAATCGGTTATGGGGCAAGTTCAGCATGGAAGAGGGGGTCTTGGTCTCAGTTCCGCTCCTCCTACATGGCACAAGGCAACCCCAGCTCAACGGAGGAAGCTGGTAATCAACGAGGTGCAAAAGCAGGAGGAGAGGATGAGGTGTGTAAAGTCTGTTTCCCAGGCCAAGCAGGGAGGATGTATGAGATGGGAAAGTGTGGAACAACGCAAGATTGGCTGGCAAGGCCTATGGACAATGGAACAGAGCAGGATCAGTTTCCTCATCAGATCAACATATGATGTTCTCCCATCACCACAAAACCTAAACCTCTGGGTGGGTGAGGATCCCTCATGTCCTTTGTGTTCATCACCTGCAACATTAAGGCACATTTTGACAGGATGTAAGGTGGGTCTTAGCCAAGTACGGTTTACTTGGTGCCATGACCAGGTGCTGCAATGTTTGACCTTAGCATTGGAAGACAAGCGTAACATGACCAATAAGTTGCCAACAGTTCCATCAAAGTATTACACACAAAAGACAATATTCCTCCATCCAGGAGAGCAACCACCAAGAATAGGTGTTAAAACCAAGCCTTACCCAGCACAACTGGAAGCTGCTAGAGACTGGAAAATGTGGGCTTAGAATCTTCAGACAGCACCTGTAGACTGGACACTTATCACTCTTCCTTAAATGCGCTTTACTTGCTCTTATCTGCCCCCTATTTTACTGCATTTAATCCTGTACTTTAGAGTACTGTAATCTGTCAAGTGTTATTTAATCTGTAGTAATTTGTAATTAATTATATCCTGATGTAACTATCACTGACACTGTTATCTGCTCTGTTATTGAATTGTATTTTATCATACTTGTACTTGCTAGAACCAAAGTCATTGTATTTATCTTGCTCTTAATTGTATTATTACTTGTACTGTGATTCTTCAAATGTATTTTTGTTTACGACTGTAAGTCGCCCTGCATAAGGGCGTCTGCTAAGAAATAAATAATAATAATAAAGAGTGACATGATGAAGACGGGAAAAGATTGTGTTAAATTTTGCGGGACGGGATGGTACTGGAGTGAAACTCACGGGAATGGGCAGGACCGGGAAATAAAAAAAATAAAGCTCTCAGGACAGGCAAGAACGGGATTTAAGCTTCCGGGAATGGGAAGGAACCGGGACTACTCTGCCACCAGCAGACAGGAAGAGTGATTTTTTGCTGTTTAAAGTCGTAAGAGCATATGACATGGAACTTGACTATTATCATAAACATAAAAAATAATATTAACAGATCTCACGTGAACATATAATCACATTAATTTTACCAAATGATGTTTAATCACGCTACAATGAATCAAATAATACCCGGAAATATACAGAGGGCGACCTCCATTTCCTGGTGTGAGGCCAGAAGACTGTGACCTTGGGCTCCTTACATCTGCCAGTATGGCTGACAGTGACAGTGAATGTGAGAGTAGCCTAATTTGATCAGTTTCAGACACCTCTTATGAATGTGAATTATGTAATGATGGATCTGATGTAGAGAGAGAAAACAGGGATTGTCTCCCGTATCAATTCGAGCCGTATGCCTCCGAATCAGAAGGTTCAAACTCGGAGAGAGACCAACGCGGACGGACCGGAGGGACAGCAGATGTCCGCGGAGAAGCAGCGTCTTGCCAACACGGAATGGTTAATAAAAACTCTTATGTTTAACATAGATTGATACTTAAAATATGTCATATTACCCATAATTGTATAGTTATGTCAGTCCTTTAGTTAACAATATTGATACATGAATTATTGATACCAGCAGAATAACCGAACGCTGTGGATTGCTACTGGCATGTATTTAACATATCTCTCTCTATATACATATGTGCAGTATATTAAGGATGTGCACATTAATGGTTTGTAATACTGTATTTCACTAACAGTTTATTGACATACTAAAATTTCTGAGCCGGGTTGTTTAGTAACCGATTTAGAAACTGATACTACTGCACAAAACTCTAAACAGATTTTTTCATATTACCGAATTTATATATTACATCATTATATTGCACATTGTGCTTATAAAGACCCTGTGCTTGCACTGTATTTGTTTCTGAAAAAACAAAAACGAAAAACAAATTACTAGTAGTATACCGGTAGTGTTTAATGCAAAACCCTGTAAACCCTAATTTTATACGTGAATACAAAAATATCTCTACCTCCAAATAATAGTTGATCTCTGTTTATCAGAGGATGGAATGGGGCAGGATTTTTTTGGCAGGACAGGATGGGACAGGAATTTAAAAAAAAAAAAGTTACGGGATGGGAAAAATTTGGACAGGACAGGATTGGAAATGATTACTCTTTTAAGTGCTTCAAACTCCGGTTTTGTGTCCTGGGTCAGTTTGTAAAGGGGCAACGAACCGTGGAGAGGAAGCTCCGGTTTACAATATATATATATATATACACCACACTTGACTTAGGGCCTACTTTAGTTCACTGCATTTCTCATGTTTAGCTGCTGAGATTTATTCTATCAACATTCAGGTTTAGGTTGAGGTGAACTATAATCATATCAATGCATTATGTTGTAACTCTTGTAAATGGGCCTGCCACTTTTTTGATAACTGAATAAATAAAACATGCTCCATGAATTTCTGTGGAGTACTGCAATAATTCCACAAATGAAAATGACCAACCAACCTCACAAGTGAAATAAACACAGCACTCAATGGATGTCTATAGAGTATTCAGTTTATATAACAAATACAAAGAATGAAAAAGAAAGTGTGGTTAAAACTAAATTAAACAGCCAAATTTGGACACTTTTCTTATGATTTGAAACAGTGTGATTCGCCCAGTCATTCTGTCGTTGAATCCGAAAGAATGCAAGATACATTACAACGTAATGAAAGTTATACAGTGCTATAACTTTCAACACTTGTGATATAATAAAATATTGTCATTTTTATACAAAATGATATTATGTAATGAATTGAATTAAATAAAATAAAATCGTGAGCAAAATCATGCTTTATGGAAGAGATTGTATTAATTAATTGAATACAGTTTGTTTTTCCGTTTTGTGTTACTATGTGTAAGTTACTTTGGTGGGTCACAGTATTAATGTTTTTTGATATTTCATCCTATACAGCTTGTGACTGTTAAAAAGGAAAAGGCATGCTTGCTTGAGTAAATACTGGAAAAATAAAGTGGTTAAAGAAAGTTTTTAGCAGATGTGCAGGTTCCAATACTTCCAATGACTTTGACATTGCATATCCACATACAAGACCTGCCACAGTGATACAGTTTTTTGTAATGTAAAAAACAAACCGCTAATGTTACAGAACAAACAAGAAACAACTAAGGCATATGTAGGAGCTTTTACATTTGACTGAAGCTTTCTAACATGAATGTTTTGTACTTGTTAAAAAATAAATAAATACATAATAATAATAATAATAATAATAATAATAATAATAATAATACCGGTGTAAATGTGGCACTGTTGTAAAAGCTTTGTGAAAATGTCCCCTAACAGTGTAAGAATTACATTCTCACTGAAAGTTCTGTGCTCGATATAGAAGCTAATTATAAATCCCAGTTGGATTTATTTTCAAATGTGAGCTAGGACAATTATATCCAGTCCCTCCAATGTTGTTTTGATTAAAACCTAGAGGTGAAAAGTGAAGTGGTGAGTGACAATCAAGTCATTAACACCATAAATTAAATTGTACATACTTGCTTTGCTGTGACAATGAATTATGATGTGTTGGTAAAACCTCAAGATATAATGTTTGTTTTAAGTCATCTTAAGCCACGCTATCCCTTTTTTGACCTTCCTTGCAAGATTCAATTTTTTGTAACAGTATTGCTATAAATACTGTAAATCTTTTTTTATTATTATTTTGTTCCATCTGTATTATTTTACAGTATGGTGTTGGTATTTTATCCATGTCAGACCACAGAGATGAGTGCAGTGCAGAGCAGATACAAAACAGACAGACAACAATTTCCAGGTGCAATGATGTTTATTGAATGATCAGCAATGTCCAGAGCCTTATGGCAAACACCTGTAAATAATAATGTTGGAGTGATACAGCAGCGTGTATCACTCGGTATTTATAATCCCCGGGTTTGACCCGTAACCAAAAAGTCCAGTTTTGTACATACACCCACACTAAACACAGAACACACACACAGTTTTTAGTGACAGTGAATAAGTGCTAGTGGTGCAATACCGTTCTCTGTGAATGCAGGGGTGAAAGTGATGTCCGGGTTGGTGCTGGCTTGCGCTACAGCTCCGGACCGTGTTACTGGTAGTCTATTGAAACAGACAACAGTTAACAGGAGGCTGTGTGGTCCAGTGGTTAAAGAAAGGGGCTTGTAACCAGGAGGTTCCCGGTTCAAATCCCAGCTCAGCCACTGACTCATTGTGTGACCCTGAGCAAGTCACTTAACCTCCTTGTGCTCCATCTTTTAGGTGAGACGTAGTTGTAAGTGACTCTGCAGCTGATGCATAGTTCACACACCCTAGTCTCTGTAAGTCGCCTTGGATAAAGGCGTCTGCTAAATAAACAAATAATAATTAGGGCTCCGACTTTCTGTGTTTTACCCTGACTTTTCTGCTCTCCTTTAAGAATTCAATTGTTACCTGTTAAGCCATTTGTGTATCTCAATCATAACTGAGAAACATGTTTAGTAAAATTGATTTAATTTACTTTTTTTTCTGTGAAACAACTTAATTGGCTTTTAAATTGCCCAAGCCTTAATTTTTGATTTACAAGCAGGGCATACAAACGAGATCGCAGCATGTTAATAAGCGACTAATCTTTATTAAAGCTATAATGAAAAATAAAGTCTTTTAGGCTGGACACACTTTACTACATTTGTTCTGCGTGACTGTATTTACACTAAAAGAGGAGTCGCTTCTGCTTTGAAATGAAAAAGTAAAACTTATGATTAACCCATTTAGTTAAAATAAATCAATTTTACTATTAACACATTTCTCATTTGTGATTGAGATACACGAAAGGCTTAACAGGTTCATTTTTAAAGGAGAGTCAGTCTGGGGAAAAACACAGAAAATCAGAAGCCCTAATTATAATCCATATTTATATGACATCAGGTGATGTCTTTTTGCTATTTCTTTATTTGGCCTTTTTAAAGTGTTACAGAACACCTCCATGTTGTCAGTATCAGAGCACTATGTTTTTAAACACAATACTGGTTGTTAAGTACTTTTATTCACACATCATGGGTCATAACTTACTTAGGGAATACATTACTTTTACTCTGGGATATTTCAATAATTGTATATTTAAACATTGCAGTGCATCCAGCTCCCACAACCAACAATAATTTATATTCCCACAATACTTATTTCAATCAGAGCACCTGCATTGGTGCCCCGTATGTGGGTGTTGTTTAAATTGAATGGGACAGTGTATGAGTGCACATCAATCCTGTGTAGGATTGGCGTGATCATAAAGAAAAGACCTGATGACCTGCAGTCTCATATCTTATCCAAACAAATAATAGAATCTTAGGCTGGATTATTGAATGATTTACTCTCGCATTAGGATTATTAAATGATTGCTCTCTCAATGGGATTATTGAATAATTGATCTCACATTAGATCACTTCCTCATATGCTATATAAATCTCAGGTAAACTCACCTGGGTACTGCCGTCGCAATCCCAGTTGTAATCCTACCCTCCACCTCCTCAACTTCCATCTCAATGCAGGCGTTCCCCTTGATGGGCGGGAGGAAGGGCGTGGCTTAGTCACTGTCCACCCTGCTGGCCTGGCATCGTCCGATCAGTTCCTCTTTCAGAGGGTGGTGGCTGCTTCTTCTTCTCCCTTTAACAGGCAGGACCAGCTGCCAAATAGTGCATAATCACCACTCTCACTATACCCATACAAGCAACATGGAATCATAATAATTAGGGGAAAAAAAATCTCCTTTAAAATAGAATTTAAAAATAAATACATATATAAATAAATAATGCATTTAAACTAAAATCAGTAGTGCCCATTTAAATGTACATGTACATTATTACCCTTGATTAGTGGAATAACCTGCCACAAATCCTTAACCTGGCATAACCATGTCCCCCGCTTGTAGAACATTCATTTTAATATAGCAAGTTCTGATTTAATTGTTTGTTTTATACATAACTTTGAAATGTGATAATGGTTTTCTAAAATAAATATAGAAATTGACGTAATAAAGTGATTGCCAAGCCTTTAAAACAGCGTGTCCAATATCCATCTCAGTGGACTTGCTTGTAATTCATCCATAACTACAAACAACCAATTAAGTGATGTATTGTAATTGATCTGAAAATGAATTGCAAGCATGTATAATTTTATAATTAAAACTGCATATACACAGTGTTTATGACTAACACTTTCTGTTTGGCAGAACCCTCTCACAAATGTGATGATGAACCTCAGGGGGTTTATGTCTGAATAAATGAGCTTTGAAAAGCTTTATATATTTACATCACCAATTTCTTTATCTATCTCTCTCCACTTTCAAAACTGAATATCCTTGCAGCCTGTACTGCACTTTGTGTTTGGATGTTGAGTCATGTTTGAATTGAACTTGCCTATAGCACTTATGTGCATTTTCTCATAAGTGAGACCCTTGGGGTGTATGAAACCCAAAAAGATTTTTTCAGAGAAAGGTTAATTAATGCAACAAGCGTGCAGCTACAAATAATGGTAAACAGGGCACTATCTGTAATATTCAGTACAGCACAATTACTGCATGTTTTAAAAAAAGTCTGGTTGGCAGTTCGTCTGATTCCATTGGGAGGAACCATGGTAACTAACAACCATAATGCTTAAAAGGACTGCGAATGAGTTTTTTAGTGGGGTTATGCAGTCTTTTCCTTCTGTTATTCTGCTGTATTTATTAACAGATGTTTCCCTGTTGTTGTGCTGTGGTGCAAGATGAACAGCATGATTCTCCCATCACACTGAATGTTTTATCTTAATGCTAGCTATTCTCGTGGTGGGGTGTCATTAACTTCGTTTATTTCTGTAACATGGGTGAGGTAAAGCCTCCCTGCCGGGTCTATTTTCATATGCTTTGTTCTTTATGGGTACTATCTCAGGATCATCCCCAGCTGTGTACTAATTTTGTACCATTAGCAACGAAAAAAGATGGGGAACAAAGCTGGGGACTAGCTGATCCCCATCTTTAGTAGAGCTCAGGTTTAATTCTTTATTGTAGTGTGCTACCAAACAGGAACTGAAGGGGAGGTGGGGCTCAAAATCTGAGTGATTGGTTCCGGCTAATTATATTTTGGAGTGTTATTTTTCATTACAAGATCAGATTATTATTATTTTTTTTAAGAAACCTAACATGTTAATTATTATTGTTTTTAATTTACTTTTTTTTTTAAACTTAAAGTCCACATGTCACCTATTTCACATTACCATCTGATTAAATTTTATTAAACTTCACCTCAGACAGGCGCAAGGGAATGCATTGCATGAAAAAAAAGTACTGTATTCCGTGAAAGTAAAATCAACGAGTTTGTCAGCGCACAATGCAATGATCACTTCATACAACACGGAACACGGAGACTAAAGCTTTTGTTTGTTGGCTTCTGACAGCTTGTGGCAAAGTGCCCCCCCTGTGTGTGTTATATGTTACGTGTTGTGTGTAAATGTTGGTGTATAGGCATTGGTACACGGGATATAAGCGGTCTGTGTTTCACGTGTGTGTAAATTGTATATTTGTATTTAGGCACGGGGATGGCACATCACATCACGTGCAAGTAAAAAGTAATATGTGAGCACGGGGAATTGCACTTTAATTAATTCACGTGCAGTTGTACCGAGATTCCAATTGAATGATTGACTAGCAATCGAATCTCGGTACAACTGCATAAAAGCTGCATGTTTTCACTCACTGGGGGTTGGTGTTCGGTGAGTGGAGAACGGGTTAGGAGACGGAGGGTATTATAAAGTAAAAGTAAAGTAAAATCGTAAAGATAAGTGTTTTCACTCACCGTGTTTGTTCGTCTGTCCTGCACCGTCTGTTTAGTGGTTAGTCGTTTTGTATATCTGTTTATTTTGGCAAGTGCCGTGTCCTGTTTTGTGTTCTGTTTGTTAAACCTTTTTATTTATTTGTTATTAAACGCTGAGTGCAACCATCGCACTCAGTTTCTCTCATCATCACCGTCTGTCTGTGTGTTTCTCTCTCTGGTCTGAGTTCCTCCCTGCAGCCGTCTTTGTCACACGTGGTGTCAGAACCGGGACAACAGCGCCTCCAGGGCTCAGGCCAGAGCGGGAACCGCAGTTTTTTTTTTTGTGGAAAAGTAAATAAAAAAAATAAATAAATAAAAAAAAATGGAAGGCTGGAACTGGAGAGACGGCTGCAGTGAGCTGGAGGATCTCCTCGGCAGGTTGGAGGACCAAGGTTGGTGCCTTGCCTGCGGGGTGTATGGGCACACGGTGGCTGTCTGCCCCTTCCAGGAAGAGGAGGAGGAACCAGCCCAAAGGAGGAAGGTGAGCAGAAGGAGGCAGAGAGGGGGAAAAATGAGGAGGAAGCAGAGGGAGCCAAGGTGGTGCACCATGTGCATTGCATATGGGCATGAGGACGAGGACTGCCCAGAGCAGGAGCCAGGGGAGGAGGAGCACGAACGTCCTGCGCCTGAGTGGGAGGAGCCCGAACGTCCACAGCCCGAGTGGGAGGAGCCCGAACGTCCACAGCCCGAGTGGGAGGAGTCGGTGCGTCCACGGCCCAAGAGGGAGGAGTCGGTGCGTCCACGGCCCAAGAGGGAGGAGTCGGTGCGTCCACGGCCCGAGAGGGAGGAGTCGGTGCGTCCACGGCCCGAGAGGGAGGAGTCGGTGCGTCCACGGCCCGAGAGGGAGGAGTCGGTGCGTCCACGGCCCGAGAGGGAGGAGTCGGTGCGTCCACGGCCCGAGAGGGAGGAGTCGGTGCGTCCACGGCCCGAGAGGGAGGAGTCGGTGCGTCCACGGCCCGAGAGGGAGGAGTCGGTGCGTCCTGTGTCCGGAGGGGAGGAGCTGAAGGCCCAAACCCCTATTTTTTTTTGGGAGGGACGAGGGCGTGAAGCTCAGGCTCCACAGCAGCCGCTGTTTTTGCTGCTGAAGGGAGCCCAGCGGAGACGCCCGCCACCAGCTCTACCCCCGCTGTCGGAGGAGCCGGCAGCGCCACCAGCCCTACCCCCGCTGTCGGAGGAGCCGGCAGCGCCTCCACCACCACCCGAGGGAGAGGAGCAGGAGCTGCCTCTGCCTCCACCACCACCCGAGGGAGAGGAGCAGGAGCTGCCTCTGCCTCCACCACCACCCGAGGGAGAGGAGCAGGAGCTGCCTCTGCCTCCACCACCCGAGGGAGCAGAGGAGCAGGAGCTGCCTCCACCACCACCACCGCAAGGAGCAGAGGAGCAGGAGCTGCCTCTGCCTCCACCACCACCACCGCAAGGAGCAGAGGAGCAGGAGCTGCCTCTGCCTCCGCCACCGCCAGGAGCAGAGGAGCTGGAGCTGCCTCTGCCTCCACCACCGCCAGGAGCAGAGGAGCTGGAGCTGCCTCTGCTGCCCGTACCTCCGCAGGGAGTACGGTGGCCGGAGCCCCAGAAAGGGGAGCTGCCGGCCACGAAGAAGGGGGAGGAGGTCTGGAGACCACTTTCCCCAGCAGCAGTTTCGCTGCAGGAGTTCTTGTGGCCGGAGCCCCACAGGAGGGAGCTGCCGGCTATGAAGAAGGGGGAGGTCGGGGGACCACCTGCCCCCGCAGCTTTTTCGCTGCAGGACGGGACCAGCATGCTGTCAGCCGTGCCACTACCGGCAGGGGAGCTGACAGCATTTCCAGCCATGGGCCCACTGAAGCCTCCCTTCCCAGCCCGAGACTTTTGCCTGGACTGCTGGGTATTTAAGGGGGGAGGTGGCCATTGAGGCCATGTGTGCGTTGCACAAGGGGGGGTATATGTGGCAAAGTGCCCCCCCTGTGTGTGTTATATGTTACGTGTTGTGTGTAAATGTTGGTGTATAGGCATTGGTACACGGGATATAAGCGGTCTGTGTTTCACGTGTGTGTAAATTGTATATTTGTATTTAGGCACGGGGATGGCACATCACATCACGTGCAAGTAAAAAGTAATATGTGAGCACGGGGAATTGCACTTTAATTAATTCACGTGCAGTTGTACCGAGATTCCAATTGAATGATTGACTAGCAATCGAATCTCGGTACAACTGCATAAAAGCTGCATGTTTTCACTCACTGGGGGTTGGTGTTCGGTGAGTGGAGAACGGGTTAGGAGACGGAGGGTATTATAAAGTAAAAGTAAAGTAAAATCGTAAAGATAAGTGTTTTCACTCACCGTGTTTGTTCGTCTGTCCTGCACCGTCTGTTTAGTGGTTAGTCGTTTTGTATATCTGTTTATTTTGGCAAGTGCCGTGTCCTGTTTTGTGTTCTGTTTGTTAAACCTTTTTATTTATTTGTTATTAAACGCTGAGTGCAACCATCGCACTCAGTTTCTCTCATCATCACCGTCTGTCTGTGTGTTTCTCTCTCTGGTCTGAGTTCCTCCCTGCAGCCGTCTTTGTCACACAGCTACAGTTTTTTTTTTCTCTTTTGTAAGACACCGGTACACAAGTTCACAAACACACGCAGACCTTTACAAAGACAGCTGTTCACAAAGACAATCATCAAGTGACCATTGATTCATTTCCCCTGACAACAGCGGAACCATTTAGAATTTTTTTTTTTTTTACCATCCTTAAACAATTTTGTACCGTTTACTTTTATATCAAAAATCCATTTTTAAATAGCTGCATCTATAAGACACTTCATACAGATATAAAAATGATTACCATAGATTTATTTTCTTACCCTATGCATCTCCGGTGCGTTTTCTGTATTTTCCGGAATTATTGATAGTTTTACGTCTCTCAGTGCTCTAAAATTGATCATGGAGATTTAATATCTTGCTCATTGTAAAAGTAAACCAAGTACGACCCCAAAGCCAAAAAATGATTTTCTATGTGAGATATGGACTTTAAGAAAATTATGTATGGAAATTTATTCACGCACAGAATATTTTCCCATTTTCTTAAACCAAATTCACACGTATAATCAAATTTTCCTAAAACATCACCAACATTAATGAAGCTGCTTTAGAAGATAAACAAAACTTGTATTAGTCCTCATTATTTAATTCACACACAAAACAAATGCATTTGTTCATTGGACCAAAGGTGTTTTGTATACTATAAAAGGTGTAAATCGAATAAGAAATGCTAATTAGATATTTCAGGTATAGCCTATAAAAACTTAATTTCTCAGTACATCCATACGAAGACAATCACGGCCAGAATTTGTCTGCAAAGTTATACACTCTATTTCATAGAGTGTATAAAAGATATTATTGAAAATGTGGAGGATGGCCAAAAGGATTCCACAGCAATTCTGCAGTGCACAACTGCACTTCTAAGCAGCAAATTAAAAAAATCTGTGCAAGAGGCTGAAAGTAGAGACATGCAACGCTGTTACAAAACAAAGCCAACAGCATTCATCTGGAGAGCCTGCACAACCTGTCCCAGATTTACAGCCGAATAAAGTCAATGGTACCAAATCTGCTTGCAACAGTGGAAGGTGCTATTGAAAGTGATAGTGTTGGAGTGAATACAGAAGAGGCTGTCCCTGGAACACCATGTATAATTTTCTACAATTATTGTTCATCAGATTAAATAGTAGGTCTACAATTGAATATTACGTTACATTTAATAAGCATACTCTCAACGGGTGCTGAAAAAGATGGGGTGTGAGGAGGAACGAACACCCTGCAACAAAACCAATGTAGTATATACAAGTAATCATTTTATTTCCCACTCTCAGACGGCGACTTCATCTGTAACTGAAGGGGGAGAGGCTCATGCATCAATTTCAAAACAAACTGGCTTGAAGAAAAAGATTTAGGTGGAATGACTTGCCAATCCAAAACACTGCAGGATCGTCTACTACCTCAAATATTAAACCTATTTCTGATGTAGCAGACATAGACAGAGAAGAAAATGTTAGACCTGTGTGATGGGGTAGTACACCCCTCCCCCTGCCCCGTGTTTATTTGTATTATTTTTGTATTATCATTTTTATTGTTATTGTTTCATGCATTTATGTTTATTTTAGTTAAATGTAGTTGACAGGGACAATGTTTGCTTCTCGTCTCTGCCGAACTACATCCTGTGAGAATCCATGGTTGGCAGCTAATAATTTATTGACAAAATGGCTGTCCACCACGCTTATTAGAAAATCTGTGCGTCGAGGGATAAACAAGATAATTGATAACCAGTTAATCCCTCAACCACAATATAAACCAGCAGCTTTTGCTGACCGGGATTGGGGATTGTTGGAAGGAGACGGAGAGAATGTCAGAACAAAATAACTAAAAACAATTGCTACTCATACTGGATGAAAACCAGTATGATACTTGTTTGAATTATAGTGTCTGTTTATTTTGGCCACTGAGCCATTTTGTTTGGTGTGTTTTGTGAAAATGTTTGTTTCGGTTTATTTAAACTTTATTTGTTTAATAAATAAGAGTGCATTTGTGTCTCATCCCGCAGTACGGTTGTGTGCCTGTATTTCCACCGACTCAAGACATCCTGCCACAACCTGTCAGAGAAAGAACACGGGGAGAAGTTAAACAGCCAAATACAAAGAATTGTATTATCATACAAAATCACAATTGCTTAAAGGGACACGGACAGTTAGCTTCAGTGAATCAGAAAATTGACATAAGTAGGCTACCCCCCCCCCCCCCCCCCCCATGTAACTATTTTACTTTTCAAATGATTACTTATGAGTAGTAGTATTGTTTAATGTTGATTTAATGTGTCCGATATAAGTATTTTTCATAGATAAGGGCTACCGTATTGTGTTTTATTACATTAATATTTTTATTTAAAGAGTTACAAGTACAGCTGTAACGTGTGTTGTAACACATTTAAAAAAGGAATAATAAATGTTTTACCTGCTGTCTCTCTGGAAGTGATTATTTATCACACTTCTTTGGAATACCAGTCCTTCTGTTTCTTGTGTTTGTGTCCGATCATAACAGTCTCAAAATATTCTGGGTGTGGTAAGTATCTTTCTGGATGAGGGACAGGTGGTTCATCCCAGTCGATAGCAAGGTTATGAAGAACCGCACATGCAACAACAATGCTGGCTCTTACAGGACTGGTACGCAAACCAGAGAGACAAGCAAAACTCTGTTTTAAAATTCCAAAAGTTCTTTCGATATGGGTTTTCACTTTTCTATGACTGCTATATATAGTTGAGTGCCCATTGATAATGCTCATATAATTCAATTTCAAAGAGGCAACAATCACAATATTGGAGTATGTTTTAAATTGCATGGCTATATCTTGATGATAAGTAGCTTATACAGGAGGAGTGTATTTACAATATAACCACCGCCTTTAAGAATGCACTTTATTGTATTTTAGTTCAGTTAGTCACCAGTACAATTCTGGTTGTAAGGTTTAATTACAAACATCATAAAATAATTGAGAATATATTAAAAGTTGTACTGGAATTATTATTATTGTTTTTTTTTTTTTGTTTTTTTTTATAAAATAGGCCTACGTTAAGGTGAATAAGGATGAAACTGGTTTTCTTTTTTTTTCAGAAGATTTCAAATCATTTTATATAATTTTTAATTATGAATAGTTCAGTTTCATAAAAGTTGTCAATACATTTTTGGATTTTTCATATTTGTTCCAGAAATTACGATACCACAAGTCTTTAGTCTACAGAAATTGCTGGACTAACGTAGTATTGTGTTTTAGTATCCTCTAGAGCTGCGTTTCTCAACCTTTTTGATGCCAGGGACCAGCCTGCTGTCATCATAAACTACTGTTGACCGCTTTAAGGACCAGGCCATTTTTATCTGTTTTTTCTGTTTAGATTTATGCACATAATTTTTTAATTATAAGGGTTACATGTAAATGTAACAGTGAGCATGGTCATTTTTTATACACAGTAATAATCAGAATTTGCGCTTTAGAAATATTTTGGTTTAAAAAAATAAATAAATAATGGATTCACTCATCAGACTCTTTATGAGATTTCTGTGCCTGCCTTGTAGACACAAGTTTTTCAATCACTTGACAATTCCTGCAACTTGTCCTCCAATGATGGCAACAAGGAGGTCTCTGTGTCTAGAGATGAGAATGGGTCACAAACCCATTGCTTTTCTTTCCACGGATCAGAGTCGGAGGGGAAATACTCTTCAAATTTTTGGAGAGTTAATTTTAGATGGGATGAAATAATTTCGCGCAGGCGAATGAGATCAAAGTTTTTACTGTCATCAATAGCCATAAATGCAAATACGGGAACATGTCAAAATAATCGTGCTCGACTCTTTCTTTACAGACTTTGAGCTTCTTTTTAAAAGCTGTGATCTTGTCAGCCATTTCAAACACACTGGATACATTTCCCTGCATAGAATGATTCAGCTGATTGAAGTGATCAAATATAATCTGCCAGATATGCAAGCTTGGCCAGCCATTGTAAATCCTTAAAGTATTCTGCCAAAGGAGACTTCTTTTGAGACGGGAAGGCTTCAAGTTCACGTTGCAGTTCGTACACTCGGTTTAATACTTTACCACGCGACAACCACCGCACTTCAGCGTGTAAAAGTAAGTGATGGTGGTCAGCCCCCATTTCTTCACACATAGCAGCAAAGATGTGAGAATTGAGTGCATTTGCTTTCACAAAATTCACCATTTTAACTACTATACCAAGCACATCATTAAGTTCTAGAGATAATTTATTGGTTGCCAATACCTCTCTATGAATGAAGCAATGTGTTGCTTGAGCAACCTGTGCAACTTCCCTCACTCATTGCGGCTGCTCCGTCAGTGCAAATTCCAATGCAGCGGTGCCACTGGAGTCCACGTCCTGTCACATACTTGTTATTCCAATGCAGCGGTGCCACTGGAGTCCACTTCCTGTCACATACTCGTTATTCCAATGCAGCGGCCCCACTGGTCCACGTCCTGTCACGTACTCGTTATTCCAGTGCAGCGGCCCCACTGGAGTCCACGTCCTGTCACATACTCGTTATTCCAATGTAGTGGTGCCACTGGAGTCCACATCCTGTCACATACTTGTTTAGAACTCAAAAAATGTCAGCACCAGTTGTATTTTGTGGCAGTTCTTCACAGCAAAGTACATCTTTGTGAAACGCCCCTTCATGTGCGTAGCACACATAAACAATAAGAACTGCTGCACTGGAAATGTCCGTCGACTCATCCAATTGAATTGCAATCCAGCCTGACGCTTTCACTCTCTCTATCAATTGTGACTCAGTAGCTTCTGCAATATCAGTAATTCTACATGAGACAGTATCGTTAGACAGAGGAATGCCACTGACTTTTATGGCAGCTGTATCACCCTTCACGACAGGCATCTGTTATTGAAGGCATTATTAACCCTTCACCCAAGACTTCACGACAGGCATCTATTATTGAAGGCATTATGAATTGTTCACTAATTGTAAATGGTGGCTTGCATTTGGCTATGCGAAGGGCCAGCAGATATGATGCTGTTAACATACCTTCATTTGTTGTTGTGGCGACGTGCAGTAGTTTCTGTTGAGACTTCACTTCATCTCGCCTCTGTTGTAAAAATTCGACTGGCTTTTCTTTTAAGTTTGGGTGTTTGGTTTCCAGGTGACAAATCATTTTTGAAGGTTTCATAGCTTTGTTGGTCAGAATCACACCACACAAAACACACTGAGGCTTTGGGCATTCTTCATCCCCGCTTGGAATAAACCCATTCTTTAATGTATGTGCCATCATATTTTCTCATCTTTTCCAACCCTTCTTCCCTTTCATTGCATTCCTCATCACATTCCTCATCTCGATTATGTTTCCCTGAACTTTTACTAGTTCTGAAAAACCGATCGAAAGGCACTTGCTTTGACAAATGTGATCAAATAAAAACAAATCTTTCACTTGCTGCTCTCTACTACAGTACTGTACTCAATTTTTGTTGAAAGCTTGCGCGCCAACATTATGTTAAATAGAAGACCCGGAACGGAGCCAATGGAGTAGAACGGAAGTTTACAAGAGCGCTGAGTGACTTTGTGAAATTCTGCTCACACATATTAAATATAAATATTCTGTGTCAGGTTTTTAGTTTTTTTTCTTAATATATATATATATATATATATATATATATATATATATATATATATATATTTTAAATGAAATCTTACACGGACCTGCAAAGAGGCTACCATGGACCAGCGCCGGTCGTGAGAACAACTGCTCTAGAGGGCAACGGCAGTTACTTTGGGTGCATTGCAATTGAGACACATTTTAATACCCAGCTGTGGACTATCTTGAGCTACTTAGTTCGTTGCAATCACACGGGAATCGCATGGGAATCGTTTCGTGTATGTGCAGCTATGCACTTCCTTGAAGATGGACGACTTCCTGTTTCTGCCCACCATCGAGTCGACCCATAAGTGGGGAAGTGTACTACCAACCTTACACAGCGCCGTTTCTGGGAGGGAAGGAGATTTACACAGTTTCCTGCACCAAGAACAAGGTTAAGTTTCTCATATTGTTACTGTATGTGAAGATACATCAGGAAACTGGGTGATTCTTGTTATTTACCTGAAAATTAGGACCAATGTCTATTAGGACCAATGTCTCTTCTTATTTTTTGTATCCACTCTTTTCTCATCTTTGCTTCTTTGGGAAAGCGATGAAAGTATTTTTTTTTCTAGGGATCAAATCAAGAATCGGACACAACAATGCAACGCCATATTTCTCTCAGACTACAATTCCATTGCACTTTGACTCCAGAAGCTGACAGCTGCACACCAAGCCTCGTGAATAAAGGCTGTTGCCACCAGTTCAGTTTATTTTGGAAACAACTGTCCTTGTGGCTAATATATACACTGTATCTATTATTATTAAACTTTAAATAAAAATGTATATCTGAGCAATAATAATAATAATAATAATAATAATAATAATAATAATAATAATAATAATAATAATTTTCAAAAGTTCAATGTAACATTCCAAATGCAAAATACTACATAAGTAAAGCTAAAAAGCAACCTTTGGTGTTAGCTGAAGGACTGTTTGGGGCACCTACTTATTTTGCATTATACAACGTATTGAAATTGGCATATATTTTAAAGCATATAAAGCCTTCCTCAGTTTTAACTAGGAAACCCTAGATACTGAAACAGGTTCCTGTTGTGACAAGGCAGAAAACAAATTGCAAAATTGATTCAATAAACTTGAAAAATGATGGTAGAACATGCCAGGGCTCATTAGCTTAGCACACTGTGTTCAGTATAAATCCATGTGAATAATTAATCAAAATGACAGAAGCCGCCAAAGAACAAGAACACGAAGTTGCACATGATTGGCTAAAGGGAAACATTACTTGTTATGCTGACCTTGATCTTAAAGAGAGCCAAGATGCTCGGAACAAAGTAAAATTGACCCTGTTAGTAGTGTTTAGTTAAGTTGTGGTGAATATTATTAGCTTGGTGTTAATACATAAGTAATTAAGTAAGCAGGGTGGTCTGGTAGGTACAAATTATATCATAAACCGCAAGAGTGAATCCCAAATCATAACTGTTATCTAAGAAGGTTAATTATACATACTTTAAATAAAAATAGTGATAAATCAATGTCTTTATGATGTTTTCCTGGGATGGAAGCCTTGTGATCACATCTTGTTTTCATGGCTCTTAATTAGGGTGCATATGTAATCTGCAACTTTGTAAACTATTGGCTTGTGCCTGACTGTATTTTGGCAGATAAGTTTCCCTGTTCATGTAAAGTTATTTATTATCAGCGCTAGTACTGTATAATGGGCCTTAATCATAAAGCTTAAGCTTAAGTTACATTTAACTGAGTTATTTAATATCTGGTTTGATATTCACATTTTTTAGAATACCTTTGGTTACTTAAACCACAGTCCAAAGAAAGTTTTATGTAAATATGATTTGTGGGGATTAAAACAGATTTTCAAAGCTATTTACTGCAAAGTGACAATCTCAATGTTTGTCTGAAAGGAAAAAAAAAACATCAGTGTGGGATATGTAGTCCTTTAAGAGTTGAAAATTGCTAATAAATGACATTAGTTCCATGTTAGGAATAAACAGCGCCAATTGTTCTGAAAGGTGATTAGTTGAATTACGATTACGATTGGTTTTCCTGGAGTTATTATTTTAAAGCAATCCGCTTCCGAACAGCCGTATGCTTAGAAGTTTTTCTTAAACCTGTGCGCCGCAACAATCAGTTACAATTAAAATAATTAAGAAACAACTGTAGAGTACAAGCCCCTAAGTCAAATATCTGGGTTATTAATTTCTGGTTTGGTAGATTTTCAGTATCTGAAAACAATGTGCCAATGATGATTTGAACTCAACGAATCTTGACCACTCTATAAATAACACATAAGTTAAAGCTTTATGAATCTAATTAGAACTAGATTTATTTTGGGGGCTTATTATTATTATTATTATTATTATTATTATTATTATTATTATTTCTTTCTTTGCAGACGCCCTTTTCCAGGGCGACTTACAATTGTAACACATTTATTTTCTTCAGTGCTGCGAAGAAAATGTTAGGTAAAAATTTCTGGGAAGTCACTTTGATTGTTGGCACTGTGTTCTTCTTGTGCTTTTATTCTGTATTGTGTCCTGTGAGTTTTATGTTAAAATGTGTGTTTTTTTGGTTTTTTTTTACTGATAAAATCAAATCTGATAGTTTAAGTTATGAATGCTTATTTTTGTTTTTGCTGTGCCTCACAGTAAACTTGCTACAAGGTAAATCTGAGTTTTGACAAACATCCAAGACAGTCTTTAAGAAAATAAGCCTTTTATGACTATGCTTATAAAATGGGTATTTCCCTGAATTACAGCGTTTAACTATCCCATTCTGAAAACTAATAGTTAAAAAATATATATCATTATAATATAATACTGTTCAATAAAATAAAATACAAAATCTAAGAAAACAAATATTTTAACTTAACCCAAGATTAAACATTCCTAAATTAACAGCAATTTTGGCTGCTGAGAGACACGTGTTTACAGTATTAGCAGTAGCAGATAGTGTTCTGGTCCTGGAGGTGCATTTTTTTTAACAAAAGGAGGCAAATCTCCCTTCTCCCACTAAACAGTGTTAGCAGTGGCAGATCGCGTGATCTGAGCACAGGTTTTAACTGGAGGAGACCAGAGTTTGAAAACAGTACTCCCACTAGTAGAGCAGGTGATCTGAGTACAGGTTTTAATTGGAGGAGCGACCAGCATCTTCCTGCCCCTGCAAAAAAGCTGCTGTTGTGCAGTTGTATGTGCATTTAATGTAGGAGTGTTGATTGAAATTGCTTTGTTTCGTTTTGCATCGCATCAGTGGTAGGAAACTGTGGCAAAGTGGTTAATAGTGTGCAGGTGCAGGTGATCAAAGAACAGACAGACAATTGTAAATGTATTTGTATTTATTTATTTAGCAGACACCTTTATCCAAGGCGACTTACAGAGACTAGGGTGTGTGAACTATGCATCAGCTGCAGAGTCACTTACAATTACGTCTCACCCGAAAGACGGAGCACAAGGAGATGAAGTGACTTGCTCAGGGTCACACAATGAGTTAGTGGCTGAGGTGGGATTTGAACCCGGGACCTCCTGGTTACAAGCCCTTTTCTTTAACCACTGGACCACACAGTCTCCAGGTGCAAAGGTTTGTTTTATTTGTTTTTGTCCAGTCCCTAACGGCGAAACAAACAGTAAATAATAATGCTGGTAAGTAATACAGCGGTGTGTATTACTTACATTTATAATGCCCAAGCAGGTCCCGAAATAATAGTCCCATTATTGTATCCCCACATTAAACACAAAACACATATACAAGTCCGGTGAGTGCTTGAATTAGTGATTGTGGTACAGATACAATTTATAGTGATACGAGTGCAGTGCTTTTCCGGGTTTGTGCTGGCCTGTGGAACGTGTTAGCTGTCTAGTGAATACAAAAAAAACTAATTGACAGAACAAAAAAAACAGTCACGATTAATCACAACAATACAGGTCCTTCTGGGTCACTTTCATAAATAACCAAAACGAAGGAACAGAAAACATTGCTTCAACCCCTATTTATACCGTCACTCATGACCCATTGGTAAATGATTGCAGCCGCTCCTCCACTCCGCGGCTGCCACATCATTTCCCTTCCGGGTAATGAGTTACCGAAGCTCCGTCTCTTTTCTACATGACCGACTTCCTTTTAGCCCTCGGAACAAAGTGTCAGGCCAAGTAGTCCAGAGTACTCTGTTCCTGTTACTTAGCGGTGGGGCAGCAGTGTGGAGTAGTGGTTAGGGCTCTGGACTCTTAACCGGAGGGTTGTGGGTTCAATCCCAGGTGGGGACGCTGCTGCTATACCCTTGAGCAAGGTACTTTACCTAGATTGCTCCAGTAAAAACCCAACTGTATAAATGGGTAATTGTATGTAAAAATAATGTGATATCTTGTAATAATTGTAAGTCGCCCTGGATAAGGGCATCTGCTAAGAAATAAATAATAAGAAGAATAATAATAGCGCCTTCACAGGTTGGGAGGGAGATTTACCACCAAGAGTCATTGTCTTTCTGTCACAGAAACACAATATTGTTATTGTTTTATTTTGGTGCTTGTCTTGTGAAAGCTTCAAATGTGAAATGCAGGATAATACAGTTGATCGGCTAATTAAGACTCGCTAGATTATACTGAAAAACTCAAGATAAAATCTGAAGGGAAGCCATAGCCAAGGTTAAATTTGCTACTGTAATAAGAACAGGTCATTTCATTTGGCAGTAGAGCATTACATTTGAGATTACATATTTCAAGGGAACATGTACAACTTTAATTGTCCCACATATTATACATAAATAAAAAAAATGACGTTGCTGGTTGTTGCTATGGTAAGATGAGACGCAACGTACTGTGTGTGTGTGTTTTTTTTTTCACTGTAAGCAAAGTTACCTCACAAATACAGTAACAGCCTTTCAGAATGTCAAAAATGACTTTTACAACTGGAAAAACCTCAACTGAAAGGCTTAGAAATGAAAAACTCAAAAGTTGCAAGTAAGTCCCCTGTTGTAGTTTTTTTTTTTCTACCGTAATGACTGATCACTAGAGAAACAACAAAATAATTTATAGTATGTTATTTTTTTTTTACTTATACAACCCATTTTTAAAGGGAACAATACTATTTTTCAATACAATTCAATTAAAAACGACTCCTACTCCAGTATCAGACATTAGAGTATATCACACACCCTGTTGTGCCTTATTGCTGACTTACATAATTTTGAACAAATACTATCGGCTATGAAATTACATGTACATATATAAAATAAATGATAACGTAGAACTACCTTATTTTGTATTTCTGTTGAAACTTCTGAAAGTTTACACAGCATACCAGTATTAGTGAGAGTAAGAGTTTGTAAGAACAGATGCGTGGGAACTAGGAGTTCAGGGGGTGAATCGTATGAGCTGTGTGTGCAGTGCACTGCACCTTTTACAACCCTTTTGCAAATAAAGTAAATAGTGTCTGAATACTTAAGCACAGTACAGAAACCAGGATGAGAGGACACAGCTGGAAATTAAGTGGAGATAGGACTAGGACAAAGGGAAGGAGAGACCTTTTCACACAAAGAGAGGTGAGGGTTTGGAATGGGCTTCGACCATGTTGTTGAGGCAGAATCACTTAGATCCTTTAAGAGTCAACTTGACAAAAGTTCTGAGATCATTCAGCATCGAGGATCCAAACGAGCTTAGATGGGACGAGTGACCTGTCGCTCGTAAATGTTAGAATGTTCTTATATGTTTGTTTAATAACCAAACACAGAAAAAATGTCCTCCTGATGTGCCAAATGATGCAGTTACCCATTGAAACTGAGGGGCAAAGTACTGGGACATATTACAGTGCAATACTGTAATATGCAAATAAACAACCACATTTATTTATTTATTTTTTTATGTAGCCAAAATAGGGTTAAACAACCATTTTAATTTTGTTTATACTCACAGATAATAAAAAGTGATTTTTTTTTCAGTGCAAATATTTCAGCATTTTCTTTGCACTCAGTGTTACTCTTAAATATTAGTTATATTTTCATATACTGTAGTCAGTGAAGTTTCTCTTGAAAAAATATACCATCATAGTGGTAATGAAGGCAAATATTCATCTAAAGACCTTTTGCTCCCCCTTGTGATAACTTGTGGAATATATTTTTGTTTTTGCACAATGAAAGAGCAAATACAGATTTCGGAACACCATGAAATATACTCACAAATTGAATGTTTCAAAAGTAGTGATACTGTTACAATAAAAATAATGCAGAATTTCACAGATAAGCATTGAAATGGTTTATTAGTAAACATTACAAACATTAAATCAGTATTCAATTAATATATTACAAATAATTATACTTAACGCTTCTGCTGTTTTATTTGTTATTAGTACGATACTACAAACCTGGTTTTCTCCTACTCTGTGTGTATGTGCGGGACTAAAACCTGATTTAAACATGTCTTATTTATTTATTTATTTATTTATTTATTTATTTATTTATTTATTTATTCAAAATGTAAACTTTATTTTTTAACCCAAAAGCAGGAGAAAAAAAAAGGAAAATCAAACATCCTACATATGAAATCCACTCAACTATAACACACTCAATAGTAGACCTGGGGTCAATTAGAATTAGAATTACAATTACAGCAGAGTCGTTTGCTGAAATTGCAATTACATTTACAATGCTACTTTGTTCAATTACAATTACAGTTACAATAATGCTGTGGTAATTCCAATTATAATTCCAATTACACTAAAAATAGCTACACGCATTAACATGTTTACTCTGTTCTGCCAAACAGTAATCACAGGTATGAATACAGAAACATACTATATAAATGTTTTTCCAAACAAATGGGGTCACTAAAAGTGGTTGAAAATACGAGAATGTTCACTCAATGTGAAATACAACATGAAACTGTAAATGGTTAAGCTTGGAAAGGTGTGTAATTAAACTAAGAGAAAAGTGTAAGGTACTGCACGCAGGCAATAAAAATGTGCATTATAAATATTATATGGGAGATACTGAAATTGAAGAAGGAATAAAAAAAAAAAAAAAAACTAGGAGTTTATGTTGACTCAAATGTCTTCATCTAGACAATGTGGGGAAGCTATAAAAAAAGGCCAACAAGATGCTCGGATATATTGTGATAAGTGTTGAATTTAAATCAAGGGAAGTAATGTTAAAATTTTACAATGCATTAGTAAGACCTCACCTAGAATATTGTGTTCAGTTCTGGTCACCTCGTTATATTGCTGCTGTAGAAAGAGTGCAAAGAAGAGCGACCAGAATTATCCCGGTTTTAAAAGGCATGTTGTATGCAGACAGGCTCAAAGAACTGAATCTATTCAGTCTTGAACAAAGAAGACTATGCGGTGGTCTGATTCAAGTACTCAAAATTCTAAAAGGTATAGACAATGTTGACCCAGTGGACTTTTTCCACCTGAAAAAAGAAACAAGGACCAGGGTCACAAATGGAGATTAGATAAAGGGGCATTCAGAACAGAAAATAGGAGGCACTTTTTTTACACAGAAAATTGTGAGGGTCTGGAACCAACTCCCCCTGTAATGTTGTTGAAGCTGACACCCTGGGATCCTTCAAGAAGCTGCTTGATGAGATTCTGGGATCAATAAGCTACTAACAACCAAACAAGCAAGATGGGCCGTTATTTAGGATTCAACCTAAAAAAAAAAAGCATCAGAATAATATTCTATTCACAGTTCATCGTTGGATTTAATGTAGAATCAAGTCTGTTCTGTTCTTACGTCATTATTAAGCACGCCAAACCAAACATTAAATTCTGTGCTGGGAGAAATTCAAGCATGAATATCTGTGTACATCGGCTAAAATAATAAAAATTGCCAATAGCCGATTGTGATTTTTTGTCGTTATATCAGTGCCATGCCTATGGGCTACCAATTATCAGTGCATTCCTAATATATATATATATATATATATATATATATATATATATATATATATATATATATATATATATATATATATATATACTGATGCACAATGAAAATGCAACAGTCTGAGTTTTACATCAATAGCTCATTGGGCACATACATAATGTTATTTACATTTTAAATAGTGAGCAGATAGGTTTGTTGATTGTTTGAGTAGTATTGTTCCTTGGGATAGCAAAATACTGAACTTAAGTCATCTGATTTCATAAAAACGGCAGGTGCTCAGTGTTTGGTATTTTGAGTTGAGTTAGTTGATTAAGAATCTGAGATTAGTTGATTAAGAATCTGTATAAGTAGCCATTCAAAAAGACATGATTTAAATTAAGGCAAGAACAGAGAAAGATATGACCATGCCCCGCTTGAGTAATGAAGATTGGTTGGTATTGGCATGATTGAAGGCTGTGAGAGAAGTTGCCTGGAGAATGAGATGTTCTGCTTCAATAATCGGCAGACTGGTCCAGAGACACCAGGAAACGGGCTCTGTGAGGGACAGGCAACATCCTGGAAGGTAGAGGGTCACCACACCGGCCCACCACGTCGTGGTGAGCGTTATGCTGACTGTTGCGTTGTTCATGTCAACCGGTGGGGCAGTGGAAGTGTGATGATGTGGGGAGGAATCTCCTTTAACACAAGAACACCTTTGGTGCAGATTGAGGGCAACCTTACTGCTCAGCGATTAAATTGACAAAGTCCTTGAGGCAACAGTTTTTTTCTGTTCCTGCAACCCAATCCGATTTTCCAGCAGGACAATTCAAGACCATACAGTGCTAGGCTTACAATTGTACAACTTCAATAAAACAATGTTGCGGTCTTGCCATGGCCAGCTTTTTCTCCTGACCCGAGTCCAAAAGAACATCTATGGGACCAAATCGCCAGTGCCATCCATAGGAGACAACCGCAACCAGCCAACCTTCGCTAGCTGACTGCAGCTGCACAGGAAGAGTGGCAGGACATCCCACAGCAGTCTATCCAGAGGCTGATCAGGTCTATGCGTCAACGCTGGCAGGATTGTGTTAATGCTCAGGGAGGTCATACCCGATACTAACTTTGTATGTTTTCATTTTGACAGTGTCACTTTTATACTGAAAACTTATCATGATTCTTTTATCTGTGTTTTTGTTCACATTTTCTGTGATTTTGTTTGATATCTATGTTTAAAATATTTGATTAACTCCATTAGAGTGTTGCGTTTCTTTTGTGCATCAGTACATATAAATAATGATCTGACTTTTTGTGTCTGTTTCAGATATACTGAAAGATTTTTTTGCAGCAAAGAAAAACAAGAGTCAGAAATCTAATACAGGAAAAAAGAAACATAAAGCCAATGATTTTAGGTTATAAGGTGCTGATGATGATGATGAAAAGAATGAGAAGCCCAAGAAAGTGTCATTTCTAAAAACCAGAAGAAAAAGTTCTTCCATATATAATGACGACTCAGATTTTGACACAAACACTGGTATGGCAGAAAAACATGGGTAACAAAATTGCCAAAGGGAGTCTACATCCTCTCTTCAGTCTGAAACGTGTCACCAAATATCCAAGGTTGGTAGGCACTGGAATTCTACATCATCTCTGCATTCAGAAAAGTGTCAGCAGTGGCTTAAAAGAGGTACTGAAGAGGATGAAGAACGTTGACCTACCCCACAGCCCAGGGAGTGCAGTCAAAGGAGCACATCTTCTGCAGGTAGAATATTTCAATATTTCCCCATGTTTCCATTTTTTTGAAGCTAAAATGAGAGCTGAAAGTTCTGAGGTCAGCTACCATGAGGTAGTTTCACTGCATTTGATCTTCATGATAGGTGGATGGCAGTTCTAATATCTGGTAGTCAGCGTAGGGAATGCCCCAGGAAATAGGCAAGGACAGGTGATTACTATACATAGAACTTCCAAGCCAGTTACAGACTGGTTAAAAAAGTAGTGTCTAACTGTTTCTCCAGTGATGTGTGAATGTTGAAGTTTTTACAGCCCCATATACTTTTTAGATTTCATAACAGACATGCGTTTTATTGTTGAAATGTAACTTCAATAAATTGAAGAAAATATTCCACTTTAGTTCTTTAACAAAATATTTGATGGAATTTTGTTTGTTTATTTGTTAATAGGCAGCCTCCAAGAAGATGTTCCCAAGCCAAGGCCACGGGAAAGGAATTTAAGGAGCAGAAATGCAGAAGATAGCTTGGGACAAGATGAGATATCTTTGAGCAGACTACCTACATCATCAGCCTTCATTCCCTTATCCCCAACTGGGAGGAGCAGCCAAACCTCATTATCAGAAAGAAAGGCAAACTCAAGGAGCCCCAGCCCTCAGGTCTGCTTCTCTGTCTGTTTCACTTAGCTTAGCTGTACTCACGTGAAAAAATGATTGAAGAGTACTCTAAGAAAGCTATACATCTGCGACATATGTCTTGATGAGTCTCAAGGCAACTGATTGAGCTATTGATTTCATGTCAGTCTTGGCTACAAATCTTTACTCTACTTGTGTACATGTTTAATTAGATATCCCTGACAGATCTCTCCTTGCATCAATGTCTTATGTCATTTTTTTGTGGCAATGAGTTTTCTAATTGTTTAAAATACTAAATAAGCATTACGTCAGGGTTTTCCCCAGGCCGTTTCAGCCAGGTGCGCTGCCCGGCTGAAAAAAACCGATCCGGCGGTCTTGCAGATGCTACTGCGCTTTTAACAATAAGGATTGAGATCTAGCAGACTAGATCACTGGCGCGTTGCTGGGTGACAAAAAAAAAAATCTTGGAACCACATGACAGCTGTGTTACGTTTTGACACAACATTTAACCAATCAGAGAGTTGAAGGGGCAGGTTTTGTGTGTTAAGCACCTTGAGAGGCTAAAACGTTAAAAATGACTGCTAAAAAAATAACCAATTATTTTCAAAGCAAAAACAGTGACAATGAATGCAGGGTTATCAAAATAAGCTGGCGATCGGCGCAATCCACCGCCTAATACTATATTTGCGTCGGCTACTTTATTAAAAATATTAAGGTTATTTTTGGGTATTATCATTCAGTCCATTTTTTGTCGTATTATTGTACTGTAATAGCTATACATATGCACCATGTTATATTGTAAAAATATGTACCCAGGTGCTTGAGAGATATTGGGGGTTCATGTATAGAGGCTGTACACCTTCAAGAAGAAAGGCATGATGGGATATCAGCTGAACACTTGTCAGCTGACATACAAATTCTTAAGTGCAGAGGTGCTGGATTATCCCACTTCAGTTTTATACAACAGTTAAGATGGTGACCAAATGTGTGTGAGGACGGTTGTGTAAAAAAATGGTTAAAATGAACAGTTGCATTCAAAAAATGTAGAACAGTAAAAAAACAAAAATAGATGTGCATTAACAAAATGCCCTGAAAACTTAACATAAAGAAAACCATTTAAATGAAGCAATAGGCTCAATAATTAATCTAAAAAGGAAGTGAAAAGGTTTTGTTTTTTTTGTGAACTCCAGTCAAATCGTAGTGTCTAAATAAGCACGGTAATTTACCATCATAAAAAACAGTAATGAAAAAGAAAATGTAGAACATAAAGTGCAACCAGATATAGTCAACAAAAGACAACAGATTCCTTATTTAAGGTAAGGCAAGTTTATTTTTCCGTTAATGTTCTGCCATCCGGCTGTACAGAATTCCTGGGGAGAACCCTGTATGTGCAAGTCTTTGTATACAATTGGCTTAGCTGCCAAGTATTACAATATTTACTCTACCAAGAATGTTGTGGTAACTTCCAATTTGTCCAGTTTGGCAAGAAATCCACATAGTGGAAAAATTAGGAATATAATCTCTGCAAAACTGGAACTTTACTTTTTCACGTGAAACACTTATCTGATAAATATCTTGTTAGAGGAGGAAAACACAGTGGACAACAATGACGGAGCTGGAAAGATGGAGAGTGAAGAGAAATCCCCCACACTAATGGAACTGATGATGGCTGAACCACAGGGACCGGAAAACAGTCATTATCTGTCAATACACAGGTTCAAAACAACCACAGTGCCAGATTATTGCTCAATGAAGCAAAGCTTACAGGATAATACTCTGAGAGCCAAGGTAATAAAGAGAATACTTACTGTTTAGGCTATTTTAATATGAGTTGAGGCCTCATTGTAGCTTGGTGATGCATATAAATAATCTTATTTTATTCCACAGCATAGCCTTGACAAATTAATGGAACAGTTTTCAAATGTTTTATTATTGAACAGGAAAAAGTTGGAGATCAGCAGGACAATGGTACAAGTAATTCAAGTACTGTGAATGAATGAGAAGGTAAGTATACGTGCTATGCATGGAAGTTAAATTATGTTAACCATAAATAAGGTATTTTCATTTAGAATTGTATTTCAAGTTTATTTTTCTTACTGGATATATACTTTGTTATTTAGCAGTTAGAGGTTTTTGATTGTATAATTTACAGGCCTTTAAGCTCACAAACACAGAGCTTTAGGAAAGGAAGAAGCCACCATCCTTACACAGCAGAATCTCGGTATCTGGGGACATTAAAAGTTCTAGATCAAAAAAACCCTCACGAGAAAACAAACCTTGAGGCAGCAGATATTATCAGAGCTGTGATTTACTAGGTAATAAATTAGATTCCCTTACTTACAAATTATAGGTCATTCCACATCAAATGGACCAATTGTCCCCACCTCACCGTCTCAGATTCATTTGATATTGCATATGGATGTACCTGGAGTTGAATCCAAAAATATTAGCTATTTTTGAAGTTATGGGCCTATAATGGGGGAGGTCAGGTCTTGCAAAGTATTCAAGATATCTTTTTTGATACTCGCTGCACACACAGAAATGCTCTTCTAGTTTAATAATGTATAAACATTTTACCTTTTGGTGACTATGGATGTTAATGCCATATTGTAATTGTGAGAACTATTGAATGACTGTAGTTTTCACCTTCTCTGTACTTTTTCCAGGTTATCTAACAACAGCAAAGACTATGTATATATAGTTTGTGTTGCAAGGTAATTGGTTACTGAGTAATCAGCCCCCAAATTGGATGTCAAGCCAGAAAAGGCATCCTTTCAGCACCCCAGAAATCAAGTGATAGCACATACACAGTTATGTATTTGATATGTCATAAAGCTATGTTTTTTTTTAAGTCTCAGTAATGGTATTTTGTAGGCTACATGCATCTAGACAGCAAATAATTGATGGAACAGCAAACTGTGGTTTCTATGTAAATATTATCAGCTAAACTATCTACAGTATCTACGGTAGTATATATAGTTTGGCAAAATTGTATTGGTATCCTTCACTTGGGGAGACTGGTCCCTATGGCAATACAGAAAGGTTATTTCTCGGTCAGCCATTTTAGTTTTTTGAAATAACATAATAAAATAATCATGTGCCAGCAATGTGAGCATCACCCTGAATATGCTCTGAACTGGTTATGGTAAACTGCTTTCCCGTCTTGGCTGCCTGGATCTCTTTCAACAGGTAAATCAATTAAAGACCTACTAACTCAAGTAAGATTGATTTCTGGTTGAATAACCTATAATAAGTCTGATCAGTTAAGAGCAAATTTAGTAGGAGCTTGATTACTTACATTGCTGCCACTTATTTTATTATTTCAAAAACTAAAATGACTGACTCAAACTGTACTAGAAAGACCTTTCTGTATTGCTGTAGGGACCAGTGTGATAACATAAGAAAGGAAAGGTTGAAAACGAGAAAAGGCCATTCGGCCCTTCAAGGCTCGTCCCTTGTTAGCAAACCATTTTCCCAAGCTGAGGGGAACTAAATCAAGAGATGGATACAAATACAAATTTGCCAAACTGTATAAAATACTGTGCATAGTTTCATAATATCTACACAGAAAGCACAGGTTTCTGTCCCATTAATGAAACATTACTAAACTAGAAGAGCAGTTCTGTTTGTGCAGCAAGTATCAAGAGGATATTGAATACTTTACCTTACACTGACACTTTTTAGAGCTCATAATCATCTGTCACGGACCCCCCACCCCATTTATAAGCCCATAACCAAATATAATGAGAGCTGAGAGCTGATATTTTGGGATTCTTACTAAAACACTTCCATGTACTCCCATATGCGATGCCAAAATAATCTGAGACGGTGAGGGGGTGAAGAGCACAAAATGTAGTCTAATTGGTGTGAAATTAGGCATATACAGTATAATTGTACAAGACTATATTGGGTAAAGTTTTGAAGAACAACTGAAAGAAGAGAAGATAAATAAGGTTGCTGTATTTAATGTATATATATATATATATATATATATATATATATATATATATATATATATATATAGTTGATGCTGAATTATATCATTCAGGTATTGTTCAGAAGGGGTAACTGCACAGTTCTTTGAATGGCAACCATTACTTCCTGGTGTCATAGATGTTATTTAAAAATCTATGTTATTTACTTGTATTGCTATTGATGTTATATGAAATGTTAGGGGAGTCATCAAAATCATAAGCAATGGTTAAGTTAATATTACAAAAAATAACTAATCATGTAAAAAACTGCAAAGAATAAGACTATGTGATGCTTACTCTAACACCCAAATAATAGACACTTATGATTTATTTTTTATATATATTTTTTAATTTCCAGAAATCTACCTTAATTTTATGGATCCAGTAGGGGGCGCAGTTTTCTCAATAATAATTTTTTTCTCCAAAACCATTTCATCCTCCTGAATCCTAGTTTGAGGGATAAGATCCTGATTTAATTATATAAACAGTGGTGTTATTTAGAGCAACCACTGAAGAGATCAATTTGAAGAGATCCCAGTGTATTTGTTACCATACTTAAGAAAAAAATTGCCAAAAAGACATAACACAAATAAACACTTCACCGTTAAAATGTTTTCAAAGGAGTTCATAAGCTGTGACTTTATTATCAGATACTATACTGAATATGTGTGGGTGAGTTTGTTTGATGTTTGAACTAGCTCACAACGTTTTGCTAAGAGCACCGTTTCAAGAAGATTAATTTTCATGAACTCGTGTATATTTAATTTCCATTGTCTTATAGGATGAGCTGAACAACAAACAGGAGGCAAAGGCATCCTCTGAAGCCTGGAAGCAACAGAAAACAAAAGTAATAAAAGCTGTGGTGAAGGAGAACATGGAGGAGAACAAGAAGAAACAAAAAGAAGAGGAAGAAAAAGAGGAGCAAAAGGAACCGGCAAAGAAGACAGTAAGGACATTTATCTCCCCCAAAATAAATACATAATTTATGAAAAACCAAGCTTTGACAACAAAACATTAAAGCTTCAGTATATATAGATATTTTTTAGAAGAAAGTGTGTGTCACTTGTCCTTTTAAGCAGTTAAAATGTTTGAAAGTAAACCTTTCCAGTAATTCTAGCTCCTGTGTAAAATCACATCAATTGTTTTTTTTTTTTTTTTTAATTGGTCATTGATCAATTGAGGGATTACTTCAAAAGCAGTGTTGTGCCAGCTGAGCATTTGAGTAAATAAAAAAACGTATTTTCCCATTTCACCGGTAGCAGTGATCAGAAGGTACTTTTAATTACACGAATTGCACTGCAATATAACGTTCGGAAGCTGCATAAAAATAATGAAAGACATTTGTAACAATTCTTACAAAGGAGACAGCAACAGTAAAAGGCCAGGTGTTGGTAGACACTTTAAGATAACAGAGCAACACTTTATATATCAAACGTGATGTTCAGAAAAACTGATTTATATTTTCTTTTATGGTTTTTGAAAAATGGAACAAAGAAAAAGATGATATTCTCAAAGAAAAATACAGGACCAGGAAGAGGAGATTTCAGAAAAGAAACAAGACTCTGTTTCTGCATTTAATAAATGGTAACAGTAAAGGACTATTTTTTTTTTTTTTTGCAAATCTTTTATAGAATATGGGTGACGTTGAGATTTTTGACAGTCATTTTAATTAAATATCTTTGTAAATTAACAGCTACATTTGCAGAATGTATTTAAATTGGAGCCATAATTAAAAGTAATTGCTGAGTTGCCTTGAAAATAAATGGTTAAACCTGAGCTTTGTGATTCCAATTGCTCCATAGGTAAAACAAATTACAGAAACGTCCCTTGTTATTTTTCTTAGAAAACCAATTTAATATTTTTTTTGTATTTTATTTTAGACACATGCTTATTGTTTTGTTCTGTAGATTTTTTTTTTATGAAAAGCTCCAATCCAAGATACCCAGGAAGATTCCATTAACCTCACACTGCACTTAATACAAGTTAATTTCAAGATACCCAGGAAGATTCCATTAACCTCACACTGCACTTAATACAAGTTAATTTCAAGATACCCAGGAAGATTCCATTAACCTCACACTGCACTTAATACAAGTTAATTTCAAGATACCCAGGAAGATTCCATTAACCTCACACTGCACTTAATACAAGTTAATTTCAAGATACCCAGGAAGATTCCATTAACCTCACACTGCACTTAATACAAGTTAATTTCAAGATACCCAGGAAGATTCCATTAACCTCACACTGCACTTAATACAAGTTAATTTCAAGATACCCAGGAAGATTCCATTAACCTCACACTGCACTTAATACAAGTTAATTTCAAGATACCCAGGAAGATTCCATTAACCTCACACTGCACTTAATACAAGTTAATTTCAAGATACCCAGGAAGATTCCATTAACCTCACACTGCACTTAATACAAGTTAATATCAAGCTGCAGCTCAAATCCGCTCCTGAAGTCAATCCCTGCTGCTCATAATTGCTATAAGATTGGGATGTCTGAAAACAGCCTCTGCTGTTTGATCAGCTCATTATCTGTCTTGCGTATTAGTGCAGGCAACAACTTTTTTGCAACCATGCTTATAAAAAAATCAATTCTAAAGATCTTGAAGTGGTGTGTTCGTTTTATTTAGTATTTTGGACATCCCTAAACTACAGCATGTCCAAATTTCTGTATTACATAAAGGCTTTCTGACTTTCACTGGCTTCCTATTGCTTTTAGCATTGGTCTTAAACTAAATCCTTCTCTTGAGGCTAAATATTCATAGAACTGCACATGCATACCTTTAGAAGATCAGATGTTAGTTCCCTTCCTGTTCCTTTCAAGGCATGACTTCTGTGTATGGCAGCAGTGCATCTTGGAGCCCTGAGTCTCACTATTAAAAGCTAGGCTAAAAAAAGAATTTGTGGGACAAACTTACTTCCTTCACTGGGGATTTATCGTGATGAAGTGCTTAAGGAGCTTTTATTATAAAAGGTACTATAGAAATACTGAATTGTGTTGCATAACAAACATATTATTGAAATGCCCTTATAATCTGTGTACATTAGGGATGGAACGAATACAGCGGTTCTGAATAGTTTTTCTTTAAGGTCTCAGTAAACAGACACATTTCAATTGAAAGCCGGTTTAACTTTTAAATCACACAATTAGGTTGTGCTGCGTGTATAATCTCAAAAGTGCTTTCAATTAAAAACAAATTGTCACATTTTAATTTGTAAGCAGGTGAGTTTCACGTGGCCGATGCAGATCCACATTATAAACACATAAGCATAACAATTGTGTCTAGCGTCTTCAGGTAGGGTTTTAAAAATATCCCTCTTGTTACAATTATTTGATCTATTGATGTTGAGGTTTAAAAGTTTTAAATTGAGATGAGGCAAAACATACATGATGATAATTGGCCAGTTAAAAGCTGACAATACCCTTTGAATTGAAAGCACTCTGCAGAACCTAATGACACAATTTAAGAGCATTGCCATGTTCAAATTAAATGTCGGTTCTGTCTGTTTTTTTTTTTTGTTTTTTTTTTTAAACCCTACCTGAAGACGTTAAACACTATTTTTATGCTTATGTATTTATAATGTGGATCTGCATCGGCCACTCGAAAATTGTTCAAACTTACAGAATTGGTATTTAGGCACTGGACCATAAGATTTCTTCTGAAGTTTAGATTCCGTTTAAAAGAAAATACATTACATTTAAAAGAAAAAGAGTAATTGAGAGTGAAACAAGTAGTTATAACTAATTTGAGTAATTACCTGAAGTTTCTCAAGAAAAACAATAGCATATGGATTGATATGAACTCGTGCTTGTCTTTGTTTGTTTGTTTGTTTGTTTCAGGTAGGGAAAGAAAGACAAGAGAAAAGAGAACAAAAGCAAAGAAAGCTATGAGCAATTCTGCAAGATGAGCCCCCTCCTCTGTGGAGCCCCCCCAATAAAACTGTACCTTTTAACAGCCTTTATTTGTTATACTTATTTTGCAAGATTTATACTGATTGTTCTAGTCAAATCAGCAACAATGTTTTAATTTAAAATCTGTTTATATAATGTGTTTGGTAAGGTTTGTATAGATTTTTTGTAAATATATTTATTACATGTTATATATTCCTATTTGCGGTACACTGTTTAACTTTTTCCATGTCATGCAAACAGAAAAATAAAATGAACAGCAGGACATTTTTATTGCAATATTTAAAATGTATTTTTGTAGTTATTCAGGTTTTAAATACATTTTTCTACAAATCGCCACTTTTCCCCCATCCTTATGCATTTTTAAAAGGTTTTTGTAGCTTTGATAAGCATCTGATTTGTCACAGACTCTTCTTCAGCTTCAGTTACTAAACCTTGCATTTGTGTTGTTGTATTTTACCAAAAGTACTAAAGTATAGTAAGCATACAAATAGCGGATACTCAGAGACTGTCTTGGAAACCAAATGGTAAAACTAAACTATATTAGAAATAAATACAAAGGGAATTTCACTCACAAGATTATACTAGGTTCAGCACTTAACTTAATTTCCTGTCCTACATAATTCATCATAATAGCCCTGAATTCAAGGTACAACAGACATTTGTCAGGAATCTGTCATTTTGATGTAATGAAGAACTGTATTACACTTTGATTTAAGATGTGTGCAGGACTTTAGCCTGTCAGTCAAAATGGAATTCAAAAGGTAAAAAATGTCACTATTTAAAGTCCCTTTTATTTTTAAGAAATTTGGATGACAGATTGATTTCAACAGGAAGCATACAAATTGGGAATGAAATAAAAAATTCTTCAGTAAGTTATTAAAAATACAAGAATCTGAGGGCCCCCTTTCTGTCTGTCTCTCCATCTGTATGTAAAACTACATTTCTACATATAAAGAAGGGCTTCAATTGTGATGAAACGTGGTGAGGACATACTTTAACACATGATATTTAGCCCTGCGGATCGCTATATCAGATGGCTATATCAGTGGATGGCCCTGCAAACAGACGGCAGTGCAGGATGAGAGATTGAGTGAGACGACCATGGAAGACAGCGAGGAGGTCGGGGCACGGCATGACTCAAGCCCGCAGCAAGGAGCGCTGATGACGTCAGCGGTCATGCTGCCAAGCTTTGACGGTACAGGGAGCTGGGAGGCTTTCCAGACACAATTGGAATTGTTGGCGTGGCTGGAGTTAAGATGAAAAGGCAGGCCACCTAACAGGAGCGCTGAGGGGAAATGCTCAGCTGATGCTGCTTAATCTCCAAGGGGGAGTCACTAGCCCGGAGCCGCACACCCAAGACCCGCCATATGGAAGCTTCACAAGGAGAGAAGGCCCAGCTCCACAGCTGGGGAGGTGAGGGCCAGTCTCTTCCAGAGGTAGATGACAGCGACTCCAGATCTCAATACCTCCAGCCAGGACCTGCAGTGATAGTGGGAAAAACAGCAATAGGGGAATTCTTACGTATTCCTGTCTGTGTGGAACGTGTCCCCTGTATTGGCCTTGGCGGACACTGGCTCCAGCGTCACCTTAGTGAGGCCGGATGTCCTCCAGTGGACCACAGGAGCCTGGCAAGCACAGCTAGAACCCACCACTGTCCAGCTCCAAACGGTGACCAGAGAGCTGTCCTCCATTGAACAGAAGGGCCAGATTCAGATCCAGATTAGGGAACTCATCAAACGGCATTAAGTGTGGGTGGCAGCAGTCCAGGACCCCTTTATCCTGGGTCTTCATTTCCTTCGACAAGCTGGCAGCACCTTGGACATCCAACAGGGTAAACTCAGCTTTAAAGAAGGGACGACCTTCATGTTGGTGCCCCCGGGGGAAACAGCCAGTCCGCCTGGGGGGGGGGTCGCGGAGAACGGCACTCTCTTTCCCGACCTGAGAATCCCCAATGGCAAGCGACAGCGGCCCAGCCTGGACCTATCACCCCAAGAACCCAACAATGCCTCCTCCAGTGACACCCAATGATGTCAGTAGAGCCGTGGTAGAAACAGTCTGGCAGAGCAGCTGTGAGGGGCTCAGCCCAAAGCAACAGCATCATCCAACTGCGGCTGCTGCTGCTCAAGTTTGGAGGGAGTGGGCGGCATGAGATCAACACTGGGGATGCTTCGCCCATCAGGCTATGGCCCCATCAACTACCCCTGGCTTGGCAGATGCTGAAGCAGGAGGCAGATCTTATTGAGCCTTCATTGTCATTCTGGTCCCAAAGAAGGACAATGGGTGGCGGTTCTGCGTTGATTACCGCCGGATGAACGCTGTGACCCAGAAAGATTTCTACCCCATGCCCTGAATTTATAAATGTCTGGATCAAATGTCCAGCTCTACTGCCCATAATTGTGTAGTCTGCAGTTCACTGTGTGTCTGCTGTGATTCAAAGAACCGGAAGGGCAGCTGGCGCACTGGATAGAGGAGTTGCAGGCTTGTCACTTTCAGATCCAGCATCGACCTGGGGAGTGGCATACTAATGCAGATGCTCTATCTTGCTGCCCTTGTAGTGTAGAACACTGTAGCCATTGTCAATGGAGAAAGGACCGGGACCTGGAGTGGCAAGGGGAGGGGTGCCAAGCCATAGGAGTGGTTAGCGGAGAAGTCACCAAGATCCTAGCAGCAGAGTGGCGGACTCGACAGGAACGAGACGGTAGTGAGACCGAGACCTCCAACCTGTTATTCAGTGGCTCGTCAAGCAGCAAAGGCCTGTCAGGGGAGACATTGGTCTACACTCGGAAGTCACTAAGGACTCTGGTCCCAGTGGGACAACCTAGCCCTGCAGGATGGAGTGTTGTAGTGACGGTAGCAGGAGCCGGCAGACCAAGAGATGCGGTGGCAGCTCGTTGTACCACCCTGCCTCAAGAACACAGTTCTACAGGCCGTACACGGAGCCCCTAGGACAGGCCACTTTGGGGTTACCAAGACCCTCGGACAGCTTCGACAGTTGAATTACTGGGGACGCTGCCGCCGTGACGTGGAGGATGTCTGTCACCACGGTGACCACGGGCCAGTCCCACACACCTCTTTAATAGGTGTAGGTGGGGGGTCCCATAGAACGGGTGGGGTTTGATGTCCTGGGCCCCTTTCCCATCTCAGATCAGGGGAACAGGTATGTCCTTGTCGCAATGGACTATTTCACAAAGTGGCCTGAGGCATACCCTATCCCCAGTCAGGAGGCAGGGACGGTGGTGAAGGCCCTCCTTGAAGGCTTCTTTTGCAGGTTTGGAGTGCCACATGAGCTGCACTTGGACCAGAGGAGGAACTTTGTGTCACGGGTCTTCAGCAAGTTGTGCCACCATCTGGGAATCAGAAAGACCCGCACCATGCCGCTACACCCCCAAAGCATGCCACCGGCCTAGGTGCCAGCGCCACCTGCCCCTCTGCTATCGTGACTGCTCAGAAGGAGGAGCTTATCTTGTAGAGTGCGAAAAGAAACTAAAGAGGAGGCAATATAGTGAAGAAGATTGGACGCCGCCCTGCCAGGTTACTCTCGATTAGATGAGCTGCTGCAGGAGAACGACTCTACCTCACAGCTTTGCAGTTCCAAGCAGATGGACGGTTTTATGAGCAGGAGTCTTGGAGGAGTGCGCTGATTGGCTCTCATCAGTATGCAAATCAGTCACCTCAACAGAGCCACCAATCAGGGGGTTTTGGGGGTCTATTTAAAATGGCGGCCTGCGAGCCAGTTCGGTGGATTGTTGTCTACAATCATTATTAAGGAGAGCTTACATTTACTCTGCTAAAAGAGCTATTATATCCATTTACAGCTATGGCCAAATAATGTGATGTTAACATATTTAATTACATATCGCTTTGTAGTTTTCCATATACTTCACGGAAAACTGACAAACATTGAAAAAAAAAAATCTAACATGAAATACTGTACTACTATTATGACTTCTGGTAGACTTTTGCAATATCATTTTATAGTTTCTTTGATTACATGATGTTAAATAAAAGATCTAAATTATGTTCATATATTTATTTGTTATTTTTTTTTATTATGTCTCAATCCTAAAATTCTAGGTAATGCTAAACGTTTGACCATAGCTATAGATATCCAAGTCATCTAAAAAATAAACTTTGCTTTTATCAGCCTAATTGCTTCCAACCTTGCAGTTTTGACTTCAATAGAGAACAGCTTGACTGTTCAAATAAACTCAATCAATAGCAATGATTCTGAACAATGGCAAAGCATCAAGCCCTGTGATCATGGTGTAATCTGACTGAAGCAATTTCCAAACATAAAATAATCCAGTTCTATCAAGATAAATTGACAATCATCCTGATTTGTATAGGTTTTGATTTTATCCATGTTTGGAGAAATATATAGAATGAACTTCTATTATCTGATCTTTTAAAGATTACTTAAAAAAATTACAAAAAGTAGAGGGTTTAGGTAATAGATAAAACCTTACAATATAATATACTTGCAATACAGTATAGTGTAGGTCAATGGTTCATGTGAAATGCAAGCACAGCTACTGTCATCCTCCAGCTACTATCATCCTTCTTTCACATTTTGTCAGATCTTGCTTATGATGACTAAAAATGACTTGCAGCCGGGAGATGCCAATTTCATTATATAATACATGTTAGGATGTTAAAATATTTCTGGATAAAACCCATTGATACTTATCAACTTGTATACAAGTATATTTATGAGACTTCAGGGTCCATGTAATCAAAATAACAAATTACACATAATAATTTGCAATACCCCACAAATTGCAATATTCCATCCTGTGCATTCATACATCACCAACCAGGAACCCCTTTAGCCTCTTACACGTCGTCTGTCAGGTACTTGTGTACCATTCTTCCAAGAACGGAGCAATTACTCTTTACAACAATGTCTTTGGCCAATAAGCCCTCACAGTAAATTCTATTGGATCCAGACCTTGGTATCACTGCTATAATTTGATAACAATTTCAGATTTACAGATTGACCTTTAAGTTGACAAAATAAAACTGACAGGTCTTTTTACCGAATAAGCCAAGAAAAAAATACCTTTTAGGAGTTAATTTTGATATCCCAAAGCAATTTTGAATACCGTGCAATTTTGAATACCGGGACAACATTAAAAAGAACTGAACTATCATAAGTGTTCCTCTTCTAAAGTAAATAGTATCTGTCCAAAAACATTTCACAAGTATAACAGTATACAGGGGTTGTACAGACAAACGGGAGAATTGCAAACGTAATACCGATCCACAAAAGGGAGACAAAACCAAACCAGGTAACTACAGACCAATAAGCCTGACTTCTATTATATGTAAACTAAAATAAGATCCAAAATGGAAAATTACCTATTTGGTAACAGTATCCTGGGAGACAGTTAGTATGGTTTTAGGAAAGGGAAATCGTGGCTAACTAACCTGCTTGACTTTTTTGAGGATGCAACATCGACAATAGATAACTGCAAAGCATATGACATGGTGTGACAGGATAGCTGCAGAGGGAAGACTCAGAGTCAGGAAAATGCAGTGAAACAAAATACTTTTATTTACCAAAACACAAAATAAAAAGGCACGAGGGCCAAACAAAAGGTACACACACAAAACAAAGGTTTTCAAACAAAACACCGGAACAAATAAATCAAAATTAAACAAGTACCTATATATACACTTTTACAGGTACCACTTACTCTCTGTGTCTCGCCAAGCCAAGCCAAGCCAAGCCAAGCCAAGCCAAGCCAAGCCAAGCCAAGCCAAGCCAAGCCAAGCCAAGCCAAGCCAAACCACCCAGACAGAGGATTCCTCCTGGCTTTTATAGTCTGTGGCTGGAGCCCAATTAATTAATAATTAACAATTAGCTAATTAAGGCTCCAGCCACATTCTCACATGTATTTGGCAGAGAGGAATTTAACCTCCTCTCTGCCAATCCAAAACAAACAATAATAAATCACAAATAATGAAAACCACAATAAATATAATGAAAATCATAATGAAAATAGTAAAAATGATAATAACACAAATTATAGGGGGTTATAGGGGGTGGGCGGGCGGGCACCCCATCACACATGGTTTATTTAGATTTCAAGAAAGCTTTTGACAAAGTCTTGAATAAAAGATGAATTCTCAAACTGAACACAGTAGGGATTCAAGGAAATGCATGCACATGGATTAGGGAGTGGTTAACAAGTAGAAAACAGAAAGTACTGATTAGAGGAGAAACCTCAAAATTGAGCAAGGTAGCTAGTGGAGTACCACAGGGATCAGTATTAGGTCCTCTGCTATTCCTAATCTACATTAATGACTTAGATTCTGGTATAGTAAGCAAACTTGTTAAATTTGCAGACGACACAAAAATAGGAGAAGTGGTAAACACTGTTGCAGCAGCAAAGGTCATTCAAAATGATCTAGACAGCATTCAGAACTGGGCAGACACATGGCAAATGATATTTAAGTACTGCACGCAGGCAATGAAAATGTGCATTATAAATATCATATGGGAGATACTGAAATTGAAAAAGGAATCTATGAAAAAGACCTAGGAGTTTATGTTGACTCAGAAATGTCTTCATCTAGACAATGTGGGGAAGCTATAAAAAAGGCCAACAAGATGCTCAGATATATTGTGAAAAGTGTTGAATTTAAATCAAGGGAAGTAATGTTAAAACTTTACAATGTATTAGTAAGACCTCACCTAGAATATTGTGTTCAATTCTGGTCTCCTCGTTACAAAGAGCGCAAAGAAGAGCAACCAGAATTATTCCGGGTTTAAAAGGCATGTCATATGCAGACAGGCTTAAAGAATTGAATGTATTCAGTCTTGAACAAAGAAGACTACGCGGCAATCTGATTCAAGCATTCAAAATTCTAAAAGGTATTGACAATCTCGACCCAAGGGACTTTTTCGACCTGAAAAAAGAATCAAGGACAAGGAGTCACAAATGGAGATTAGATAAAGGGGCATTCAGAACAGAAAATAGGAGGCACTTTGTTACACAGAGAATTGTGAGGGTCTGGAACCAACTCCCCAGTAATGTTGTTGAAGCTGACACCCTGGGATCCTTCAAGAAGCTGCTTAATGAGATTCTGGGATCAATAAGCTACTAACAACCAAACGAGCAAGATTGGCCGAATGGCCTCCTCTAATTTGTAAACTTTCTTATGTTCTTATGTTCTTAAATGGAACCAGCCATATGAATAGCAGTCCTGTTAAGGTAGAAAAGTAAAGCCACTCCAATGTTGCTTTGGCCTTGTGCTTGGGATCATTGTCCTGCTGAAAGGTGAATTTCCTCCCAAGCTTCAGTTTTTTAGCGGACTGAAGCAGGTTCTCTGCAGTATTTGCCTGTATTTTGCTCCATCCATTCTTCCTTCAATTTTAACAAGATGCCCAGTCCCTGCTGATGAGAAGCATCCCCACAGCATGATGCTGCCACCACCATACTTCACTGTAGGGATGGTGTGTCTTGAGGCATGGGCAGTGTTAGGTTTGCGCCACACATAGCGCTTTGAGTTTTGGCCAAAAAGCTCTATCTTGGTCTCATCTGACCACAAAACCTTTTCCCACATCGCAGCTGGGTCACTCTCATGCTTTCTGGCAAACTCCAGACGTGCTTTCAGATGGTACTTTTTGAGTAACGGCTTCTTTCTTGCCACCCTCCCATACAGGCCAGTGTTATGCAGAGCTCTTGATATGGTTGACTGGTGCACCATTACTCCACTCCCAGCCACTGAACTCTGTAGCTCCTTCAAAGTGATTGTCGGCCTCTCTGTGGCTTCTCTCACAAGTCTTCTTGTTTGAGCGCTGAGTTTTGAGGGACGGCCTTTTCTTGGCAGTGCCTGGGTGGTTTTCTTGGCAGTGCCATGGATACCACTTTTTTAACAATAAAAAAAAACAGCACTGGAATTATTTTGTTTTATTTTTTGGGTCATGTTGCTCTACCTAGTGGCTATAGGAGATGCCAATCAAATAAAGAAAATGAAAAAAAAAATAATGCAAGTGCAACAGAGTTAAAATTGTATTCCTTAGTTCAGTATGCCAGATTTCATGATGAGGTTTAAAGCTGTTCAACAACTTTGTTTGAATGGCACAGAAACAATTGAGCAGCTGTGGCAATGCTCTAAGTTTCACATAAAGTTCGGTCGTGCATAGGTAGTCACAGTAGTTTTCGCCCACACTTTATTCTAACTTGGCTAGAGTAAATACTGTGACTCCCAATACATAAGTAGTTTTAGGCCAATAAACTCAATTTGAAAGTGGTGCACAACATTGTGCAAAAAGTGGTTACAAAGAAATGGTGCTTAAATTGGGATTTGTAGATCCTCAGCATGAGCAGCAGATATTGCCAGAGCTATATTGGAGTGGCCTAATTTATTTTATATGTTAACTTAAACAAGTTTCAGAATTGGACACAGGTGTTACCTCTGAATTTCCAATAATACTACTACAACATTTTTAAATCATGACATTTCTTTTTCTTTCTTTCTTTCTTTCTTTGCTTTATAAGAAAAGTCACTATTCCCAAAAGTTTACTGTTTCTACATTAAACTATGGTGGACAATTGAGGCCATCAAAAAAAAAAAAGTCTTTGCTATGTTATGATCACGAGATAATAAGTAATTACTTCCATTTTCCTGAGATAAATTAAATTATCTTGTTGTCTCAATAAAACTACATGTACTGTCGAAATCCTCAAATAATTTCTGACTTCTGTTTTCTCAAAATCCTGGGATAAATGATCTCATCATAATGAAGATTTTTAGTTTTTATGTTACCTGACCCTTACTGCTGTGGTTACCGGTATATACTGTTTTTGGTGATGTGTGGCAAGCCTTTATTAAAAAAAGCCAGATCATTTTCTGTCAGCTTGGCCTCATGCCAATTGCTACGACTGCAGGATAAACAGTTATTGACCTAATTTGTTGACTTGCATGCAGAGTCCTTTGGTGCCAGCACAAAAATCTAAGAAATATGTGCTTCAATCCACAGTAGTTATTAAGAGTCACTTAAAGGCAGCAGCTTTGGTCTATTGAACCAGACTATTGACAAAACCGCAAGCTTATTGTCAGGTGGAAATAAGCTGAGAAAAAAGAATTGCACTTGTATCAGATAATAAATGCATTACAGCTTCCTGCTTTCAAAACTAGTACCCAGCTGACTTGTATGGCCGAGTTTAAAAAAGTCATGCTGATTCAGGAGCTGGTCAAAAAAACTAGGCCCATTAAAAATCACTTTACTATATAATGGTTGTGTCAGCTGTATGTTGTTCACTCTTCTAAATTATCTATTTGCCTTTAACCTTGTCTGGATTTCATCTACCTGCTGGGTGGCCAGTAAGAGTACAATAAATATTGTTGACATATTCAGAAGGCAGGGTGACAACGGCATCATTTTCTGAAAGGAAAAGTCACAAAGACTAGAAACTAGAATAATTCAAATAGCTTCAGTGACTTATTTTGGAAGGGAAGGCAATAATAAAAGTAGGTTTTTTATAACATTAGGTTTCAATTAACTGTCTTTTTTCATATGAATATGACTGTTTTTTAAATGCCATTTTACCAATGCACCTCAGCCTTATTCCTTATGGAGCTAACACAACACTACATTGGGGCTTTATCAGTAGAGACTGCTAAATTGCATTAGAAACACAGACATATGGCTGGTATGAGATGTAGACTCAATTCCAATTAATGTTATACCAGAGATCTTTATAACTAATTCAGGCCTCTAACAGCTGTTAAACAGATGTGATTTTTGTCTACTTTTGCAGTTCTTGCCCATACTCCAGAGCTAAGAAGCTAATACACTTACTCATTTTCCAACCTCTTATTACTCCCTGTTTTTCAGTTAGAAAAGATGTACACTTTTCAGTTCTATTGAACAATCTCAATCACTTTCAAAAGAGGCACAGATAATAAAAGCTAAACACATTTAAACCTAATAAACCTTGTTACAGTTCAGTAGTCTCATTTAACCCTCCTCATTCTCATTTAGTCCTTGGTGAGTAGCAGTATCGTATAATGCTTACCTAAACTCTCTCTCCCTGGGCTGAACAATCTAAAAAGGCACTTAAGACACGGACTGGACAGGTCTTAAAGGAATCATTACACTATGTTTGAAGTGCAAGAAAGTGTACAGGATTACCCATCCCCTGACAAATATACTGTTTTCATAAAGATTTAAGCATTTGAGGGGTAGATGTACTAAAATAGGCCAGTCCCAGCGCAAACATACCACAATTTGTATTTTCTTTGCGACAATTCGCAAAGTATACAATTTGTCGAATGTAGTAAGAGAAAATATGTTATGAAGAGAGCTGCAATATACTAATTTAAATATTTGTTGTGTCCTCTTCGCGAGATCTCTAGCATTGCGAGTAAATAATGAAAGGCAGTTTAATCCCATCAGATTCTATAGTGCGGCCCCCACCTGCACCACCAAATAAAAAATGTGTTTCTATTAAAAAGCTTTTCATAATCATAAAGTAGCCCCTTATTAAACTGGACATGTTTGTCCGTTATAAGGAGGTGGGTTTAAAAAAATACAATACAATCTCACACACATACATTTATAGTTCTCAATGTATTTAAAATGTATAAATCATTGCACTGAAATAACACTACAGTGTTTTGGGTAGGCTACAGATTACATTATGTCAAAATATAAATATGTACAGTAGGCCTATACAGGATACAGTACAGTAGTAAAATCAAATTAATACCTAGCGCACTTTCTTTTTACTTTAGCCTGTAGGCTATAGGTAACACAAAATAAATCACACTGCTGTGTTGTACACATTGGTGAACAATGTGAATAAAAGGTTATTTTAAATTGAAACTAAAAGATTTTAGCATTTTTATTTTTATTTTTTATATTATTATTATTTTTAACTTGGCCTACTTAGTAGCCAAGACAATTAACATAAAAATAAATCATGGTGCCAAATTGACAAGTTATGATACTTACGGGAGAACAGTCATAAATTATAGTCTTTTATTGCTACTGCTTAAAACGTGCCTTCAAAAGTTGATACAATTGTAGGTGTTGCAATTGCTGGCAGCTTTAGTACATCTCATTATAACATTTGAGAACACTCATTTGCACTATCTCCACCCCATTTTTGAAAATGTATGCAAGAATGCCCATAATTACATATTCATCTAAGGCTGAGCCACAAAGAAAAACTGCTGCAAAGCATTCCCTAAAAAGTCGCTACAGCATTGCGCTTTTTTAGTACATTGCTTTCACCCTAGACTTCCGACTCGTTTTCGACTTTTGCGACAGCCGCCACACTTCAGCACATCTACCCCTAAATTCCTTCTTTTATATAAACGAATCAAAGGACACAATGAGATACCCTTTCTTTCACTGTGTGACAGTTGTTTATGGATTTATATGCCTCTGCCTCTGACCTCTGCTCATTTATGACAACAATGAGAAATGTATACAATTATGTTACGGCCTTGCTGTCAAAGAGGATTTCTGTGGTTAAAAACTCGATTTAAGAGAGAACATAAAGTACTCCATGTTTTACAACCTGGCATTATGCTGTAATACTAAAAGAACGGTAATGCCATATTTTGCCTTTTTACACCCTGGTAGTCCACTTGAAGGAAGTATTTTTTACAGCATACAATTTAAAATACAATTATCTTAACTATGGGGTCTAGTCAATTGATCTAATGTACATGTACTGAAGTTTTTACTTAAGCTTTAGAGATACATTCTAGCAGTTCATTTAATAACACATTATTTTATTATTATTATTATAAATAAATATATAACTGTTTTTATATTACTCAGAGAGGCCTGTTATGAAATGTCTGACAATGTACTTTTGACACTGGTGCCTTTTCCCTTGTTTGGTCATTTTTTTCATTCTAAATATATTGTGGCAAACCAGGGTTTGTCTTGCCACATTTGGGATCTTTCACACTTGTCTTCTTGTATAAAAGAGGAATACTAGACCACAGATAGTTTGCAAAAACAGGGCGGTGCCTGTATATGTATTCATTTACAGAACAAATCAAACAAGACAAAAACTTAACTCCACCCAGGAGTACTAACTAAACTTTTCCCAGATTCTAACTATTAAACTGGACAGCTAAGCCGTTTACCAGTCACCCAAACATACACTTAAACATAAGTATACAACACAGTACCTTACAGGTGTCTGCCCAGGCCTTAGCCTTAAGCCAGACAAACCAAACATTTCAGACCTGGTTTACATACCTGCCTGTCTATTTACCTCATTAAATTAGTGCCAGGTGATTCCCATCCTGGCTCAATAAAACAATGAAACAATTAAGCAATTAAACATGTGGCTGTGAAAAACAGCCACAAAACACCCATTTATCAACGTGCAGGGCTCACTCCATCAGCTATTAACAAAATGGTGTTTAAAGTAAATGTCAACCTTTTTAATAAGATGTCAATTGAGGACCGTCAACGAAGAGCAACACAAAACCTGGTCACACTTTGTCGGCAGCAGGAAGCATTAATTCGCCATCTTCATCAAGCTCTTCATCAAGCTCTTCCACTGCTTCTGCTGTCCAATTACAAGGCAACTTTCCTGGAAGCATTTTTAATAACTGCTCGATATCTGGAAATATTCAAATCAATTACCAAGGAAGAGACTTATTATTATTATTATTATTATTATTACAATTGCACAATCTTTTTTCTGATCTTTGTCCTCAGCTTATTTTCACTGAAGCATTTTTAATAACTGTGCACTAATAGTAATACTAATAATAATAATAATAATAATAATAATACATCTTTTTTCAAAATCTTTTGTTCTCTGTTTATTCAAATAAAAGTATACAGTTTTATTTTATGGAGAAGATCATTGTTATGCAAGACTTTATTTATCGAGAAGATCTTTGTTATGGAAGACTATATTTATAGAATGTTCATTTTAGAGTGTTTATGTGGAAGGATACGTAAAAAAAAGGAAAATCAGTTAATTGTGCTGTAACATTGAAGTATATAAGCAATAAGACCCTCCACTTTACCAGGCATTATATGATTGTCTCGGGCCCAATTACCCAAACGGTTGTATAATGCCTGGTAATGCCCTCTGTGTCGGGTCTTATTGCTTACATATATATATATATATATATATATATATATATATATATATATATATATATATATATATATATATATACAGTGCCGTGAAAAAGTATTTGCCCCCTGTCTGATTTTCTGCATTTTTGCATATTTTTGACACTGAATGTTATCAGATCGTCAACCAAAACCTAATATTAGGTAAAAGGGACCCTGAGTGAACAAATAACACAAAAATGTGATACATATTTCATTTATTTATTAAAGAAAGTTATGCAACACCCAATGCCCCCGTGTGAAAAAGTAATCGCCCCCTTAGACTCAATAACTGGTTACACCAACTTTAGCAGCAATAACTGCAACCAAACGCTTCCTGTAGTTATTGATTAGTCTCTCACAGCACCGTCGAGGAATTTTGGCCCACTCCTCCATGCAGAACTGCTTCAACTCAGTGACATTTTGCTTTATTACAGCAGCTTAGATTCACTCGTGTACCAGTTCTCTGCGCATGGAAACCACATTTTCACAAAATGTCACTAGTAATCTTCAAAAACAGCATGAGTACTTTACGCATAGTTAATTTACATATCAACCCCCACCTTTCCCATTCATTTGCATGACGGCGGGTGACATTATTCTCATGTAAATGTCTCGAGTTAAAAAAAAACTTGCATGGAAACCCCATGATTGACACTTCATTTACCTGGCAAAAGTCAATGCATAATCTTACTGTTCTGTCAGGTTTCGGTACCATTACCACCGGGCTGCACCATTCTCTGTTACTTTCAGTTTCAACATTTGCTTGACTTCTTCTGCCATATCGACCTTTTTCGATTCTGGAACACTGTAAGGCTTTTTGTGAACTCTTACCCTGGGAGGAGTTATGATTTTATGTTCAATTAAGATGGTTCTACCTGGTAGTTCTGAAAACACATCTTTATTTCTATTTATTAATGACCTAACTGCCTCTTTCTGTTAATTTGTCACATTTTTGCCAATTTTTAGCTGACACTCACTTACACTAGCCTTAATTTCGGGTCCTCCTCCTGTACTGTCGCTACAAGTGTATCCCTTTCTTTCCACAGTTTCAACAGATTAATATGGTATATTTTACTGTATATGACTTCCTTTTACCTGGCTGAAATACCTTATCATTTACTTCATTGATTCTTTCTACTACTTGGTAGGGCTCTTGCCATTTAGCTAGAAATTGATATATATATGAGGGTAACAGAACAATAACCTTGTCCCCCACTGCAAACTGTCTTGCCCAGGCTGCCCATGAAATGAAAATGCAACTGGAATTATACTCAACAGTTCCTTGAGGCTTTTGGTCTGCTGTTTTGGAAACTCAATCTGTTGAAGTGTCCAGTACAAAAAGCTTTCCTCTCACAATGAAGTCTTCAATCCCACGTTGGATCAAACTCGGCAACAAAGCTTTCAATTCTCGATAGAATCAACAAACAGCTGCAACAAAGTCTTCAGTCCTCGGTATAGGATCCACAACAGCGCCCATCCAGTCTGTCCTCTTTGCTGAATCTTTAGCTACGCCGGTAGCAGGGCACAGTTTCTTTTGGATACTGTGCAGGGACGGACTGGGACTAAAAAACGGCCCTGGACTTTGACCCAGACCGGCCCACCACAACTGGCCCGCGGATACTCCACCGCCCCCGCCCCACCGACGCACGCACATTCACACACCAGCCCCTAATACCACCACCTAGCTGCATCACAGCTACTGTTGTACACTAATGCAGTACTATTTTCAGAGTGCTACAGAACACACACACTCTGTACACTGTTATAAGAATTCTACGGAACACATACTGAATTGTCATGATTGCCTCCTCTTGCGAACCTGCTTTCTATGAGCAGACATTTTCAATATCTGCTTTGGAGGCCCTTAAAACATACGCCTCAGCACTACTTCTGTGCATGTTGCGCTTCTCATGCTCTTCTACTCTTTGGTGAATATGTTTCCAATCTGTCATTCCACTCATGAAAATACTGCTGTCGGTGGGCTTGGCAAATGCCATACAAATTGAACAGTATAAAGCATGGCTTTCTTCACTGTATGACAGCCACTTTCTATTGGTGCCATCTTTAAAACAGAAAACCTTCTGCACCACAGGGTTTTTGGAGAAAAGTAGCTTAGCACTAAAATTCAATTGTAATTCATAGTTGTTTTAGCTACAGATTATAAATATAGCAGCATAGTGGAAACAATAGCTTATAGTCAGGCTGAATCATCATGAATTTAATTAATAAAAGGTGGCTGTGCTGTCAAGGACTGACTAATGTAAATAGTAGGGCTACAAACGAACATTAACCTGTTGAATGTAATGTAAAAATGCAGATTTCCGCCTAAATAGACATACCCAAAAGTAATTATTTATCATGAGAGGGCCATACACAATAACTAGTAATGTTGCATACTCCAAGAAAGAGTAAAATCTCACATTTCTGGTAAAAATAGATATAAATTGCTGAGGTGTACTCACTTTTGAGGACACAAGCTCAAGTACATAGTAAAAATATGATGAAAATATGAAATATCATATATGGTGTAGTTCCTATTCAACAAAAGTTGAGGAATAGGGCTTGAAATGACTGATATAGCTGGCATGTACATTAATCAACAAACTGTCTGGCTGGAATCATGTTACTGGTACAGTTAGTTAGCACAATATTGATGTTGTGTTATCTGTCTCCCTCCCTGCCCTGGCTCCCCATTGCCTACTGCTTCGGATGCAGCCGCTGCACTGAATTTGATTGTGCTGGACTCACAATCGTCGTCGGCTATGCTGTCGCTGTCTTCTTCTTCTGCTACTACTCTAGTTTGAACCGGGGCTGCGGCATCCTCCTCGGCATGGACTACTACATGCACGTTGTTATCACTGGCATTGGCACTACTAGCAGCACTACTACCGAATATGTCGGTTATCTTCCTACATTTGGCTGCATCTGACTCAAGGGACTTTACTTTTTTCTCCCTAAACTTTTCAGCCCCACCTTTGCGTTTTTTACTGTGTTGCTTTTCCATGATGTTTTCCAAAATTGAAGCAGACTTCCCTTGATAGCTAGCTACATCAACGTCTCGTGGCTATGTCACTGTCACTGTGTGTGTGTGAGGGAAGGGGGCGGGGTTAAGGGCTGCAGCCGCCGCACAGAGGGAGGAATGGACCAAAGGGCCGTGGCCGGGGGGGAGAGATGGAACAGTGGGCCGGCCCGCGTCGTTCAACTTTCTACCTTTTTTTGGGTAAGTCTCTACCAGCTTTGCACATCTGGATCCTACAATTTTTGCCCATTCTTCTTGGCAAAATTGCTCAAGCTCTGTCAAATTGGATGGGGACCGTCAGTGAACAGCAATTTTCAAGTCTTGCCACAGATTCTCAATCAGATTGAGGTCTGGGATTTGACTGGGCCATTCTAAGACATTCAGGTTCTTGTTTTTAAACCACTCCAGTGCAGCTTTGGCTGTGTGTTTAGGGTCATTGTCCTGCTGGAAGGTGAACCTCCGCCCCAGTCCCAAGTCTCTTGCAGACTGAAACAGGTTTTCCTCTAGAATTTCCCTGTATTTGGCTCCATCCATCTTGCCCTCAATCCTGACCAGTTTCCCAGTCCCTGTCGATGAAAAGCATCCCCATAACATGATGCTGCCACCACCATGCTTCACCGTGGGGATGGTGTTCTCAGGGTGATGAGCAGTGTTGGCTTTGCGCCACACATAATGTTTTGCGCTAAGGCCAAAAAGTTCAATTTTGGTCTCATCAGAGCAGAGAACCTTTTTCCACATGTTTGCTGTGTCTCCCACATGCCTTTTGGCAAAATCCAAACAGGATTTGATATGTTTTTTTTTTCAGCAATGGCTTTCTTCTCGCCACTCTTCCATAAAGCCCAGCTTTGTGGAGCGTCTGGGTTATAGTTGTTCCATGAACGATTTCTCCCATCTCAACTGTGGATCTCTCCAGCTCCTTCAGAGTTACCATTGGCATCTTGGTTGCTTCTCTGACTAATGCCCTCCTTACCTGGTCACTGAGTTTTGGTGGATGGCCTTCTCTAGGCAGAGTCGCGGTTGTGCCATATTCTTTCCATTTTTTAATAATGGATTTAACGGTGCTCCGGGGGATGTTCAATGTTTGGGATATTTTTTTATAACCCAATCCTGATTGGTGCTTCTCCAGAACTTTATGCTGGACTTGTTTTGATAGCTCCTTGGTCTTCCTGATGCTGTTTAGATATGCTCTCTAACAAACTCTGGGGCCTTCTAGAAACAGGTGTATTTAATCTGAGATCATGTGACACTTTAATTGCACACAGGTGGACTCCATTCAACTAATTATGTGACTTCTGAAGCTTATTTAGGGGTGTCACAGCAAAGGGGGTGAATACTTATGCAATCAAGACTTTTCAGTTTTTTATCTGTAAATACTTTTGAAAAATATGTAGATTTTTTTTTTCCCCACTTTGACATTATGGACTATTTTGTGTAGATCAGTGACAAAAAATCCTAATTAAATCCATTTTAATTCCAGGTTGTAACACTACAAAATGTGGAAAAGTCCAAGGCACGGTATATATATATTTTTTTTGTATCAGGCCCGCGGCCCACCGGCCCCCCGGGAATTCTCCCGGTGCTCCAGATGGCCAGTCCGCTACTGATACTGTGGTTTTAGGTGTACAACAGACCCCGACTGGTTTGTCTGATAACAGTCGCTGTAAGTTTTACGGCATTTCTCCAGCCGGGCCTCAGTCTCGTTGCTTGTGGTAGTGACTCGCTTGCAGCTTGCTTCCTCATCTTGGGTCTGTTTTTAGGCAGAGTCCCGGAGTTGCAGCTTTCCTTAGCAGAGTGACAACACCTTCTTTAGCATTCGATGTGGAGCACAAAATATTTAGTTTTGCTTGGATATTTATAGTCTTTTAACTCTGTTGAGTAGCCACTTTCATGAGATCATTTGTGTATCTTGCCTTTTTAACTCACAAATCTTTGAGATTTGTCCTTTGTCTGCTTCCTTGCGTCCAGCAGCTTAACTAAGTTGTCTCTGGGTTCCCATCTCAAATCCGAGACTTGAAGGTCAATTGGAGTGACGGTAATTTCCACTGTGTGGCGCTCCTTTTGATTCAAGAGCTGTTCGATAGCAGCATCCATTTGAAACTCGTGTATTCTAAAGACATCTAATATTCAACTTCTGCCCTGTGAAAATCAGTCTCCAAGTAATAAAGGGCTAAATCTCCAATATGGGCAATTGCCCCCCATGGCACCGTGAGTAACACAGGGTCTGCTGATAGTTTAATAACTTTAACAGTATCATGCTGGTCATATGACAGAGTAAATTCTTGTTGCGGGGTGTTCACGAGCCATTGAGCATTGGCTCTTTCAGCTCAGGCTTTGCATTTCTCAGCAGTAGCATCTTTCCTCAAACCACACAACATCTGAGCCGTATTCCTAATAAAGGGTTTGCTAGGGCAGAGCCAATGAATGTCCCGAATAGTGCTGCACATTTCTAAGTTAGGCACCAGATAGAGATTAGGACTGCTATCTTGATACACAACCACGGGTGGTGTGACTAACTGCACATGCTTATCACCCTGCCAGAACCCAGCGTTCAAGACAGCTTTCAATTGATAGACATTCACGGATTCCACCACTGGCAAATTAACCAAAAAGGCGACTTCTCTAGCCCTCGTATCCACATATATTGGGACGGCACTTCCTAAACTGTACACTAAATGCACTTGCAAGGGCTGTACAATTTCTTGTGTTGCTTGCTGTATGACCGTGAGAGTCATCACGGCATCATGTTCTATGGGGGAGAGAACAGGACCTGGCTTTGACTCATTCTCGCTAATATACTGTACTTGAATCCATTAACAGGGTTTAGTATAACTATTCTTTTTGTTCCCCCTTTCTAAGTATTCAGGACATGGTCCCACAATGGGAAGGGTCAATTCAAAATCATAAAATGACTCCCCCCTACCATGCCTATGCCTGTGTCATGTATGTCTCTAACCCTTGCATGCAGTATGCCTGATCTAAAGTCAATCTGTGTCCCTATTCTTACGAGATAGTCGGCTCTGACCACATAGTGCGTAAACATCCTATCTCCAATCCCAACACTAATAGCACTAATACCTATGCTGAGGACGAGGTGCTTACTGTAGAGGATGTCATTTAACATCTCTCTTTTGTTTACCTGTACCAGCTGTGGGTTACTCTCCTGAATCTGATCAAACAGATACTCACTGACCAAAGTGTTCTCATACTGTGGAGTTACAACAGCATCAGCCACTTCAGTGGTTTCTACTTTCACACACACGCACATCCTGTTGGCTCTGAGGTCTTTTGGCCCTACGACTGCCTTCAGTCATATCAGCAGAGACATTAATTGCCCCTGCGGGGTCTTATTGTTTGTTTTGGTTTTGGGGGGAGGGTCCATCTATCAGGTCCACGGACTCCGCTCGTATTGAAAATGAGGGCTGTAGGGGAGCATCATAAACTACATTCAACACTGACCCTTCACTTTTTACATGTCTCTTTTTTTCAAACTTCCTACTTCACTTGCCAAACCCAGTTTCTTGTAGGGTATTGGTTTCTTTATACCGGCCCACAACACTTTACTGATGCAATCAATCAGGGGTTGGAGTCTCATCAATAGATCAGACCCAATCAACATGTTTTTGCATCTGTGCTTGTAATATATACAGGATGGGTTACTCTGAGTTTCTCAAACTTAAAACAGACCCAGCAAGGGGGTGGATACAATCATTGGTATCGCTATGAAACTCCTTCTTGCTGAGTGTCATTCACACCTGTCTATTTGAGTCTCCTATTACCTGATTCAAATGATCAAACATCTCTTTAGTCATTAGTGTAGCATCCACACCTAAATCCAGTAACACCTCGCAAGTTATAGCTCCCTGCATCATAACTGAAAAATATGGTGGATTACCTTTGATTATGATCTCCCAACTTTATTCCCGGTATTGTAACAGCACCCAGGTCTGACACTGTATGCATTTCCATGCTTCCCACCTCACTTTCTGTTTCAGTGGCTCCTCTCTGCCTGAAACTACCCCTATGCCTCAAGTGGAAAATCTTCGACCAATGCGTGCTGTCAGTGCTAACTTATGGATGTGAAACCTGGACCCTCAGTGCAAAAATGACTCAAAAATTTCAAACGACTCAACGGAGTACGGAAAGATGCATTCTGAGAATAACAAGAAGAGACAGGAAAAGGAAGGAATGGATAAGAGCGCGAACAAAAGTATGCAATGTTATTATAAAAAAACGAAATGGGCGAAAAAACTGAAATGGCAGTGGGCCAGACACGTATCAAGAAGAACAGACCATCACTGGACCAAGGAGATACTAGACTAGATCCCAAGAGATATAAAGTGACCAAGAAGAAGACCTCCAGGAAGATGGCAAGATGAAATTAGGAAACACGCTGGAGTAACGTGGATGAGGGACTATCACAAAGACGGCCGGAGTGGGTGGCGTCAGACCAGATCCAGGAAATAAAACGACAGAGACTTGGGGTTTTGGTGAAGCTGAGCGCGTGATCGCGCTCAGCATTTAATAATTAACAGACAGAAAATAAAAGTTTTGAACACAAAACAGGACACGGCACTTGCGCCAAAATAAATAGACAAACAAAACGCACTAACATTTAAACAAACACAGTGAGTACAAACCCTTATATTTACGCTTTTACTTATTTTAACTCCTCTCTCTCTCCCGTTCTCCACTCTCGAACACCCAACCTCGAGTGAATGAAAATGTGTCTATATATACACTGTTATGCTGGGATTCAATTACTAATTAATTATTCACTTGAATCCCAGCACGTGAATTCATTACATGCAACCCCGTGCTCACATATTACATTTAACCAGCACTAAATACAAATCTACATTTTTAAATACACGTGAAACACAGACCCGTTTATATCCCATGTACCAATCTCTATACACCAACATTAACACACGCAACATACACCATATAACACACACATGCACACAGAGGCGGGGCACATTGCCACATATACCCCCCCTTGTGCGCAACACACATGGCCTCAACGGCCACCTCCCCCCTTAAAAACTCAGCACTCCAGGACAAAGTCTCAGGCTGGGAAGGGAGGCTTCAGTGGGCCCATGGCTGGCAATGCTGTCAGCACCCCTGCCGGTAGTGGCACAGCTGACAGCATGCTGGTCCACTCCTGCAGCAAAACTGCTGCTGGGGAAAGTGGTCTCCTGACCTCTCCCCCTGTCTTTGTAGCCGGTAGCTCCCTTTGGTGGGGCTCCGACCACAGTACTTCCGGCAGCGAAGAAGCTGCAGTGGGAGCAGGTCTCCGGACCTCCCCCACGATCTCCGGCAGCGAAACTGCTGCAGTGGGAGCAGGTCTCCTGACCTCCCCCACCTTCTTCGTGGCCGGCAGCTCCCCTTGGTGGGGTTCCGGCCACAGTACTTCCTGCTGTGATGCGGAGCGGCTGGCAACCCCAGGCGATGCGGAGCGGCAGGCAGCCCCAGGCGATGCGGAGCGGCTGGCAGCCCCAGGCGATGCGGAGCAGCTGGCAGCCCCAGGCGATGCGGAGCGGCTGGCAACCCCAGGCGATGCGGAGCGGCAGGCAGCCCCAGGCGATGCGGAGCGGCTGGCAGCCCCAGGCGATGCGGAGCGGCAGGCAGCCCCAGGCGATGCTGAGCGGCAGGCAGCCCCAGGCGATGCGGAGCGGCAGGCAGCCACAGGCGATGCGGCGCGACAGGCAGCCCCAGGCGATGCGGTGCGACAGGCAGCCCCAGGCGATGCCAGACAGGCATCCTTGGGCGAAGCGTGGCAAGCATCCTTGGGCGAAGCGTGGCAGGCATCCTTGGGCGAAGCGAGGCAGGCATCCTTGGGCGAAGCGAGGCAGGCATCCTTGGGCGAAGCGAGGCAGGGAGTCAGGACAAGCTGGGATGTGGGTGTTGGCCCTCTTCTCGGCCTCTGCTGCCGGGCGGTTCTTCCCCGTGCTTCCCTCAGCAGCCTATACAAGGGCTGCTGAGGACCGCCAGCATCTAGTCCTGGTCCTTCTGGTGAAGGGAGAGGCAGCTCCTGCTGCTCTGCTCCTGCCGGTGAAGGTGGCGGAGGCAGAGACAGCTCCGGCTGCTCTGCTCCTGCCGGTGAAGGTGGGAGCAGCGTGTAGTCTCCTGGCGATGAAGGTGGGAGCAGCGTGTAGTCTCCTGGCGACGGAGGTGCCTCTGAAGGGGAAACCAGCAGGCATTCTTCCTCTGCTGGTGGAGATGGGGACAGCAGGCATTCTCCCTCTGCTGGTGGAGGTGAAACCAGCAGGCATTCTCCCTCTGCTGGCAGCTTGGGTCCTAGGGCTGTGGAAGCCCCAACTTCCCTCTCTTTGGGCTTTGGACGCACCGACTCCTCCCTTTTGGGCTGTGGACGTACCAACTCCTCCCTTTTGGGCTGTGGACGTTCGGGCTCCCCCCACTCAAGCGTAGGATGTTCGGGCTCCTCCCGTTTGGGTTGTGGACGCTCAGGCTCCTCCCGCTTGGGTTGTGGACGCTCAGGCTCGTCCCGCTTGGGCTGTGGACGCTCAGGCTCCTCCTGCTTGGGCTGTGGACGCTCAGGCTCCTCCCGCTTGGGCTGTGGACGCTCAGGCTCCTCCCACTCAGGTACTGGTGAGCTGGCATAGGGGCATCCCGACCAGTCGTGTCCCCCTTCCTCACATCGCCCGCACCAGCTGGGTGGCACCTCGGAGCAGTCCCTCCAGTGGTGATCCAACTTTCCGCACCAGGTACACCAGGGGAACAGGTTCTCTGGCTCCTCTGGCCGCTGTTGCAGTTGTGGTTGGGGCGGTGGGAGCAGCTGTCTACCTCCCCCTGCTGGTGGTGGAGACTGAGGTGACCCCTGCTCCTCCCTCTCCTGATGGACAGGGCAGTGGGCCACGTAGTGCTCACCTCTGCAGATGGGGCATAGTTGGGGTAGCTGTCCGAGGGGGTACCAGGGGCAGTTGGTGCTGGAATGCCCAGGCTCAGGGCAGCAGTAACACCCGGGCTGCTGTTCCTCCGGCTGGTGTTGTGGTTGCTGTTGCTGCTGCAGCTTTCCTTTCCCCCTTCTCTTCTTACTCCTCCTCCCTACCTTCCTCTCCTGGGCCGGTTCCTCCTCCTCCTCACCTTGGAAGGGGCAGATCGCCACCGTGTGTCCGTAGACCCCACAGGCCATGCACCAGCCTTGGTCCTCGAGGAGGTCCTCCAGGCCAGCCGTCTCTCCAGCCTTCCATTTTCCCTTTTTTTATTGAAAACAGTCCTGTGTTTTTTTTTTGTTTTTTTTTTAAACACAAAAACCCCTCTCCTGGTCTGACGCTTGGAGGCGCTGTTATCCCACGATGACACCACGTGCCACAAAGACGGCCGGAGTGGGTGGCGTCAGACCAGATCCAGGAAATAAAACGACAGAGACTTGGGGTTTTGGTGAAGCAACAGACAGAAAATAAAAGGTTTGAACACAAAACAGGACACGGCACTTGCGCCAAAATAAATAGACAAACAAAACGCACTAACATTTAACAAACGGTGAACGGACAGACAAACAAACACGGTGAGTACAAACACTTATATTTACGCTTTTACTTATTTTAACTCCTCTCTCTCTCCCGTTCTCCACTCTCGAACACCCAACCTCGAGTGAATGAAAATGTGTCTATATATACTGTTGTGCTGGGATTCAATTACTAATTAATTATTCACTTGAATCCGAAGCACGTGAATTCATTACATGCAACCCCGTGCTCACATATTACATTTAACCAGCACGTGAAGTGATTTGTGCCCTCCTCGTGCCTAAATACAAATCTACATTTTTAAATACACGTGAAACACAGACCCGTTTATATCCCGTGTACCAATCTCTATACACCAACATTAACACACGCAACATACACCATATAACACACACATGCACACAGGGGCGGGGCACATTGCCACAGGGACGCAGCAGACAGACTTTTGTGGAAGAATTTTGCGGAGGCCCTCATCCTCCTGTGGATTGAAAAAGGCTGACGATGATGATTATATATATATATATATATATATATATATATATATATATATATATATATATATATATATATATAGGTCCTTAGATTATTTGTTTTAATGTTGTGCGATAAGCATTTCTTAAAGAGATTTGCAACGCTATTGCAGAAGTGGGTTTTCTTATCTCGGTAAGATGATGATTCTTCGATTTGTCCCCGGAATTGAGCCAGACTGGCCCTGGTCTACCCTCTCCAGTTGTTACATGCTTGTAAAAAAAACTCTAAAAAGTATAGTATGAGAACGGTATAATGACATCAAAAATCTTAAAAAGAATGTGCCAAAAGTAATTCTAAACAAAGCCATGGTGTGCTTTACTGTAAAAAAAAAAAAAAATGTTAGTGACTTCGCACAGGGTATTTAAATGCTAAAATGGTTGTAACTGGTATATAATTTCTGTTTAATGTGTATAGAATTACATCTTTTGTTTTTTATATATCTTCTTCTTTTTCTGTGTCCATGAAGTCAAATGAAATTACCGTCACTCCAATTTCTCAGGTGCAAGGCCAGATGGCAAACATGTTTCTGTATATCAATCTAATATGAGTCAGAATTTTTAAAAAATATTTTTGGAAATCAAGCTGGTAAAATACATTCAGAATGGATTCACAAGGGTTTAATGGCTAGGGAGGTTGCATGTAGGATAAAGAACATATATATTTTAATGAGAACTGCTTGATTCATTATTAATATTGTCTCATTAAACTACTAGCCAACATGACCCCTGTCTTGTCATACATCTATGCAACTATTTTTATGACTGGGAGAATGTATCACGCTATCTGAATGTAATCAGTGTGGACCAGTCGGTTTCTTCAGTCTTTGAATAACTCTTTAAAGTATAATATTATAAATCAATCCCTCTTGAGTACATAAAGCCAGCATAATAATTACAGTAAAGCTCACCTAATTTGTATTACCATCACTTTGTAGATCACACATTTTACAGATGTGAAACATAATGATTTTTAATGATATGTTTTTCATGCAAACATCTTTATAACAAATCAAACTCTCCTTTCCAGTACCAATTGTTGATTTTCCTATGACGGTGTATCTTCAAGCAATCGCTTATAAGTACAATGCAGTGAATTAGAAGGCAGCATTTATACTATCTACAGAGAGTGATTGATAAAATCTCTTCTCTAATAGCTTCTAAAAATACCTTTAAAAAAATCACATTTACCATAACAGTAATGTGTGCGTCTAACACATCCAAAAATGGGAAACCTACTGAATTAAATCATGGCAATACATATTAGATATGATAGCTCTACATAGATTAAGCACTGTTCATGTATTTTTTTCTCATTTTGTAACACTTAGACATGTACATGAATCTAATTATTGACTGGGATCCTTCAAAATGATGGTTTCATAGTACCCATCAAAGTTTTCTTAATGCTTTAAATGCAAACTGTAACTACTTCTGTATTTGTAATATGAAGATCTGCACAATCCTGAAATACCTTTATCATTTTCTCCGTTATTCATATCTGATCTCCCTGTAAAATCCAACTGATGAAAAGTATGGATGACCTTCAAGTGTCATCACATATAATTCAAGTATCATCACATATAAAGTACAAGTAAATCAGGAGTTAAGCATTTACTGTAGTGTATAAAAACATCTTGGATGGACCTACAGTTTGGTTTTACTGAAATTAGTTTTTGGCTGTTTTGGGAAGCAAGTAAACCTCAGGCACATTGAGATAGTGTTACTCATAAGGGACCTACGTTTTCACATAGCACAGTGTTTCCGTTCAATACAAACCTTTTAATGACATGGAATTTGAAACTTGCTGCCAGAGTATGGCGCTGAAACTGCAATTTGATCCTACATTTGCCGGCAGTTAGCCTGTGCTTCTCATCTTTGTGCAAGTTACACACAGTAATATGACCCTCATTATATTCTATACCTCATGTAATTCAGCATTCAGCTCCCTGTCTCCCGACTGCAGACATTTTCAACTTCCAATGATAGCTGCAGGTTTAAATTTAAGCCAGAGCTAAATATGTTTGCATGAGCTGCATATTCAATATTAATGTTGGAGTTACTCTTTCACACATGATCATTGATTTTGAGAATTAGTTTCATTCAAAGGGATATGTTGCCATGTGAAATTTGTTAATCTATCATTTCTTATCTGGTCAATATCCTCTTAGAGAACATTATCTTTCAGCTATGGTCCTTTATGAGAATCTGCTAAATGCAAGTAAACCCTACCGTTTGAAGGACAAAGTTAGGCTTAATATTAAATGTTCCACTGAAAGTGAATGCATTGTAATTGTAGTACATATCTCTAAAATGCCCTATGATCATTAAAAGGATCCATGTTAAGATCTGATAGTCTGTTTGATGTAAGATAGTTGGAGATCAATACTATTATAGCCATTTGAAAAAAAAAAAAAGAATTCAGTATGACTCATGGGTCGTATGTTGGTGTTTATGTGATCATCTTAAAAAAGACTACCAATTAGATTTATTGAAGTGAAAAGTGAGGGTCAGTGGGTCTCCTCCAATCCCATGACCAAACCAATTGCCTCTTTACATGCAGAAACTGGACAGCAAATGTCGTCGAGCTACTGGCCTATAGAGGACAAAAGCCAGCCCTGCAGGTGTCCGCTTGAGCTCACCAAGCACCTGGCCAGTACCTGCTGTAAAGCGATAAGGAGGCACAGTCCCTTCCGGTTTTCCAAGACAATGCTCTTGAATCCTCAGCAAAGACATTGCATAGCCTGGATGCCAACCTGAGCTCCCCTGACAGCACATGACACTGTAGTGCTTTTACCAGGTGAGCCAATGAAGGTCCCAAAATCTGTACGTGTAAATTAAACTGAAGTGTGTAGAAGATAAACTCCACATACATGCATATCCCAGCTCAAAAGCAATGTGTTTAGAATGTATTTCCCAGTGTTAGAGCACTTACACGGAGCTCAAAGATGTTCATAGTTTTGGTATACATGAAATGTTTTTCAACTGTTTCTAAAACAGTTTGAAACATATTATTGTACATATCAAACCATAGAAAACAAACAAGCAAATGAATATTTATTATTTAATATTATTAACATTGCTCTGCATACAAAAATAATTAGACAGATCAGGAGGCAATGTTATATAAATAAGTTTATATGCATTATAGTATTGTTTTATAATAAATCTTAGACTTTAGTTTTAAAGGCCAGACAGACCAGGACCATGATGTGACATGTCTTTGAGAATGATAACCACCACATTGGACAACAACTGCTTGATCTACAGTAGATGCCATGGACAGTGACAGGTGAATGCTATGGAATGACAATGAGACCATGGCTTTTGACATCTAAATAGCCTAAATGTAATTAGTGAGCAAGCTATATTGACTTAAATTACCCAGGATAGATTTTCACCCAGTACTAAAGCTGAGGCAATTATCACCAGCCTAATAAAGTGTCCATCCAGAATGAGCAAATACATCAGGATAGACAGCCAACAAGTCATTCTACTGCTGTGACTCCACCCAGTGTAGATAATGTACACCTATTTCTTGAAAAGACTTTACACTTTTAAAAATTATGAACTTGGGTATCAAACAACAAGGTAAATGAATCTATTAATTACTCTCAAGATAATTGATTTTTAATTTCGGTCAAAATAGGTCTGGTCCAATGTCAGTTTTAAATTTTCTAACCAAAAAAAAGAAAATGTAACTATGACTCACCTGCTGTGTAAACAAATACCATCACTCTTCCTGTACTGAATTTAATTTTGGGATTTTGAAACAGATGTGATAGCAATGATACATAAGATAAGCTTGTTTTAGCATTATTATTAACTACGCAACAAATGTAGGGAGTATTATGAAAAATAGTGCAACAGTAAAACTGGCATAGCCTGTTGCTTTCAACAACCACAGTAAAATAGACTTGAGCAGAACCGCTGTATATGGGTCATGTTCACAAAAGGACTGTTTTAAGGAATGTGTTTTTAAACATTCTGTTCAGCTCAACAGCGCTTTGGAAAATGAAAATAAACTTCCAACCCTCTCTAAAACAGTTGAGAGTGGTTTCGTGATGTTAAAACTTAATTGAATTAATCAAAGAAAGATCCTTAACAAAACAATCCTTAAATGATTCTGTTTTGTGAATAGGTCCAATAGGGTTAGACTTGAATACCTCAAAATTCAACCATAGGAAGCTAATGGAAACCGGTCATCTTGTCTCATCAATATGGAATTCATATTGATTACTTTATGGCGGAAGCTCTTTTAAAGAGATTCTTCTGAGCAACCAATACAGATATGACATGAACACGTACACAATATCTAAAGTTAAATTACAGTTATAAATGTAATGTACCGGTAGGTGTTAAAAATAAATGCAGTTTCCTAGTAAGCAAAAAAAAAAATTGTTGTCATGATTGGCTAATGTTCTTATTGATTCTTATTGTCTATAACTATCTATAATAAGTATTTGTATTGTCTTTTATTGCATGCTAGTGGAAAAAATATACACATTTTGACCGATGTAACGATTATTTTTACTAGGCTTGCACAACTGACAAAAATCATAGGGCTATCCTTAGAAAAATAGGAATGGAAGAAAACTTTGATATCCCTCAATTTCAGATTCTCTAAATGTGCTTATATTACCATAAAAAGACAGGGATCCAAATAAAAGCATACTGTAATTCATTATTAGCATAAGCTTATTATAATTAGTCTTCAAATATCTCATTGTCATGGTGACCATGTGTATTTAATAATAATATTATTATTATTATTATTATTATTATTATTATTATTATTATTATTATTATTAATATTATTATTATTATTAATATTATTATTATTATTATTATTATTAACAATATTTGTTTGCATGTTTTTATTTATTTTTCTTTCACATTTTGTAAATCTGGGAACAGCAGTCTATTGCTTACACCTACAACCAAAATGTATTACTCGACCTGGCATCCATACCTCCCAGGAAACCAGGTGTTCTAGGAAAAAACGTGAATCAGACACGTCAATTTGGTGTTTTTTTTCTGTTCTGGAGAGTTGCTTCATCATTCTGTTAAATAACTGTGTGCATATTGCTCCTGTACAGGTATTCATAATGAATCTAGAGCTGCTGCTGCGTTTTTTAAAATGTGTAGGGGTGTTGTGTTAGTTTATTAACATTAGTTTGTCTGTTACTGTATTATTACACTTGCCTATGCTTTTCTCTTACTTATTATATTACTTTCATATGTTGATGCACGTGCGTCATGACCAGTAATTCATATTGTGTCTGGTGGTCAACTTTGTCTTAGAGAACATTTTGCTTGCTTCCTGAGGGGTGTTCTCTTAGAGGGAGACTACTGTAAATGTATAAAGTTAAAAAAATAATAATAATATTTGTTGTAATAAGAATATGGATAAATGTCCAATAGTTTACGTTAAGAAGAAAACTAAACCCGAGTATTGTGTTGTGCTTTGCAATAATGTTTTCATCTGTCTGTCTAACTTGTTTACATACAACACGATATCTGTCACTACAGTACCTTCATAGTCATTTTAATGTGAAATTGCCCTTACCCCTGCAAGGTAATTCTGCAGCTTTCCCATGATTTTTCTGATGGTTATACAGTGCACGATTTGCCTTTTTAAAATATGCTTTACCATGCCTCTCTGGGCTTTAAAATACTTACACATGCTCTTTCTTCAGCTCCCTCCCCTAATGACTGACTTGCGGTTTGCAGCCATTTTCACAAATCTCATTTAAGTCCAAAGGCAGTGGACACTGATGGACAGGGTCTTACTCATTCCACTAGATTAGTTCTAAGTGCAGCCGACTTCATACAAGTCAATTTACTGTTAGTGTTGATATACTTAAAGCAGAACTGGTACAATTATCTCTAACATTTGTTCCTTTCTTAATGTTTTAGATTCAATTAAGCATGTTTTATTTGTATCTATAATTTTGATCGACAATGTGCACAAATAACCAGTATGCTATATCAATAAGATATGACATACTCCAAATATATCATGCCAACACACCAATGTTTTCCCTTGTTTGTGACACAACTAATACTCAAAGAAAACTGTCAAGATGGGGTGGGTATATGCTTGTATCCCAAACCTATTATATAGTAATACTAAAACAAACTGCAAAACAAAAACTAAACTCTGGTATGGGTTTGCATGTGTATATATTGTAAGTCATAAGGATGTATTTCTGCTTCATGCCTTTAATGGTGTATTATACACATGAACAATCAAAGTATGGTTTGCTAGAACATTGAACTTCAGAAAACAAATACTGTGTTGAGGATAAGAAAATCAATTTGTGTTTCACACATAAACTTTCATTCAACCATGTGAACTAGTATTTTAGTTTTGTAAAATTGAGACCTTATTTGACTATGATGACAGTTCATCACCATCGCCTTTATTCTATTAAGATTTATGGATTAGAATAGACTTCAGACTTAGATGGTACCTATTCTAGTTTTAATTTTATAACAGTGCTATAATGAACTGCCTTATCAAATAACAAAAACTACTGTATGATAACTATGCAGACACATTTAATGCTAACACTGCATAAAATACAAGGTTATCTTTATCACAGTTGTTGTTTGTTAAGTATATACTTAACATGCGCTATAATGACAGTGATGGCATTATTACAGTGTAATACTAGGTATAGCATGGTTTGCCTCTACAGTACATGTACAGGTGCAACATGAAAAGTATGAGGTAGCTGGGTCATCTGTGCACAGAGTAATTTTTCTACAAATAAGGAAAGAAGCCCATGGAGATTCCTGTTTCCTGTTTACTGCCTAGCTCAACAGTGTATTAACCACTCCCTTATTGTTTGGCTGTTGATATTTGTGTATTACAGGCATTATTTTTGAAGCTCATTTACAGCCTAACACCAAAAATGTTTCAAATGGGTAAAACAAAATAATGAGTGCATGGTGGGGTTCTCTTACATTTAACACAGGAACTAATTTGGTAATAAACAGTAAAGTAACCTGGGGGGGGGGGGGGGGCATAAAGATAAAAATAAAACACAACAGGATGTGGGTTGTACTTTAATAAACTACAGCTTGGGTGGGTTTTGAGACACGAGGCCAGCGGCCAATACCAGTTGAACTCGCTGCTGTCAGTTATCTAGCAATTAATGAATGATCGATGTGTCCGACATTAATGCTTAAGTATATTTCTGCCTTTGGTGTGCAGTGCCTTATCACCTTTACATAACTGATTTGAACAATTTGTTGGTCTTCCTGTGAATAGGTTGTCTTGGACAATTAGCATCAGAAAATGAGAATTGCACTGAAATATTAACGGCTGAAAATAACATTATGTTCCTCACTCAATAGTTTTACCAATGCTGGCTGAGTCACATAAATAAGTAGAAGCTGCTGATCCTGATTTAAACGACTGCATAAAAAGCTATTACAGAGGACATACTCTGATCTTAAAATAGCTACAATATAGCCTTAAAAATCAACAGTTTTATCAGCTTTGCATGCTTACTTTCCAGGTTACTGACATTTTGGGACAATAACATGACTCAGAGAACACAAAAACAGCTTTTCATACGACAATCAGACAAAGTGCTGGGATAACACTGTAATAATGGTGCTGCTATCCTAATAGTGGCTTTAATAAAAAATGAAAAAACAAAACAAACAACATCTATGATAAAGATTATCATGATATTTTATGCCAGTATTTAGTCATAAAGATAGGACAACTGGCAGGTTGTCCATTTGTCCAGTTAAAAAAAGGTACCAGGAACATCCAAGACTTAAAAAGCATCTACAGATAAAATGTATATCACTGAGGGGTCAGGCTCATACAGTACCTGTACCTTTAAAAATGTTGACTACTGTTCGGCTGTTACTGTAAGCCTCTAGGCTTCCGGCTGTGGAGTTCACATCCAGTTTGTTAGTATGCTTGCTTTCTTTTTCAAGCATTTAAGAAGATTGTTAACATCAAGGCTGACAAATAGGTTTAGAGAAAGAGGAATTGAAAGGGAATGGGACATGGGTTGCTAACAATAAATAATATTAGGTTAAGGGAATATTTAAACAGACAATATTCCAGGAAAACTGTACTTTTAGTACATCTATTTTGTTTATAGGAATACATTGTTTAATATTCCAGGAGCATCCTGAGGAAGTAGCTGTTGTGTTATTGGAGCTGACATGATGTGATCAGTATGTGTGTGGAAGCACTGTCGATGCTCCTGGACATGCACATGCTCCCAGAGCAGGTGAGTTTAAATACAGTACTGATGCCATGGTCAGTTTGTATAGAGATGTAGAGATTGTCTAATCAAACTCATATGTTTTGATATTTTTATTGCATGCTACTTGAGGCAGATTGTCTTTGCTAAGAACATATGCAGTCATAACTACAACAAGGAGTTTTCCTCGTGGTAGTTATACAGATCAGTAGCTCCCTTGTACATGACTAAAAAGTAATTACACTTGAGGCGATTGGTACCCTATTAATTAAGGAGATCCATCTTGGTATATAGTGATTAAAGACCTATACATCCAACAACTCACACTTTCCCTGTTGATATATAAAGCTTAATAGGAAGCTTTACAGTTCCAATAAGTCTTTTGACAAACTGGCCCTGCCATTAGGTGTGGTATATCTGCCTCAGATACGCTGAAACAAGAAATAGTACTGAACATTTTTTAATTCAATAGTAAATTAAATATCAATACTAATGTTCAAGACATTTTAAGGATCATATATTATTAATAAATCTTTCTAAGATGATACAAGAAGGCAAGATACCACAATCATATTCATAGTAAAAATTGATTTATTGATTCACTGTTTTCTGCAATCTTCTGTAATTTACCCTTTCTGTGTACTCATATACATTGTGACCCATCACTTGCTGTCTTTCCAGTTTGTTTACATTCTCTCACTAAAAGCAGTTGCAGATGCAGGCATACAAGCTGCCTGAGTTCATCACCTAATCAGGCATGCACTTGCTACTGCCTGCAGTAAAATATATGAATGTCATCCTCAAGCTCTGATGTATCTCACAGGAAGCACAATACAAAATGTAAAGAACAGATAAACATGTGATCTACTTTTTTCCTATACAGTAAACATGAATATATATATTCAGCAATTGGCATGCACTTGGAAGGTATTGACTCTGGGAATGTCATGTTGTCCTATGCTGTGCTTTATTAAACCCTTTTAAAGGCTGAATCAGTGAGAATGTAGGACTTGGGTTGCCATCGGTCCAGGTTTTTATAGACAATTCTGGATTCTGATTTCTACCTAGGACCAGGTTGGAGAACTAGAGACCTCTTAACCTAACAAACTGATATTTTGTTTTATCATGCAACATCCAGACTACCAATCAAAGATCTGAGGTATATTGTATAGTATTTTCACTGGTGTTTTTCAATTTTGTGATGTAAAACTAGGTCTGCTTTCACCGAACAAATCCTAAAAATGAATTTAGCTTTGAAACAGTTCTCCATCAAAACAATTTTCCTCTCCAAAAGTGTCAACACTGGCCTTCCTTACAAATAATGTATCTTAACCAGATTCACGTGGAGTAACTTCAAGGTTCCAGTCTTGGCTGAGGAGAAAACTGTGAACAAAATTTACATATTTTAATGACACATAGTCCATCCTTTAAAACTCTAGAAGATGTAAAAGCCTCCTTTAAATGCTGCACTACTGTGCACAGGGAATTGACATTTCAAGGATTGTGATGGAATTAGAGGAACAATTTGATGTTCCCCCAACTGGTCCTGAGGGATTAATGCAAAACCTATTAACCCAAAAATGTTTACCAATTTTATTTGACTCTCTTCTCTCCTCTCTCACACCTTTATTACAATAGAAGAGTATTTGATCTTCTTGACAGCCCACTTCAACATAAAAAATCATATTAGAGTTTCTATTTTTAATTATCTTACCAGAATTAAGAAATCAGACAGGTTTGCAGGTGTGACAACTGTCCTTGGGTTTTATCTTCTTTCTTTTTTTGTTATTTAATAATAAAAAAAATAAAAAATAAATCTTATGCATACAATTTCTTGCCCCGAATCCATATCATAGTCATTCATTTTGTCTTCTATATGAATACATGTGTCTAAGGAGGGACATGAATGTCATATTCACCCTCTGCATTATAGTGGGATCACTATGAAGTAGAGTGGGAGGAATGGTGGCCCTGTGGACACAAGTAAAATATATTAAGGGATTACAGTGTGATTTACTGAACTACAGACACATTTTCCAGCTGATGGCTCTTGAGACATATATGGTTTATTATATTTTCTTTTTAATAGCTTTGAAAAGACTGCAAGGACAATTGAATGGATGAGAAGAAAGGAACATATATCTGAAAAATAGGCAGCTTAAAGTTAATCGGATTTTTGAACTACCTAGAACCGCCACGTGGGTCATTTTGACCCATACATTTTTAAACTGCTTCGTTATGAAAATGAAAGACATACTATCGGATACAACTCAAAAGTTTTATTCATGAACATCAAATTTAACATTTGCATCGCAGAAACACCGTATTTAAATGGAAAATTAAACATAAAAGGTTTATTTTCAAAATGAGAGCACATACAGCATGACTACAAACGCATGGCAGTTCTAGTCTTTTTTTGTTATATTTCCTTGCTACTATTTCAGCAGATTTTTAACAAACTATACAGTCTTTATTTTGACAGCTCTGGTTCAGGTTAACCCCAATGACTTGAGTAAATGAGTAAATCATGTATGAATTGATTACTTTGCCTCAAACCCACTTGGGCAGATTATAAACATAGCAGACGGAAAGCACTCTGATTGACCGAGAATCTTTTATTAACTGCCAGGAAGGAATTGGTTTTCAACTCTGCTGTTAAAGCCATGCACTGAAATCCTTTCCCTTGTAGCATTGAATGACAAAGTGGCTATTATCAACCAGGAATGGACTGATTTCTCTGTGAAAATTACTTAACTATAATGAACCAGAGCAGAAGGCACATTTCTGATGTGAAGTGCATTATATCTTTATTTTATTTTACAGTATTCTCGCAGATGAATATAATTTTATTTTTCTTCAGTAATCTCAGTAATAGTGAAATAAACTGAATTGATTATTGATGTGAAGATTAGTCAGTGGGGAATTAATTCATGTACTTTGCTATAAACTAAATGGTATAAATCTCAAAGGGTTTGACCTTTAAGAAATGTTTTTCAGGAAAATATGTCTGAGATATGCTTGATTTTAATGGAATTCATGAAGTGGATGCACTTCGAGAATAGCTTGGGAAAAGGAGGCCATACTCTTTGACAACAAAATAGCTTAGAAAATGTACAACTGACATAAATTGGGATACTGCAGTCAACCTGTCAGGATTCTATATATGTTATTATAACTCTTGCCTTTAGATTCAGTGTCTATTCTAAACATCTAGCATGTTTCAGAAGGCTATATTGCAATATATATATATATATATATATATATATATATATATATATATATATATATATATATATATATATATATATATATTGTAAGACAGCAGGGAGGGGGTTAAATCCTCCCTGCAGAAAAACATGTGCGTAGGCACATTTGTTTGTTTAATTGTTTAATTTAATTGTTTTATTGTTAATTATCCACTGCATCTGGTAGTGATTGTAAATTAGGACCAGATGCAGGGTATTTAAGAGGTGCAGTCAGTCTGCTCAGGGTTGCGGTGTAGAAGGAGACAGGTGGTGTGTTCTGTGTCCAAGCAGTCAACTGAAGAAGTAAGTGTTGTGTTAAACTGTGTGGTTTATTTTTGTGTATGCCAGGTAAACGGCTTAGCTGTCCTGCAAGCTAGTCAGGGACCAGCATACTGTGTAGTAAGCGCTCCGAAGGAGCTAGGTGTTTGTTTGTAATAATCTGAACTGCACACAAGGTACACATTGCCAATCTCTTTATGCATTGCTCTTTTATTATCCCCCTGTTGGGGAAGAAATCCCCTGTGAAGGGAATTAGTGGAGACAGCTCTACATGTACACTGCTCTGCAAAAGTCTTAGTGTTTTCTACTATTATAACTTTGACTGTTATTAATACAGCTTAGTTTGGGTGAGAAGGAACCAAGCTTGCCATTTAGCAATCTTTAATTCACATTGATTAGAATCTTCAAAAACTTGTGATCCCAACAACTCGAAGTAAACTATACATGAGCAGCTAATATGAAGTGTTGTAGTAGCTAATCCATCACATTTACCAATAAAATCTCATTGACTCATTGTCAGGTGTTCCTCGTCATTAACATAAGGTGTTGCTCTCTACACACCCATAAAGCTAAAGGCCCACTTTTCGTACTGCAGAATAAAACAAAATGGCTAAAATTTTAGTAGATGATCGCCATAGAATTGTGTTTCTGCATAAAGAAGAAAAACAGTGAGTGAAATAGTTCACATCACTTGTTTTTCAAGGTGTGGTATCCAAAGCATAATCAACAAGTACAGAGAAACATTATCTGTAATTGACAAACCCAGGACTGGAAGACCCAAAAAGCTGTCTAACATGGATGAGCAATACTTGAAGATAATATCCTTAAGGATAGAAAGAAGACAAGCGTTGAATTGACAACAGAACTGGCAGAAGGCTCAGGTGTCGTTGTCCATCCATCAACAGTACGAAGGTCACTCTTGAAATCAGGACTTAAAAGAATGTGTTGCAGGACTAAAACCTCTGTTAAGAAAGGGAAACAAGACTATGGAACAATGGTCAAAGGTGCTTTGGACAGACGAGTCAAAGTTTCAGTTATTTGGATCTAATTGAAGACAGTATGTGAGATGACGGACAACTGAAACTTATAAAGAGCCTTGCTTGAAGCCAACAATTAAGAAAGGAGGAGGTTCAATTCAAGTTTGGGGGTGCATATACTCAAGTAGTGTTGGAAAATTTCTGAAAATTGATGGTATATTGACTGCAGCAAGGTACAAACAAATGTTAATCTACCATGCTATCCCCAGTGTTGCAAGACTTATTGGTCCAAACTTCATCTTACAGCAAGATAATGATCCAAAACATTCAGATGGAATAATTAAAACTTATTTGTAAAAGAAAGAGGAAGCTGGAGTCTTTCAACACATGGAATGGCCCCCGGAAAGCCCAGATCTCAATATCATTGAAGCTGTATTTATTTATTTCTTAGCAGACGCCCTTACCCTACAATTACAAGATAGCGCATTGTTTTTGCATACAATTACATTATTTTTGTACACATTATTTTTACATACAATTACCCATTTATACAGTTGGGTTTTTACTGGAGCAATCTAGGTAAAGTACCTTGCTCAAGGGTACAGCAGCAGTGTCCCCCACCTGGGATTGAACCCACGACCCTCCGGTCCAGAGCCCTAACCACTACTCCACACTGCTGCCCCAGGGACTATTTGGACAAAGACAAAGCAAAAAAGAATCCCAGCAATTTAGATGAACTGGAAGGTCTTGGAAGAAGCGTGGAGCACCATTCCACAAGAGTATAACACAATTATGGGGTGACTTGTCCCAGGCCCGAAATTTCTGTGGACAGGACTGGCTGGTGACTCGCTTATCAAATTGTGTGATTAAACATTTAATTACTCATTCTTATTATATACCATTCTGAACACACTATTGATATATGTAATGGTGATCAGCTTTTATTTTTATAACACTGATTGCTCTAGTTTTTAATTTACAACAATGGCAGGACATGCATGTTAATGACATACTTGTTTGTTTCATTTTCATTTTGTTACCTTGGATGGCAACTATTTCTGTTCAGTTCCTATTCTTTACTACTGCATTAAACAGGATACACCACTGGGCAATGGCATGCAGAGAAATTCAATTTAAGCTAATTGTTTTGTGTGTTGGGATTTGTATTCTAAAAACAGCATCCGGCTGTGTGATCAGGTGCAGTGGTGCAGTAAATAAATCCAGTCCACACAATCCTTTTCTCCCAAAACAGTCTGTGGACTTTAATAATAATAAAAATAATAACAACAAACACAAAATAAGTCCACCCCTTTACCAGCGATGGTATTGGGGGGGGGTACACGGCAGCTTTTCTAAAAATAAACAAAAACGGGACTTTGTCCGTCCCCGCGTTCTCTGTGCGCGCAGTGCTCTCGCTCCAGAGAAGCGTGGTGCCGTGAGTGGTGCTGTGCTGTGCTGTGCTGTGCTGTGCAGTGCAAGGACGTGCTCTTTATCAATCGCCGGTCCGCGGCTCACTCCTCCTCTGCAACACAAAACACACGTAATCCAAACTCATAAAAACAATACAGGCTCCGGCCGTTTGCATTTCATTCTCAGCGCAAGGGGAGGTTTTGACATAGCTGCTTCCCCTTTGTACCCAGCAAACTCCTCCCTGCAGCCAACGCGTCGCCATGATTTCTCCAATAGAGGGCTGCCCCGCAGCTGACTGCAATGGAATCGTCCTGAGTACTTGCAGCTACGCGCCCCTCCTAATATGGTCACCTTCCGGTTTCCACCTACCACCGAGGTGGCAGATCTAGGCGGCAGCTTACCTTCCCCCTTACACAGCGCCCTTTCTAATCGGGAGGGAGATTTGCAGCATCGATCCTTTCTCTCTCTATCACATATCTCACCCCTCAGAGTGATGCCGAAGGAACACTCGGCCAACACTACATTCCCCAATGGTCCCCCCTCCCTTGAAAAAAAATCTGCATTTTGATGCTCCTTACCCGCACGATGTTTCACTGTATAGTGGAAGGGTTGCAGCGCCAGATACCACCGAGTTATCCGAGCGTTATTGTCCTTCATCGTGTGTAACCACCTTAAAGGAGCATGATCAGTGACAAGAGAGAAAGAACGCCCCAACAAGTAATAGCGAAGAGCATGAGTAGCCCATTTGATGGCTAAACACTCCTTCTCAATGACAGAGTAGTTAATTTCCCTAGGAGCCATTTTTTTGCTCAAATAAATGATAGGGTGTTCCACTCCGTCAACTTGTTGGGACAGGACCGCCCCCAGACCAATGTGGGAGGCATCAGTCTGAAGGATGAACTCTTTGCTGAAATCTGGTGAAATCAGAGCGGGAGCTTGACAGAGTCGCTTCTTAATCATATCAAATGCTTCCTGACACTGCCCTGTCCATTTAACTAATTTTGGAGCAGCCTTTCGGGTGAGATCGACCAGGGGGTTGACTATGGTGGCATACTCGGGGATAAAACGGCGATAATAGCCGGCTAACCCCAGTAGTGATCTCACCTGTGACTTGGTTCTCGGGATCGCCGTCTCCACCAGCGCCTGGACTTTGGAGGCGATAGGCTTTACCCGGCCATTACCCATAATATAGCCAAGATACTGGGTCTCCTGTTTGCCAAATGCACACTTGCCCAGCTTGGCTGTTAGCCCAGCCCCCCTTAGAGACTGTAGGACGGCTGAAAGCCTAATAATATGCTCCTTCCAGGTGGAGCTAAAAATCACTACATCATCGATGTATGCGGCTGCGTACTGATGATGAGGAGCCAAGACCTGGTCCATCAGTCTCTGAAAGGTGGCGGGAGCTCCATGCAACCCGAAGGGCATGGTCCGGAAATGGAACAAGCCATCTGGGGTAGAGAAAGCAGTTTTCTCTTTTGAGCTCTGAGTGAGTGGAATCTGCCAGTACCCCTTCGTCAGATCCAAAGTCGAAATTAACCGCGCCTTACCCAGTCGGTCGAGGAGCTCGTCCACTCGGGGCATTGGATACGCATCAAACTTAGAGATGGCATTGACCTTCCGGAAATCCACACAGAACCGAGTGGAGCCGTCCTTTTTGCCCACCATCACGATAGGACTGCACCACTCGCTCCGGGAAGGCTCAATGACTCCAAGCCTGAGCATATCCTCCACCTCCTCGTGAACGGGACCCCTGCGACTCTCCGGGATCCGGTACGGTCTCTCTCGGACCCTGACACCTGGCGGAGTAATAATAGCATGAGAAATAACATTAGTCCTGCCGGGCAAATCAGAAAAAACATCACTAAACCTTTCCACCAACTGGAAGAGCTCACGTTCCTGATCCGGAAGTAACTGTTCTCCCATCGGAATGTTAGTTGCAGCTAATGGATTGACAGTGGGACCAAAATCCTCTTCTAAACTGTCACCAGCTATAAACAGGGCCTCCCTTTCATTCCAGGGTTTTAGCAAGTTAATGTGATAAATTTCTGTCTTATTTCGGCGATTGGGTTGTCTAATTTCATAATTCACATTACCAATTCCCCGTATCACCTCATATGGCCCCTGCCATTTAGCATACAACTTAGACTCTGATGAAGGAAGTAGCAGCAGTACTTTATCACCTGGCCGAAAAGTCCGAATTCTTGCTTGTTTGTTGTACTGCTGCTCTTGGCGATGCTGAGCTAGTTTTAGGTTTTCTTGTGCCAAACGACCAACCAATTCCAGGCGGTCTCTTAACAGGATTACGTATTTGACTATGTTTTTGGAAGTTTTTGTTTGCTCCTCCCACCCTTCTTTCACAAGATCCAGAATGCCCCGTGGTTGCCTCCCATACAGCAGCTCAAAGGGAGAGAACCCAGTCGAGCTCTGAGGCACCTCTCTCACTGCAAACATCAGGTAGGGGAGGAGTTTAGCCCAATGTTTCTGCTCTTGGGTGACAAACCGCTTCAGCATCTGTTTTAAAGTCTGATTAAAACGTTCCACCAAACCGTCCGTCTGCGGGTGATAAACAGAGGTTCGAATGGACTTAATTTGCAACAATTTATACAATTCTTTCAAACACTGTGACATGAAGTTCGTTCCGTGATCAGTGAGGATTTCTTTTGGAATCCCTACTCTCGTTATAATCTGTACTAACTCTCGAGCAACTGCTGCGGCACTAGTAGATCTCAATGGTACTGCCTCTGGATATCTGGTCGCGTAGTCCACCACTACCAAAATGTGCGTGTATCCAGAGTCAGACTGGCTCAAGGGACCCACTATGTCCATAGCAATGCGTTCAAAGGGAACTGAGATCAGGGGCAGTGGGACCAGCGGGGCCGGGCGAACCCGCCCCGGCGCTACTTGCTGGCATTCCGGACACCCCGCTACATATCGCGTCACCTCACTATAGACTCCCATCCAATAAAATCGAGCCAATATTCGTTCCCGAGTCTTATCGCTACCTAAATGGCCCGAACATGGGACATCGTGAGCCAACCGCATGATCTCACGTCGAAAAGACTGAGGAACGAGTAATTGTGTTACAATCTGGCTTGTGCTCGTGGCTTGGGATACCCTATACAGCAAATGCCCGACAATAATGTGGTGAGGATATGTAAGCGGCCGGTTATCCTCTACATCCTTCCCCTCGATAGACCGAACCTGCCCCCAGATGTGTGCCAGCGAAGGATCATTCTTTTGTTCCAACGCTAGGTCCACATCTCGGTCCCAGAACTTCGGGATATCGAGCGGAGCTACAGTAGCTTCAGCACTGGGGGCCCCAGTAACCTGCCCCCGCAGGTCACACTGAGTCCCAATCCCCTTTCCCTTACATTTAACAGACTCTGAAGTTTCCCCCACCAAACCCCAGCCTTGTCTTATTGACCTTCCTTCCCATTTTTCGACCCTTCGCTCTTTTTTTGTTTTTTTCGGGCGAAATCGGGAATAGAACAAATCAGCTTGCAGCGGGAATATTTTCCCAATAGTTTCCCCCGCTGCTCCCATGGTCTTACCGGAGACTGGCGTTACCGTTTTATTAATCATTGTTTCAAAATATGGCCAGTCTCGACCTAAAATAACTGGATATGGCAACTTTGCAGCCACTGCCACGATTACGCGGCGGGAATGACATCCAATCGTCACATCTAATTTAGTGAGGGGGTAGTCCTTGTTATCCCCGTGAATACAGGAAATGACCACGACCCCGCGTGACCACCAAGGTACCCCCGCCAACAGAGCTTCTTCAATTAAAGTCTGCCCACATCCTGAGTCCACTAACGCGTGGGTACTCACATCACCAACCCGTACATCAACAATGCAAGGCCCCTCCCAATCATTACCCCTGGACTTACCTGGTGCTGTTGGTAGGTAATGGGAGGCCGCACCACATTCCATCGCCGCCGGACAATTCCGCGCAAGGTGGCCGACCTCATGGCACCGGTAACACGTGGGGTGAAAGGGCGCCCACGGAGCTTGCGTGTCCCGCTGCCGGTTCGGCAGTGGGGAGGGGTTCTCTGCTCTCACCCCGCTGGGGGTCGACCTCGCCCTCCATTGGGGTGGAGGAAGGCCACCCGTGGGGTGCCGATGAGAAGTAGCCCCGTGGGGGGAGGGGGTGAAGTGCTGTGGGGGTCCTGTCCTTGGAGTCGGTCCTGTCCGGGGTCGGTTGGAGGGAGGAGCGGGGGTAACGACCACAGGAGCTGATGCCAAGGCATCCTCATACCCCTCAGCCAATCGGACTGCTGCCTCTAGCGTGGTGGGTCGATGCCTGGTGACCCAGTTCTGGGTGTCCGGCCCCAGCACCTTCACGAACTGCTCTATGGCAATCAGCTCGGTGATCTTTTCTGCATCGTTGGTGCCGGGGCAGAGCCACCGGGTCACATGATCCACTAGTTGCTGGGCCACCACGCGGGGTCGCAGTCCTGGGGGGCGCTGGTACTCCCGGAACCGGCGGCGATGTGTCTCCTCTGTGATGTCCAGCCGCTGGAGAATGGCCTGCTTCACCTGGTCGTACACCAGGGCTTGCTCATGTGTCAAGGCTTGGTAGGCTGCCTGGGCCTCTCCGATCAAATTGGGGCCCAACTGGGTAGCCCACCACTCCCGAGGCCACTGAGCTGCTGTTGCCTGCCTTTCAAAGGCAACTAAGTAAGCCTCAGGGTCATCCTCCAGCGACATCTTCACTACCCTTACCCTTGGTAGGGGTACTGCTGGTTGAACCGCCGGTTCCCTCCCCCGATTGGCCTCCAGGAACAAGCCATGCATCCTTTCCATCATGGCCGTCAATGATTCCTGATGCCTCCGCTCCTGCGCCTCCAACAGCGCTGCCAATGCGGTTGGGTCCATTTATAATCCCACTTCTTGACACCAAGTGTGATCAGGTGCAGTGGTGCAGTAAATAAATCCAGTCCACACAATCCTTTTCTCCCAAAACAGTCTGTGGACTTTAATAATAATAAAAATAATAACAACAAACACAAAATAAGTCCACCCCTTTACCAGCGATGGTATTGGGGGGGGGTACACGGCAGCTTTTCTAAAAATAAACAAAAACGGGACTTTGTCCGTCCCCGCGTTCTCTGTGCGCGCAGTGCTCTCGCTCCAGAGAAGCGTGGTGCCGTGAGTGGTGCTGTGCTGTGCTGTGCTGTGCTGTGCAGTGCAAGGACGTGCTCTTTATCAATCGCCGGTCCGCGGCTCACTCCTCCTCTGCAACACAAAACACACGTAATCCAAACTCATAAAAACAATACAGGCTCCGGCCGTTTGCATTTCATTCTCAGCGCAAGGGGAGGTTTTGACATAGCTGCTTCCCCTTTGTACCCAGCAAACTCCTCCCTGCAGCCAACGCGTCGCCATGATTTCTCCAATAGAGGGCTGCCCCGCAGCTGACTGCAATGGAATCGTCCTGAGTACTTGCAGCTACGCGCCCCTCCTAATATGGTCACCTTCCGGTTTCCACCTACCACCGAGGTGGCAGATCTAGGCGGCAGCTTACCTTCCCCCTTACACAGCGCCCTTTCTAATCGGGAGGGAGATTTGCAGCATCGATCCTTTCTCTCTCTATCACAGGCTGCAATAAAACAAAACAATGTATTTCCTATAGGATATTCAATATCTAAAATCTCAACAAAAAATAACTGAAAACTAATTCTGAAAAAAAAAAATCATATAATATAGATGGTATGTTTTTTGCAATGGCTGTGATGTCACTGTTAACGCAGTTTATTTTCTCTTAAATTATTAATATGAGGGATCAATGTTTACTTGTATTTTTTTTTCTTAAATATTAAATGTGGTCACAACACCATAAGGAGGTGGACTTGTCCTATTTCCCCCTTAGTTCTCAGCTTTAGGTCAGAGATTGCATTTCTGTCTTGGTCATGCAGTGGTAGCCAAATTTTAAATAAGCAAGAAAATCACACAGACTCATTCAATTTGAAGTTTTAATGAATCAGAGTAGTATTAGTACTGCTTCGGTTTATTCAATGTTTAATAATGGATCGAGTGGTTTACAAACCGCTTCGGATCCCAGCTCATAAGCAGCCTGTGCATACCAGTGCCTTCACAGCTATAACAGCATTAATATGTCAATACATTTATAGTCATGACATGTTTCGTCCTTAAGCCATGCATGCAAAATGCTAAAAACGCCCACAGCTAAATCCTAGAACATACAATGTATCACTCTCTAAAGCTAAAATATAATTCCTATACCTTATAGCAATGTGTCAATATAAGTGAGATAGAAATTCAAAATTATTCTTAGTGTAGTTGTGTAATATAATGTAAAGACAAGAACGGTCTTCAAAGGCAGAGGCTTCTGAATACAACCAAACAGCAGCCAGCTTTTTCAGAGATCTTCAGAGCATGGACCACGCAACTTGCAGTTAGCAAGTAGAGTGATACTCGATTGCGATCTTGCCTTTTCTTTTATAGAACATTGACTCCTCTTCATACATCAGAAGTCTTAATTAAATTTAAACATCGATCAGCCTTGACAGCTCATCAACCTGTCCTTCAAGTGAATAGTACATTCTAAAAACAATAAGATTAATTGGCCATAATCCCATAGTCCAACACCCCTTCATTTCCAAAATATGTAAGGTGAACTTTTGAAATTATGTTATTCTCTTCAGTACCAGGGAGTTCCTTAATGCAGAATACAAGTGAGTTAGATACAAATATATATCTATATCTATATATATAGAGAGAGAGAGAGACAGAGAGAGAGATACAGGATAAAGGCTGCTAGAAGGTTCATAGCAAACTTCTAAGTCTGCAATTGTAAATCCAATCATTTTCACTTAAATCCAGGCTATCAAAACCATAGTCAAATATAACAGTCTCATATTAGCTTTTCAATGCTTAAACTAAGCATTAAATAGCTAATATGTTTCTATAAAAATCCTGTCCAGACAGGTTCTAGATAACCTGCTTTCCTGCCACGGTTAGCTGTTATTAATATGAAACTACTGTAAGCATTTTTTTTAAATGTATTAAATATCCTTACTAGATCTAAGACCCTGTCCTACACTATTGCTCCCCCTCACTTCTTTTGCTAAGCTCTCATTAATTTCTATAATATAATGAAGCAATGGACAGTTGACATTAAAAAAATAATAATAATTCCGAAGGCCATGGATTCAAACTGTTGATGACCAGTGAGTCTCACTTCAGTGGCCAAGACTTATTTTCAGATCAAGCTCACATCTTTTTTTCTAAATAAGAGATTTGACTGTGAACATTTGAGTTAATTAAATGAGATGCTCATTTCTGCCTTTCTCCTCAAGGTTATAAGCCTTGGCACTGGTAGCTGTCAGAGAAGGAAAAGCTTAGCTCATTTCACAGGTGTTTTTTGTTCAGCGTAACCCCAACCCAGCTCCCTTTTTACTTAGACTCACAAAGATCCAATAATATTTTTTTTCTGTTATAATAGAATAAAGAGGAATATATAACCCTTCAGCATAACTATAGGTTAATACAGAGTATATTATAACTTTTTCTGAACAGTGTGTTTTAACAATTTGTTTAGTATTTCTGCAGGGTTTATATTCTTTAAAACACAGTACAGTTATTACAACATTTTAACACTGTTGCAGTTTCAGAAATGTTCAATTTGTATCCCAAAGGTCAGCCTGCTTCCAGTAGCAGTCACAGTCTTGGGTCAGTTTCTGCTTTCAGTGAGTCTGTCAAAGCCACCACAGGTGTGGGTGACAGTCTTTAAAAGCCTGATACCTGCAAAAAACTTAAATCTTGTTAGCCGGGCTCCCATCTTTACATTCTCATTCCCATCATCAGTGGGAAAACTTCAAAGAAATTAAGGTGATCTATCTAAGAGCCATGCATCTCTGCCACATACACCTTTCACTCGAAAAAGGTGCTCGCACCTTGTACAAGGGAAGACTAGTTTTAAGGTCACATGTGACAACAGGGAGGCAACTTCTGAATCATTTGGGTCAGTGCGGAACATTTCGAAATAGCTGAGGCACCAGGCTATGAGAAAATGTCAGGAAAACTTATTATTTGGAAAAACAGCACTTGCAAACATGGAGAACAGAAAAAAAAACTGTCAAGCTAAACTGTCAACCATTTACTATAACATATATTAATCCAGCATATCATTTTATTTTAAATGTACAGTACTTGCTGTCTGGACACAAAGAAGCAGACTTCAAATTGAATTTGTTGTTGTACGATACCATTGAATACAACATTGTCTTTTGTATCATACAATAATGCAACAGTCTAGGATTATTTTTGTTGAATGTTTTAATAAACAATATTAATCGTAGATCTTCAGCATTCAGTCTGTGGTCTCCATGCAGCTTTGTTTTTCTGATTCCAGAAATACAAATGGGGTCATTAAACACGCCAGTGGGCTGCAAGGCTCAGATTGAGAGGAACGGTAGTTCCTCGTACAAGTTAGAAAAACTTGTTTGAAACTACCAAGAGTCTCCTTACATCTCCAAGAGTTTTGCTGTTTTCACCATGTTGCAGCGGCAAAACTAAATCACTTAGAATTACCATCTGTACCAGTACCAAAAGTCTGAAACTTTCTTACATCAAATGTGAAAAAAAACATAAATACCTCTTATACACAATGAGATATAAGTCGTCAAACTAAGGTAAAATAATTCTTCTTCCGTTAACTTTTTTAAGAGTGTGTAGCGACTTTTCAAACAGAAAAGCTAAATAACTGGACATCTACCAATCATGTGATTCCACATGTTGGTCAACGACAAAATAACCAGGGAATGCAAGCAGTTTGATGTCCACAACATTTTTATTAAACTATTTATTTATGTTTTAAAACAGCACATATCCCAGGAAAAAAAATACATATACTGTGGTTTGAACTTGCAACATCACGTCCTTGAAGAGCACACGACCTTAGCCCGCTGCGCCACTGCACAGTTGTTGAAATGCATTAATTTTTTAAGCTTACATCCATGCCTGACCAGCTTTTGCTGAAAACCTGAAAGTTTTCTGCTCGATTCTAGAAATGCTCTATTTCCTGTTTGAAAATATCTAGTTTCCTGTTTGGTAGAGACCATAGAATGGAATTGTACACAAGAGTGGCATGCAGCTTCCTTATCTAAATCTCTGATCTCTGATAAATTGTGGTTCCTCATTTAATTAAAAATAAATAAAGGAATAATTTATTAGGTATAAATAAATAAATTATTTAAAAAATGCATAGAGGAATACATATATTTAGAAATAAATATTTTTAAATAAATAAATGTAAAAATTAATGTTTATATTATAAATGTATAAATACATATCTATAACAAAAACATTGTCAATGTAAAAAAACAAGTTAGAAAAACGCAACAGCCAATTAAAGTGGTGAGCCCAAGTTAGGAGAAGCAACTGGGGCAACCTTGTCAAGCATCAATCAAATAGGCACAATTCGAAAGGTGCTGGGGCCAAACATTCACACAATTATTGCTTCTAACTTGGCTTCTTTTTTTGATCGCTCCACTTTATTATTATTATTATTATTATTTATTTCTTAGCAGACACCCTTATCTAGGGCATTGAAATGCTCATTCCCTTATCAGCTGGGTTGTAACCAGAATAAAGATGCTAAGACACATGTGCTAAGGAAAGTGCTCAGCACAGACTGAAGTGTTCTTGGTTATCCTTAAAAGCACACTACTACAGAGAGAAAGACAGACAGAGAATGGGAGAGGCGTCATCACAGGCGCAGACAAGTATGCTCTGGGAAGACACATGGCCAACATGCAGGTAAGGCATAGGTAGATGAGGGCACACATGGACAGACATTTAGCCCATACATACAAGAATACCTCAAAGAGCATGAAGCAGTATATTTCCAACAATGAAGATGATGAACAAGACCAATAATGGCAATGAGTGCAAAGGATAATGAAAATGCAAGTTAAGTGTATGGGAAGTGACAGTTGATGGGGCAAGCATTGCAGATCCAGGGCTGGGGTGTTGGAGCCTTTTTTAGCTGTGCATTGTCAATGTTTTTTGTTGCAGATGTGACTTTTGAGCTGATAAGGGAATGGTCACAATGCCCTTGAAAAAAAAGAAGCCAAGTTAGAAGCAAAAATTGTGTGACTGTTGGGCCCCAGCACCTTTCCAATTGTGCCAATTTGATTGATGCTTGACAAGGTTGCCCCAATTGCTTCTCCTAACTTGGGCTTTTGTGTTTGATATCACCACTTTAAACGGCTGTTGTGTTTTTCTAACTTGTTTTTTTACACTGACAATGTTTTTGTTATAGATAGTATATATAGGGTTAAACTGTGAAGTGAATTAGTTATACACTGTGGACATTAAAGTCATATTAATTTACACTTGCATTTAGACATCTAAGCTAATTATATCTTTTCAGTAGCTGAAACCTGAAATGTGCAAAATTGTTTCTTGACCTTGTTAAAACTCAGAAAATCAATGGCCTGTGATCCATGGCAAATGATTTATTAAATATCGATTCCCAGCACACTAACAAGCACTGCTCTGTACATAAAATAAGGGCATTGCAACCTTTAGCCTTTTATTTTAATAGATACTAAAAGCTTACATTCTAGTGTATTTGATTGATGAAACATCTGCACTATCCTAGCAACCAGAAATTGCCTTGTGAACTTTAACCTTTGTCATAGTTCTTGAAATTCCTTATTATCATTCATTAATGACTTAAATGCTTTTGAAGTATGTCCTGCTTCTTCCTCAGGGGAATTCGCAATCAAACCAATATGCCAGCAAAATGTAACCTAAAACATGCCCCATGATGGGCAATCCCTTCAAGGGAACGGTCAGTTCCCTTGCAATATGATTAAATATTACCCAGATCTGCTTTATGTGCAACATGCCGAATATGTATATCTGTATTTAGAGACTGGAAATAAATATTATTAAAAATATATATACAGTAGAGTCAATTATCCAATCTTTGATCAACCGTACTGTCTAATCAACCATGATGAATTACGTGTGGTGTATTAAAACGGCTACGAGATTTAGCTGCCAAAAAAAAAACACCAGCTGAGAGACGCAAATGAAAGTTAAATAATTATTCAGTACACCAAAATATTAGATATAGCATTGTGTGCTTTAAATTGTTGCAGTTAAGCAAATTAAAACAGTCACCACATTCCTGATTTTTCTTCTATTTTGTCAGTAAGAGCTGGAGATCCCGTCTATGTTATTGAGCAGCTAAGAAATTTTATTTTATTCATTTACAAGTTATTACAATGCTTTAACAGCAAGTATCAAAGTATTGAAACATTTTACTGATTTTTTGAAGTTTAATGATTCCTAAAGTTCTGTAATGTTTCAAAGTTGTACTGAATTGTATTCTTTGATGATTTTCAAAGTTTTTGTATATGGTACATTTAATTACAGTATTTCATGACCTTAACTGTAGGTGTTAAAGTTTACTGAATTGCATTAATTTAATGATTTGTAAAGCTTTGTAATTTTGTATGCTTAAAGTGATAGAATAGGTTACTAGCTATATATCATCAGTAGGTACTTGTGTACTAAGTACTTGTGTATGTTAATTTTATTCTATACATTATTAAAGGTACAGTAATTGTTGTTAATACCTGTTCAATTATCCATACACATTGATTCTGCAAACTAGTATCGATCCCAATTAGTTTGGATAATTGACTCTCTACTGTATATAGCTCACTAATGCAATGTTTATGATTTCAATTTGTACACATTTGCATCGTAAAAGCTTACGCTTTTTATAATTATTTTACAAATTATTGGACACACTTCACATTAGGTGTCTCTTGATTATACTAATAACACAGGAATTGTATAGATGATTGTGTAGTTACAATGCAACTATATGTTTTACAAAATGAAAGTTTTAGGCAGTTGGCAACATTGTAATTTACACGGTTGTAGAATTGCAATGTAATTACAATGTTATTAAACACTCAATGTAACATATTACCAAACCCTTAATGGAATATTTAAAGTTTCTTCATTGTATGGTTTAACATGAGTATGAAGAAAGAGACAGTCACATTGGTTCATTTTGCAGGTGAGTTTTATTTACATTATTTCTTCATGGTAACCCACATTACTACTAGCCAAAAAAGCAAAAATTAATTCTTAATTGTAGATAAAGTATTTGGTCACATTTTTTAAAACTAAAAATAAACAAAACACAATAATTATTATAAGTTTAATATTACAGTGGTGGCCACAAATATAACATCTTATTTGATTAAAAAATGCACTAATAATATTTCTCTGCTAGACCTAAAAGTTGTATTTATTCTTACTGTTTTTTATTTGTATTTAACAGAGATAGGACTCTAGAGATTCAAATCCCCATTGCAAAGTCATCCTGTTGAACAATCCAAATGGTATTTAGTAATCATTAATTTTATGAATACATTACATTTGTTATATGCTGTAACAAAACACTGTTTGCTTTTTCAATGGATAGCACAATTGACTTATGTGCTTGCTTCAGTGAGTTTTGGCAGGTGCTCACTTTGCCCTGCACTGGCTAGCACTGATATGACAGAGGAAATGCATGTTATTCATGTTGTCACAGGATTTAAGAACCAACACAATTCATCAGTACTGTCCTGGGGTAGTTTCCATGATGCTAGGGAAGTCCCTGGGAGGTTCAAGATTTTGTTTAGACTATAGATGCACTGAAGACCCAAAGGAATTGGAGCTGAATGGAGCTAAAGGAAGACATTATGGGTTCTATGCACAGAAGCAGGAGACCTCAGCAGTGCTAACAGCATGCAGACCAATTGTAGGTCAAATTCCCTTTTTAACAGCACACACAACAATAGCAGATCAACCCGTATCAGGCTAGTACTGCCAGGGGCTCACACAGTTGGATGTTGAGCTCATGTGGTACCATGGTTATCATCACCATTAGGCCTATACCTGCCCCTTTTTTACTGCACAAACGGCATGTTCATAATAATACTGAGGTAAAACAATAACTGTTATAACTATTAAGCCAAAACAAGAAAATATTCTACTTGACTCTTCATTTCCTACAGTTTTCAGAATGTATGATGAGTGTTTCATTACCGGTTTATCAGTTTTATCATGGGTCGGAAATGAACCTTATTGACCTACTTTAGGAAGAATTTCTGGAGAATGATTGATGCTGCAATATTCATGGCCATCGCTGTAAATCAACTTTGCAGTTTTACAGAAATACAGAAAAAGAATACATGTTGACAAGTTTCATGTCCTTAATGAATCATTGTAGGTACTAATACCATATTGATTTTTTTTCTTTTCCTTTTTTTAAATGCAGCTCATTCAACACAATTTTTACTTTAACCTCCATCTTACATATTTTAAAAATACAAATGGAATTTTTCAACAAATCTTCAATAAACATTTTGTCCTGGTTGATATATATATATATATATATATATATATATATATATATATATATATATATATATATATATATAAATTAAGTACTAAAAGGTAAAATAAACATTCTGTTACAGACAACAAGAAGGCTACATACAGTATAAATTAAAATTCATGCAAGTCACAACTATTTCAAGAAAACATCCGACAGGATACAGTACATTAAAAGCCATTTACCTGACACAATTAAAATGTAATAACAATAATAACTAAGTAGAACTGACACAGTTGTGGTGTTTAAAAAACAATATAAATACCAACACGTGACAACTGTTTACTGTTAACAACATTGTTTAGTTGTTTTCTCGATGCTATGAGTATTGCAGTTCATTTTTACTCATTAAAAAATACAGCAAACTTAGAAGTGGGTAATTGCTGTGTGAATATGGCTATATCTGTCTTGATTTAAGATGTCTTTAAAGATATCACAAACAATCCATTTACATCAAAATAAAGAAACACTGGGATCCATCCAATTTATCTAATAATATGTTAATATTTAAACACTGGCAATATTTTGACCACCACTGTTGAGATCAGTTATACTGTTGAGATCAGTTACATAGACCACATAGCTTGATAGCTTTAGCAGCATAAATACTGGTGATTGATTGTTTTTCCTTTTTTATGTAATACATTAAATATATAAATGCATTTATCAATTTAAAAAAAAAATGGTTTTAGTAGTTTCAAATTATGTCCAAATAAATAGGTATAGTTATAGGATTGCAGTTTAATATTTTGCATCATCGCTTATCACTGCTGAGTACTGTACTGATAATTTGTACACCACAAGTCTGTTTGCTTTTAAGCCTCTTTTAATGCAATAAAGATGGGTGATGTTGTTCATCAAAAGGATGATTGCTGACAATTAAAATGCTAAATATAAGTTAATACCATACTCTACCTTGTGTCACTACATAAGCCACATATTGCTCTACTTTGCCAGAATAATTGCACAGTATTATCATGCATATGTAATTACAGTAGTGCTTCATGATTCATTAGCTTTTCTTCAACATAAAACCAAAGAACTGCCTACATTCAAGTGCTTTATTCAGGGTAATTTTTCAACATGAATGGCAAAGAGTTGTGTTACAAAAAAGCTTGTACTTTTCAAAAGGCCTCATCAAAACACACAATTATAGCCATAACATTTACCATTGCTTAACATGCAGCCACCTGAAATCCTCTGTCAGGCAGTAAAAATATAATTGGCAGTAAAGTAACTTTATTAATGGGCCGCATATGAAGTTAGAACCTCAGATATTAATTCACTAACTATTGGAGTTCTCTGTAACAGAACATAGCAATTATTATCTGAGATAATAAACTGTAATTCTGAAGCTAGAAGTAGAGGAAAGAAAAATATGTACATGTCTTTATAGTATGTAGGCCCTATTTAGCAAATATGTGTGCAGCCGCTTTCGCTAGGGCAAAAATGACAACTTTAGCGAACCGCCACGATAGCACACGAAAACATGATTTAGAAGTTGGGTCTCATGCATGGGCTAATGCATATCAAATAGCGAATCATGCGCCCAGTCAATAAAATCACAGTTGTAAATTTACAACCAATAAGGATTCAACATTTCCTGTGTGTCTGCGATAGCGAACGGAGGGCATTTTCAAATTCCAAAAAAAAGAAGAGCCAAAAAATTAAATATGTCCAGCAGCCAAATTGATGAGGATGACCAAGCCTCTCAAGCAAGGCTACGAATGTTTTTTTTTTAGCAGTGGAAAGTGAATACTTACAAAATAAAAAAAAGTAATTTATAAGGCTTTGTCTGACCTGCCTGGCACTTTCAGCATCTGCAACCTCCACCACTGGGGCTTCAAGTTCAGCATCTGCTTCCCTCAAACCCTGTACTCTTTCCTCTTTAAGTTCAACATCACATCCATTACGGAGAGATATGTTATGTAAAACACAACCAGCCAGGAGGACATTGCTAACCTTCTGAGGAGTGTACTGTAGTGTTCCCCCAGAGACATCCAAACATCAGAATCGCATTTTGAGGATTCCAAATATTAGCTCAATCACAGTACAAGCACATTTAAAGGTATGGTTATACCTCTGTTTGGCAGGGGTAATGGGGTTGAGTAGCAGTGTCAGTTGCCACCACTTCAGTGGATACCCGTTGTCCCCTATCAACCAGCATCTCAGACTGAGTCTTCCTGCTGAAACACAGCTTCCACCTGCAAATTAGCGAGGATAAACGAGTCATGAACGGAGCCAGGATAGTTTGCATACACATTTGCAAGGTAGTTGTTGGCATCACACAGTTCTTGCCCGTTGACAAAATAGGTTCCCTTATGATCTATGTAGAGGTGCCTATTCTGTGTTGGTGTGCATAGCTGCACGTGTGCAATCGATGGCTCCCAGGACACCAGGAAACCCATACCTCTCAAGAAAACCCTGCTTTGTATTTTGTTGCAGCTCGTGTGAGACAGGGAAATGGATTAATTCTCCTGCCCGCTTTACTAAAGCTGCAGATACACCTCACACTGCACATGATAAAGCCAACTGGCTTATGTCTGCAGTATACTGTAAAGCCATAAATATTTGCATGCCTTTCATTATGCGTTTTTCGTGAATGAAAAATAAATAAATAAAATAATAACATGTTTGGCACGAAATCTAATTCCACTAACAATACATACTTTATGTATTGCAACAGGTTACCAACATTTCTGGAGCAAAATAGGTTTTATGTGTGTGATTCGCAAATATTTATTGTTTACAGTAACCCACAGTATGTTGGAATGAGCCAGTGGCATAAAATGTTAGTGCAGCGGGTACTCTAAGTGCTACAGAGTGTAAACAGTGTGCTCTCCGCATGTCTCCTTCCAGGTCAGCCTGAAGCAGTTGGCAGATGCCAGTGATTGTCTGTCTGTTGGGGCAAAATTGCTGCATTTTGTGCCAGACAGGCTTAGAAAAGACAGATGGGGCTCCCGAGTGGCGCATCAAGTAAAGGCGCTCCGCGCAGAGTGCAGGATGTGTCCTATAGCCTGGAGATCGCAAGTTCGAATGTCACAGCCGACCGTGACCGTGAGTTCCTAGGGGGCGGTGAACAATTGGCTGAGCGCTGCCCGGGTAGGGAGGTCGGCAGGGGAATCCACGGCTCACCGCGCATCAGCGACCCCTGTGGCCGATAGGGCGCCTGTGGTTCTGCAGTGGAGCCGCCGGATCTATGTGTTGTCCTTCGGCACTATAGGTCTGGTGGCATCGCTGTGGATCTGCAGTGCGAAAAATGACGGCTTGGCAAGAGCACGTTTCAGAGGACGAGTGTTCCAGCCGCCGTTTCCCGAGTCGGCAGGGGGTTTGTGAGCGGTGAGCCGAGGATACAGATAATAATTGGGCATACTAAATTGGGGAGAAAACCAGGGTAAAAAATTGGCGATGACTAAATAAAAAAAAAAAGAAAAAATAAAGAAAAGACAGATGTCTGCCAACATAGAAATTCAGTGCGGACTCTATTGCTATTTTATTCTCTCTCTTTTCTTTACCTGCTACCCTGGTAGTTTCAGCGGTATTTATAGTCGACCATGTAATTTGTGCACAGTTTAGACCTGGTTTTTACGTCAACTGAAACGCAAATGCTAACACTGTTTTTGGTTTGCTAAATCGCTACATTTGTATGTAAATGAGATACTCCCCTAAAGTTCAGCCCATGTCCAGCGCTAACGCTGACTTGCCGGGTGGGCACTGAAACACGGTTGCTAAGTCACACATGTGGGCAAAGTCTGTTTGCCCACACGCGCGCCTGATTTCGGTGCGCTAACTGTCCGCAAAGGTGTTTTGAGATTACCTTAGGGGTTTGCGAACATTGCTAAATAGGGCCCTGTGTGTGTTACCGGCATTGATAAGACCAGAGAAATAGTGAAGACATTCAAATAAAACCTGTATGACCCTTAAACAACACAAACATGTAAGTATTACATTCAGGAGTGTATATCTACAATGACTTTATGTGGTCTTCTTATCAACTTCAAACATTGGTGGGATGTCGTTTGGTTGAGTGACCATTCGCACTGGCTATATCTTCTGCTTCCAAGGTCTTTTTTTTTGTACTGAACTCCACTTGGCCCTCCAGGTGGATAGAATCAACCCTCTGCTCGCATTTAAACACAGTTATGAAAGCATTTCTGTAGTTATTATTCATCCACCCATAAAGGAATGGGTTGGCAAAGGTAGAGCACATAGCTATTACATGAAATATGGTATACATTAATTTAAAATTTTTCATATCTAAGACATTGTTATCAATATCAATTCCTAGCTGAAAAGCATGAAATGGCAACCAGCTCACGGCAAACACTACCACAACGGTAACCAACATTTTTGTGGTTTTCCTTCTTCTGTGGTGTCGAACATTCCCTTCGCCTGGACTTACATGGTTCTTCAGTTTACTCCAGATTCGGATGTATGCAAAGGAAATGATTGACAGTGGCAACACATATTGCAGCAGCAGCATTGAGATACTGTATACAGTGCCATCTCGGTTGTTATCAGACCATTTCTCAGTACAAAACTGAATAGATTTATCAGGGGATATGTGGAATGTACCATACTCTCTAAAGATGGCCAGTGGGCTTGCTAGTACTGCACTGATCATCCATGTAATACCAATGACAATAAAGCAAGTCTCCTTGGACATCTTGGTCTCAAAGTGATAGACTATGCATCTATGTCTGTCTAGAGCAATGACAGTTAGGGTTACCGTGGATACGTGCACTGCTAAACCTTGAGCATATGGGACCATAAAGCACAACACTTGTCCAAATTTCCACTCGCCTACAAGGGTGTAGATCAATGTAAATGGCAGGCACAAAGTATTTACCAATAAATCTGCCACAGCAAGGTTTGCAATGAAAAAATTTGTAACAGTGCGCAGTGTTTTAAACTTAAATACAACATAGATGACCAAGGAGTTGCCAATAACCCCTAGAAGAATAATGGTACAGTAAGCTGCTATAAGTACGATTTGCACGCCAATCAGCTTTGTGCTGTCTTCCAGATCTGGTGGGAGGTGGTCAAAGGATGGAGTTGTAGAGTTTGTGCAGCATACAGGTATACTAGAGTCTATTAATGATCTATAGTCATCCTCCACTGTCAGGTTCACTTGCCTATCCAAGTCCATTGGTCCCATTTCCACTGTAGACATATTAAGACTCTGCAACCACACGGGGGTCCAGTAATTTTGTAGTATCTTCTATCAAAAATGACTGTGCAGTTTAATAAGCTGATGAAAAAGAACAGAATATGAAAGCTGTTTATTTGACAGTAGAAACAAACAAACAAATAAATAAATAAATGCATATATTCTCTGAAATAATGTGTTTATTTTATTCTTCACTATACAGTAAAGCTTAAATGTATGATATTTAAGGTAAGGGTTTTGTGGAGGTTTAGGGTTAGGTTTAAGTAAATGCAATATGAATGTAGTAAATTCATACCACAGAATCACATGTCATACCCCAATACACTGCATTCTTGCTAATCAGAACCAGTCTGCATTGGACCCTGCTCAGATCAGTGATCCTGGCAGTAATCTTTACCATATATTGTCTAGACATTGTTTTATGCTTTTGATGTTCTCAATTTATATTTAATCACATATCAGTAATAAGGCAAAACACACACACAACAGTTGTACAGTAAATATCTCCTAACTGTAATATGGTCCTATGGTATAATACTTGCTTATATTACTTGTAAACTAAGCGGTCCTGCACTGCACGTGCAGCCCACTTTGAGCTGTGTGAAAATGCTATTTTTCTACAGCTGGTTTTAGCATACACCATGATTATCTGGTTCAAATTTTAGCTCAGTTCAGACCACTGCAGGTTCAAATTAGCTAGTCTACTTTTGTGTAATATTATCTTTCTACAGTTGTAAACCTCTCAACAAACACACTTTAAAGGTGATGTACCTAATGCTCTTGCCTTAAAATAAAACAGAAAAAAAGAAAACTAACACTGCTGGGATTAAACAAAATAAAAACATTAATCTCCCAACTGAATCTTTGTGAGACTTTTTATTGGTTTACATTGCTTATTAAATTGTTTTTTATGGGAATTTCAGTTATATGCGGTATATAAATTAGCCTTTTTTTTCTTTCATTCATATTTAAAAAAGAAAAAGGTAACCCCTTGAGATGTATCATTTAATTGTCAAAGTTTTTGTAGTGTACTGCCCTGTTCCTCTCTTCTTTTGTTTTTGGTCATTTTCTTGAATGTAAATTTAGAGATTAAAGTTCAGGATAAAATCCGACAGAAACACAGATGGAAATACAATAATAATAATAAAAAAAAATAGAAGTGTTAATGTATACACACACACACATACACACTGACAGTTCCTTGTTGAGGTGACTTTTTATAATTACTCTGCATACTTACTTAACTAGGAATATAGTACTTACCTCTATTTAGAGTGAAACTCGTTCATGCATTTCCGCGTTGTTTGTTTTCTGTTTGTATTCCAGCAGTTGTTAGTTTTATTTTTGGACAACAGTTTGCATTTTATGAAATGTCTTTAATGTCAGATGAGATTGAAACAAGTTGCAGTATTTAGTAGATTATACGTTTTAATGTGTCTTCTGTCAGTGTATTTTGAAGTATTGCAGTAGTAAATTGCTAGATTTATATGCGGCACTATAAACGATACTTTTCCACATTATAGGGATTTTAGCTGAAATGGTGCACATCAATCCCAGAAAAAAAGGTATTCTTTGTCTGCTCTATTACTGAAAAAAAATGAATGAAATACAGCAGTTCAAAATGTAACAGGTGCAATGTTTGAGAAAACATAGCGAAAGCATTATTAGGTATTTACAGAAAAGCGCATTGAAAGTGTGCAGTCCATTGTGATTTTCGATTAAGCACACATGACTTCCGAGGTTTAAATTGCCAAGGACTCCTCTGTGCGTAGTATAAAGATTTTTTTTTTCTTTTAGTTTTTCTTGCTGAAAGTCAAAGCACATCAATCGCTTTCCAAAATGCACCACAAATTACGAGTCAGAATGTATTGTATATCTGCACCAACACCCCGATTCGCTTCAAATCTAACTTGCGTCCAGAGTCATTTCAAGCAATTGCTGCTTCTTTACAGTTGCTGCACTCGCTGTCTCTCTTCATACACTGAAGGAAACTGGCGAACTTGCATTTTTTATAGACCTGATGCGGATCTCATGACATCCCACCCAATTTCTTTCACCTCAGAAGTAGGGGTCGTCTTTAAATTCATACTGGGGCAGCAGTGTGGAGTAGTGGTTAGGGCACTGGACTCTTGACCAGAGGGTTGTGGGTTCAATCCCCAGTGGGGGACACTGCTGTTGTACCCTTGAGCAAGGTACTTTACCTAGATTGCTCCAGTAAAAACCCAACTGTATAAATGGGCAATTGTATGTAAAAATAATGTGATAACTGTATAATGTGATATCTTGTAACAATTGTAAGTCGCCCTGGATAAGGGCGTCTGCTAAGAAATAAATAATAATAATAATAATAATAATACTGAACTTGAATACTTATATTAAACAAAGATCTTACATTATTGAGAATGACAGGCATTATACATTCTACATTGTTGGTGGGCAGATGTAAATTGCCCTAAGACTACTAGCACAATTAATTCTACTATTACTAATAATACTTCTTTATTATTATTATTATTATTATTATTATTATTATTATTATTATTATTATTATTATTATTATTAACAATAATAATAATAATACGAATACTACTACTACTACTACAACTAATAATAATAGTAATAATAATAATACTAATAATAATAATAATAATAATAATAATAATAATAATAATAATAATTATTATTATTATTATTATTATTATTATTAGTATTATTATTATTATTTTTTGCAGACACCCTTATCCGGGGCGACTTACAATTGTTGCAAGATATCACATTATTTTTACATACAATTACCCATTTATGCAGTTGGGTTTTTACTGGAGCAATCTAGGTAAAGTACCTTGCTCAAAAGTACAGCAGCAGTGTCTCCCACCTGGGATTGAAACCACGACCCTCCGGTCAAGAGTCCAGAGCCCTAACCACTACTCCACACTGCTGCCCTATTATTACAATAATGTACATCCAACTGTACATAATAAGGCTGTAATTCATCAAGGGTTTCAGGTGACATAAATCACTAGATAGTTATCTGGAACGACTTACCAATGTCACTATAAACCACAGATAGAATTACAGCCTTACAGTGGCTCTCAAAAGTATTCACCCACCTTGGACTTTTCCACATTTTATTGTGTTACAACATTGAATCAAAATGGATTTAATTAGGAGTTTTTGCCACTGATCAACACAAAAAAGTCCATAATGTCAAAATGAAAAATAAAATCTACAAATTGTTCTAAATTAATTACAAATACAAAACAGAAAATAATTGATTGCATAAGTATTCACCACCTTGAGTCAATATTTGGTAGAGGCACCTTTGGCAGCAATTACAGCCATGAGTCTATTTGGATAAGTCTCTACCAGCTTTGCACATCTGGACACTGCAATTTTTGCCCATTATTCTTTGCAAAATTGCTCAAGCTCCGTCAAGTTGGGTGGGGACCTTTGGTGAACAGCAATTTTCAACTCTTTCCACATATTCTCAATTGGATTGAGGTCTGGGCTTTGACTGGGCCACTCCAGGACATTGACCTTTTTGTTTTTAAGCCACTCCAGTGTGGCTTTGGCTGTATGTTTGGGGTCATTGTCCTGCTGGAAGATGAATCTTCTCCCAAGTCCCAGGTCTCTTGCAGACTTCAGCAGGTTTTTCTCCAGGATTTATCTGTACTTTGCTGCCTCCATTTTGCCCTCTATCTTCACGAGCTTTCCAGGCCCTGACGCAGAGAAGCATCCCCATAGCATAATGCTGCCATCACCATGCTTCACGGTAGGGATGGTGTTCTCAGGATGATGTGCGGTGTTAGGCTTGCGCCAAACATAGCGCTTAGCGTTGAGGCCAAAAAGCTCTATTTTGGTCTCATCAGACCATAGAATCTTCTTTTCTGTTTTATATTTGTAATTAATTTAAAACAATTTGTAGATTTTATTTTTCTCTTTGACATTATAGACTTTTTTGTGCTGATCAGTGGCAAAAACTCCTAATTAAATCCATTTTGATTCCATGTTATAACACAATAAAATGTGGAAAAGTCCAAGGGGGGTGAATACTTTTGAGAGCCACTGTAAGGCTGTAATTCTATCTGTGGTTTATGGTGACATTGATAAGTAGGTAACAAATTAATGCAATTACCCGCAACATGCGATTTCCAACTCCGTCACCAGTTTTCTGATACAAAGCCCATCGCTTCAATGTTACAATGTACTTGTTTATCGGTTACAACCCGCAGTTTTATTTATTTATTTACTTTTCTCGCATGCCAAATCAATAAGCGCTTCCTCCAATTTCACATGACGAGAATTCAGCAAAAACAAAGTGAACAAGACAAAATACGATAATGTAAAAATTAATCATTAAACAGTTTTATATACTATGATGCATTTTTTTTTAAATCTGTGATCTTTAGTTGCTTTTGTGCATTTTTCATTTGCAAGTGAACTGTAATATTAGGGACTTATCGAGCACTATGTTCTGCAATTTTGAATACTGACTTTGGATACTGTTTTAATTCTGGAAACTGATGTTGATGTTTTTTTTAATCTTTTGCTAAATTGCATTGCCTTTTACGTTTTTCGCAGTTCTGTGCATGGGTAACATTTTGATTTCATTTTGCTGTTGGGTCGTTAATGGAGAATTTTACATACTGCTACAATAGGTACATAAAAGCATGTACTGTATTACAGTCCACGTGTTGTTTCTTGGTAGGTGATATTTTTAGAATCATATCATTCTGAATTAAAATACTTCTTCTGTTGAAAATATAGTACTATACCAACAAAACCAACTACAGTACATCTAAATGGAAGCCTACTTATTTTAAAACACAGTCCTTTTATCTATGTATTTTTGACATTGTATTTTTGTGTTCCCTGAAAAAACAGACAAGGGTTGGAACGGGACAAAATGAAATAATCAGATATGTGTCACACTCGTTTAATTGTCACTGACGTCAAAATGACGTCGGGTATGTGAGTGCTGACTGTATATTATTTGTTACAATACATGGTGACATAACAGACTAGAAGTGTTTACTTTTAACAACTGAAGAAGTGTTGAGAAAAACATTGGAAAACAGAATGCAGAAAAACTGTAAAACAAGTTATTTGTTTTAACAATTCATTTTAAACTTTAGTTTTTTAAATTATTTTATTAACATTGTTTTGGCAGGGAAGGTGCTGGAAAACTATATGTATTATTACTAAGAGTAGGAGTAGAACATGTGGTTGGCTTTTTTGGAAGGAAGAGTTGGATAATCTTATTTGTTGGATAATCTTTCAAAGGACCATATGGACAGCTGGAAATACAAAATCAAAATGCATGGCTGAAATCGTGGTGCACACAAGAAGGCTTCATCTTTCTTGAACATTGGATCACATTCTACAACAAGTAATATCTATATAGGCGGGAGGGCTGCACTTAAACAAAAAGGGAACCAATCTACTCAAAGGATCCTTGAGGAGGTTCAGAAGCATTTAAACTAGAAAGGAAGGGGGGAGAAAACAAAAAAAAACAGAAGGGAGACCACATCAAAACAAAGGCAACAACTCAGGTAAGACAACTATTAAATATATTTATCTTAATGCTAGAAGTCTCAGAAACAAAATGTTAGAACTTGAAGCTACTGCACTAACAAGTAACTACAATGTGATAGGTGTTACAGAAACGTGGTTGTCTGAGAATGATGGAGACGAATATAATATTAGTGGGTACACACTGTATAGGAAAGACAGGCAGGACAGAAGAGGCGGAGGGGTAGCACTATACATAAGAAATAGTCTTGAAGCCCAGGTGTTAAATCTGGACAAAGAAAACAACACCGAATCAATATGGGTCAGAATAATGGACAAAAATTCAAAGGGCATAATAATAGGAGCATGCAATTACATTAGAAATGTGTGTAGAAAAGGAGAAGCCATACTAATGGGGGATTTCAACTTCCCCTGTATAAAATGGGAAAACCCGATGGGGGGCACGACGGACGAAATTGAAATGGTGGAAATGACAAATGACTGCTTTCTAACGCAATTTGTCAAGGCACCGACTAAAGGGGAGGCATGCCTTGACTTAGTCTTTTCAAATAATGAAGACAGAATAACTAAAACAGAGGTCAGAAAGCCATTGGCAAACTCAGACCACAACATGGTCTTATTTGAAATATTTTTTAAAACCCCAAAAGTAATGACTAAAGCTAAGGTTTACAATTTTAGAAAAGCAAACTACGAAGGTATGAAACAGAGACTAATAGAAGTAGATTCGAGTAAAATAGAGAAAACATCCACAGAAAAAGGATGGCTGTTTTTTTAAAAATGTAGTACTAGAGGCGTAAAACAATTACATCGGAAAGGTAGACAAATCTAAATAAGACAAAATGGCCAAAATGGTTTAATAGATCAATTAAAAAAAACATTCAGTGAAAAAAGGCACTTTACAGAGCGTTTAAAAGGGACCAAAGAAAAAGTACACCGAAAGAGTATGTGGAACTGTAAACGCGAATTAAAAAGGAAGTTAGAAAGGCCAAGAGAGAGATAGAAATTAACATTGCTAAGGGGGTAAAACCAATTCCAAAATGTTTTTCCAATATTATAACAGCAAGAGAACATTCAAAGAGGCGGTTATATGTCTAAGAGACACAAATGGCAAAATCATAGACGAAGAAAAAAAAATAGCAAATATATTAAATGATTACTTTTCACAGGTTTTTACAAAGGAGGACATGGACAACATGCCCCACATGTCGACCTGTTCATATCCAGTTTTAAATAACTTTAGCATAAAGTGGAAAATTACCTATGGTATAAATATCCTGGGAGTCAGCATGGTTTTAGGAAAGGGAGATCGTGTCTAACTAACCTGCTTGATTTTTTTGAGGATGCAACATCGACAATGGATAATTGCAAAGCATACAACATGGTTTATTTAGATTTCCAGAAAGCTTTTGACAAAGTCCCACATAAAAGATTAATTCTCAAACTGAACGTAGTAGGGATTCAAGGAAATGCATGCACATGGATTAGGGAGTGGTTAACATGTAGAAAACAGAAAGTACTGATTAGAGGAGAAACCTCAAAATGGAGCAAGGTAACCAGTGGAGTACCACAGGGATCAGTATTAGGTCCTCTTCTATTCCTAATCTACATTAATGATTTAGATTCTGGTATAGTAAGCAAACTTGCAGATGACACAAAAATAGGAGGAGTGGCAAACACTGTTGCAGCAGCAAAGGTCATTCAAAATGATCTTGACAGCATTCAGAACTGGGCAGACACATGGCAAATGATATTTAATAGAGAAAAGTGTAAAGTACTGCACGCAGGCAATGAAAATGTGCATTATAAATATCATATGGGAGATACTGAAATTGAAGAAGGAATCTATGAAAAAGACCTAGGAGTTTATGTTGACTCAGAAATGTCTTCATCTAGACAATGTGGGGAAGCTATAAAAAAGGCCAACAAGATGCTCAGATATATTGTGAAAAGTGTTGAATTTAAATCAAGGGAAGTAATGTTAAAACTTTACAATGTATTAGTAAGACCTCACCTAGAATATTGTGTTCAATTCTGGTCTCCTCGTTACAAAAAGGATATTGCTGCTCTAGAGTGCAAAGAAGAGCAACCAGAATTATCCCAGGTTTAAAAGGCATGTCATATGCAGACAGGCTAAAAGAATTGAATCTATTCAGTCTTGAACAAAGAAGACTACGCGGTGATCTGATTCAAGCATTCAAAATCCTAAAAGGTATAGACAATGTCAACCCAGGGGACTTCTTTGACCTGAAAAAAGAAACAAGGACCAGGGGTCACAAATGGAGATTAGATAAAGAGGCATTCAGAACAGAAAATAGAAGGCACTTTTTTACACAGAGAATTATGATGGTCTGGAACCAACTCCCCAGTAATGTTGTTGAAGCTGACACCCTGGGATCCTTCAAGAAGCTGTTTGATGAGATTCTTGGATCAATAAGCTACTAACAACCAAACGAGCAAGATGGGCTGAATGGCCTCCTCTCGTTTCTAAACTTTCTTATGTTCTTATGTTCTTATTTTCCAAGGGTGTTGCGCCACTACTGTGTATAATAACACTGTAAAACACAGTTTGTAGGAAACTTATCCTTCACCATATATTTTAATAGAATTAATAATCACTGGGATTTCACCGATACTGCAGAGGTCTATTTTAATGATCTAAACAGTAGCTGATCTTAATGCTGCTGGTCTAAAATGTATAAGCCATGTATATAAAAAACATTTATGTTTTATTGAGTTAACTGCCTCTGTTAAAACCTCCCCTGAGAAATGCTAATGCTTTTGATTCCCATACTTACTGTATGTGTGGTACAAGATGAATTAACTAGTATTATTTTCTATGAACATAGGAGTTTATCAATGAACCCTAGATAAATGCTTTTGGAACATGTGTATTGTTGTAGTATCCCTTGATTAATGTTGCAAAGTGTGCATGGGCAATAACTAAACAGAGCCAAGGGGTGGGCTGGTCACATTAGACTTGTTATTGGCCGACAGAAATTGACGGCCACTAGCATATTGTGGTACCAGATAGTGATGCCTGAAGGCTACAGAAATCATCCACTAAATGATTAAACCATGTTTGCTGCAGGGTCTGAACCATATGGTTGTTCTTTCATTTGTTCGTACTTTGTGCAGTAGTTCATGTGCATCAAACAGTTGAAAGCTTACGTCTGCTAACTTTTTGCATGCCAAACAAATCTCTAGTGCAAATCTCTACACATTATTTTATGTCTGAGCTATTTGTTTCCATCCAGCTTTTACTGCATCCTAGGTATCAATGCATAGAAAATACAAATTCCACAACACAGAATGTATGTATCTATGTATGTATATGTTAATATGTGTGTGTGTGTCTCAGTTCATAATCATTCGATCTAAAAAGCAGCCTATTCAAAACAGCCATCATTTAAAACATTAAACATGTTTGGTTTTTTTTTGTTTTTACATTAAAAATCTACTAACATGCACTATTGGGTGTTTGATTTTCATAACCGTGGTCCATTTATCTATACAGTGGTGGTATTTAGATTAAATGGAATATACAGTGCCTTGCGAAAGTATTCGGCCCCCTTGAACTTTGCGACCTTTTGCCACATTTCAGGCTTCAAACATAAAGATATGAAACTGTAATTTTTTGTGAAGAATCAACAACAAGTGAGACACAATCATGAAGTGGAACGAAATTTATTGGATATTTCAAACTTTTTTAACAAATAAAAAACTGAAAAATTGGGCGTGCAAAATTATTCAGCCCCTTTACTTTCAGTGCAGCAAACTCTCTCCAGAAGTTCAGTGAGGATCTCTGAATGATCCAATGTTGACCTAAATGACTAATGATGATAAATAGAATCCACCTGTGTGTAATCAAGTCTCCGTATAAATGCACCTGCACTGTGATAGTCTCAGAGGTCCGTTTAAAGCGCAGAGAGCATCATGAAGAACAAGGAACACACCAGGCAGGTCCGTGATACTGTTGTGGAGAAGTTTAAAGCCGGATTTGGATACAAAAAGATTTCCCAAGCTTTAAACATCCCAAGGAGCACTGTGCAAGCGATAATATTGAAATGGAAGGAGTACCAGACCACTGCAAATCTACCAAGACCTGGCCGTCCCTCTAAACTTTCAGCTCATACAAGGAGAAGACTGATCAGAGATGCAGCCAAGGGGCCCATGATCACTCTGGATGAACTGCAGAGATCTACAGCTGAGGTGGGAGACTCTGTCCATAGGACAACAATCAGTCGTATACTGCACAAATCTGGCCTTTATGGAAGAGTGGCAAGAAGAAAGCCATTTCTTAAAGATATCCATAAAAAGTGTCGTTTACAGTTTGCCACAAGCCACCTGGGAGACACACCAAACATGTGGAAGAAGGTGCTCTGGTCAGATGAAACCAAAATCGAACTTTTTGGCAACAATGCAAAACGTTATGTTTGGCGTAAAAGCAACACAGCTCATCACCCTGAACACACCATCCCCACTGTCAAACATGGTGGTGGCAGCATCATGGTTTGGGCCTGCTTTCCTTCAGCAGGGACAGAGAAGATGGTTAAAATTGATGGGAAGATGGATGGAGCCAAATACAGGACCATTCTGGAAGAAAACCTGATGGAGTCTGCAAAAGACCTGAGACTGGGACGGAGATTTGTCTTCCAACAAGACAATGATCCAAAACATAAAGCAAAATCTACAATGGAATGGTTCACAAATAAACATATCCAGGTGTTAGAATGGCCAAGTCAAAGTCCAGACCTGAATCCAATCGAGAATCTGTGGAAAGAACTGAAAACTGCTGTTCACAAATGCTCTCCATCCAACCTCACTGAGCTTGAGCTGTTTTGCAAGGAGGAATGGGCAAAAATTTCAGTCTCTCGATGTGCAAAACTGATAGAGACATACCCCAAGCGACTTACAGCTGTAATCGCAGCAAAAGGTGGCGCTACAAAGTATTAACTTAAGGGGGCTGAATAATTTTGCACGCCCAATTTTTCAGTTTTTTATTTGTTAAAAAAGTTTGAAATATCCAGTAAATTTCGTTCCACTTCATGATTGTGTCCCACTTGTTGTTGATTCTTCACAAAAAATTACAGTTTCATATCTTTATGTTTGAAGCCTGAAATGTGGCAAAAGGTCGCAAAGTTCAAGGGGGCCGAATACTTTCGCAAGGCACTGTACCTCAATCTTTCATATCTAATTAAAATATCCTTGAAACATCTATGACTCATCCAGTGTTATATAATTGAATAAATATAAATTACCTGACAAGATTAGATGAGGATTTACCGACTTCCAGTTGTCTTATTGTCCTTTATTAACTAATATGTAGATTTCCTCAGCTTGTCATGTTTTCTCTACAGTATCACTACAGACTCCAAAAATCAATTCCATGGTACTTTTGCAGTTTATTGTTTATTTATTTATTTATTTATTTGTATTCTTCACAATATGAATGTTTTGGACCCTGCTCAAAAGCTCATCTTATCCCTTTTTTAAATGTGAACTACTATGTCCCATTAAGGTTCAGACTGAAAATAATCAACTTATTTGTCTCTAGCCTTGGTAGGCACGCTTTAGTCACTACAGAAAAAGCATTGCTTGTCTAAAATGACCTCATACATTCTAGATGTGGAGACTGCTTCTAGATGGACAGTGGTGTTTATGCTGTGTCTTCACTGATAGACTAATGTCTTGGGAATTGCACATATTATTATAATTGAGTTGTTTTAAATGGAATGACCTTAGAAATATGTCCTACGAGGGTGTCAACAAACTCTGGTATATTTTACGTGTAATGTAAAAAGTGAAGTAAAGGATGATGTTTATATAATGTGAAAAAGACCAAAAAATGCATATAAATCATGGATGGAATATATTTCAGTAAATCTATTGATATAACAGTAATCTTTAACAGTGTGTTAAATACAACAAATAAATCCTGAATATTTTAAATAATTCAAAGTATATATAAGGATGTATTTAAAAGTATTGCCATCACTAATGATAATATATTCAGTCTCTAACACACTGCACACCTGGAGCAGCTCTTTAGTTCCAATTGCCTGCTATAGACATGTGTAATGTAGGTTAGATTAGCCAAATAGTTTTTAAGCGCCAGCACCATCTAATGCAACAGTAATCCAAAGTGGCAGATCACTAGATGCTGCTGGCTCTTACTTCTATAAATCTAGTCTATTGTACATACAAACGTGCTCAAATTTGTTGGTACCCCTCCACAAAAAACGAAGAATGCACAATTTTCTCTGAAATAACTTGAAACTGACAAAGTAATTGGCATCCACCATATTTAATAGAAATCAGACTTTGCTTTTGATTTTTTATTCAACATAATATTGTAAATAATAAAACAAATGAAAATGGCATGGACAAAAATGGTGGGACCCCTAACCTAATATTTTGTTGCACAACCTTTAGAGGCAATCACTGCAATCAAACGTTTTCTGTAGCTCTCAATGAGACTTCTGCACCTGTTAACAGGTAGTTTGGGCCAGTCTTCCTGAGCAAACTGCTCCAGCTGTCTCAGGTTTGATGGGTGCCTTCTCCAGACTGCAAGTTTCAGCTCTTTCCATAGATGTTCGATAGGATTCAGATCAGGACTCATAGAAGGCCACTTCAGAATAATCCAATGTTTTGTTCTTATCCATTCTTGGGTAGCTGTGTGTTTTGGGTCATTATCCTGTTGGAGGACCCATGACCTGAGACTGAGACAGAGCTTTCTGACACTGGGCAGTACGTTTCGCTCCAGAATGCCTTGATAGTCTTGAGATTTCATTGTGCCCTGCACAGATTCAAGGCACCCTGTGCCAGGCGCAGCAAAGCAGCCCCAAAACATAACCGAGCCTCCTCCATGTTTCACTGTAGGTATAGTGTTCTTTTCTTTGAAAGCTTCATTTTTTCGTCTGTGAACATAGAGCTGATGTGACTTGCCAAAAAGCTCTAGTTTTGACTCATGTGTCCAAAGGACATTCTCCCAGAAGGATTGTGGCTTGTCAATATGCATTTTAGCAAATTCCAGTCTGGCTTTTTTGTGTTTTTCTGTCAAAAGTGGAGGTCCTCCTGGGTCTTCTTCCATGGACCCCACTTTCGCTCAAAAAGCGACGGATGGTGCGATCAGAAACTGACGTACTTTCACCTTGGAGTTCAGCTTGTATCTCTTTGGCAGTTATCCTTGGTTCTTTCTCTACCATTCGCACTATCCTTCTGTTCAATCTGGGGTCGATTTTCCTCTTGCGGCCGCGCCCAGGGAAGTTGGCTACAGTTCCATGGACCTTAAACTTCTTAATAATATTTGCAACTGTTGTCACAGGAACATTAAGCTGCTTGGAGATGGTCTTGTAGCCTTTACCTTTACCATGTTTGTCTATTATTTTCTTTCTGATCTCCTCAGACAACTCTCTCCTTTGCTTTCTCTGGTCCATGTTCAGTGTGGTGCACACAATGATACCATACAGCACAGTGACTACTTTTCTCCATTTAAATAGGCTGAATGACTGATTACAAGATTGGAGACATGTGTGATACTAATTAAAGAAACTAATTAGTTTGAAATATCACTATAATCCAATTATTTATTATCTTTTCTAAGGGGTACCAACAAATGTGTCCAGGCCATTTTAGAATATCTTTGTAGAATAAGCAATAATTCATCTCTTTTCACAGCTTCTTTGCTTTATTCTATGACATACCAAAGGCATGCAAGTATACATGATAAAATAGCTTTTAATTTCATCACTTTTCAGGAGGAATGAAGCATTATTTCAATGAGCTGTAAGGGTACCAACAAATTTGAGCACGTCTGTAATAGATTTGTAATATTAGAAACATTTGCAGAAGTGATTCAAAATCTACATAACAAAAGAAGGAAAAAGAAAACAGGTTAGTCAATTTAAGTGTTTTATTTTTTCTCTAATTTGTTTGTTTCCTTATTTAGAAACTTTTACTGAATACATTTGGTCTGCATTTAGTTTCAGAATCACTGTCTTGTTATTGTTTTGTCACATTTTTAATATAGCGTTATTGTTTATAAGCTCCATTCCTGTGCTGAACTGAAACAGGCAGAACAACAAAATGGTTGTATATTACCAGAATATATTTATTTGTTGCACATGTACATGTTGCAAAGGTATATATTTTTCTATGCAACATTCTATTTCCATGGTTATATATAAGAATATAAGAAAACAATAAAAAGCAAGGGGTATCAAATATTTTATATACCACAAGCCTGAAGGTTACAAACTGTTTTTATTAATCACTTCATATCAGATAAAGTGCACTACTTATTAACTATGTACTGTGATGACGTGAAATCTTCATCGAGTACTGATACTGAACAATAATAAGACTGTTAACTCTGTTGTTTATATGGAAAATCACTGTGTATTTCGATATAATATAGATTGGTCATGTAATAAAAGCCGTTGGACAATACACGCTGATTGGACAGGCTTACCTCTTAGGCATTTTGTTAAGTCGGAGTGGGGAAAGGTCATTCTAAACCAAGTGTCACTCTGCCAAGAAGAACACTCTGCTAGAGCGGCAACTCAGGAATATTTGTGACATTCCCTGTTACCCAAAAGACAGGCGATTTGAGAATCAATTACAGACAATTAAATTGCTATTTATTTGTGTGTATATGGTGAACATAGACAGGATAAAAACTACGCAAACAGTTCTTACCTAAATTAACATAACTAACATAAATATAGTTACAAAATACAGTATAGGACTAGGGCAGGGCAGTAAAGGCTCATGTTTTGATACTGTATTTGGATACATGTTTGCTGCATATAAATTCACTTGCCAGTTTGACTTTTTGTGATCTATCTTATAGCTGCTTTAACTATAAAGTGCTGGAATCTTATTTAGCTAAATATTGTATAGCTGTATTTTGTTCTCTGTTTAAATGTTATCAATATAGGAATGCACATACACACATAGAGTACCCTTGGCAATTTTGAGGTGACATCTTAGATTAGCTTTTATAAAAAATGTGTCTGTGCAGTATATAATAAGAACCACACATACATATTATTCTTTTATTATTATTTATTTCTTAGCAGACACCGTTATCCAGGGCGACTTACAATTGTTACAAGATATCACATTCTACATTATTTCACATTATACAGATATCACATTATTTTACATACAATTACCCATTTATACAGTTGGGTTTTTACTGGAGCAATCTAGGTAAAGTACCTTGCTCAAGGGTACAACAGCAGTGTCCCCCACTGGGGATTGAACCCACAACCCTCCGGTCAAGAGTCCAGAGCCCTAACCACTACTCCACACTGCTGCCCACATATTTTAGCCCTATTCTGTAGATTATTGTTTAAGGCAAATTGGGAGCATTTTGGTGTACATTTTATGTTAACTTACATCTAATTTCAAACATAAAAGGACTATACGAATATACGATTTTTTACACATTACAAAACATACATTTTTAGGACGCCACTCATTGAAACAGTGGTCTATCTGGAACCAACTGCTGGATGGTTAGACAGGTAAAGGACATGTCCTCGTTCCTAGGTCACTTGGGCTACCTGCACCAACCCAGTCAATTGGCGAGACTGGAAATTTAGATGCACGCTAGGTTACCTAGGTTACCTGCAATCAGCCTGATGGATGATGAAGGTATACTGAGCAGGTTGTGTCACAGAGAGAGTCTGAAGGTGATGCAATTTTAACAGTGCGGAGGCCCGGCAACTCAGCACACCACAAGCGAGCGTCTAAACCACAGTGCAAAAGAGCCGGGCTTGTTTGCATCTGTGGTTTTTCTTTTAACCTCATCTCATCTCACCGACAGGAGACAGAACAGAATCCTTTCACAACAGTGTATCACACAACACTGCCTGTTACACAGTAGAGAAACAATATTAAATCGTCCAGATGCCTCACCAGAACGTAATTCAGGGGAAAAATGGGATACAGCTTTAACGAGGGGTTCTAATCAGAATGTACTTATATTTATCAAATTAGCAGAAATACATACATTCAAAACATTCATTAGGTAAAAAGAACAACATTTTGTTTAAACTGCTTTTTGGAGAACCATAAAAGGTAAATTCAAGGATAATATAGTTAATGGGGTCCAATTTAATAATGTAAACAGTGGTGTTCTTTATACTGTCCCCCTAAAAATTATAAACCTCATTTCACTGTATTTATTATTGTATGAAGTAATGTTAAGTGGGTCTATAAATCACCACAATCTGGATTAATTAGTAGTTGAAGAGTAATGGTATTTAGAACCATTAAAAAACAGGCCAATGTGTATAGATGTACTGGTTACACGAGTAGCAGAAATGTGCCAGTTGAGAACATTAAGAATAATGGATTGACACCAAATCCAGAGATACATGCAGGGGATAATTAAGACTGTCACCAGATATAAAGGCTGCTAGCAGACATGTCTCTTTTCTGAGCTATGCAAAGCGTGTAGGTTGAAGGAACTAATGTAAATGTAATGGAAATCATTAGGCATTTCCCCCTCCAGTGCTCTTTCTTGAATGTCATTATATCTTAACCTTTAGCCAATAACTGCAATTAACAAAGTGTACATCTTTTTTTTTTTTAATTACTGCTTAGAATAATATTGAACACAATAGGATGAGGTATTCTGAATATATACAGTATATATATATATATATATATATATATATATATATATATATATATATATATATATATATATATATATATCCAAGTCACATCATGTCTCTATTCATCTCTATTTGTGAAGAAAGGAGTATAATTTAAACTTTCTTACAGAAATAGTTACAGTATAGCAATCTAATTTACTGTATATTGTTTACAGTGATTTAAATTAAAGATGGCTAATGTGATCGAGGCAGCTTTTGTTATAATATCGGAGAAATACAAAAATGTAATATTTTAAGCCTCTTTTGAAGGTTGCGTAACAGGGGCTGTTGTGAGATGTACCGCCATTACTGATTATGTTTGTCAGATAGGAGGAGGCTAAAAGCTCTATAACCATGTATACCCTTTCTGCAAATATACACTACTAAATTATATATATATATATATATATATATATATATATATATATATATATATATAAATAGTGGAGCAAATATGGCAAAAAAATTGCACTGAGGAATTGCCAGTCCATTGCGCATGAACTCAATATCCACTTCAGGACTGGAGCCACCATAAGTGACCAAACTGTGACAAACAGATTGCATGAGTCTAGACTGAAGGCCAGCTACAGCTACACAACACTGAAGAGACCACTGATTACACCCTTAATCACCAAAACTGTCAACTCCATAATTGGGCATGTGTTTTGTTCACTGATGACTCCACATTTCATCTGTACACTAATGATCGATGTGTTTCAGTACAGGGAGCCCGTTGTCATACTGCTAAGATTGTCATGGATAATCTTGGGCAGGATATTATAAAGGTTATGGACAGGCCAGACGTTGATCCCATAGAACACCTTTGGGACCATCTAGGACATTGTGTTCGTCAGTGTTGTAACCCTGCATGTGACACCAGAGAGTTTGGTGTTGCACTGACTGAAGAATGAGACAGATTCACGCAAGAAGTCATCTACTGTCTGATTAGAAGAATGCCCTGTCGATGTAGAGATTGCATTCAATACATTCACATGGATCATTTTTAAACTGTCTGAAAAATGTGTCTCCAGAGACAAAGCCTTTAGGCATTTTGATTTACACAGGTTCATTCTTGTTGTCAACTGTGTTTGAAATGATGCCCCTTTAATTTTTTTTTTAGTTGTGTATTATGCATGTTCATTTGATCAATATATATATATATATATATATATATATATATATATATATATATATACATATAATGTGATTAATCAAAAAGTTGAAAATTAGGGAATAAATGGGCAGAATTATTAATCTGGCATGGGACAATAAAAGGAGGAGCTCATGGATTCCTGCCTAGCCAATCCCCGCAAAAAAGACATGAGACCAGTGCGAACAAGGAGGTTATCACAACCTACACGATATGATTGTACGTAAGTACAACGTAAGTACTGTACTAAAAAATAGAGCTTTAAGATTTGTAACAAATTCAGGTAACTGATATTCTACTCATTGTGCTGCTATGAATCTGGGAGATGCACCTCTTTATCTTTGCTTGGAAGGAACTATTCAGGCTAAATTATCACGCTAATGGCTTTCTAAAAATTCCCAGTTTATTTAGGTCTCAAGATTGGGATGAAAGCATACTTTGCTCCTTATGGACAATGTTTTAAAAGATTAAAACACTGACAGATTTTGAACTATAAACATACAGTACTATTTTACTTTGCTGATGTGTCATCTGTTTGATGATAATATTCTGTGATGGCTGTATTTCATGAACGTATCCCGAACTGCTCTCTCTTGATCATGTCTTTCTGGATGAATAAACCTTTAAACAAAAATGTTTTGCAGAAAACTATTATTATTATTATTATTATTATTATTATTATTATTATTATTATTATTATTATTATTATTTTATTATTATTATTATTATTATTATTATTATTATTATTAGGCACTGGAAAACACTTCTGAAATTATCTAGTTCCAGTAAAAGATGTAGAGGGTGGGCCAGGGAAATATTTGCAGCATATTAGGGTTAGATGTTGAGAGTAAAGTTTTTTATATTTCTATTTTAGCATTAATTTAGGTACTAATATGGTTTAAACAGCAACATTTTTATGTAGCTAGTTCTAAAACCAATTATGTTTGGACTCATTGGTGTGGAAGCTTAGAGATCAAACTTACTGAATCATTGGCTCTTAACTCACCTCCAGTGGATTTCCCAGTTAACTATTTGACCCAGTCTCAAGAGAATTTGAACTGATAGAACCAGTGTTAAAAAACTTGATAGTTCCATCTTGATGCACTAGATGTCTGCACTCATGACAATACATATCTGCAGTCACTACTGTGTCACAAACTCAAAAAATGAAATGAGCAAATGGGATTTCAGATGATCTGCTTTGAATTCTAGATGTGACAAGGGTGAGCTAGTCATCTTTCATAATAATTGGTTTCGCAGTCTGCCTCTCCAGCATAAGATGCTGACATCAAGGCCTGTCACTGAAAAAGGATTAGAAACAGAATGGACCACTGTGTAGGGGTGCTGTTGTGCTGCAATAGAGATGGTACCTGTGAACCGCAAGCAAAATTATAGGGATGGGCACAAAAGCATTTTACTATTTTAAAATGCTTTTGACGAACTCACGCTGTCCTCCGAAGCGTGTGCCATCAGCCGACCACTTTTTTTTCACTCTGCAGGCCCACTATGCAGCCAACCCAGAGTTACAGCGTCAGAGAGGACAACGCAGTTCTGGGCAGCTTACAGGCAAGCCCGTAGGCGCCCGGCCAGTCTACAGGGGTTGCTAGTGCACGGTGAGCCGAGGACACCCAGGCCGACCTAAGTCCCCCTCCCCCACCGGGTGGCGCTCGGCCAATTGTGCGCTGCCCCCTGGGTGCTCCCGTCCACGGTTGGCAGTGGAATAGCCTGGACTCAAACCTCGACCTCCAGGCTATAGGGCGCATCCTGCACCACGGCCTTTACCGGATGCACCACTCGGGATGCCCCAAGAGTATCAATTCTGGGTGTATATGGCAGTGTCTGGCTGTCCATATACCCACATGTATGTCACTGACAGAGCAGAGGCTGTGCACATGGGTGCACGTGTGTGTGTGTGAGAGAGTTTGGTGGCTGGTGACCATCTTGGTGATAGAAGCTGGAACCAAGATGGCCACTCATGCACAGCCACATGGCATTGTTTAATTGTATAATTGTTTTATTAGTGTGGAATGTGGCTAGGTGGCAACTGAATGATTGAAGTCAATTTTCCCTGGCCACACCCTATAAAAGATACAAAGAAATGTTTGGAGGAGAGCACATGGAGGATAGTTCGGTGAAAGCGGTTTGCTAAGCCTGAACAGAGAGTGAAAAAGTAAAAGAATATATGATAACTGAGGCAGTGCTTACATTTTCATTTACAGTTCATTATTCATTATTATAATAGATGGCATCAGCTATTAAAAAAAATACTATTTGGAAAATAGTATTTACTGTTTTCTATTTAAATTACATTACTTGCAGCCTATTTTCTATTTGTATTTTAAATACATTTATGTCCACTATTTTCTATTTAATAGTTTATTTGATTATTTTGTCGATTCCTGCAAAATCATCACAAACTGGATTGGTATCTGGAATGACTCACATATTTCCATTAGACATCTATAACAATGTTACGAAACTTTAATATAGATTGAAAATTGACTTGCCCTTTTTTAGTAGCCCTATGGGCTTAAGCCATAACTGTAATAACCCCTCAAGAATACAATTTCACTCATGTTTGACCCCTGCCCTTATTATTATTTGATAATGAAGACTTTAAATCCAGTGTATTATCTCAATTGATAAATAAAGTCTATTTTACATCAATTGGTGGAAATTAAGATTATTATGGTTGCTAATGCAAATAAAGGGATGAAAATGGATTTTAAACCTTTGGTTATCACATAGTTAATGCAACTGGACTGTGGACTGGAATGTCCCTCAAGAGCATTTCTCTTTTATTTCTCTTTTTTCTCTCTCTTTTCTTTGCCTGCTTCCCTGGTAGTTTCACCGGTATTTATATAAAACTATGTGATTTGCGCACAGTTTAGACCTAGTTTTCACATGTCTACTGAAACGCAAACGCGAACGCCGTTGATGGTTTGCTAAATCGCCACATTTGTATTAAATGAGGACACTCCCCAAGTTCAGCCCATGTCAAGCGCTGATGCTAACTTGCCTAGTGGGCACAAAAACACGTGTTGCTAAATCACATAGGTGGACAAAGTCAGTTTGCCCACACCTGTGCCTGATTCTGATGTGCTAACTGTCCACAAAAGTGTTTTGTGACTGCCTTAGGGGTTTGCGAACGTTGCTAAATAGGGTCCTGAGAGTATACAAAGGTATACATATTAAAGTGTCTAAGAAATAAATGTTGTTTTTGCTGTTACACTTGCCCCATTCAAACCCCCAGAAGACCATTGACTGTCTTGTAAATGTTGCTAGCTTTACAAAGAAAGATGGAAAATGAAACACTGCAGTATTGGGGGGTGTTAGATGTGTGTGTCTACATTATTTTTCCTATTTTATTTAGAGTTTCTGTTGAGTCTGTGTACAGACCATTGAACAGGCTCACAATTATCAGTTCCTTTGACTTCACCTAATTTATTTAAGCGCTGAAGGTTAGGAATAATATGGATTTTGTGGCAGCTGTGTGTTTCTTTTACCGTTTTTATAAAAATGAAGACAAGAGGGATTTCCCTTGACATAAAGCCATTATTATTGATGCATAAGCATGCCGTATTTGCATGTCACCGGTGACACAATTAAATCAGACTTTGGCAGACCTGCTATTGGTTTCTGATGAGTTGTAATGCTTGCATGCAGTTTTTATAAGGTATATTTGGATAAGCCCCCACCAAATAGTTTCTACTTTATGCAAAACAAAATGTACTCCCCACACACACACCCTGCCCATATTCTGGAATAAAAACATAATAATTATCTTTAAATTGTATACAATATATTTATGGGAGAGAAGCAGAAATGTACATTCCCTTTCATTTTAAACATGTTGCCTGTCATGTTTTTGATTGTAACTTCCAATTAATTGCCATGAGGATAATTTAAATGTCACTTTTTGATTTTTATTGCATTTGTCAGTAGCTGTCAGACATGAATTCAGTGAGAATCCATACATTATATTCTTACTGAAGGGCACTGAAGTGTGTTGTGCAAACTCTACTTTCTCGGAACAAAATGCTAATGCAAAACTATTAGGAAGAGGCTTCAATAAATCATACAAAGCTGATGGAATGAAAAGGTCAACCAATTCCACCTAACATGTTTTCTGGTTACTTAAAAAGGTGTATTCAGTATGAGATAATAAATACGAAAATGTCTCTAACATACAGGATTGATGTTTGTTTTAAAGAGTAAATAACTTCAAATGTAATTGATTACATCTTTTCTTTCTTTCTGGTATTTGCAATTCTGAGCAGTTCTGAGCTGACGCAAGGATTTTTGCCACCCTAGGCAAACGAAATTTTGCTGCCTTCCCTTTCACTCTTTTTAAAAAATTGTGTGTATATATATATATATATATATATATATATATATATATATATATGGCATAGGGTACTCAGGTATCCTGTTCTCGTGATATTACCCGAAGCCATTTTCACGATTCGATATCACTTAGAATCCCTTTTTGCTAAAATCGAACGTCTTCGCGTACCTTTACTGGTATGCGAGAGGCTTGCCACTGGTGCATGCCGACAATTTTTTATGATGATATGATTCCTCAAAGCATAATGCTTTCTCAATCGCACCATCATTTATCAATCTGTTTGTACCACTGAAGCACAGAGAAATGAGAAATTATAATGCAGACTGCGATTAAAATGGTTAGAAATACAAGAACAAAAAAAATAATAATAATTTTGACAACTGTAACGGGGGGGAGATCTGTGCTGACTCTTCTGGTGCGTTCATAGTGCTGCAGGAAGAGGGCAGCAGCCTTGCAATATCCGCCAGTCAGTCATGGCAGTGACACAGAGAGGTGGGAGAGAGTGTGTGTGGGCTTTCCCTCTCTCCGAGTGGCTGAGAGGCGGGCATTTGGTGGGCTTGCTGGCCCTATAAATAACGTTCTGTTGTTCCCTCAGCTCTGCCCCTATAAGACAACACAACGAGCCAGCAGGAGCTCTGCTCCAGAACTGAGCATGGCTGGTAAAAGAGAAAACGAAAAGAAACCCAAAGAGAAGAAACTAGAAAAAAAATATTTGTAGCGGGGAAACTTTGGGCAGACCCCATAAAGCTGTAGCAGAGTGGCACAGTGGAAGCGTGCTGGGCCCATAACCCAGAGGTCGATGGAAAAAAAAATAATGTGTAAAAAAGAATGTAATTGTATGTAAAAAAAAATAATAATGTGATATCTTGTAACAATTGTAAGTCACCCTGGATAAGGGCATATGCTAAGAAATAAATAATAATAATAATAATAATAATAATAATAATAATAATAATAATAATAATAATAATAATAATAATAATAATAAAGTACATAAAAAGCAGACTGAGGGAGCCAAGAAGTGTAGGACGGGGACCCGGGCTGTGAGGGTAACGACTGACGGGGTAACGCTGCAGAGTGCAGCACCTTTTCTTTGTAGCTTTGATTACTGTTTTATTTTCTCTTTTTGATTTTGCCTTTTGTTATTATTATTATTATTATTATTATTATTTGAGAACACCTGCGAGTGCGTGAGCGGGACTGTTTAACTGTGGGTATTTCCGTGGTCCTGTCTACCATCGCTGGTATTCAGGCAACGGACAACAGCGCCCTCTGCGGGCTAAAACACACACTTGAAAATAAAAAAAATAAATAAACCTGGGTACCTGTGCGGTGTTTCAAGTACACCCTTCTGTCTCCTGTGTCAGTGAATACCCACACCCTTCCACAACAACTTTTTCAGGGGTTAGGCACTAAAATTCTGCATCTCCTTTTAAAAGCGTCAATATTTACGAATGCGAGATGTCGTCGGTCTGATATATACTGTATATGTATATATATACACACACACACACACAATGAAAGTAGAGTCTCTAAGGCAATGCAAGCGTTCAAATTTCTTTCAGCCAAACTATATTTAGGGTAGGGTGGGGCAAGAAGCCCCCCTTAAGGAAGATTTGCCGTAGCAATGTAACCCGGTTCCTAGAAGGCCTAGAATTGACTCTGAATTCTTCTACCAGATGTCATGCTTAATCTCTCTCTCTCTCTCTCTCTCTCTCTCTCTCTCTCTCTCTCTCTCTCTCTCTATGGAAGTGAAACAAGACTCAGGGAGACCAGATGGGATTCCAGTTTTGCTGCTTTTCATTACTTCACTAAATAAAATAAAATAACAGCGAATCCCTGTTTGGGCCGGGGCTCACGGCCAAACAATAAATAAAAATAACTCCCTCGATCTCTCTGCTCTTCCTCTCACTTTCCTCTTCTCTTTCTTTCCTCCAACACTCTCACTCGCTCGCTCTCATTCTCTGTTCTTCCGACTCACTCTGGGCTCTTTCACCACTTCAAAGATAGGCACTTTCAGCCTTTAACTCTGTCCCTCCCAGCCTCACTCCAGTCGAATCTACCGTTCTCCCGCTCGCGGCTCGCCTCCCCCCCCCCCCAACCTACTTATAGCCTCAGGGGGGGAGTCGGGGAGTCGGAGTCCCAATTGCGGTTTGTACGCAAAGGATGCTACCTTTGCTCTTTTTTGTCTCAATAAAAAGCGTGCGCTGTGTAATGCCTCCCAAACGAAAATAATTTTATGTTGCAACAAAGCTGGAAACTATTTTGTTTGAAAAAAGGAGTTTGCTTAGCAACGGGCTCAACAGCCACAAGCCTTTTCACTGGGGGGACCAGATTTCACATGACACCGCACCGGCATGCTCACCCCGCCCCCCCCCCCCCGTACTTCCAGATTTAGGACGACACCACTGCTCATGATATGGTTTCGTAACATCAGCAATAAGTTTTGCAGAACAAGAAACAGTGATCTAAGATGTTGAACATTTTACGATTAAAGAAATGTGAAGTATAAAATGTAATTATGTACCGTTTTTGCCGCCCCCTTCAATTTGCCTTCCTAGGTGGCCGCTTGTTCTGCCTATATGGTTACGGCGGCCCTGGTTCTGGGTTCTGTTGCTGTAATATTGAGTTATCATCATTATTCTCTATATCTATCTTTACCTGGCTCTGAGCTGACTTTGAGTTTTTATGGACAATCCCTACTGCCTGGCTCAGACTTCCTCAGCCCATTCAAATCAATGGGACCTTTCAACTCCCAACAATTTAGGAGGTGGAGAAAGAGCTCCTACCAAACCCTGCCTTTTGTAAAAACAAGGAAAACAGGCTGCTCTTCTTAGGTTAGACAAAATTGCAGATATGAGTAAATGTACTATTTCTGTGCCAGCTGTCCTACTCAAGCATCCTTTAAGGCTAGAAACGTTTAGTTTTCACTAAACTAAACTAAACTGTATGCATGCAGTGCAGTAAATCTTTTCAGATCCCCCCTTTTTTCTTTTCCTGCTCGCATCCTGTTCCCTTAGTCCCGCCTCTTCTCATTCCCTATTGGCTTACGTCCTCCCCAGGTCTTCGTAAAGCCGAAAGCTTACGCTACTTGCACCAAATGACGTCACATTCAGGATACCGGTATCTCAATGTCTGGCGAATGAGAGGATTATTTGAAATCCTGTTGTACACATCTTTTCCTTTGCTGTATTGAACGGTTTTAAAATAGTTTTTTACTTGTTTGTTTAATTTCTGAGAAGGACAGGCAACATCCTGGAAGGCAGAAGGTCACCACACCGGCCCACCATGTCATGGTGTGCGTTATGCTGACTGTTGCGTTGTTCATGTCAACTGGTGGGGTGGTGGAAGTGTGATGATGTGGGGAGGAATCTTCTTTAACACAAGAACGCCTTTGGTGCAGATTGAGGGCAGCCTTACTGCCCAGCGATATATTGAAGAAGTCCTTTGCTGCAAGCCAATCCAGAAGTGTTGATTTTCCAGCGGGACAATGCAAGACCTCACAGTGCTAGGACTATAATTGCACGACTTCAAGAAATCAATGTTGCGGTCTTGCCGTGGCCAGCTTTTTCTCCTGACCTTAGCCCAATAGAATATCTGTGGGACCAAATCGCCAGTGCTATCCACAGGAGACAACCACGACCAGCTGGCTGCAGCTGCACAGGAAGAGTGACGGAACATCCCACAGCAGTCTATCCAGAGGCTGACCAGGCATATGCGTCAATGCTGCCAGGATTGTGTTAATGGTCAGAAAGGTCATACCCGATACTAACTTTGTAATGTTTTCATTTTGACAGTGTGTCATGTTTCATACTGAAAACTTATCATGAATATTTGATCTGTATTTTTGTTCACATTTTCTGTGATTTTGTTTGATATCTATGTTTAAAGTATTTCATATTAAGGTGCTGCTTATTAATATTTTATAAATATATAATAGATGCTTAATAAATATGTTATAGTGTGTTAATAAAGCATTATAGATGGCTTATAACCATGCAATAGCCATAGACTGAATTATGTTTAAACATCCCAAAGTACAATAGGCAGCTAAAAACTGTCCCCTTTATAAAAACGTATTCCCATCTGTGGCTATTGCATGGTTAAACAACCCAAAGTAGAATAGGTGATTAAAAACTGCCCCCTTTATAAAACTGCAATTCCGTCTATGGCTATTGCATGGTTATAAACCATCTATAATGCTTTGTTAACACTATATTACATAGTTATTAAGCATATACTATATATTTATAAAACATTTATAAAACATTAATAAGCAGCACTTATTAAAAAGCACTGAAGTGAAACTGTGTTAAAATGTATAGCAGAATAATAAATCGGTGTCAGCTATTCCACGTCTTTTTCATTAATATTATCTTCTACTATTATTATTCTTGTTTAAAAATAGTTTTTTTAATCATTTTATATCAAACGATAAAGTCTGAGAGTCAATTTAGAAACAAACTTACCAAGTGTACCACCATATAAAATGATTGAAATTTTGAGAGAACTTTCTCCCATTAAATTAGTTGTTCTTCCCTTTAAAAAAAAGTTAACGCTGAAAACATTGAAAGTGCCATGTTGTTTGGAACCAGGTAGCAACCATCTCTAAGGAAGCGAGTGTCAGTGACGAAAGCACTAAAGAGACATATTATACACATTTTTTACTTTCCAGCAGGGTTGCCAGATTGGGGGGAAAACCCCCATTTGCAGGGGGAAACCAAAGCCATTGGGGGGTGTGACAGGATGCCTCGGTGGACAGAGACTCGGAGATAGTAAAACTGCAGTTTAAGCGTTGCTGCACATTTTTAATAAACACAAAATAAAAAGGTTTAACAAAACAAGTCACAAACACAATAAACAGAAACAAAATAACCAGCTCAAGGGCCAAAACAAAAGGTTTAAACAAAATACAAAAAACCATAGGCAGGGCATTCGCCTTCACTATCTGAAGAAAACAAATAACAAAAGTCAACAAACAGACCTTCCATGTGGTTTCCCCTCTCCCAGGCAATTTTCTCTCATCGTGCTGTGTAACTCCCTTATATACCATGTGGCCAGTGTTGATTGACAAAGAATCATTCAATCAATGCCTGGCCACATTTTCACATGTATCTGGCAGGGATAGGAATTAACCCTATCCCTACCAACCACCACCACAAACAGACCCGAAACAACCAGGGCTGGAATCTTAACTTCCAGCCCTGCCATATCTAACAAACACTTTTTCATATAATATTTACACATATACATTTATTTACCCATGCAGGGATTCTGCCCTGCCGCAGGGGGAAATAGAGGAAAATGTTGCATGGGGGGAAACGTGGGGGGACATATTTTTCAACTAGGGAGCTTCGGCTAAAAATTGGGGATTGTATGTCCTAATTCAAATCCAACTGTCATTCGTCAACCTCAGCTATGCAGGCTTTTGCCAGGCTCTGTCTGGGAGCCAGGTGGTGGAGGAAATTTGGACTGGAGCTGATTCACTGCATGTTTTTTGAATGTGCGTGAAGCAAGTCTATTCCTGCAAACTGTGATGCAGCAGTGGCCATGGGTATCATTTATTGTATAACCTTACTGTAACCACCTTGATGTCACACATTGGTCTGTGATTCTTCCAATTGCTTTTGTCTGTATAATGCATCTTTCCACTTCAGTTCATCATGTTACCCGTGGTACTGAGTGGAGAGGTCTGTCAGATTCTTTCTAAGGACGCCTCCTCCCTCCCTGCTGATGTTAATCCAGATTGTGTATTTGTGCTGTTGTGTGCTCTTTGTCTTTTTGAAGGTTTATCTATACCATTCCACCCATCAGATTATATTTCTTGTTCAGTTATTTTGTTCCCTGTTTCTCTTGCCCACAATTCCTACCACATCTCACAGCTGTATAAACCTTGATAATATCATTTATCAGCACATTTGACTACATCTGGCTCACTGCCCTGGCCTGAAGACAATGTCAATGTGACCGGAATCTCAGCATGAATTCAAACAGTCCTGTTGTGTGCAGCTGGTTTGCTATTTTGTCCTAATAAAATAATATCTCTGCTTTATAGAACAACTCTATTGGTACTAAAACGCTGGGGACACAAATCTCAAAACAAATATATATAGTTATAGTTATAGTTAGGTTATAATTATTGAATGTGTAACCACAGGTTAGGTATAGAAAGGCTTGCTTAAAGATTTTTGTTGGACAAGAGGAATGAAGACTGTTGTCTCCGAAATTGGTAATTATGCGCATAAAGTCTTTTTCGTATTGCATACTGAATTTGTGTTTAATAAAATATTAGTATTAACTCAGTGATCACCAAAAAAAAAAATGGCACACGTGTATATTAACGGTATTGCAAAAACAAAGCAGCCCCATACATTCAGTAAGATAGACATATACAGAGAGACAAACACGCATAAAAAGACAAACATACATGAAATGACAGACAGAAAGACAATGGCAAAAGTTTATAATCATAATCTTATTATTTCTTATCATATTCTAGAATTGTTGATAGCATAGTTAATAACATGTTTATAGATTGTTTATAATATAATAACGGATGTCACAATAAATCTTTAGTAATAATTATAACATGAGGATACCCACAAGTAGTGTGTCATTATTATTGATACATATTGTACATTCATACATTTGAATGCTTTTAAAGTAACCATTGCCCTTTGAAGATACAATGCCCAGCAGGACTGGCAGTGGCAAAGCCACATTTCTCCTGTTTTTAACACAGAACTGCTTACAAAGAAATAGCTTTGTGCCTGCCCAGAAGGATCAGTTTTGTGACGTTATCTTGAGTAAACTAACTGCTTCAGTATTATGATCACTTTGCTTGAGCACTGAGAGTTTGTGCTCTTATTTACCTTTATAACATGCTTAATAATTCTTAATAATTAATCTGTAAACTGTCACTGCAATAGGGATATGAGAGTATGGTCTTGTGAAACTTGACTTTGGTGTATAACACCAACACCTATAAAGCAAAAAGCCATGAATGACCTGTTTAGGTTGCTGTTTTGTCTTTTGACAGGCGATTTTTGGTTTCAAAATGACCATACACTATCAGTAGCCTAAGCTAGTTCTTATAAGCAAACATGCAACTTGTCCACACTTTCTAGCCCCCCAAAAAACAGTAATTTATGAATGATCAAAACTGTCAAATGTGATGTAAAGAAATCAAAATATATGCAGCTACAGAGGTCTTCTACCTGTGGCCTGTTTTATTGCTTTTTTCCCCCTTTTTCTGCCAAGGCCACTCAGTGATCATCAGCATGGGTATCCCGAGGGGGCAAAACAATTAAACAGGGACAAATTACAAAAACGTTTAAGTTACAAAAAAGTTTAAGTAATTTAAGTAATTTAAACTGCATGTAAAAATAAATGCCTGCTTACATTTGTCTTGTCAGAATTACAGTCCGTATTGATAAATGTATCAACCAGGTTGCGCTCCATTGAAAACAAACACAAAAATGCTTTAGCTGCAGAAAGGTCCAGCCAATCTTTTACCAATTCTGCAAGGAGCTGCACATTTTTAATTAAGTACCATCAATCGCTACCAGGGACCAACCAGGCCTATTAATATAAATACATTGTTTTACTTGGGCTCCAGCGTAATTACTCTATTATTGTATAATCAGGCTTTTAAATGTTTATGCTCCAGTACTGTTTTGCAACCTATATGTCATTGCATAGTGAAATCGTTGTAGATTGAATTTTACTATTGACCTCTTTGTATTTATCTTAGGCACTTCAGATACTTTCCATAATATATTTTATGTTTACATCTGATATCATGATCCTGCAACAAACTTTAATAGGAAGCAGGGAGTTTTTCTATGCCTACTCAAAAATTAAGAGCACCAGCACATTCATTTGTTTTAAGGTATTTGGGTAATGATAGGAAACTATTCACACTGCCCTCAAAACATCGGATACAACTAGCAAATGCTGCTTTTCAACATGTAAGATATTGTTAGGTTGTTGTGCGACTGTGAGGTTGTGTCTGAATGTGTATCTCACAGGCACTGCACAACATCCATATGATAATGCTAAACACTTGAATTATTTTAAAATAAAACGGCAGCAAATACAATGATTATAGTTGCGACAACTGTATGCTAAAATGTTTTAAAACTGGCGCATAGATCAATATTCATTAGACCGAAGCAATGTCTGTGCGGAGTCAGATTGTTTTGTGCTTGTGTACTGGTTGTCTTACGTTTTTTGGTGGGGGTCCTCCTCTGGCTCTCTGAGAACCATCCTTTGCTGGCTCGCTGCCAGAGATTTGCATGCACCAGAGGGTGATGTAGTTACAGAGGTGCCAGAGGGGAGGAAGGAGGTGCAAAATGGGCACGGGTAGGGAGAAGTGGTTGAATTGGGGTTTAAATAGCAATGTGCTTCAATGTAGGAGGGGGGAGCCCTTGCTTCGGTCCCTTGAACCACCCCATTGTTAGTAAGTGCACTCTATTGCAGAATATTTCTGGCTACCACCATCTGCTTGAGATTTACTCATATTACTGCCTTTCCTAATTATGTAATACAATATAAAACAGTTGTTGGTTGGCACTACAGGTGTTAAACTGGAATATCACTCTTTGTCCATAAAACCATAATATGTGTGCACTACTGAAGTGGGCTGCTCTCTGTTGTACCTTCAGATAGTTTTATGCAAAGTGCTTAAAGTGCATTAGAAATTAAAAGAGAGGAGCAATACAGAAAAGTACTCTGGCTCATAAAGTGTAGGAACATGTATTTTAAAACCAAAGTGAATATATTTGAAATGGTTTTAGCATAAACCTTTTTGTTAATAGGATTTATATTGATTAAGTTAATTGTTCTAACTTGTGAAGTAATAAATTACCATCAGTAGAGATTCTCAAAACCTCAACAGGCCAGCATGAATTACAAGGTTTACAATACTAAGAAATCACTCAAGACCATTATCAAAGCCCCCTGTGCAGCAATGTATTTACTAATGACTCTTGCAAAATGGGATCTGACATTTATAGGGTAATAAATATATTAAATTACTTATTGATTAAAGGTTCCGTAAAAAAAAAAGTAATTGCATCAACATCCTGCATTCAAATGACTTTCTTTTTTTTCAGTTTTATATTAACCTAAAAGCACAAAAACATCTAATCATTTAAACATTTCAAATATTATATTTAATGTTCAGGTTAATAAACAGATAATAGTTACAACGTATTGGCATGATTGGAAGGAGACAGCAAATTAGCATTATAAATGTGTCTTGTTTGGAGTATAATTAGGTTAGTGAGCAAATTAGTGTCTAGTCCACTCCTCTAATTACCAACATGTATTTACTTGGATACATGTTTTTAAAAGAGAGAATGTTTCAAGGCTAATGAGATATACCAACAACACAATAAAGGAGTGAAAGGATAATATATATAAATTGACAGGCATATACCACATGAAAGCCTGTGGTAACCAACTTCATTATTTAACTGGAAACCCATTACATCTTTTTTTTATCACCCAGTGGGATGCATATCACGGATGACTGCAATATTGGAGGCTGGAGTAGCCCACACTTTAGAGGTTTGCTTATATCTTTCTCTGTTCAAAACTTGAAAACAGTTTTCTTTGAGTTATTAAGTGTATCTTGCAATGCATTGCAGTACATTTCACAGGATTGGATGATTTTTTTTTTACATTATCAACCATAAATTGTTATATGAAGCCATGTTTCACCTGGCATGTTTCAGAAAACATTTCTATGGTTTATGGAGTCCAACAAGTCATTGGTCATAAACATGACACAGGATTTATCTATATGTACCAGTGTCAGAAATGAAATGCATTTATAGTTCATTAAACAAATTCCTTTTGTTTATTATTATTAATAGTTTCTGACACTCACGAGCATTATTGAATACAATTATTTAACTGATGTTAATCAATTTCAACAAAGAAGTCAATCTTCTTGGGTGATGAACACTGCAGCTTCTCTCTATGGATCTGAAGCACCAATGAAAGAAGACGGTATTTTGCTTGAAGTACGCATTGTATTGCGTCGGCTCACAATAAACAAATAGTTCTCTTCAAATGGAGATCAGCTTATTGATTTCCAATCATCTTGCAACATTATCTTTGACTTGTCAGCAGTTTTTCAACTGGAAACAGTAGCATTGACCAGACCTAACTCAGTTCAGATAATGCGTTGCCATTGAAAAGTTATGTCGTTCGTAGAAGTGTTCTTGTTGCAAACTCTCGGGATCTTCCAGAAGCATAACTGCTAGCTTTGCTTCAGTTTGTTATGTTTAGCGACATAAAACAAAGACCCACTTTCCAATTAATGCAGTGTCCTTTTATCTGGCTCAGTCTCTCACAGGACAGATGGCAGGGCCCTTCCTCAGAAGATGATTTTAGCCATTCTTCAGAACATTAGTTCTTCTTCGCCTTCCGTGAATTCAAGCAATTATGCTCCCATGACTTCAAAAACTTTCTTTAGAGCAGTTTAGCTTTAATTTCATTATTAGACCTCACCACTTGCCCTCAGAAGCACTTCTCCTGATTGTCAAAGTTCAGAGACTTGTTTCTGTGTGTGGAGCCTTAGGTCTAATGTCAGGAGCATTCTTTCCTGTGTGGGACTTTCTTTCTCTTGCCTGGAGCTCTGTTTGAAAGTCACGCTGGTGCTTTTTGTGATCCAATCTTCACCCATGTGATTGGATAGTTTGTTTATTTTGGGCTGCGCCGAGTCCACGTGGGGTGTTTACCATTGGTTGTTCTCGTTCCGAGAGTCCCATTGTTTCTCAATTGGTCTGCTGTTTCACCCCGTTGGCTGTATTTATGAGGGGTCCTGTTCTCGCTCTCCTGTCACGGCATTCCGAAATCGTCTGGTTTCACCTTTTGAAAGACACCTGCCAGCGCCTCAGTACTTATTCAGTGCTGGTGAAGATAAACCACTTGTCCAGTATTTAGTTTATGACTCTTTTTAAAAGCATTCTTTGTCAGTGGGGGAGTTTGTGAAAATTAACCAAGTAGATACAGAGAATGGCTTAGGACCCCATTCTGTATATTCCATTTCTGTTAATTTCATACACAGAATGATATTATGACCCAATCTGACACTACATCTTGTACAGCTCCTAGATTATGGATTGCTCTGCATTAATTTGTCAGGGAAGCTGGGACTGTTACAGTTTTCAAGTCAAGACTAAAAACACACTTTTATAAAATGGCTTTCTTATCTTAGTGGGTTTTAATGTAACTTTAAAATTGCTGCTTTTGTATTATGTGTATACTGTTATTTAAATATGTAATGGTTAGTGGTCTGATTATAGTAGTTGCATGTGTGACATGCTATACAAATGTATTGTGGTTTGTTCTTTTTTTCTGCTATGTACTGTACAGTGCTTTACGATACTTTTGTATAAAAAGTGCTATATAAATGCAATACATAAATAAAATAAATAGTGTGATATAGGCCTGGCACCCAGCATTAAGACTGATGTGGTGATGCAGTTCAGCGATAGAGGATGTCATTTTAAAAGGTAAGAAATAAATGATCAACCTTGGGGAATGATCCTAATAGAAAAATTTAGATGACTGAGTAGCAAAAGGAGTTTGTGTTTGGAGTAGCAGGAATTTAGAATGTTTTTAGCTACATAGTTTATCTTGAGGGAGACATGCTTCCATTTTAATTGAATCCAGTTCAATCCCAAGAAATCCGAGACAAGTCCTCAACCTAAAGTTTTTTCCTCTCAAAGGGGAACCCCGAGTTCATGGAATACAGATTTTAAGATACTTATAGAATGAGTGGGGGCTGTTCACTAAAGTCCACTAATAAAAGTCATCTAGTAAGTGGAGCACAAATGGTAGTCTGTGTTCTTATAAAATAATCCAACACAAAGCTTCAGACAGGGAATTGAAAATATGAGGGTTCCTGCTACATCTGAACATAAGGCATACTGCTAAATAAAATCAACTTTTCCATTTAACCCCAAAATGGTGACACTGAGAAGGGTGAATGGGCATGACTTTAAAAGCATCTGTGATATCAGCCTTAGAAAGCCACAGCCATTCTTATGATATTTTAATGAAACAAATGGTGTCATCAATTCTAGCATAATAAAAGGAAAACTGGTCAAGGGAGATAAGATTGTTGATACTAGAAATGGTGCTAGAATGCGGGGAAGATAAATAAATAATAAGCCTTTTTCTTGACGGAATACTTATGGGTGGCAGCACCTAATGGACTAATGCGATAAAGCGGAAAGAGGGTGTCACCTAATGGACTAATGCGATAAAGCAGAAAGAGGGTGTCACCTAATGGACTAATGTGATAAAGCGGAAAGGGGGTTCAGGGAATGAGCCAATCATAAAACCCTTAGTTATTTCTTTCTTGAGCAGCAACAGTTTCGGTTTCATTTAAGGCTGATTTTAAATTATGGCAGAAATGAGGGACAGAAGGAGGTTTTATGACACCCATGGAAAATCTGTCATTAATAAAGTTCTATGGGGGCAGAGCTGCAGATCTGGCAGAAAAATCCAACAAAGTGCCAACAAAATAATTAATTGTTCAAAACACCCCAGTTAATACTAACATTAAAGTGCTCAAGAACTGCAGTGGCCTTAGCGGAAAATGACCTATGATAGTCATAGAAAGCTGTACCCTCTCATTGACAAATCAGTAACAAAATTGAGGTAGGTGTCTAATTCCTAACGGCGCATTGGAAATGTGTCACAGAGGATGTCTCTATAAAGACCAAAAGCTGTAACAAATTCTGTAAGATTTAACGGCAGGGGTCCTTAGATTTCAAAACAATAGAAACTTTGCCGTAGTCCAGAACTCGATTGTCATATACTTCCGGGGAAGAAAGTAACAAAAGTATTACATTTACGTACAGCGAAAGCATTGGGGCCATCCTCGATAGAGGAGCCCCGAAAGGGGAAAAGTCCCTTGGGATTAGGGGGTTAAACGAGCACCCCCTCACAGAAGCCCAGGGGTCACCAATGGGGTTAAACGGGCACTCGCTTACAAAAGCCCAGGGGTAACAAGAGGGATTAAACGGGCACCCCTGTCAGAAGCCCCAGGACCACCTCAGCCGAGGCGAGGGGACCAACCCTCCCGCCAACCAACCCACAAGAATCCAGAGGGAGAAAAACTGATTTTCACCTGTTGTGAAGTGTATTTTGATTACTGGTAGTGAAGATGATTACCTAGCCTATGTTTGCTTGTTTTTTGTAAACCTTTTGTTTTGGCCCTCATGCCCTGTTTATTTGTGTCTTTTTGTTGAATAAATGTGCACTTTAGCGCTTGAACTGCAGCTTCTTGACTGAGTCTCCTTCCTGCTAATACTATCTTGGGCCCACAGCGCTATCCTGTCACACTCCATTTCCAACTAAGAGCTGCAAACACACTTCTACAAAAATGACTTTCTCTGCACAGTGTGCAAGAGTGCTTTAATATTATATCCTTAACTGTTTCAACATACAGTAAAGCTTCATTCTTAATTGACAAAAGAAAAGACAAGGCTGAAATGGCTTTCTGTAAATAAAGGCCAAAGTGTAGGATGTTGTGTAAATTTGCTTATGATTCATATATAAAAAGCTAATTATTTGCAACAGAAAGAAACAACAGAGTTTAACTTAATAATAACTATTTTTTTGTTAAGAAAATGCAGTAAACTTTTTATTGTATAAACTGTCCTGTGTGGCTACTGGCTTGCTGGCATGAGGGTGACTTTTGTGCCCACAGTGAAGCTGTTTTTTGACAAACAGCTTCACTGTTTGGAGGAACACAGATGTCATTACCGAGACCACACAGAGAGCAATTCTTATTTTTACATAAGATCGACAAATAATGATAATAAACGTGTGATATAATGCAGGAAAGTATTTCCTACCATCTTGGTTTCATTGTGGTAAAAAAGGAAATTAAAATAAGGAGATAATGGTTATTGAACCATATTCAAGTGAGTTACAGAAAATCATTTTTTTTAAACCTGCAAGAAACTTACTTACAAGTGGTTATCTTAAATATTTATAAACGACTGGCCTAAGTATCAAGTTTTACAAAAAACTAAATTGCAAGGTATGCAAGGCCTTGTGCTTAAAAGGGTAGTGTTCTTTATTTGTTTGTTATTTAGTTTTGTTCCCACTGATGCGACTTAACCATGCCGGTCATGTAATCATGGTGTTGTTTGGATCCAAACACTTCCTAATTTGATATGTACAGGCGTCTCTAGTTGCTGTAGCAAAAAGAGCACTGCTGCCATAATTGCAGTGAATAGACACACATTTTGAAGGGCATTGCAATGACTGAGAAGGGCACCCATGGTAATTGCCGCATGGCTGCCGTTAATTTCAATTCCAGCAGTATGATCAATCAACAAATCAATTTTTATTATTTATATAGTGTCTTTCAGGATAAATCACTTTACATAGATAAAAACATTGATAAATATTAAAATGATGTACAGTAATTGCATTAACCATTTGAGAGGTACAAGAATGCTGCCCTGGCAGTATATTGTACTGTATATGCTTGTTAATATAAGAACACAAGGTCTAATCCAAATAGATTTTTACACTGGACAATTTATATGAATTTTAGCACACATAAGACAATTTAGAATAGCCAATTATTTTTAGGCTCTGCTCACCGCTACCACCCCCGCACTGACTCGGGAGCGGCGAAGATGAACACACGCTGTTCTCCGAAGTGTGTGCCATCAGCCAACTGCTTCTTTTCACACTGCAGACCTACCATGCAGCCACCTCAGAGCTACAGCGTCGGAGGACAACGCAGCTCTGGGCAGCTTACAGGCAAGCCCTCAGGAGCCCGGCCAGACTACAGAGGTCGCTGGTGCGCGGTGAGCCGAGGATGTGCCACTCGGGAGCCCTCACCTTGATCTTTTAATGGATTCATTACGCAACTAACTGAAAACTGTGTTTGTTAAAAACAGTCATACAGGTTGCTGTACAGGTTAAGGGTTCTGAATCCAGTTCCTTTGCAAGACAATTGATGTGACAGAAAGTGAAACCCAGATTCAGAGCATGAAGTCACTTCACTCCCATTAAAAAGGGGTAAGAAACAAACTGATCACAATCTTAAGGGTAATGTACATAAAAAGTTAAGTTGGTTTCAGGTAAGCATGTGACTAAGTATATAGCATTGGAACACAGACGCAGTGTCTAACATTTGGACAGGTGCTGTGAATAATGCATGCATGAGGATGTTAAGATAACATTTATTAAAAATGAATATTGCTGCTGGTGTTGGGTGTGGACAGCCACAAACCTCGGTGTCATTGCTGATAGTTTTGCCATATTTAGTACAATATGAGCATAAGTGGTCCGCAGTTCCTCACTCAGCCCAGAATTCTTTTTTGGTTGAAAACCCTTGAGTATACCTTACATTAACATTGGAGCAGTTTATTGGAAGTACAATAGGTATTGGTGATACCTTTTGTGTCTGGTTTGATAATGCACAATAATGCAATATTTTTAACAGATTTTAGTAAACTTAAAGGGCGCCCGAGTATGTGGTATGGGTTTTGTATACTGTAGGTTATAGATTCGTTCTCTGAAAACACTGAGTACATACAGCCTCAGACAAAAGGATTGGCACCCCACACTTATTATATGATAATTCAAGAAAATATGTTAAATACAAGCATTTAGTGAACATTAAACACTAATTAATATGACAAAGAACTAAATACATAATTTCTGGTAGTTTAACAAATAATTTTAAAAAAGCACTTAAGACATTTCAATTATTTGTTCATGACAAAAGTATTGGCACCTTTACATTAAAAGTCTGTAAAAATGGGATGGAGTTAATTATATATATATAATATATATATATATATATATATATATATATATATATATATATATATATATATATATATATATATACAGTGCCTTGCCTTTTTTGTGAAGAATCAACAACAAGTGGGACACAATCATGAAGTGGAACGAAATTTATTGGATATTTCAAACTTTTTTAACAAATAAAAAACTGAAAAATTGGGCGTGCAAAATTATTCAGCCCCTTTACTTTCAGTGCAGCAAACTCTCTCCAGAAGTTCAGTGAGGATCTCTGAATGATCCAATGTTGACCTAAATGACTAATGATGATAAATAGAATCCACCTGTGTGTAATCAAGTCTCCGTATAAATGCACCTGCACTGTGATAGTCTCAGAGGTCCGTTTAAAGTGCAGAGAGCATCATGAAGAACAAGGAACACACCAGGCAGGTCCGAGATACTGTTGTGGAGAAGTTTAAAGCCGGATTTGGATACAAAAAGATTTCCCAAGCTTTAAACATCCCAAGGAGCACTGTGCAAGCGATAATATTGAAATGGAAGGAGTATCAGACCACTGCAAATCTACCAAGACCTGGCCGTCCCTCTAAACTTTCAGCTCATACAAGGAGAAGACTGATCAGAGATGCAGCCAAGAGGCCCATGATCACTCTGGATGAACTGCAGAGATCTACAGCTGAGGTGGGAGACTCTGTCCATAGGACAACAATCAGTCGTATACTGCACAAATCTGGCCTTTATGGAAGAGTGGCAAGAAGAAAGCCATTTCTTAAAGATATCCATAAAAAGTGTCGTTTACAGTTTGCCACAAGCCACCTGGGAGACACACCAAACATGTGGAAGAAGGTGCTCTGGTCAGATGAAACCAAAAACGAACTTTTTAGCAACAATGCAAAACGTTATGTTTGGCGTAAAAGCAACACAGCTCATCACCCTGAACACACCATCCCCACTGTCAAACATGGTGGTGGCAGCATCATGGTTTGGGCCTGCTTTTCTTCAGCAGGGACAGGGAAGATGGTTAAAATTCATGGGAAGATGGATGGAGCCAAATACAGGACCATTCTGGAAGAAAACCTGATAGAGTCTGCAAAAGACCTGAGACTGGGACGGAGATTTGTCTAACAACAAGACAATGATCCAAAACATAAAGCAAAATCTACAATGGAATGGTTCACAAATAAACATATCCAGGTGTTAGAATGGCCAAGTCAAAGTCCAGACCTGAATCCAATCGAGAATCTGTGGAAATAACTGAAAACTGCTGTTCACAAATGCTCTCCATCCAACCTCACTGAGCTCGAGCTGTTTTGCAAGGAGGAATGGGCAAAAATTTCAGTCTCTCGATGTGCAAAACTGATAGAGACATACCCCAAGCGACTTACAGCTGTAATCGCAGCAAAAGGTGGCACTACAAAGTATTAACTTAAGGGGGCTGAATAATTTTGCACGCCCAATTTTTCAGTTTTTTATTTGTTAAAAAAGTTTGAAATATCCAATAAATTTCGTTCCACTTCATGATTGTGTCCCACTTGTTGTTGATTCTTCACAAAAAATTACAGTTTCATATCTTTATGTTTGAAGCCTGAAATGTGGCAAAAGGTCGCAAAGTTCAAGGGGGCCGAATACTTTTGCAAGGCACTGTAGATAGATAGATAGATATATACAGTATATTAATTGATTAAAAACCGTTACACAGTAACTAAGCTGCATTTTAAAGTCAATAGCCAGAAAATAGAGGTAAGTATTTCCAACATCTGTCGAAGAAGAATATTTTGGCAACAGAGCATATGATAGTACAGACAACGGAGCTGGATTCATGTCTGAGAAATGCACTTGTAGCAAACTACAACTAAAAATTGGAATACCAAAATCCATAATCATAGCAATAATCAAGAAGTAACACAGAACTAATTGAACTGAAATTCTTGAATGAAGTGGACATCCAAAGAAAATTATGGGTACAGCAGGTAGGAGAATCATCTGAGCTGCTAATCCAAGATTAAAAGACAAGATTTAAAGAAAGATTTAGAAGCATCAGGCATAATAATGCATGAAAGAACTGTACGAATGACACAGAAAACAGAAGGGTTGTATACACGTAGACATCAATGCAAACCACTTTCAAAGAAAATTCACCAAACAAACCATTTTAAATAAACCAAGAAATATGAACAGGAATCTGAAGCAATTCTTCAACAAGCATTCGTCAACAAAATCACTGGTCAGTACGTCTAAAATATAATGTTTCCCCAAAAATGGACATTGTATGTTTGGAGAAAAAAGGGCAAAGCCTTCAATGAAGAAAACCTTGTACTTGCAGACATTGGAGGAGTTTCCATGTGTAGTTATTTACACATGAGGTGGTGATGCACGAGAGGATCAGGTTTGAGGCCAAAAATAACTACCACAGAGAGGGATAGGGTAAATCTAATTTACCCGTGAGCATGACGTAAAACACAGGAAATTCACGCCCATTTTCACATGGAACCCCGCATTTCACGTGAAAACGTCCACTTCTCTCAATCCAGACAGCCTTGGCAGCATACGTTGAAGGTGTCTGGCACAAATTTCTTTAACCCTACGTCTCAGCCGGTTTTCAGTCATGGTGATCTGCAATAGCTGGGTTGAACAGTTTCATTATATACCTCCGGGATAATTATTTTCTTTTTTCTTTAATTAAAACTAATGATATTATTATTATTATTATTATTATTATTTATTTCTTAGCAGACGCCCTTATCCAGGGCGACTTACAATTGTTACAAGATATTACATTATTTTTTACATACAATTATATTATTTTTTTACACATTATTTTTACATACAATTCCCCATTTATACAGTTGGGTTTTTACTGGAGCAATCTAGGTAAAGTACCTTGCTCAAGAGTACAGCAGCAGTGTCCTCTATCTGGGATTGAACCCACGACCCTCCGGCCAAGAGTCCAGAGCCCTAACCACTGCTCCACACTGCTGCCACCCCACCAATGGACATCTGAAAAACAATTTGGGCAAGAGCAGTAAAACATATTATTAAACAAAACACATTTTACAAATTTACAAATCACAGCTTTTACAAATCACAGCTTTATTACATGAGCTTAACAATGAGCGTTAGAGTTTCACTCAAACAAGATGTCACCTGACAACCATGGATTTCTAGGTGAGATTCTCTTGTATACCTGTTCTCTGTGCATGTAAACCAAATTTTCCTGAACTGTCTGAGAAAACAGCACGAGAACACTACGCATGGCTAATGAAAAGAGGGTCTTCTCGAGTAAAATAAACAGAGCCAATGGAAACCCAAAATGCATAAGGTCATTTTTGATTTGGCTCGAGCACAATGTCTCGAGAAAAATTAGAACACACATGGAAACTCCCCAATTGATGTGATTGAATATTGAATTAAAGCAGCTTTGTATCGAAACATTCAACAGAGTACCATCTGCTGGTAGGCTGATTGGCAGACAGTTTATCTTCCAAGATGACAATAACCCAAAGTCAACTCTGGAATTCTTCAAGAATATCAAGAGAAAAGAACGGCCGTCACAATCACCAGATTTCAATCCAATAGAAATCCTTCAGAATGATCTGAAATAAGCTGTAGCTAAGGTATCCAATCAGTTTGAGCTGAAGGAAATATGTCAGATAGAATGGGTCCAGATTTCATCAACAAGATGCAACATACTGGTTAAGAATGATCATAAATATCTGAAAGCCATAATAAAAGTAAAAGGAGGACACACAAAATACTAAAGCAGGGGTGCCAATACTTTTGTTATGAACAAATATTTGTAATTGCTGAAGTACTTTTGTTTATTTATAAAGATTGTTTGTTAAACTACCTGAAATTGTGTATTTTGGTCTTCATCATATTATTTAGTGGCCAATGTTCACTAAATGCTTGTATTTAACATGTTTTCTTGAATGATCTTGGATTAAGTGTAGGGTGCCAGTACCTTGTCTTTGTATGTACATATAAACTGAAAATATATACAATGCTTTATGCATAAAGATAATTATTTCCATAAGATACTCCTAGAATATGTTAAATTTAAGCAAAATGATTGTAACAAATAGAATATATTATGTTTAAATATGTCTATTCTTATGAATTGTAATTATAAATACCCAAATTAAATAAAATATACATATTTAAATGTCTTTACCTGATTCCCTTATGTTAATTGATGAAACTCAAGTGGACCTAATAGAAAACTCTAATCTTTAAATCATTTTTGATTGTAAAACAATTAAAATATAATAATAATAATAATAATAATAATAATAATAATAATAATAATAATAATAATAAAATACTTCTTACTGCTTTAAAAAAAAGCCACATTTCCAGCCCAGACAGGAACCCTGTATTGCACACTGGAAGGCTTCACCCTGAGCCATTCACAGGCTTACAGCAATAACGAAACCACAACCTAAAGCTTCAGGGCCGCCGAGAGCTGTCATGGACCCCAGGGAAGGATTGTTATGTCCCGCTGCCGCCCCCGGTGTAGTAAAATATGAAATGCAAAAGTTCAAATCATTGTGTGAAAGGAAGTGTTTGACAGCGCCTGGATACACAATCATTACACAACAGAAGCACATCGGCTCGGTGTGCAGGACAGGAGTTTTTCTTTTTAATGTGGTGGTGGGAACGCAAAGGGTCTTGTGCAGGACTAGTTGTTTTAAAATATTTTATATATATTAACAAAAAAAGTTCCTCCTTCATCAGGGCCCCCCTTCATCAAGGCCCCCCTTCGGGGCATTGGGCCTCCTTTGAGGCGTTGGGCCCCGGGGAAATTTCCTCGTCCTCCCCGTCCTCTCGGTGGGCCTGTAAAGCTTAAAAGTATGAGCCTGACCCCTTAATGACACTAGAATTGTGTGTAGAGCTGTGTGTTGCTAAACCTTTTTCAATTGACAAAATGATAACCTGCGGTATACTCGACTGAGGAAGATTACAGTAAGCCCTGCATCCTATTTCATAAAAGCCCACACTGACTAATGATGATATCTCATCTGCAATCTTTCTCCAAAGCAGAACTGGATGATGTTGGCTTTTATAATAGGTAGGTAATACATCCAAGCCCTTGTACATTCCAGATTGGACTACTGTAACTCTTTCGTTGCTGGTCTCCCTACTTCGGCTACCCGCCCCCTTCAGATCATTCAAAATGGCTACCTATCTCTGCTCGCATTCAACTCAAGACTCTTATTCTTGCCTACCACTCTCTTCACCACTGCCCCCTCCTACCTCCAATCCTTTGTGTCTCCCTACACCCCCTTCCGCCACCTCCTCAGGACCCACCTGTTTAGACTGCACTTGTAGATCTCCTGATCTGCCCTTCCTGCACTGGACTTGTCTGACCTACACATCACGTAACTGGATCCTCTGGATAATATGTCAATGTAGATATAACTTGTTGCATCCTAGTTCTTATTTTAGTTTAGTAGTATTATTTGCACTTACTGCATTGTAACCCTGTACTGCCCTATAACACCTGTAAGGCACCTTGGATAAAGGCTGCCAAATAAATAAATAATACTAATAAAATGAACATTTGTTCACATTTGATGTACCAGGTAAAAAACTTCCTGTAGTAAAATGATATGTTAAAAGAAAGAGTTAGAATTCAAAACTATGGGGTAGGCTATAGCCAACAAAGTAGTTGCATTGTGGCTTTAATGCATGGGCAGAATGCCACCTGTTAAAAGCAATAGATTTCAACAAAGACTTCAGTAATGAGTATGATTTCAGTCCCGGAGACAAAACTGATTTACAAAAAAACGGTATGTGCTAAGTATACAGAACATACACACATTAAACTGAATCTTTATAATAGGCTACATGTTTTTGCTGTGCTATTTTGCTATGGTAAATGTTTAATAATACATTTTTATATTTATTGTACAGTATCTTACATCTCAAATGCATTTCTATTACCGTATTAACTTTCAATGAACTTTAACATTGTAGCTCCACCTCAATTTAAATGCAAAGACAGCCACCTGCACATACTGTAGGCAAGTCTGTAGTCTGAGAAAGAGCAGGGTACATGTTATCATATGAGCTACATAAGAACATAAGAAAGTTTACAAATGAGAGGAGGCCATTCAGCCCATCTTGCTCGTTTGGTTGTTAGTAGCTTATTGATCCCAGAATCTCATCAAGCAGCTTCTTGAAGGATCCCAGGGTGTCAGCTTCAACAACATTACTGGGGAGCTGGTTCCAGACCCTCACAAAAGTGCCTCCTATTTTCTGTTCTGAATGCCCCTTTATCTAATCTCCATTTGTGACCCCTTGTTTCCTTTTCAGGTCAAAAAAGTCCCCTGGGTCAACATTGTCTATACCTTTTAGGATTTTGAATGCTTGAATCAGATCGCCGCATAGTCTTCTTTGTTCAAGACTGAATAGATTCAATTATTTTAGCCTGTCTGCATACGGCATGCCATTTAAACCCGGGATAATTCTGGTTGCTCTTCATTGCACTCTTTCTAGAGCAGCAATATCCTTTTTGTAACGCGGTGACCAGAACTGAACACAATATTCTAGGTGCAGTCTTACTAATGCATTGTAAAGTTTTAACATTACTTCCCTTGATTTAAATTCAACACTTCTCACAATATATCCGAGCATCTTGTTGGCCTTTTTTATAGCTTCCCCACATTGTCTAGATGAAGACATTTCTGAGTCAACATAAACTCCATAAACTTTTTCATAGATTCCTTCTTCAATTTCAGTCTCTCCCATATGATATTTATAATGCACATTTTATTGCCTGCGTGTAGTACTTTACACTTTTCTCTATTAAATGTCATTTGCCATGTGTCTGCCCAGTTCTGAATGCTGTCTAGATCATTTTGAATGACCTTTACTGCTGCAACAGTGTTTGCCACTCCTCCTATTTTTGTGTCATCTGCAAATTTAACTATATATTTAAATTGCTTACTAAACCAAAATCTAAATCATTAATGTAGATTAGGAATAGCAGAGGACCTAATATTGATCCCTGTGGTACAGCACTGGTTACCTCGCTCCATTTTGATCTTTCTCCTCTAATCAGTACTTTCTGTTTTCTACATGTTAACCACTCACTAATCCATGTGCATGCATTTCCTTGAATCCCTACTGCATTCAGTTTGAGAATTCATCTTTTATGCGGGACTTTGTCAAAAGCTTTCTGGAAATCTAAATAAACCATGTTGTATGCTTTGCAATTATCCTTTGTCGATGTTACAGCCTCAAAAAAATTAAGCAGGTTAGTTAGACATGATCTCCCTTTCCTAAAACCATGCTGACTGTCTCCCAGAATATTGTTACCATATAGGTAATTTTACATTTTGGATCTTATTATAGTTTCCGTAAGTTTACATATAATACGGGGGCTCCCGAGTGGCGCATCCAGTAAATACGCTCCACGTGGAGTGCAGGATGCGCTCTATAGTCTGGACATCGCAAGTTCGAGTCCAGGCTATTCCACAGCCGACGGTGGACGGGAGCTCCCAGGGGACGGCGCACAATTGGCCGAGCGTCGCCTGAGGGGAGGGAGGGTTAGGTCGGCCAGGCTGTCCTCAGCTCACTGCGCACCAGCGACCCCAGTAGTCTGGCCGGGCGCCTGCGAGCTTGCCTGTAAGCTGCCCGAGAGCTGCATTGTCCTCCGACGCTGTAGCTCCTGGGTGGCTGCACGGTGAGTACGCAGTGTGAAAAAAAAGTGGTCAGCTGATGGCACACGCTTCAGAGGTCAGCATGTGTTTCTCTTCGCCCTCCCGAGTCAGCGCAGGGGTGGTAGCGGTGAGCTGAACTTAAAAAATAATTGGCCATTCTAAAGTGGGAGAAAATAATAAAAATAATTGGCAACAACTAAATTTATTAAAAAAAAAAAAAAGTTTACATATAATAGAAGTTAGGCTTATTGGTCTGTAGTAATCTGGTTCGGTTTTGTCTCCCTTTTCGTGGATCAGTATTACGTTTGCAATTTTCCAGTCTGTCGGTACAACCCCTATGTCAAGAGACTGTTGCATGATCTTGGTTAGCGGTTTGTAAATAACTTCTTTCATTTCTTTGAGTACTATTGGGAGGATCTCATCCGGCCCAGGGGATTTGTTTATTTTATGAGCTCCTAGTCCCTTTAACACTTCTGCCTCTGTTATGCTAAAGTTATTTAAAACTGGATAGGAACAGGTCGACATGTGGGGCATGTTGTCCGTGTCCTCCTTTATAAAAACCTGTGAAAATTAATCATTTAATATATTTGCTATTTTTTTTCTTCGTCTATGATTTTGCCATTTGTGTCTCTTAGACATTTAACCTCCTTTTTGAATGTTCTCTTGCTGTTATAATATTGGAAAAACATTTTGGAATTGGTTTTAGCCCCCTTAGCAATGTTGATTTCTATCTCTCTCTTGGCCTTTCTAACTTAATTATTGACTTGTGTACGACAACATCATACCAGTATTTTTTTTATTTTTATTGTTATGTCTAAATGTTAGATGTTTTCGCTGGGTTTTGGGTTATAAAGGGGCAGCTTGCACGCTGCTGTGGGCTATGTTGTGCTGTGCTGACCTTCTCAATAAAACCTGAATAAGGTCTTGCTGCAGTCGTCTGCCTCCCTTTTGTCTACCCTCGAACGCTACGATATTTACTTTCCATTTGCATTGCAGATTTTGCAAATCCATCAATTTAAATAAGACATTATTCTGATGTGACTCTACTTTGTTTCATTTTATCTTGCAAAAGAGCCTGGCCTCATTTATAGTTATCTGTCTGCTTCAGTAGAGTTCCAGTAAAAATCTTCCAATCTATCATAGTTATGGAAAATGGTGTTCTCTACAAACGATGATAATCGTTTGTTCTGAAATTCTTTGTTTTATCCACAAAGCAACAGGGCATGTTGGGTTCAGTGTGAGTTCCTGCTATTACATTAAAGGCCATAGTATAGCATTTTCAAATACATAGTCCATTGCTTAAATCTTGCATAGAAATGGATGAGAATACTCTACCATAAGAAAAAAAGGCCAAAGAGAAACTGTACAAGATTTTAAATGTATTGATTATATGCATAATTTAGTACCATGTTTCTTATTTGGAAAGCTAAAAGTGTATAATACCATAAAGAGCATGCAGGCTGTCAATAAAATGCAATCTTTGATCTGCTTTTACCTTTTAGCACACAAAGTATTTGTTGGCAATTATTTGTTTTTATGGAATACATTTAACCAATTAAAAGCTGACTAGTTTGTTTGTTTTCATTTTGGAAAAACATTTCCACCAGAACTGGAAGAATAACTAATTAATTAATCCAGTGGATGTGTTTACACAAAGTTTTCCACAGATTTGAGAAATCTGAGTCTATGAAAAAAAAAGAAAAGCAGAAAAGAGTAAAAATTGTGTTGTATTTTGTTTTATTATGATTCTTAATGAGGTTTGAAAGAAATGTGAATGAAAACAGGCAAATTAAGTAGCTTGTAGGATTTAGTATGGAAAGCTTTGGGAAAGAATAGAACATTGTGAAAATATATTTCACAGGGTTTGAAGTGAGAAAACTAGTAAAAATGTTGCCTTTGTATTTTCAACGGTCATTCTCCATGAGAAGACTTGCCGCTTGTGAAAAGGAGTGTTCCTTTAGTAACGTCTTTTTCTCTGGAGCAAAGGGTTCATGGTTCAAACCAACACATCCACTGAGATACAGTAATTGGATCCACTGTGACCAAAATGAAGCAGAGATGAAGCGATATCAGTTCTCATATAGGCAGGCTAATTTAGTATATACTTCCAGACTTTTTTACAATGATAGTTCTAAAGAACATGTGTGTAACAAAATGTAACATCCTACTATGACTACAACTAATAATAATAATAATAATAATAATAATAATAATAATAATAATAATAATAATAATAATAATAATAAATACCTGAATCCTAATTCCGCAGGGACAGTGCAAGGCTCTCGCCAGTAGAATGTGGTTTTATATATATATATATATATATATATATATATATATATATATATATATATGAGACATATGTTGTTGTTATTGGGGATCCAGTAGATCCAGTAGAATTGCAGCAAGCTGATGTTAAACCCGTATTTGTCTTTTTGAACAAATTCGTGGAACCAATTTTTTTTTTTTCTTTTTCATGTTTTCGTACTTTTAAAACAAATCTTGCTCAATGAATTTGATCAAGTGTGGTGTTGCTGGTAGACGACAGTGTCACAAGGATAACTGTAGTGGCAATGTCAGACCTGTAACAGAAACACACAGACTAGTGAGTGAAATGTGAATTGCGCTGTTGAGATGATTTATTGCAACAAAAATAAAAAGGTTTGACAAAAACAATTATTATTATTTATTTCTTAGTAGACACCCTTATCCAGGGCGACTTACAATTGTTACAAGATATCACATTATTTTTACATACAATTACCCATTTATACAGTCGGGTTTTTACTGGAGCAATCTAGGTAAAGTCCTTGCTCAAGGGTACAGCAGCAGTGTTCCCTACCAGGGATCAACCCACGACCCTCCGGTCAAGAGTCCAAAGCCCTAACCACTACTCCACACTGCTGCCCAAAAACAATGCTCACAGAGCAAAATAACAGGTTGAACCTAAAACAAATCACGAACACAAAAATGACACCAACTAAACAAGTAGGTGCCGTAGCATTTGTTTATATTTTTAGTTTTTAATTATTTTCAACTTCTCTCTCCCGTTCTCCACTCCCAAACACACAACCCCGAGTGGTGCTTCATGCACCTATATATACAGTTTTGGGATTCAATTACTAATGAATCATTCACTTGAATCCCAGCACGTGAACTAATTTGTGCACTCCCCGTGCTCACATATTAATACACATTTTATCTGCACGTGAAGTGATTGTGGAATCCTCGTGGCTAAATACAACTATAATTTAAATCAGTCATGCTACACACACCCATTTATATCCCGTGCACCAATACCTATACACCAACATTAACACACCACACGCAACACATAACACAAAATACGCACAGGGGCAGGGGCACCCCGCCACAGCAACAATTATACAGCTATGCTAATTTAATACATATTGTGGTACAAACGTTTCCTTGCAGGTACCCATGTGTGACGGGCTGTGTTTATTTATATTACTATAATTTAAATGTACTGTTATGTGTTTATTTTAAACACTGTTTTATTGTTGTTATTGTTAAATGCCTCATCCAGATAAAATCGTGAGAATGCGTAGTCAACAGCAAGTGATTATTGACAAACTGGCTGTTGACCACGCGTATGAGAAAACCTGTGGTAAATGTGGTCGAGGGATAAACTAGATAATTGACAGCCAGTTAATCCCTCGGCCACAATATAAAAACAAGCAGCTTTTGCTCACTCGAGGTTGGGTGTTCAGAGGTGGAACGTGAGTGTAAGAGAAACTAAAAAGAATAGAGCAATATTGCTACCAGTGCTAGAATTTTGCTAGAATTTTAAACCAACACGATACTTGTTTGTTTTGGTTCACTGTTTTGTTTTGTCTGTTTGTTTTGGCCATCGTGCCATTTTGTTTTTGTATCTGTTTTGTATCTGTTTCAACCTTTCGATTTAATAAAGAAACAAGTGCATTTTAGTCTCGCTCCACAGTACTTGCCTGATGTGTTGATCCATTCATTTCCTGGTCTGCCGTCACCCACAAGCCATCCTTACCACATATGGTGTCCAGAAGTGGGAAACAATGCCATCACTGACTCAGGACAGGGAAAGTACTGCGGGTATGCAGGATGTTTTTTTTTTTTTTTTTTTTTAACTGGAGAAAGTGGAGGAGTATATGGATAGGTGGCATGCTCATCAACGGGAGTTAAAGGAAGGAGGGGCTCCATGGTGCCTCGCCTGTCTGGAGGGACATTTGCCCCTACGAAGCCCCCCTGTTTGTGAAGGCCTTCAATCAAGGTGAGATGGAGACCGCGGAGGAGTGGATCCAGCTGAAGGCTTCTGCTCCACAGGCAGTAGGCACATCCATGCCAAGGCCCAAAGGGGAGCCACACCAGTTCCCAGCGACCGAAGGAGAGCCGCATCAGTACCCAGTGACTGAGGGAGGGCCGCACTAGGGAGACTACCCGCTGCTCCCACCTTCACCAACAGGGGGAGACTACCTGCTGCTCCCGCCTTCACTGCAAGGTGGAGACTACCCGCTGCTCCCACCTCCACCACCCGAGGGAGACCACTTGTTGCTCCCGCCACCACCACCAGAGGAGATGAAGCTACCTCCCGAGGGTCAGCTCCTGTTGTTGTCTCCCAAGGGTCAACTCCTGCCCTGCCCTGTCCTACAAAGCCTGCACCATCACGGCAAAACCTAGGTCTGCTGAGCCTCCATCGCCCAGGGAGGCCAGTTTATCATCACTTGGGGATGCATGTACGTCACTGCCCGGTGATGACTGCATGACACTGCAAGGCTTTGTTGTGTCCAGCAGCAGCAGTAGCACTGCCGGAAATTCTAGGGCTGGAGCCCAAGAAAAGGGAACCGTCGGCTACAGAGAAGGCAGGAGAAATGAGAAGACCACCTCCAACCGCAGTAGTTGCACTGCCGGAGTACGCAGCACCGCTGCTACGGCCGGAGTGTCCCACACATTCCTGCTGCCAGAACTGCCTGTGCTGGAGGAGCCAGCATTACTGCTGTCAGCATTTCCACTGGCAGCATTGCCGTTGTCAGCACTGCTGCTGCCAGCGTTGCCAATGGCAGCATTGCCACTGCCAGGATTGCCTCGGCTGGGGGAGCCAGCCTTGGCGCTGTCAGCATTTTTGCTGACAGCATTGCTGCTGCCAGCGTTGCCAATGGCAGCATTTCCACTGCGAGGCATGCCCTGGCTGGAGGAGCCCGCCAGTGTGATGTCAGAATTTCCAATTTCCCGTGCACTAGTACTGTATCACCGGGCACCGTGTGTACCATGTGCACCACGTGCACTGTGTACACTGAGTACCGTGAGCACTATGTGCACCGTGTACTGTGCAGCACTGTGCGTCCCTGCACTAGCGCTGTAGCACTGTGCACTGTGTGTACCAAGTACCATGCGCACCGAGTACCGCGGGCACAATGTGCACCATGTACCGTGCGGTGCCGTGTCCATGCACTGGCGCTGTAGCACTGGGCACCGTGTGCCGTGTGCAATGAGCACCATGCGCACCTAATTACCAAATTACCAAGGGCTAAGGGACGCTATGCAACGGTGTCTAGCCTATGCATGGTCACACACCTGGTCAGCGTGTAGCATAGACCAGGGAGACACAAAGGCCAAAGCCGCGGTGGGCGAGTTGAAAGCAGATAGCAAAAAACCACGGTAGAAATAGATAGATAGGGGAGAGCACACTGTGTGCTTTGAATAATTTACACCGTTTATGCATATAAAAAATAATACAGAGTAGGGGCCTAGAAAAATGACACTTGAGCTGAGAAATTGGTAATCAACTAATCACACGCTGCATGATTGTGAAGTGTGACTGATAAGCATTTTTGGCTGCAAAATCCATAAACATATAAATTACATTTTTGAACATTAGAGCACCTGACATTATCAAATATAATTTATTAATAATTTTAAGGTGGAGACTACTCTATTATTTTGCCTAACTGTCATACTTACTGTCGTTCTATACTTAGATTACAGTTTTAAAACCTTAATATCGCTTTTAATTTAATTTTTTTTTTCACTTCAGATGGCCAAACAGCTCGATTCCTGGTTTTAGGAGCGTGTCTGTGCTGAACGGCATGTTTATACACATCTCAATGTTTGAGCTATGGGTGGCTGAAAAAAAAAACAGTCTGAAACAGGAATTTAATTAATTTGTAGGCATCCCATTTAACACAACAGAGAGTTATGCACTTTTTCAGTTTCAGAGACAAACTGGATGAATTGGCGTTTATAATGGGAGCGTCGACAAAACTTAATTGTATTATTGTTATTTGTTTATTTAGCAGACACCTTTATCCAAGCTGACTTACAAAGACTAGGGTGTGTGAACTGCAGAGTGTCTCACCCAAATGACAGAGCACAAGGAGGTTAAGTGACTTGCACAAGGTCACACAGTGACTCAGTGAGTGAGCCAGGATTTGAACCGGGGACCCCCTGGTTATAAACCCTTTTTTCTTTAACCACTGGACCACACAGCCTCCTTAGAGGGACTACTGCACCTCTATAATTCAATTGTTAGAAAAAAAAGGCTAAAATGAATAAAGCATTGTGAATTTGTTTTTTTACGTCATCGTAAACACAATAGTGGATACACGTACTATATGTGGACAGAGTTTCTATGATCATTTTTGTTCTCATAAAAGGTGTTAGACTGTTGCCATAAGAAACTTTATCCGGAGAGCAGAGATAGTGCTAAACTTAATATTTACAAAATAAGTTTCAAAAACAGAAACAAGACAAGAATTGGAAACCAAATAACAATAATGACACAAGGGTAAAAGACTAATCAATATGTTTTAGCCCTTTCCAGTCTACCTTTAAGGACAGGTTTTACTTGTTGAAGGAGGCAGGAGCTCTGTCATTGTGAGTTACTGGTTGGGAATTACTGTAGCAGTCCAAGAAGATTTCAATTGTCAGCTTCCTTACCTTGTCCCAACCATCAGAATATATTACAGTGAGCAATCCCTCTTTGTTTACTCCTAATCTCATGATAGTTTCCCTAATGCTGTAGAATTCTGAATCCATCAATTTTTGGGGGCAGATGCAGTTGAATTAGTGGAGGTTGTGATGTATAAGTAATGCCAAACTGATTTATAGACATTTATGAGCCTGATATTTTGCCAGTCCCAACTGTAGTAATAATTTATTGTGGTAGGAAAGGGTTTAACAACCAGTGCAACGAAGGGTGTTTTATGCATATTTACTGCATATCCCTTATAAAGGTTTTCCCATAGTAAAAGCATACCAGTGTGTTTTAAAGCATGGTTAAACACTCAATCATGCCATGTTCAGTAATTCCTAAAGACAAAGGTTCATCAACTTGCCATCTTCTTCAGTGTTTTCAGTGATTCTGATTAAGACAGTCTATGCTTATTTCAGTATTATTAAACAGTACAGTCTTGCAGTGAATACATAAAAACAAAAAGATCCTTGTGATGTTCTTACATCAAAGCCTTTGAAATGGTTGTATATTTTGTCCAAATACCTGAATTAGACAGATGGAAAGAACAGACATTTCTAATTAAATGCAATTAATAAAATGTTGCATACATAACTAAACTTTTAACATTGTGTGCTCTGGTGTGATGGAAGCTGTCTGAATCAATTTAAATATTAACTAAAGTATTTAATAAGTGAGGCTAGATGGTGCAATTATGCAATGATAAACAGGCAATATAGTTATAGCAGTGATCATGCAGGAGACCAGTGATCAGGCTACTCAGTATGAATATAGACACAAACAGGTGTATTTGACTGCCTGCTAGTTGTACGTAGGTCTAATTACTGGTTGGATCTTGTAGGTTAATAGAATGAGACGTGGGTTATTTGTGTCTGGCGTGGCACTTGTTGTTTTGTTTGCTAAATAGAGACTAGACCCATTTTTTTTTAACCATTTACATTATGCTCCTGTTGAAGCACAGTAATTTTAATTAGGCTTCTCACAATTTCTTTTTTAACTAGTTTAGTTGCAGTTTCTTTCCACCTCTCTACATTCCATTGTCTCTGTAACAATGCTATATAATGCACCTTTGCCAGGCTCAGTAACAGTACAGTACTGTGAGTAAATAGGACTTTTGAAATGCTTATGCTTCACATCAAAATAACTGAACTGGACAGATGGAAATGACTGTAGTTTAAAATTAAGTGAAACTTCTTTTATTGCACAAAGGAGCTTTCATTTTGACATTGTGTGCTCCTGTGTGATGGAAGATGCTGACTGAATAACTTTGCATTAAAACTAAATATAAAGGGAAAGGTTATTGTGAAATTCCAAAATAACAATATATTTGAATTAGTTAAGGAGAAGGCTGGAGAGAGGAAATGTTCTCTTTTGTGTTAGGAAACTAACATGCACCTTTGTATTACTGGTGTCTGTGTTATAATTGTGGTCTCTAAATATGGTCAGAAATGTTCTTCACCATCTTCCAAGTGGAAAAGCACCTGCTTATCATATAGCCTATGTGATAAACCCCCCAATTCTAGTTTAAGTTCCCATAAGTATATAGACACACCAGTGCACAACATGTATGTACACTAACTGGCCAAAACATTAGAAAATGTAAATAAAACTGTACAATTCTGTAGTCTGCAAAGTATGTAAATGTACAGCATTTGGTCATGTGATTCACTTGGCCAATATAAGCTGTGTGAGAGTTATGCGCAACTATTCAGAAGCAGTGAAAGAAGAATCTCATTCATTTCTAATAGTGGGTGCCCAGCTACCATTATTATTTATTATTATTTATTTCTTAGCAGGCGCCCTTATCCAGGGCGACTTACAATTGTTACAAGATATCACATTATACATTATACCATTATCTACCACGACGATTAGGTTTTCCTGGAATTGTAACATTTGCAGAAAACCACTGCCAAACCCCCATCCACCAAATAAAAAGACCCCCACGGGTCTTCTTTAAAGTGTAGTCAGTATCACAACATTAGGCAACAACTAAAAACTGAAAAGAGACTTCAAAGAGCATTTCAGTTTCAAATTAAGCTTCTCGCTCTTTTGCCACTACTTTACAATGTGTAACTAATTGGTACCTAGAATCTTTATTATAAGAACAAGTACTGTTTTCCACAAGGAGCACCATACTGCTTTGATAATTAAAATATACAAAAACATTATTTATGCTGTGGCTAATTCTCTTTTTGGCTCTACTATTCTGTTAAACAAATCTATTGAAATGAGGTAAACAATAATTAAACTATTCATGTTAACCTAGAAGTATGGTTCAGGGGGCAGGAGCTGGGCTCCTCCCTATCCTTTGATCTCCTATCATCACTACAGGGCAGCAGTGTGGAGTAGTGGTTAGGGCTTTGGACTCTTGACCGGAGGGTCGTGGGTTCAATCCCTGGTAGGGAACACTGCTGCTGTATCCTTGAGCAAGGTACTTTACCTAGATTGCTCCAGTAAAAACCCGACTGTATAAATGGGTAATTGTATGTAAAAATAATGTGATATCTTGTAACAATTGTAAGTCGCCCTGGATAAGGGCGTCTGCTAAGAAATAAATAATAATAATAATAATAAAAATCAAATCTACTTCCTATTTAAACCATTAGTCACACCCTGTACTTCCATCTTGTGTTTTTTCGTTTCCAGTTGTGAACCTAAGCGATAGCAAGACCCCCAGCAATCTCTTTCAGTAAAGTAAAGAATTAAAGAAAAAATTAAATAAGGAGTAATTACCACACTCCTCTTCCTCAGATTCAGAGGTTTTTGAAGATCACTTCATGTCTGTATCAGAGCACTCTCCAACAGTTTCAACCCAGGGGCTGATCAGCCCACCACTCTTTCCTCTATCAGGTGTCCCAGCAACATCTGAACAAGTGCCTCCTGAGCAGGATGCCACACCACTACCCCCCGTTCAAGGAATTAATCCTCGCCGATCCAAGCGGCTCCAAACTCAGGATATCTCTCCAGTGCGTACTTTAAGGACTGGACTTTCAACAAACTCATAAAGACCCTCCTCAAAAGCGGCAGTGCAATCCCAGCAGGAAGCAATCGAGAATCCCTTTTCAATTTTTTATGTGAATCCATCGAAGCAGAACCTATTATTCCACCCAAGAAAACTCCCCAGCTCCCCAGGATCTCCCCTGTATATTCATGTTTTATGTGCAGGGGATCTCCCGTGTGTCCAGTACCCCAAACGGCGAGGATCCCCCCAGTCTATGTTTTATGTGCAGGGGATCTCCCCTGTATATTCATGTTTTATGTGCAGGGGATCTCCCCTGTATATTCATGTTTTATGTGCAGGGGATCTCCCCTGTATATTCATGTTTTATGTGCTGATGGTCTCCCCTGTATATTCATGTTTTATGTGCAGGGGATCTACCCTGTATAAACATGTTTTATGTGCAGGGGATCTCCCCTGTATATTCATGTTTTATGTGCTGATGGTCTCCCCTGTATATTCATGTTTTATGTGCAGGGGATCTACCCTGTATATTCATGTTTTATGTGCAGGGTGACAAAGAAGTGTGTAGGCAACCAGATACAATCCTCACTCCATGTGCTACTGCCACCTAGTCAGGGGGTGTGAATCGCCTTCGAGTCATGTCATTAATTATCTTATGAATGATTTCGAATCCAATTTAAAATGATTTCACTCTTTTTTCACACAGTTATTATACTTTTCAAATATTCAGATATTTATTCTAAAGGTTTGAAATGAACCTAAAACCGCTCTGTTATTTTCAGCAGGTGTAATTGGTTATTGATGAAAGGCTATCAGGGACAGAGAATAACCTACTTTGAATCAAGGAGAATAAATCAGCTATAATAACAGGTAGTTTAAGTGAGATGTGTGACCATATGTGCAAGTATTTGAACTATTTTTTGTCCCAGATCAAAATACAGTACTGTCTAACAACCCCTTTGTGAGAGGGCGGGCGGAATCCTGCCTGTTATAACACTCATTAATTTGTCTCACATAACAAAACATACGTTTATATTATCTCTTTATAGCAGAGACTGTTCCTACTATACTTTTTCTGATCATGCTGTGAATTATGAAGCTGGTGGAACACAAAAGGAACTTCGATTGCATTCACTTCTTCTGCGATTAGAATTTCTCTCAACACCACCTCCATTTTGATTCTGCTCGGAACTGTTGTTCATCTACCAAAGCTGTCCACGCTCCGTCTGCACAGACCGTGACGTTACGCGCAGACTCCCGTCTGCAATCTAGCCGGCAAAAAAGTGTTGTGAACGCACCCATAGTTTTTACACATGTTGTTGGTTTAGAGGAGTTGTTACTGCATGAGTTTTTTTTCCCCTGCCATTACCACAGAATTGTGTAACTACTGCATTCTTATGTGTCTGTGTTAGTAGAGCCAAACATTCTGTTTCGCCATTGCAAAAACAAAGCAAATTGTAGCAAACAAAACTGAAGCACAAGAAGAAAAAAAACTGAACTGAAAAATCACTATGCTCTCTTTCAAGTGAATTAAAAATTAAAACAACTTACACATAATAAATAATACAGTAATTTTACATTCAGTGTATTTATAATTGGCTAACACTCAAAGTAAGTGGGATAAGTGGGAGAAGTGGCAGGTCCTCAAGGGCCTTGTGTTACAAGTGAGCTCAGCAATACAGCGATGCAAAGATTTGCATCAGTCAGAAAAGAACACTGATATTAATATTAATAATGTACAAAGTACCCCTGCACAAGGCACTTGTATTAATGATACTATAGATTTCCTGCCTGAAAACCTTGCAAGATTAATGTTCAGCTTCAGCATATATCATGCAATAAAGATTAGGCGGCTGTGTGGTCCAGTGGTTAAAGAAAAGGGCTTGTTACTAGGAGGTCCCCGGTTCAAATCCCACCTCAGCCACTGACTCATTGTGTGACCCTGAGCAAGTCACTTAACCTCCTTGTGCTCCGTCTTTCGGGAGAGATGTAATTGTAAGTGACTCTGCAGCTGATGCATAGTTCACACACCCTAGTCTCTGTAAGTCACCTTGGATAAAGGCTAAATAAACAAATAATAATAATAAAAGTTAATTACCTGGGGATGTGCATGAACTGCAGCATCTGTTTAACATCCTCACTGTGATACTAGCTAATTAGATGCTATATTGTTTTTTAATAGATTATAGTTTCCATGTGCAGCAAAGTAAGAAAAATAATTAGTTAAAAACAGGTGTCTAATAAATACCTTTATATGTTTTAAATAGGATAAATTGCATTACATATATAACAGGAAAGAATAGGCATGCAACTTAATTTGCTTTAATTGAAACAAACAGCATTAAAATTGAATAGAATTTATTAACCTGGTTTTAGGAAGCGTATCCTCTAATGCAGGCATAGAATTATCATGGTATTTTTGCACAGTATTTGTGCAGTTTTCCCCTGCTTTTTCTATGGTTATACTTTGCATGATTTGACATATTTTTCTAACATGCTTTGCTGTACCTCTCTGTGCTTTACAATGCTTACCTATGCTTTACCATGCTGTAAGATACACTATTTATAAACATTTACAACACAGCATAACGAGATATGGTTCTTCAACTACCACAGTCCCGTGCTTGGCCAGTCATAGTCAGTCGTAATGCAGTATAGACAGTCTGGGCATTTGGTCCCTAAAAAGCCAGTTTATGCAACTTATACATTTCCTGTTTGTCGCTATTTTCCACGTTTTCAGCTGTCTACCAGGCACATTCAGTTTGCAGTTGTAGGAATATGGTGTCATTACTAGCAACTAGGTTGGGCAACCTTTCATGCAAAATAGTTGCTCAGCAAAGTGTAGTCACAGCTTAAGAAACCCACCAATCAAAATAAAAGTATGGTAACACTTTGCACCATGTGTATCAAACTACAGTGTAATTACTATACAGTGTAATTACATAGGTGGTAACTTACTAGTTACATGTGCATTTACATTGTAATTACTATGTGCTACCATTTGGCCAGATAATTTGTCGTCATGGCGTCAGTTTTCATTCTTATGCCGACAATACTCACATTTATCTGCAGACTAAACCTGACACTGATTTCACTGTCTCTGTACTTACAAATTGCTTGACAGAAATTAAACTAGGGATGCAACTGAACTTTTTGCAGTTGAATGGTGATAAAACTGCTGTAATGATACTTGGCTCTCAGTATCAATTGCGTAAACTCGACAACTTTAGTATGGTTATTGATGGGTTTAAGATTAGGTCTAGCTCTGAAATGAGAAATCGAGGTATTATTTTTGACTCTAGTCTAGCCTTTGAGTCTCATGTGTGGAATGTCACCAGGGTATCACTTTTTCATCTACTGTACGTAATATTGCCTAATTACGTTGTATTCTGTCTTTCTGATGCTGAGAAGCAAGTACATGCCTTTGTCTGTTCTAGGCTTGATTACTGCAATGCTCTGCTTGCTGGTGTCTCTAAGAGGGTTCTCAACAGGCTGCAGTATGTTTAGAATTTGGCTGCTCAGACTGTAACAAAATCTAAATCCTGCGAACATATAACTCCTGTTCTGGCTGCCTTGCATTGGCTGCCTGTCAAGTTTAGGATTAATTTTAAAATTCTACTGATTACCTATAAGGCCCTAAACAGATTGGTTCCATGCTATATAAAAGATTTGGTACACAACTACATTCCTTCAAGGAATTTGTGGTCAATGGACTCTGGTCTTTTAATTTTCCCAAAAATAAGGCTACATTCAATGGGTGACAGAGCATTCTGCAGTTATGAACCAAGAGTGTGGAATGCTCTTCCTGGGGTCATCAAAGACTCTGAGACTTTGGGTATTTTTAAATCACGTCTTAAGATGTACTTTTATACACTTGCATTTCCTAATGTATATATTTTTGTTTTAATTTGTTTTAAAATGTCTGCTATGTCTCTTTTGTTGAACTGTACAGTTCTTTGCGATGTTTGTACATGAAATGAGCTATATAAAATAAAGGTTATTATTATTATTATTATTATTATTATTATTATTATTATTATTATTATTATTATAAATACAGGGTAATAATCATTTTGTATTTAAACATGTTCAACTATATTACTATACAATAATGTGTGTAATTACATTGTAGTTTGAGACACAATGTAAAATAATAAATACAACTAAAAAACCTCAGAAACATGTGCAGTGGAATAATATTAGTTCATGCCATGTTTAATCTGCTAATGTTCACTATACTACTTAAACAAGATTCACTAAAGAACATGCATGATGAAAGAATGAAATGCAAGTGTTAAATGTAGATATTTTCTTGTAAAAATGTTTGAACACAAAAGCCTCTGGCAGAAAAAAAGAATATAATTTATTGTTCGACAGACAGAAAATCTTTGAAGGATACTTTATGCCTAATAATGAAGGCTTAATGCAGATGGCTCAAAAATGAGGGAAGTACAATATTTGTCAGTCCTAAAAAGTAATTCATCTGTCTGCAAACTGAACTGAATGATAATATATTTATTTTTATAGTGATTCTACTGTTCCAACATTGGACCCTATTAACAACACTTAGGTTATTTAAAATTGCATCTGTACCAGTAGGGGAAACATCAGCATTAAAAAAGCAATTTAAATTCATTTTTAAATGAACATGTTGCTTTTTAAGGAAAAAGCTTCTCTGCTAAACACTGCGGTATTCCATGTGAAGAGTTTGATTAATGTTAATATTTTAGCTTTGTAAGATGGTGCACTGAATTAAATCTTTAGTAATTGATATTCTCACTGGTCTTTGCTTCTTTTTTCATCTTCACAAATCACTGCTATACCACAACAGACCCCCCCCCCCCCAGTATGCTGAATATAGTAGTTATCTTCTGCATTTGGTTGCTTGTTTAAATCCCTGTATTTGTGTCTTGTTTATGTAGGTCACATTCATTTTGCATCATTGTCGTCTAAATTTAATTAAACTTTTGCATTGAATCAATATAATGGTTGACTCATGCTTTTGGAAAAAGAAATTGAGGGTGCCATTGCCAAATAAATAAGAGTTTGTGACCGGAGGAAAAAATAAATCTAGTTAGACACAGTTTTTGCGAATCATAAAACTACTGTCAATCTAATATATCCATTAATACTGACATAAGTATACTATGGCTTAATACAATTGACTGAATAACCCTGCCTGTAGTACAGGCAAATGCTGCATCTTCACATAGTACTTACCATCGGTTTGTGATAAGTTTGCACTATTTCTGTGTAAAACTGTGTGATGGGGTGCCAGCTCGCCCCTATAATTTGTGTTTATTATTATTATTTTTACTGTGGTTTTCATTATAATTCTTGTTTGTTTTGGATTGGCAGGGAGGTATTTAAATTCCTCCCTGCAAAATACATGTCAGAATGTGGCTGGAGCCTTAAGAGCTCCAGCCAGTGGTGATAAGCAATCTCCTGCCGAAGGTAGCGCTTGTATAGAGACCTCACATCTTCCTGGCTTTCGGTGTCTCTCTAAAAGACAGCATTCATTATTCAGTTTAATGTGGTGGTCAGTTGGTCACAACAGTCCTGCCTCTCCTTACTACAATGGCACTGGTATGTCTTGAATGAGAGGTCACCTCTCTATTCAGTTTTCGCAAGTAGCTTTTACCTCCTCAGGAATAGAGCACACTGATATGGTCTCCACATCATCTTCTGGATCAGCAGTCTGCTACAGAATATTAGGAATAATAGGAACTCAGGAACAATTTAATCAGTTTTAGATAACATACGCAATGTAGCCTACGTATAGAGAACCATTACATGACAGACCAGGCACTATTAACTTACATCAGGAGGTTCCTCTGCTGGGTCCAAAATTATTGGTGGCGGCTGCAGCAGGGTCACTGAATATCCAGTCACTGCAAAATGTGTGTATGGTTACCTCAATTACAAATTCTGAGAAAGCTCAGAGATTGAGGTGCACTTACCTTTGACATAAGACCTCCTCACACTGCTGCCAGCCTCTTTAGAGGAACTGCCCCCATCATTGGCCTACCCCGATTGTGCTGGAGGGCCTGCTACTCTGCAGGTGTGAAGTCAGGAGCTGCAAGTCCCCCTCCAGTCTTCTGCCGTTCCACCCTCTTCTTGTTCGCTGATATTATAAAACACATCTCATTGACAAGTCATTCTATACAATGACATGCCATAATTAGTATAAATACTTACCACTTTGAATAATGTTTTTATACTTTACTTTAACCTGCTGCCAAGTCCGTTTAATGCCCATGGGATTGTTACTACATGTATAGGAAAGAGAAATACCTAATCATTTCCTGTTAATTTGGCTACAAAGTTAAAGAAACACCAATGATATCAGACAGATTAATTAGTACAACATAATACTACAGTATTATATATTAAAAAAAGAACAAGGGCAAATTATGACAAAACAATAGAGAGCTAACCATTCTCATGCAGCAAACTCTCAGTCCATGTTACATTCCATTACTACAAACATGCAGATTTAAATTGGACATGTGTGAAATAATTATATTGGGGTAAATACATAGCCTGTGTAATAAAAAATAAATTTTAAAAAAAATACGTATTTAGCTTATCTGCAATTTTTTTCCATGCTTACTCTCTGGACTTGGCAGCAGCAGCAGTGTTGCATTTAGTTGTGATAATGCTTTCATATTCCTCAAAACTTTCCATGATAAGCTCTTGGTTAGTCAGGCTGAAAAAAGTTGCTCTCTCTTTCGACGTCATCTTTCGTGAAGATCATTGTTTCAGTGCTCTGCGATTCTCCCTTTTGAGGTAGCACGAGCACGCGCAATTATCCAGATTTCTTAAGTCGGAATCGAGTTAACAAGACACTTTTAGCCTGTATTCACCGTCGAGGAACGGAGATAGCCTGACTTCAATTATCGGTTTAATTGAATCCAACTTGAATTAGCCTGAATTAGTTAAACCAGCTACGAGGAACAGGGCCCAGGTTGATAATACATATCATCAGCTAATGGCTATTGTACTTCATATAGATTTAACATGGAAATTAAAGTTTCAGCCGTCTTATACATAAAGTCATGCTGTGTGTATGAAGTAATCAGAGCACAATGTTACAAGCTATAGCCCACAAAATCCAGTACAAAATACATGTGTCTAATACCTATCAGTATTGTAAATACAGTACGTCATTTATATTATTGTTTGCTGCTATACCTTGTTCAACTGGACATTAGACAAACCAATTATCCAAAGAAGAAAGTTAAGGAAGACGTTACCGAACAAGTAATAAGGAATGCCGAAAAACATTCTAGTGTTTAGAAAATAAAGCCTGCTGTGTTAATCAAAAGCATTGCAGTTTATGAATATCAAAAGAGAAAATAATCACTTTTTATATTACTTATGGTTTTGTATAATACTAAGGTTACCTGGTCTATGATTTTTTTTTTTTTGGATTTTAACACAATACAGTTGCACTTGGTGGTCCACAAAATCAAGGTAGATAAGACCTGTATTGTTTTAGTGTCCGTTTTAGCCCACTGTATGTAAATGCAATTTATTTTTAAAAGGATGTTTCTTTCATCTGGGTTTCTAATAAAATAAAAATAAAACGTATATTTTTTGTGCCACAAACCTTTTGTTGTCTGAAGACTAACCAAAACTAATTTAAACAGGGCTTTGTTTATATAACGTATACAACACATGGCACTTATTTGCATTAATCTGTATTACAAATACAAATGTATTTTCAAAGCACAGACGGCACAGCATTAATCAAGATAAATGCCCTGTGAATATTGTTCAAGAATCCAGCAGATGAGCAGAATGGTTTGGAAGATCTATCACTTTCCATTTGCATTCAGAATATGAATTCACAATATTAGGTATAAATCTTATTTTTGAACTTTTACAGTGAAGGTCATTCCGCATTTTGAAGTTTAAATCAAATAAAAACCATTTGATAATCTAATCATTTTGAAGAAAACATTTAGGTTCTCCAGAGGAAGAATACCCAAGCAATTCCACTGCTAGACATTTTGGAACAAATGTAGACTTTCCAGGCCTCCTCGATGTTGTTCTGTGAAAACCAGGCCCAGTAATAGTGGTGCCTGCCATCATTAAAAAGAAAAGGTATGAACACTGAAAAAAATTATTATACTCAGTCCTGGGGAAAATAAAGGTCTAAAAGACCTAAAATATGTGGGTGATTCTGAGGCATGGACTGTATTCCCTTAGTAGTAAAACAGAGTGTTATTACAGTAAAGCACAAGTAAATGAAAGTCAAACATGGTAAACAAACTTAACCATGTATAGGCATGGGAACAGTATATTTACAGTACATTTCTAGAAGGGTTGAGATTGGAGGCTGGAGAGACATTGTTATTACTGTAGGTCTGGGGAGTCTTAACAAAAAGACCTTGATTTATATACTGATGCACAAAAGAAATGCAACACTCAGGTGTTATGGAGTTAATCAAATATTTTAAATATAGATATCAAACAAAATCACGGAAAATGTGAACAAAAATACAGATCAAAGAATCATCATAAGTTTTCAGTATGAAACGTGACACAATGTCAAAATGAAAACATTACAAAGTTAGTATTGGGTATGACCTCCCTGAGCATTAATACAATCCTGGCAGCGTTGGTGCATAGACCTGGTCAGCCTCTGGATAGACTGCTGTGGGATGTTCTTCCACTCTTCCTGTGCAGCTGCAGCAAACTGGTTGCTGTTGTCTCCTGTGGATGGCACTGGCGGTTTGGTGCCAGGTCAGGAGAAAAAGCTGGCCACGGCAAGACCGCGACATTGATTTTTTGAAGTCATGCAATTGTAATACTAGAACTGTGTGGTCTTGCATTGTTCTGCTGGAACATTGACACTTCTGGATTGGCTTGCAGGAACGGAAAAACTGTTGCCTCAAGGACTTCGTCAGTGTATCGCTGGGCAGTAAGGTTGCCCTCAATCTGCACCAAAGGCGTTCTTGTGTTAAAGGAGATTCCTCTCCACATCATCACACTTCCACTCCCCCCCACCGGTTGGCTTGAACAACGCAACAGTCAGCATAACACTCACCATGATGTCTCCACACACGTTGTCTTCTGTCAGGTCTGTCAAGGGCAAAATGGCATTGGTGAATAACACTCCACCACTCTCTCTGCCGCCACCTCAGATGTTCTCTGGCCCACAGAAGATGGCGATTTTGTTTCTCAGCTGTAAACATGTTACCCCTGAACATTTCTTGCGTTAATTAAAATCATGTCTTTTCAAATGGCTATTTATACAGATTCTTAATCAACTCATTTTGGCAATTTAAACTCAACTCAAATACCAAACACTGAGCACCTGGCATTTTTATGAAATCACATGACTTGAGAGCTCAGTATTTTGTTATCCCAAGAAACAATACTACTCAAATAGACAACAAACCTATCTGCTCACTACTTAAAATATAAATAATATTATGTATGTGCCCAATGAGCTATTGATGTAAAACTTAGACTGTTGTGTTTTCACTGTGCATCAGTATATTAATGCAACTTAGTTTGTGACGGTCAGAATGTT